>NW_023416315.1:20140746-20769912 GCF_014108235.1 Myotis myotis | reverse complement strand
ACGCACGCACGCACGCACGCACGCACGCGCCGTCTGCCTGCCGCACGCGCTTGTGTGCCTGGGGACGTGAGTCAGCAGCGTCAGGGTGATCAGATCCCCTGTGGTGCTATCACAGTGCTTGTGTTCAGGCCCCTCTTATTTTACTTAAGCAAAGCGCAGGAGGACTGATGCTGTTATTCAGACATGCCCAGGAAAAGACAGAAAGTGCTTCCTTTAGGTGAAAAGGTGAACGTCCTCGACTTAATAAGGAAGGAAGAAAAGGGTGTGCTGTGGTTGCTGACACGTACGGTAAGAATCAATCTTCTACCCGTGAAATTGTGGAGGAAAAAGAAATCGTGGTGGTTTTGCTCTTGCACCTGGAACTGCAAAGGTGAAGGCCACTGTGTGTGACACGTGCTTGGTGAAGACGGGAAAGGCATTTTCGTAAGGTGGGTTGAAAACATGAACAGAAACTGTGTTCCTAGGGATGGCAACATGTTGCACCAGGAAGCCCCGAGTCAGTAGGAAGCTGGCGACACCCCCTTTCCGGCGAGTGAGGGATGGCCACAGCGATTCAGGAGCAGGTTTGCACGAGGAGGGTGAGTAAGCTGCAGTGAGGTACTTGGAGAGATACAGAGACCCCATGCACGTGACTTGTTGCAGTATGTGATTATAATGGTTCTGTTTCGTCATTCATGTTGTTGTTCATCTCTTCCTGTGTTTAACTTATCAATTAAACTTCATCATGGGTATGTATATGTAGAAAAAAACATAGTTTAGTGTATGAGGTTTGGTACTACCCGCCATTTCAGGCATCCACTGGAACAGAGGCCCTGTGGACAAAGGAGGACTACTGTAAAGTGAATTCATTTTTCTGAAAGCTCTGTGGAAAGATAGTGTCGTTCAGGATTAATAAAGATGCAGGTACAAGTATATATGATTGATATATGGTACATGGAGGTAGAATGGGGAAGTTGTGGAGAGTTAACGGACTCTGGAGTGAACCCACCTAGGTATGAACCTGGCCCGGCCACTTGCCACCTCTGAGACCCCGCAAGTCACTTACCCGCTCTGGGCCTCACCCTCCCATCTGTAAACGGAGCTGTCATAGTACTTACCTTAAAGAATTGTCGACAGGATCAAATTAGTTTAAATATATAAAGCACTTGGAACATTACCTGATAGTAAGTGGTATACAAGTACTAACGTTTAAAAAAAACATTCTTTTCGTCCTCCTCCTCTTTTTCCTTATCCCTGTACCCCACCCACCTTTTCATCATCAATATTTTACATACTAATTGGCCAGGGCTGGCTACATCATTTGCAAGCACAGTGCAAGATGAAGTTGCAAGGCCCCTTGTCCAAAAATCAGGAAAAAAGCTTTTCCCTTCTTTTGTGGTCTCTCTCTCTAAACGTATCATGATTTTAAAAAAATTTGTTATCTAATAACATGTATCTTTTCAAACACAAGTATTTCCATGGCAAGTGTAGACCCTCCCTATAATTTGGTGCTTTGTAGCAAAATCAACAGATTTTTAAAAATTCAGGACTGTTTACTTGGTATGAATAAATATTTTCCTGGGTATTTACCTTATGTTTTACTCCTTTTAAATTATTCATCTTACACTTTGGAAGGAGTGGGGAAACATGGAAAAAAGGGAGTCCACTTAGCAAGCTGAGATATCACTTTTTAAAATGAATGTATTTTGTAATGAAAGTTGGCTTCAAAGTCCTTCAACCATCTTACCTCCAATGACCTCTTCTTCAACTTCTGTGGCTACCCACTCCCAAGGCCACGTTCTTGACACACACCCCTGGCCTGTACTCACTGGAAGTTTATTGACCTTGTTGAATTCTCTAAATCTGTGACTCATCACTTCCAATCACCACCCCTGATGCCCTTCCCTCCATTTGCAGCTTAAATGACATGTTTCACAATTATGGACATATTAACATCCTTCCTTCTTGCATAATCCTCCTCACTGAATTTGACTGGCAGAGCCCCAGTTAAACCATAACTGCCTATTCTGTGCTGGCACTTGGCTGGTTAAAAACTCACAGCTATGTTGACTGGTCTCAAACCTCAAATGGACATTCAACATAGCAGCAGTCATATTTACTTCACTTTCCCAGTCCTCAAAATTACTTTTTTTATACCTTCTGCTCCTCATCCTCTCCCTATTCTTAATCTTATGACCCTGTCTGATTCTTTATTGGGAAAATAGAAGTAGCTAGTAATTCTCCTATTTTCCTCCTTCTCGTTAATCTACTCATAATCTTTCCCTTCCCTCCTCACAATAACGTATCTTTGTTCCATCCCATCAAGAACTTATTTGTACTCTGTATCTGTCCCCTTAGTTTTCAGTTCATTAACACTTGGGAATGTCTCTTTCCTGCATCACAAATGTCCTGACTCTGTGGAGGGCATACACCATGAGAGCCAAAAATGTGATCTGAAAACCAAAATACAATACAAACCTTTCTTGACTCCATTTATCCTTTTAGCTTCTCCATTTTTCCACTCCCTATCCATAATAGCAAACCCTTTTAGAGTTGCCTACAACTGCTGTCTCCATTTCCTTCTCTCACATTCTCTGCTTAACTCATTCCAGTTGGGGTTCTCTCCCCACTACTCTTTCTGCGACTGCTCTCGTCAAGGGCACCATTACCTCCATATTACCAATCCCAGTGGTCTTACATTATAGGACACTTCCTCATTTTTGAAAAAAATCTTGACTTCCACAATGTACATACTCCTGGTTTTCCTCTTGTCTCACTTGCTATTTCTTCTTTGTCTCCTTTGCTGGCTCCTCTTTCCTATTAACTCTGTAAATGCTGGGAGTTTCTGGAGCTAATCCCTGAGCCCTCTTCTAATCCGAAGCAATATTTTTTCTCCATGGGTGATTTCATCTAATCATATATAATAAACTATGCTAAGTATTTGGTTGTCTGTTCAACCAATCAAAGCGTAATATGCTAATGATATGCTAAGGCCACTCAGCCACTCGCTATGGTGTGCAATGACCACCAGGGGGCAAACACTCCGACCGGTAGGCTGATCGGCACTGAGCAAGATGGGCTGGACCCACCCTGGATCCCTCCCGTGGTTCCTCCCTGGCTGGCCAACCTCCCGTGTCCCTCCCCGCTCCAATCATGCACTGGTGGGGTCCTTTGACCTGGCCTGTGCCCTCCCACAATCTGGGGCCCCTCGGGGGATGGCAGAGAGCGGTTTTGGCCCAATCCTGCAGGCCAGCCTGGGACCCCACTGGTGCACAAATTCGTGCACTGGACCTCTAGTTCAAGCAGTCACCAACCGGTGGTCTGTGGACCACTGGTGGTTCATGAGGTCCAAAAGGTTGGCGACCCCTGCTCTAGTTCAATATAATGTACATACCAGTGACTCCCAAGTATGTGTCTCCAGCTCTGACTTTTACTTGGAATTTCAGATTTTCTATAACCAACTACTGTCTGACATCATCACATGGACGTTTGATAGGGAGCACAAACTTGTCATGGCAGTTGGAATAGCACTGTTTATATTTTCCTTACCCCCAAATCTGCTTCTCTCCCAATCATCCCATCATAGTAAGCAGCCCTGTCATCCACTTAGCTGCTGAAGCCAAAAATCTAAGAATTGGCTTGATATTTCTTTTCTTTATGGTTCCATGTTAAATCTATCAAGACTTGTCAACACTTTCTTCAGAATACTAGTACATCACTAAGCTGCCCACTTTTTCCATCTCCAATACCCCCACTCTACCACATGCCATTATCCTCTCTAGCCTGAACAACTACAAAAACTTCTCGATTACTTTCTTTGCTTCTACCCTTGCACAATTATAATCCTTTCTCTATACAACAGCCAGAGATATGTTTTAGAAAATGTAAATCAGCCCTAGTTGGTTTTGCTCAGTGGATAGAGCATCAGCCTGTGGACCAAAGGGTCCAAGGTTAGATTCTAGTTAAGGGCATGTACCTTGGTTGCAGGCTCCTACCCGGCCTGGGCAGGGTCAGGGCTCGTGCAGGAGGCAACCAATCGATGCATTTCTCTCACATCAATCTTTCTCTCTGTCTTTCCCTCTCTTTTCCACTCTCCCTAAAACTCAATGGAAAAATATCCTCTAGTGAGGATTCACACACACACACACACACACACACACACACACACACACACAAAGTAGGATTTCAAAGACCCTTGACACTGGGAATAAAATCTAACCTTTTTGTGCTGGTTATAAACTCTACCTAGTCAGAGCCTGTCAACTTCTCCATTTATGTCATATGACTCTTTTGTGTTCTCTATGCATACTTCAGCCACACTGGCCTTCTCTGTTCCTCAAACATGCCAAGGTCATCTTAACCAAGGAAACCTTGCACTAGTTGTTTCCACTGCCTGGAATTCTCATGACTCTTCTTCTCATTCAGATACTGACCTAAATGTTACCCTTAATTTATATTGCTATGGAGTCATGAATTCCTACTTTATTCAATGAGTTATAATCAGTTATTAGTATTGTTAATTTTATTGCTGAAATTGTTCTAGACTTCGTCATTAGGAGTCCCTCCAAGCTGGCTATTGTGTCCTTTTGAGATGTCTCTGTTAATCACTGAGTGCTTTATTACGTTTCGCACAAAAGGATGTTTCAGGCTCATTTTTATACTTTCTCTGGAATCAGCCATTTCTTCAAAAAACCTTTGATTCCTTTTAGTGGAGAATGGTATTTAGCTAAGATACAGGCTCAATATATGCTCACTGTTACTCGGGTGTCACTGCTTTTAGGCCTTCTCAGAAATCAGAGCTAGAACCATGTATCTTCTATCTATCTAAAAAATCACGAGTTCACACTGATACCCACAATTCCAGTCTAAGGCTATGCACTTTAGCCGACTCTCTTTCCATATTTGCAGTTTTCTTTTCCAACAGTGAGAAACCTGCCTCCCATTATCCTTGATATATTTATTTGCTCAACCTTTCCATATGTAGCCAATCTTCTGGTCACACAGTCTCCTTGGCTGAAGCACTATTGATTCACACAAGCCTGTGTCAGTTGAGAATACAGGCTCCTAGCCCTAGTGTTGTTCCAAGTTAACTTATAATTTTTAATAGTTATTCATTCATTCATTCATTCATTCAGTCAGTCATTCTTTCATTTGTTCATCTAACAAGTGTTTAGTGAATATGTAGCCTTTGTCAGGAACAATGCTGAGTGCTGTGAATACCCCAAACACCTATACAGATAGAATATCTGACCTCATGGCTATTACACTAGATCATGTGTCTCTGCTCTAGATATATTTACATAAGTATATCTAAATACCTATTTTACATATAATTCTTATTATAGAACTGGAGGTCTGATGCATGAAATTTGTGCACAGGAAGGGGCCTTAGGCCTGGGTGGCAATCAGGGACGATTGGAGCCTTCTGGCTGCCAGCTGGGGCCTTCCTTCCAGCTGCCAACCACTGGCCACCAGCTGGGGCCTTCTTTTGTTCCATGCCGCCTTCTGGTGGTCAATGTACATCATAGTGAGCAATCGAACTCCCGGTCTCCTGGTCAGTCGAACGCCCAAGGGGACACTTTACATATTAGCCTTTTATATATATATAGATAGATAGATAGATAGATAGATAGATAGATAGATAGATAGATAGATTAGGGCTCATTTTTCACATACCCTTTGCAATCTTCACCCATTCCCAACTTAAAGAATGTTACATGTGGATATAATTGTATACGCATATAGATATCTTATTTGGTAGACTTTATATGGCTTTGGTTCTGGAATGCAAAGTAGGCATAACCAAATAAGCAATGCTTATTTCTCATCAGTATGTTCATGTGTTAACCATGCCAAAGAGTTATATTTTGGCTCCAAGAAATTCTCAGATCTATGAATCTGCATTTTGTCATGTATCTCAGAGTTACTTAATGAGTTAATTCACACATTGTAATAAAACAATGGGTTCTTATAAAGCAGCGGTTCTCAACCTGTGAGTTGCGACCCCTTTGGGGGTCAAACGACCCTTTCACAGGGGTCTCCTAAGACCATCGGAAAACACACATATAATTACATATTGTTTTTGTGATTAATCATTATGCTTTAATTATGTTCAATTTGTAACAATGAAAATACATCCTGCATATCAGATATTTACATTACGATTCCTAACAGTAGCAAAATTACAGTTATGAAGTAGCAACAAAAATAATTTTATGGTTGGGGGTCACCACAACATGAGGAACTGTATTAAAGGGTCGCAGCATTAGGAAGGTTGAGAACCACTGTTATAAAGGAAATATATAGCTCTAACACTCATCAACAAGGTACATAGTAGGTATTTGATAAAAATGGTTTAATTGAATAAAAAGTTTGTTATATATGTAGTTTATGCACTGCTGTACTATGTGTTGATCAGGACATCCTATCTAATAATAGAGAAACATGGTAGTTAACCGTAACTTTGCTACCCTTCCCATTGGCTAATCAGTGAGATATGCAAATTAACTGCCAGCCAAGATGGCGGCTGGCAGCCATGCAGATGAAGCGAACATGAGGCTTGCTTGTTCCAGTGACGGAGGAAGCCAAGGTTCCCTGCCTGCCACAGCCCAGCTCTGAGCTCCAGATGCAACAATGTTGCAATTATAGAAGCTAAACAAACCCAGAAACCTGCTTTCAGCCGCCAGCGGGCTCAGAGCTTAGAGCGCCAGTGATGGCAACAGAGTTTCAATTATAGAAGCTAAACAAACCGGGATACCTGCATTCAGCCGGCCACAGCCTCAGAGCTGGAGCCGCCTCTCAGCTCCAATGACAGCTATAGAAAGTAAATAAATCCCAGAATAAAAAAAAAGAAAAAAAAAGAGGCTGGGAGCTTCAGTCACCCGCCAGCCTGAAAACATCCCTCAGCCCCTCACCCAGACTGGCCAGGCACCCCAGTGGGGACCCCCACCCTGAAGGGGGTGTGACCAGCTGCAAACAGCCATCAGCCCGTCATCCAGGCTGGCCAGGCACCCAAGCGGGACCCCCACCCTGATCCGGATCACCCTTCAGGGCAAACCAGCTGGCCCCCACCCATATACCAGGCCTCTATCCTATATAGTAAAAGGGTAATATACAAACTGACCCTAACAGCAGAAAGACTGGGAATGACTGGTCACTATGACACACACTGACCACCAGGGGGCAGATGCTCAATGCAGGAGCTGCCCCCTGGTGGTCATTCGCTCTCACAGTGGGGAGCTCTGCTCAGCCACAAGCCAGGCTAATGGCTGCCAGTACAGCAGTGGTGGTGGGAGCCTCTCCTGCCTCCTCAGCAGCACTAAGGATGTCCGACTGAAGCTTAGGTCTGCTCCCTGCTGGTAAGGGCATCCCCTGAGGGCTGCCGGGCTGCCAGAGGGATGTCTGATTGCCATCTTAGGCCCAATCCCCCGGGGAGCAGGCCTAAGCCAGCAAGTGGTCACTCCCAGACTGCGAGAGGGCGCAGGCCGGGCTGAGGGACCCCCTACCCCCGAGTGCACAAATTTTTGTGCACTGGGCCTCTAGTTTATTAATATTTCTCACTTGTCTCTACCCTTCCCATGTCTCCCACAGTTTGGCATGTCTGTTGAATTTGTAATCTGACCCTTTCAGAGCTTTTTTCTTTCATTTTTCTATTTGTTGTGACCACACGTCCTGCTTTAGAATCTTGTCAGAAACATGCTTCCAATTTTTAACATCCATAAGTACAGGTTTTCAGAATTTCACTGGAATGATTTTTACACCTCCCCCTGAGAGGAAAAAAAAATGCTAACACAGATATTAGAAATTATTTATGAGGCCTGATCTATGACTGATAAGATGGCTTCTTAAGAGACACAATTTGGGGATAAATGAGTTACTTTATATTCCATTTCCTTTTTCAAAAAAACAAGTCTGGTTTTGTTCAGACCCCTTATTGCATTTAGCTTCTGTTCTCATAATCCATCAAAATTACTAGCTGAAAGATCAAAAAATAAAAATAAGCATTCCTGTTTTGAAGCATATTGTTTAAATAACAGCAACACCCCTCAAACATATGGGCCTATCTCCTATTTGCTTCTAGGATTTCCTGCAAATCAGTCAGTTGTCTGTTCCATCCAGTGAACTTTAAGAATAGATGAGAACAAGCCACTCTTTTCGAATGGCAACTTTCCGTAACTGTGTTCAATCTTAGCCTGAAGTCCTCATTTTGATTTAGCCTCCCTTTTTAGTAGAATTCAATCTATAAGCGTTGTTTTCATTATATGTCATGCCTAGGGTTGACCACAAGACAGGAACTAAGAAACAGAGCGGCGGAGACAGACTCAAACACAGAAGAGGAGGACTGTGGCTCCCCTCTCACTTTTGGTGGGTTACAGAACTCACTTTCAAATAGTTTCGAATATCATTTGCAAGAGAAAGCCTTCAAATAAGGTGTGTGAGTGCCTAGGGGCTGTGTAGTTTCCACCTGGCTTTTCTTCTTTTCCATTGAGATGCCCTCACTGCCCGTAGGTGCTTAAATGCTCATGCCAAATGATGATAACCATAAGATTTGCTAACTACTTGTTGACTGAACAGATTCTTCCAAGTTGAGGTTGAGTCCATCTACATGTAGTGTGTATATTGCTGGCAGCAGGCACCCTGCTTTTGGGGAGTGGTTCTCAAACTGTGTCAAAATTAATCACTTGGGAGAGAGTTTCAAGTACAGATCCAGGCCACCACCAGGGATTCAATTTGCATGTTTCAGATGAGGATCAGGTACCTAAATTTTTCACAAGCTCCTGGGATAATTCAGCTGTGATATTTAGAAAAAACATTGGTTAGGGTGTTGAGGGTACTCTTGGCTGTCAACACATCTATCTTTACACAATAGATAACATTTCCAGGAAACTATATGCAGACATATTTTTATGAATACAGACAAATTTTATGCCATAGGACTGACTCTCGTTTCTAAGAGGCATCTCTGATTTGATGTCTGTAAACAGCACTTGGATGGAACCAGGGAAGCTCACAGTCGAAGGAATATCTTAGCAGCTCATTTTTTACAGCCAAGATCCTATTTCTCATGTGACAAACCACCTTCGAATAGAATAATACGGATTAGTATATGGGAAGATTTCTCACAGAATAAAAGCAACCATTCTCCTATCATTGAACAATGACAGTTGTCAAACCCAACTGGCCAAAATCACGTATGTCGCTGTGTCCTGCATTGTTTTCTCTTCTGCATTATAGATATGGTTAGAGTTGTGCTGCTGGGGTGGAGGCTGTGTTTGTGTTTCCAGAAGCTCAGTCTGTAGGGAGTTCACCCTCGCACTGGCCTTTCAGCTCCCCCGTGGGTGACACTGGGGAGAAGAGACTGAGGGCCCGGAGCCTCTCCACCTGGCTCTGGGCCCAAGGCTCCTGCACTCGGAAAACAAATCCAGATTCAAATTTAAACATTTATAAAAATGAGAATAGTGATATTTTTGACCTGCTGCCAACTTGCTCAACCTTTTTTTCTGTTTCTTTTCTTTTTTCTTTTTTTTTTATCAAATTGCTAGAATATGGTGTGTGATGTTTCAGAGCCAACACTTTTTTTTTCTCCCTGTTTAAAAAAGTTCCCCAGAGTGAGAAATTTTGTATCAGGGTTGAGCCATGAAAGGGCACAGCTCTTTGTCAGTGACAAAACTGCAGTTCTCTTCCCATAATGTGACGATTTATGCCCTTGGCATCTTACAGTGTTAACAGGGCTGAGGGGCATAAATTCTCCACATGTTAAGACAGGAGTGGACCCCACAGCCTTGGCTGTGCCATCCCATGTGGCTCTGGTCGGAGAAGTAAAACCAAACCGAGAGCAGATGCTTAAGTACTTTTTAAACTGATGGCTTTGTGGAGCTGTTTTCGTTTAAGGATGGAATAATTTGAAACACCTCTCCCCCTGGTTCATCTGCTTGGGCAACAGTGAGCCAGCTCCATGGGGCCTCTCCTGCTCGCTGCCTGCAAGGTTAGGTCCAGCGAAGGGTGAGCGTGGCTCAAGCCGCCCTCACTTGGCCACAGGTTTCTGAAGACATCTGAAAATCATTGTGGGAAACCGAAAAGTACAAATTCACCACAGCTCGACTCTCTTGAGTTGAGTCTGATATTTCCTGTTTTGAAGGTTTCCTTGGTACCCTACACGTCGGCTGTGAAACACCAGCTGCTCAAAGTGACTCAAATTTATAAACCCTTTGATCAATTATCTTACCCAATTTCTGGATAATTGAGAGGAGGGTTGGACCATCCCCTTATGTAAATATAAGACTTAATTTTTTAAAAATCCAGGCTTTTAGCAAGTGCTCTAGACAAAGCCTGCCTTTGTTTTCCATATGTAATTTGCTGTAGCAGTGGGGTCCTTTCTCTAATCAGAGTAAATCCCCCAGTGCTTTGCAGAGAAACCAAACAGGAAATATTGTCAAGGACATGTTGAGAGTAATGTGCCTTATCTAAGATTCTCACTCTTTGCGGATTCATTTAATTTGTCGTATCCTTAGGACCTTTAATAAAAAGGGAACAGCAAAAGCGAAGTAGCCAAGGCAAAGAAAGGTGGGTTGAAAAAAACAGTACTGATTTTTATTAGGCTTTTGTATTTCCTTCTTGGTAGAAATTCTAAAATGATGGTTAGGGCTTGTGTCATAGACATTCATACTTGCAATGCTTGGACTTGGTTTGTCTGAAAGTCAAAGCAGCTGAACAAGGTTCATCGTATTGAGACATTTGTGTGGCATGTACTGATGAGGCTTAACAAATATTTCCATACTAGAGGCCCGGTGCATGAAACTAATGCACTGGGGGAGGGGTCCCTCAGCCAGGCCTGTGCTCTCTCGCAGTCCGGGAACCCTCGGGGGCTGTCTGCCTGCCTGCTCATGGCTCCTTATCACTCGGCCTGCTGCTCCTTAGTGCTGCCGCAGAGGCGGGAGAAGCTCCCACCACCGCTGCTGTACTTGACAGCCATGAACCCAGCTTCTGGCCGAGTGGCGCTTGCCCTGTGGAGCACACTGACCACCAGGGGGCAACTCCTGCATTCAGCATCTGCCCTCTGGTCGTCAGTGCACATCATAGGGACCTGTCGTTCCGCCATTGGGTTGACTTGCATTTTAGGCTTTTATTATATAGGATAGGATGAGCCCTGACATTTTTCAAATGAAGGTCCTCCTTTAACTTCTGCTTGAATACTTACAGCATAGGATGCTTCCCACCTTGCAGGGCAGACCTAGCTCACTATTAGTCTCCCTGAAGCTTCATCTGTTTATTCAGTTGATGAATTAACAGTTATTGAGCACCTTGTCAACACTTTGATGGCTATGAGATGGTCTTTGGTTCTATGGAGGTTCTGGCCTAGTTCAGCGTTCCTCAACCTTATTTTTATTATTATTCCATTAAGGAGACTTTTAAAGACATTTTCCCACTAATTGCTTTCCCCACCCCTACTTCATAAAATTTTAATACTGCAGATATACAATATATCTGTTTATATACTACTAGAGGCCCAGTGCACAAAAATTTGTGCACTCGGGAGGCGGGGAGGAGGGGTCCCTCAGCCCGGCCTGTGCCCTCTCGCAGTCTGGGACCCCTCAGGAGATAACGACCTGCTGGCTTAGGCCTGCTCCCAGGTGGCAGAGGGCAGGCCCAATCCCTAGGTGCAGCCCCTGGTCGGGCTCCGAGCAGGGCCGATTGGGGAGTTGGGGCGCCAGCCCCTGTCATGCACAGAGCAGGGCGGATTGGGAAGTTGCGATGCCACCCTCAGTCACGCTCAGGGTAGGGCTGATTGGGGGGTTGGGGCACCGCCCCCTGTCACACTCAAGGCAGGGTCAATGGGGAGGTTGCGGCACCACCCCCTGTTACCCACAGAGCAGGGCCACTCAGGGGGTTGGGGCACTGCCCCCTGTCACTCACAGAGCAGGGTCCATCGGGGGGTTGGGGCTCCGTACCCTGTCACGCACAGAGCAGGGCCCATCAGGGGGTTGGGGAGCTCCCCCCGTCACGCACAGAGCAGGGCCGATCAGGGGGTTGAGGAGCTCCCCCCGTCACTCACAGAGTAGGGCCGATAGGGGAGTTGGGGCACCGCCCCCTTTCACACACAGAGCAGGGTGGATCAGGGGGTTGGGGCGCCGCACCCTGTCACACTCAGGGCAGGGCCAATGGGGAGGTTATTGCTCTACCCCGTCACACACAGAGCAGGGCCCGTGCGGGGGGGAGGGGCGTTGGGGCGCCACACCCTGTTACACACAGAGCAGGGCTGATCAAGGGGTTGGGGCACCGCACCCTGTCACACACAGAGCCGCAGAGCAATCAGGGGGTTGGGGAGCTCCCCCCTATCAGGCACAGAGCAGGGCTGATCAGGGGGTTGGGGCGCCTTCCCCTGTCAGGAACAGAGCAGGGCAGATAGGGAGGTTGTGGCCCCGCCCCCTGGCACACACAGAACCGCAGGGTGATCAGGGGGTTTGGGCGCTGCCCCCTGTCACGCTGATCCCGGTGCCGGGAGGCCTTGCGGCTCCGCTGATCCCAGTGCTGGGAGGTATATTACCCTTTTATTATATAGGATAGTGGCCTGGTGCACGGGTGGGGGCCGCCTGGTTTGCCTTGAAGGGTGTCCTGGATCTGGGTGGGGGTCCCCACTGGGGTGCCTGGCCAGCCTTGGTGAGGGGATGATGCCTGTTTGCAGCTGGTCACACACCCTTCAGGGTGGGGGTCCCCACTGGGGTGCCTGGCCAGCCTTGGTGAGGGGATGATGCCTGTTTGCAGCTGGTCACACACCCTTCAGGGTGGGGGTCCCCACTGGGGTGCCTGGCCAGTCTGGGTGAGGGGCTGATGGCTGTTTTCAGGCTGGCGGGTGACTGAAGCTCCCAACTGCTCCTTTTTTTCTTTTTTTTTTATTCTGGGCCAGCTTTAGCTCTGGCTCCAGCTATGAGGCCTCTGCTGCTGAAAGCAGGTATCTGGTTTATTTGGGTTCTATAATTGAAACACTGTATCAACTCCAGCTCTGAGATCCCGGCTGTCTTGAAAGCAGGTTTCTGGGGTTTTGTTTAGCTTCTATATTTGTAAGAATGTTTCAAACTGCAGGCTCAGAGGCCGGCAGCGGCAGGCGGGGAACGTTGGTTTCCTCCATCACTGAAGCAAGCAATCCTCATGTTAACTTCAAGCTGCCGGCCGCCATCTTGGCTGGCAGTTAGTTTGCATATTGCCCTGATTAGCCAATGGGAAGTGTAGCGGATGTACGGCTAATTACCATGTTTCTGTTTTATTAGATAGGATATGTATACCTGGGCTTTTACAATAAAAAGTAAGGTGTTTTTTTCTTTTCTTTAAGAACCATTTCTATCCCTTGAGGAAAAGCACCCTTACTGAGAATACATGGTGTAGTGGGAGTGACAGGTACATGAGAAAACAACTAAATCCCTAAACATACACCAGAGTACCTCTCCTCTACCCTAGTTCTCTGCCCTCTCTTGCTCCCATACCTTGCATATACTTCTAAAAAGACTGTATTATATTTTATTTTAATGATCTGTTTAGCAATTTGTAGTGGGTTAAATGATGCCTCCCTCCACCCCCAAGATAAGTCCACCAGGAACTTGAGAATGTAACCTAATCCTATATAATAAAGTGGTAATATGCAAATTGACCCTCATGCCCTTGCATCACAAGGTGGCCACCCCCACGTTGTCACAAGATGGCTGCCCCCACATTGTCACAAGATGGCCGGCAGGGGAGAGCAGTTGGAGGCGACCAGGCCTGTAGGGGAGGGCAGTTGTGGGTGATCAGGCCTGCAGGGGTGGGCAGTTTGGGGGTGATCGGGCCGGCAGGGGAGTGCAGTTGGGGGCGATTGGGCCGGCAGGGGAGCAATTAGGTGTCAATCAGGCAGGCAGACAGGCAGGTGAGTGGTTAGGAGCCAGCAGTCCTGGATTGTGAGAGGATGTCTGACTGCCCCGGATCGGGCCTAAACCAGCAGTCAGATATCCCCCGAGGGGTCCCAGATTGGAGAGGGTGTAGGCTAGGCTGAGGGACACCCCTTCCTCCCCCAGTGCACGAAATTTGTGCACTGGGCCTCTAGTTTAGAATAAAGGGCCTTTGCAGATATAATTAAGGATTTCATGATGAGATCATCCTGGATTATTCAGATGGGCCCTGAAACCAATGTTAAGTATTCTTATCAAAGAAAGGCAGAGGGAGATTTGATACACAGAGGAGAAGGTCAAGTGAGATGAAGACAAAGATTGGAGTGATGTGGCTATAAGCCAAGGAATGCCAACAGTCACCAGGAGCTGGAAGAGGTTCTTTCTTTCCTAGCACCTCTGTAGGGTGTGGCCTTGCCCAAACCTTGATTTCAGACATCTGGTCTTCAGAACTATGAGAGAATAAATTTGTGTTTTTGTTTTTTGGTTTTTTTTTTAAGCCACCAAAATTGTAGTAACTTGTGATCACAGTGAGAGGAAACAAGTACCCCATCTCTCTTCCACTCTACCCAGGTTTCCTAAAGGCACAGTGTCTGTTCATCTGTGTTCGTAGTGTGTAGCCTGTTGACTGACATACAGTAAGAGCTCAGTTTACATTTGCATGGTAGGAACAGTGAGTGGGAATGACTCTGAGAGTCTCTCCCCTCTGCTGGATGGAAGTACCTGAGGGCTATGACCATGTATACCTTCCCTTCTCCCCACTCTCCCCACCAATTTTCTCCTGTGCAGGCTAAACAGTCCCATACCTTATACTGTCATGTTTAGAAACATGCATTTTAAAAATGCAGAAATGTTAAAAAATATTGATATGCATGATTTTATATAAAACTGGATACTATTATATAGGTTCTTCTGTGATTTGCTTTCCCCCTCATTGAATAGCATGTAATGGGCATCCCTCCATGTCAATAAATGAAGCTACACATCATTGTTTTAATAGCTACCTGGTTCCCATTGTGTGGATTATTATAATTTATTTGACCAATCTATTGATAGAAGCAATGAAATGGCCATGTCGACAGAAGGAACTGTAAATCTGGGCCACACCAATATAGGGGAACTAATAATGCTTTTGACTTGAACCTTCCACTTATTTTAATGTGGCGAATGATTTCATTAGCTTTGTGAGGTAGTTGCTACCTTCTGTTGATAACACATTGCTATCTTCTTTTGACCCTGTAATTAACTAAAACTGCTAAGTCTCTTAACCTGAATGGTTATGAAATGGAGTGCTCCTCACTGTGTTTGAGTAATGGATTATATATATTTACAATGAAGTTTATGTGGGATTCTTACCTAATCATAATCGAAGCTTAGGCATGATCTTGTTTCTGCTGTTAAGCTCATAGCATAAACATCTTTCTCTTATGCTATTGATTTTTACTTAGTTTAAACTTTTAAGACTTCAAGATTTTACATTTATTATTGGGAAAAATGGATTTTTCTCCTATTATTTTAACTCACAGAGATAATTCTGGAACTATGCTTTGTATTCCATTCACACCTAATAATCAGATATTTATATTTTCTTCTGTGTTAGGATTGCTGTGTTGACTAGTGCAAGGCGAGAGATAGAACTCTGGCTCTCATCTCAAAAGGCTTCCCTGCTGGTTGATATTAATTCTGGTGGATATCTTGTCTTCCATTATTCATTTCCCAGACAATACCTCTATCAGATTCTACTGGCTTTGTTTGGCCCATTCAAGACAGGGCTTATCCCTTACTGTCGTGTCTTCTCTGTAATACTTAGTACAGTGTCTGATGTGAAACTTAAGGGGTGCCTAATAAATGGTTGTTGTTTTAAACTGAATTATCCCCAAGAATATAGTGACTTGTATATGGTGGATCCAACAGCCTCTTAGCAATGAGGGGGGTCAGACCTTTATGTTCCTACATTTATCAGTCATTAGATGGGGCTGCTGCTGGAAGGGTGACTTTTGGCCACTTTTCTTCAACAGAAGCAATTCTCAAAGGTGGCTATCAGCTGAGGGCCATCTTTTAGCTCAGGGAGTGGGTCCTTCCTTCCTGAAAGGGGATCTGGGTTGGGAGCGCATCACAGTATCCACCACAGTAAGTATTACTTTGGGAACATGAGTGCCCAGTGGCTATGAATGATCCTACTGGGACATTAGAACTTTGATCAACATAAAAGGGAAGACAAAATATTATATTAACTCCCACTGGATTAGTGGAAGGGAGGCCAGAGTGAGGGAGGGAGTATGAAAGAATAGGAGGACCTTGCTAAGACTGTTTGCATATTTCCCCTCTCTGTGGGTACCTGTGGGACATTTTTCTCTGTTAATTCTACAAATCTTGTGCATCATGACACTAAGGCTCATTATCCCCCAAAATATGCAAACAGTCAAATACTCATAATGTGCAAATATGCAATTTAATTTTAAGATGTGTGACAGCATTGATACAATTTTGTTTCTTAGGCCTACATTAATATTATTTTTCATGTGTGATATTTCCAGTGTGCTGTTCCAACCATTTTGTGTTTTAAGACCAGAGCATGAGATTTTTTAAATTGATTAATTAATTTTTAGAAAGACTTGTTCCTTCCCCACATAGCTCAAAGTGGTCTTTGATTGAATACCATTGGGAAGGCAGGAAGAATGGAAAAATTGTTTAGATTGAGTCCAACAAAAAAGTTATTAATACCACAAAAACTTTCCCCTTTAAAAAGTGAAGTGAGTAAGCATTGGGGAACTCGTATGAGAGCATGCTTCAATGTCAGCATTTAATGTCACAACATTTAGCTCATCTTGGCAAATTAGGAGATTTTTCTAATGCCTAATGTATCATTAAACAGCTGGTGTTTCTTTTCTAAATAATATTAACTTGCCCCCGCCCCCAATTCGGACTGTCTAGATTTCAATAGCTTGAATTTTGAATGCAATGGCATTAATTTCACTTCTGAATCCTTTCACGGATTCTGGATGTCCATTTCTCACATGGGGGTGTGACTCCGCATGAAATGGTCAGGAGTCTGCTATTCGTGAAAAGACTCAGCTGTAGCGGCATATGGACAACACACGTCCAAAACAGGGTTATTTCATAATTGCATCGACTCTGTCCAAGAAAAGAGAGAGCATTCAAATTCCCTGTAATTCAAACCATTTGTCAGCAGAGCCCTCCATCCTGCTGGGGAGGACTAGTATCATTGAAAGAGTGTTGTGTTCCCAGCCGTCCGCGACCCCCTACTTTGAAAATCGTGTTCTGGTCATAGAGCTCTGGGCTGGGAAGTTGTGTGGAGAGGCTTCCCAGGTGAGGGCGATGAATGCTGTCCTTGGCTGGGCCTAGGCTATGTCCATGTGCTGAGATGCATGTGTTATTCATCTGAGCACTCCCACTGGTCAGTCAGGCTGGGTGCACATGGGCTCACTCGTTATTTGTGTGGCTTCTTATTCCACACGGGCGAAGGCAGGCATGGCAGGAGACAGTGTGACTCAGGAGAAAACGAGAGTTTGGGAGCTGAAGAAAACTGGTCTGCATCTGATTGCTGGCACATTGCGAGCCTTAATAAAGTCTTCTGAACGTCATATTCCTTGTTTATGAAATGACTAGAGGCCTGGTGCATGAATTTGTGCATGGATGGGGTCCCTCGACCTGGCCGACGATCGGGGCTAATCAGGGGCATCTTGCCCAGTCTCGATTGGGGCTGATAGGGGTGGCCAGCCGGGGAGGGACCACGGGAGGGCTCCAGGGTGTGTCCAGCCCATCTCACCAAGTCCCAATCTGCCAGACCCCAGCAGCAAACTAACCTACTGGTCAGAGGGTCTGCCTCCTGGTGGTCAGTGCATGTCATAGTGACTGGTTGACTAACTGGTTGAGCACTTAGCATATTAGGCTTTTATATATATAGATCTCTCTCTCTCTCACACACACACACACTCACCTTGCATGGTAGTGGCAAGAGTTAGAAATAAGACATCTAAAATGATCAGCATACTACCTGGCCCATAGTAGACACTCAGTACATGTAAGTTATTATTATTGTTAGCTATTACTTAATAGAGTCTATGAAAAAGGTGTTTCTGTACAACTTAAGCCCTCAGTATGCTCATCTTATGCCCAATCTGGCAGCAAAAAATGGCTTGCTGACAGCATCCATCTTTCCATTCACAAGTCATATGAAATATATGGCCTTTTTCCTAACAGGTTCCCAAAGGTCTGCTAGGTTTCCTGGCAGTGAGACAGCAATTCAAGCCTGTCCAGGTACAGAACAAAGTTGTGCCAATAGCCACATTCCGTGCACAAAGCACTCCCCAAATGGGCCATACATATGGCAGCTGTGTGTGCCAGCCTCTCGGGCCTGGCTCACCAGGCAGCTGCATAAATTGCTTCGAACATGAGGTTATTTATGGCATAACCAATCCTGACTTTGGCCCTAGCTCTTGTTCTCGTTTCTTAAATGATAGTATTAGTGCTGGGGAAAGACATGCCATGTAGGAAACTGAATTCCACAGACAAACGTTGCCAGGTGCAGGCTTACCAACTCATTGTACTGGACCTTGTCGGTTTCTTGTCGGCTCCGTAATCCCAGGCTCTGGGGTGGCAATAACTGTGCTAAGTGAAGACAGTCCACAGCACATCCGCGACGGCTGGGCAGAGAGCAGCAGCTTGATTGTTCTGTAATTCTGAAGCTTTGAGAGCTCTCAGCAGGGTATTCTGATAGTGGTTATAACCTTAGAAGTGAAATGAAAATATATACAAAGGAGTGCCTACCACTAATTCTAATGTTTGCTCCTAATTTGCCCTTTACCTGAAGAAGCTTAGATGGATGGAATGATCTTTTATTCCTACCTTCCTCTAATTTTCAAGTCAAATTAGCAACTTATTGGAACTACACTTAAAAATTAATGGATTTTACAGGTTTTTCTGATCCAGATTTTCCCCATCCCCAGTCAACCTAGAGTCCTTTTGTAGTGGGAAAGGGAAAGAGGGCTGTAAGCCTTGGCATTGAATTTAGGAGAAAGGGCCAATAGGAGAGTTGTGAACTTGTTTAATTTTGCTTTTGCTCCAAGTTATGCCCTATGCACCAATTGAGAAAGGGGGCCCACAGTTGGCCCAGTAGGACTTAAATCAAATATATTTTTAAAGCCATGTCAGTATGAGTGGTCATCTGCTTGACTAGGGACATTAGCTCCAGTGATGGGGGGGACGCCAGGAGATAATGTATAGCTTGGGTTGTGACCATTTCCCTTTTTACTTTTATACTTGTGTGTGTACCTTATTCAATCCTTCATTCAGCCAAGGAAATATTTGTTCAAATGTTTATTCACCTCTACTATGTGGCATACTCTGTAAACACTGGAGAAATAGCTCTGTCTTTTGTGTAGCTCTGGGGGAAGAAGTGGTGATGTCCATCCCAAAATGGTCAATTCTTATTTTATTTGCAGGTGAATTACTTGTTGAAATGCTTGCTGTAGCTTTGAGGCCTTTTTATTCATACACTGGGTGTTACACAGAGGCAAGAAGAAAGGAAAGTTAACACCTTGAATTTCCCCTGTGATATAGGCATTCAGCCATCATCAGTGGGAGGCGGGACAAAGTACTGATTTTGTCCTTCAGAATTACAAAAGGAAAGGTTAACCTAAGGAGTATACTTAGGAAATGTATCCATATCCCTATAATATCCATATTACATCTATTTAAGGGTAATTCACTGTCTTCTCACCTGCCACCCTCCGAAGTGTTCCATTCCTCAGAAGAGCCAGAGTGCCCACTCATTTAGGGCAAGCTGCGTAGGTAGACATAGTGTTATTGCTTACTGCTCAGCACATGCTACTTTTCTACCTGTTTTACAGTCCTTCAGATTTCCTTTGGAAAAGCTTCCTTCCTCCGTTTTTACCGTGAAGGGTGGGTAGAATTTTAACTCCCTTAAAATTTCATGGTAGAGTCCTCATTGGCTTAATTAAGCCAACCACTCTGTCTTTTCCTCTAGCCACAATATTGCTTCAGGGAGAGGCCATTTATGCAGTGATATCTACTGAAATGGGAGAAAACCTTTACTATAATTTCTGAGAGATTTCTTTTTCTCTTCCATGAAATTTATTAGATTACTTGGTGTGAGTGTGTAAGAATGGAGACAGTTATTCAGGGAGAGTCCTTGGTTTCAGGGGTGAGGAAGAGAGAAGAGCACAGGGGAGCTCAAGGGTAAAGGCATACTGCAGATGGGAGAGCAGAAAAATGGAGAGAAGCCAGATTATTGGTGGTACTGTTTGAGATGCTAGATCAAGCCTCACCTGAAGTCATAATCACATGACTTTTCAATCATGTAAACCAATACATTTCCCCTTTCAGTTGGACTTTGTGTCAGTTATGACACATAGACACACATATGACATAAAGAGTCAGCACCATGGATTTTGAGCTCTTCCTGAATTTCCATTACACACCTTCATACAATGAGAAAAGTAAAATACAATCCAAAGGCACATTCTATACATCTCTGATCAAATAAATTAAAAGCTAGCTGTGATGAGTGGCTGGGGTGGCAGGGAGAAGTGGGAACTGAACCTATGCATGAGTGCAGAAGGCATTTGTGATTTATTTTTGGTAATCTATGATTTTCTTGAATAGCTTCCATGCTCCTGAATATTTTCATGAAACACATCTCCTAGAAAACCACTCATAGGACTATATGGTTACTAATATTAGGTTTTCCAATGTGTTCCATGTCCCCTCCCACTCATAGGAGTTAGTTCCTATTTAGGACACACATCCAGTGGTTGCGGGTCCACACTGCTGGGCTGCACAAAGGAGGAAGAAAGATGTTTGTGAAGGAGCCAGGAAGAAGGCAGGCTGCCTGTGCCAAGAATGAAGTGTCTTTTATGTTCTTTGATAACTTTGAGATTTCCCTTTCCTATGCCTTTCTCCTTGTCTATTAATGAGCATGAACTACATCCTGGCCTTTAATCATTGATATCATTTCATATACACTTTTTCATTATCCTCATCTCTCTTTTGCTCCTACGAACATCTGTTTCCCAGATCCAGGCTTTAGAATTGAGTGTATACATGGCAACTTTCCCCATCTCTTAGCCACGGAGCTAAATTTCCTATGCACCTTCAAGCATTAAATTGAAAATTAAGCTAAATGTACCATATTTTGTTATAATTACAGTTTAGGAAAAAAATCCCTGTTAATTAGGTATCCATGAAAGTTATGTGGTCCATATGCTATGGAGGAATTTATAGTCCACAGTAACAAAGTTTGGTAATAAAGGGATAGTGATGAGTGAAAGGGACAAATGTAAATTAACATTCCCCCAAATAAATCAAACAGCTTAGAAAACTGGGCCATTCATGGCAACCACATGCAACTAGTTATAATTGCTAGTTTTAAAGTGTCTGATTTTAGTTCCCTTAATTTTTTCTTTTAAATGAATAGAAATGAGTTGAAGCTTCATATTCTCCTATCACTTGACAGTCGCAGGGCTTTTGAGACTATTACAACCAGAAATCATTCTAATTATTCTTAATAGAGTCTTAGGCAGTGGCCTGGATAATGATGGAAATCAGTGAGTTTTACCCAGGCAAGGTCCCTACCTATGAGGAACTTATCCTCCACAACTGTCTGTACTGGCCTGAACTGCATTGGGAACAACCTCTCTTCATTGACCCAGAAGAGTCCTCTGGTTGATAATGATGATTGACATCATGTTTCAAGGCTTCCTCTGGGCCAGGTCTTGCACAGAGCTCTTTACAAGCATTAATTCTTTTTATTCTCACAGTCTTCAGAGGAAGCGTATTACCTAAGATTTTTTTCAATTGTAAGTATGAACAATACAAACTAGAAATGACTTAAGTGATAAAGAAATGAATTGTCTGTAGAGATAAGAGATCTAAAGGGAGACCAGCTTCGAAACTGGTAGATTTATCATTTGACACCATTAAGAACCTGAATAGTTTTCTGTCCTTTTACTCAGCTATTCTCAGCCTGTGACTTTGTCTTAGGTTGGTACCCTTTAGGGCCACAGGATGACTGCCACAATTTCAGAGGTTGTATTCGCTATGTCAACCCCCAGAGGAAGCAGAGGGGCTCACTTTTCTTCGTGTCTCATTTTCTTCAGAGCCATCTTTTGCCTTTTTTAGGAGGGTCTCATGGTAAGTGGAGAGCAGATGTTGAGTAGTCAACCAATCACATCTGTTCCAGGTAGGTACTACCATTATCTCCATTTTATAGACAATGAAATTGAAACTAAGAAAGGTTGAGTAACGTACCCAGCATTTCTCTGTTAATAAGTGGTGAAGCTGGGCTTTGAACTGAGGCAGTTTGACTTTCCAGCACATGTTCTCATCCACTGCACTAAACTGGTTGACCATGGCAAACACCTTCCTAACTTTGGGGCCTTGGAGTCAGTTTACATGAAAGAAATAGATAAAAATTGTGTTTTTTATTTTATTTTATTTTATTTTTCTCATAGTAATTCTTTCCCTTAGAACTGTCTCTTTTTTCTCCCTGGGGTCCTGTGCTGGAACCCATAGCCTGATAGAAAAGTATAGGATTCTGGGATAGTCTATGGGAGGGGCAAGGAACTTGGCCTTGGAGTGAAGAATAATTTCCCAGAGGAAGTGAGTTACATTACCTCTACTGAGATCTGAAGAGCAAGAAAGATGAACCATATAAAATAAATAAGTCCTGGGGATGCATTATGCAGAGTAGTGACTGTAGTTAATAAAACTGTATTGTATATTTAAAAGTTGCTAAGAGAATAGATCTTAAAAGTTCTCATCACAAGAAAAGAATTATAACTGTGTGGTGATGGAAGTTAACTAGATTTATTGAGGTGATAATTTCACAGTATATGCATATATCAAATCATTATGTTGTACACCTGAAACTAATATAATGTCACAGGTCAATCATATCTCATTTAAAAAAGAAAAGATTAGCCAGGTGAAAAAAGGCGTGTGTGTGTGTGTGTGTGTGTGTGTGTGTGTGTGTGTGAGATAAGGTGTTGAAGGTAGGGAGAGGAGCATACAAAAATGAGAGAAGAGGATGCGATTGGAAAACTGAAAGTAGTTCAGAGTACCTGTGTCAAGCACAAAGGGTGGTGTTTTTGAGAGACGAGGCTCTAGAGCAGTGGTTCTCAGCCTGTGGGTCAAGACCCCTTTGGGGGTCGAACGACCCTTTCACAGGGGTCGCCTAAGACCATTGGAAAACACATACGTAATTACATATTGTTTTTGTGATTAATCACTGTGCTTTAATTATGTTTAATTTGTAACAATGAAAATACATCCTGCATATTAGCTATTTACATTACGATTCATAACAGTAGCAAAATTACAGTTATGAAGTAGCAACGAAAATAATGTTATGGTTGGGGGTCACCACAACATGAGGAACTGTATTAAAGGATCACGGCATTAGGAAGATTGAGAACCCCTGCTCTAGAGGTAAAAAGGAGTGAACCATTAAAGACATGATTAAGGAATTTGAACTATATTCTGTGATCCATAGGGAGTGATTAAAAATGTTTAGCAGAAGATGGACTTTATCAGAATAAACTTTTAGCAAGATATCTCTGATTGCAGGGTGAAGAGCAGGTTCCTGGAGTACTAAGGCTGTATTACAAGTCTAAGCTAAGTGGAGGAGGAAGGCCACTATCTAGCTAATTCAAGTGACCCCCCTTTACTGCATTACCTGGGGTCTCCATCTGGCTGACTTTTTGGTTGACTCATGAGCCATTCCCAATCCCTTCTTTATACACATTCCACTTTAGAGACGAAAAATCCAGATACTTGCTTTCCTAGCCATTCATCTAGGGGTGGTTATGTGATTCTGTTTGTCCACGGGCTTCTGGGAAAGAGTTTAACTTTGTTAACAGAAGAGACACATTAGGAAGTCTCCTGGTACCTGGAGCCATCTTTTGACCTTTAAGTACATGCTTAAGGAGGGATGCCTACATGGCGCAGAAGGATGGAAAGGCTTGCATTTCTGATGAAATCACACTTTCTTCAAACCAATGGGTTCTAGCTACTCCTAATGTCTTATTCAGCAAGCAGTGATGGTGCCCATGACTTACATCAGTATTGGTGGCCTCTTCTGTTACCCACAGCAAAATGCATCCCTGGGAAAGTGGCCTGTATTCATCCAATACAAGAGATTTTTATCTCTCTATTTCATTTTGATCGTGTGTACACTGTTTGAATTCTGGAAGTTACTAGAGTGCACCCTATTATACTGGTGGGTTAGAAGGCAGAGCTCTGTGAAGCTTTTGCTCCCTTTGGGATAAAATGTGCATGTGCAATGCAGCACCTGCTCCAGCAGGTGCAGAGACGGCCTGGTGAATTCCTTCAGCCATGGCTTCATTTCTTCCTGCACACTCATAGCATGGCGTTGAAATAAAGTCCATTTGGCCTGTGACTAGAGTAAAGATACCAAGAGCAATAGTACAGAGGATCACAACAATTTTTGAAAAATGTACCTTGAAGTTTAAAAAAGGCTTCATGTTTGGAGAAAAATATTACTTACAACTTGCTTTTCCTCAAAGCAATTTATGTTTGTAGAAAAGTGTCCTAAAGAAAAATTAAACACAGCAGTGGGGCATATTATATTTTTTTCAAACAGACATAGCACCCTTATTGGCATTCTAATGAAATATATACCCATAAAAAGGTTTTCCCTTCTCCTACCCCCACCACTTAAACATGGCCCACGGTAGTCACATGTATGGAGTACCCAAGCCAAGTCTACTGATTAACATGTCTGATGTCTGCCACCACCTGGCAGGATAAAGCTAATCTGAATGGACTGCATGCCACGTTTTTATGACATGGAACTATTGGAAAGAACAGGGTAATTAACTGGCAATGTGATGGAGGAAGCGCTCTCTGAGCTTGGGCTGTCACAGGGTAACACCTGATAGGGCTGCCCCGAGCACCAGGCCCACTGCAATAACACTTTTCTGCCGCTCTCTGAAGAACTGGGTGACTTAAGTCGCCCATCAGTGCAATTCATTCTGAAGAGAGCATGACAGCTGTGGCAGGTACCAAACAGAGGTGCCTTGTTCCGCTGAGTGACACTAATTACGGGTAAGGGCTTTGTAAACACGCCTCTCTGCTTGGGGAAGTGAACAACATACAGTAAAGCTCCGGCATAACCAAAATGACGTCTATAAATAAATAGAAAATAATGGCACTTTTCTAATTGAATGCAGATAGGTAAATAAATCAGGGGGCACTTAAGCCCATTTAGATACAATGAGTCATTTTCTACTCCTTGACAAAGTGAAAAAGGCAATTGGCTCTTGAAGTTTACCCAGATGTGGCATGCTGGAAAGAGGGCTTTCCACCTAGGCAGCTGCTATCTCAATGAAAAGTGTGTATATATTATAACATGTGTGTGCATACACAGATATGTGCACAAGGCTCTCTCAGCTTAGAAATAGACTGTATTTTATGCCATCATTTTGGGCAATGGTTTGACTTTACCCAGGCTGGCCCACCAGGTATGAGCCAAACTAGAGCACAAATAAACCCAAGAGGCAATGGATAGACTTGGGGGATTAAACTGCATTCACCTTTTGTCTTAAGCTTACATTCAGCTGAAAGTAAGAGAAAACCCTGAAATAACAGCTTGGATGAGATAGACGTTCCTTTCCGTATCATGTAAAAGTACAGGCAGATGTTGAGGGAGCTCTGGTGCTCATGGATTTGGGGAGGGGAATACGCTCTCTCTACTGTGCTGCTTCATCATGGATTGTGCAGCCCCAGGGTCAACCATGGTGAGCACTGTGGTCCAGCAATAGGATGAGAAGACTGACAAGGACACTGCTTTTTTTTATTATGTTCTTGGAAGCTGCCACATGACACTTGTCATTGGCCAGAGCTGAGTCCCAATCCCATGGCCATATCTAGCTGCAAAGGGGCCAGTGATGTGTCTCCATTCCTGGAGGTAAAGAATGTTCTTATCATAAAGAAGGGGGCATGGACACATAGACAGCTCTGTTTACTTGTTATGGTCAAGGAAGAAAGCTGTTTTGTAGACTGTAAGACAAACCTCCCCGGGGCCCCAGGACAGGCACATTTTCTTCATTCTTTCCCTAAATCCATTGTTAAAACCACAAAAAGAGTTACTTGGTGTAGGCCAACAAGCAGATCCTAAATGGAAGAATTTCTTCATCTTTAGGGCAGGGTAGTGGGAAGGAACCCTGCTGGTTCCTTTCTCCTAAACCTCACTTTTTCATGTCTACACACTTTCTTCAGCATGAGTCTAGATTCTTATTTGAAAAGCAGCTTCCTCCAAGAGTAGTGTTCAGTGTCTACAAGCTTTTTACAATTTAATTTGAATGGATTTCAGAGTTTCCTATCTTTTTTTTTTTTGAGAGCAGAAATCTTTACTAAGAGAAAATAAAGTTGGTCCTGGCCATCTAACTTGTAGAGAGGAAGGGAGGTATAGTAAATTAAGTATTTGTATGAAGTACTTAGAATTTTGCTATTTGTAGCCATTGGTTAAAATTCTGTTAACCTGGATTTTTTAAAGAGCATTCCCCCCCTGGGATCTTTTTTCATCTAATCAATTAAAAATTAAAGAAAAAATACTACCCCAAATCCTTCATTTCTTTTCTGCTAAGTTTTTATCTCTCCAGTTTAGAGATGTATGACTTCGTTTGCATGAATGTGTGTCAGTTGGAAAACTCTCTTAATTTGTGTATGACAAGAACTGAGTAAATACAGTGTTGTGCCATGAGTTCATTATGGAAGCAAATGCTTGGAATAGCATTTAGTGCCACTCTATTTAAGTCATAGCTTTCATTGAAGAATTCTCGGAAGTGGCTGCAGCATGAACAGAAGGAAAAGTAAAAGGAGGGGGCATTTTGGAGAGTTATGAGCTGAGGAGGGTGGGGGAGCAGAGTTTAAACTCACATAACTGCATTCAGTATATGCTGATTCATAGCAGCAGGGGAGGCCAGTGTGGAGGAAAGAGCTTGGGTGTTTGGGTTCTACAGTGAAGGAGCTGATAGCCTTTATTGAGCGCCTACGGTATGTTATGCATTATACTAGGTGTTTTGCATACACACCTTTACTTAGTCCTCACAACAACCCTGGGAAACAGTACAGTTATTTAGTTTTACAGATGAAGAAACTGAAACTAAAATTAGAGATAGAGAGTCTTACCTGGGGCTTGAATATGGCCTCCTACCTTCATTGGCTCTGTCTGCTATTCCACACTGGGTTATGACATAAGGGAGGCAGAAAAGACGAGCTTGTAAGCTGTTTAACCTGGGTCTCCTGCTTATACAACCCTCACATGTCCCACTCCCACCCCAACAGTCACACTTTCACCAAGGCTGGGCCAGCTGCTGTGTCTCCCGGACTTGCTATGGCCTCCTGCAGTTGGCAGGCCAGTGATGGTGGTGCACAGTGAGCATGAGAATCGTTAGTCGTTCTTGGATATCACTGCTTGGATATCCCCACTTCCTAGCAGATGGGATAAGGCCTGAGAGCGCTAGTGGTTAACCAAGGCGTGTTGTTTTCTTTTTAGGCATTGTCTTGCTTCCCAATTAGCCAGGGGTTTTGTTTTGCCTTGAAGTCACGAACATCCCAGCTGTCATTCCTTCCCTGGCCTCTATCCATTGTCTTTCCTTCCCAAACATCTGCAGCCATTCTGCCCTGGGCCATGAGCTCATCTGATCTCTTTCTCCAAGCTGCCTCTCATTTGACCTGGTTTTGTCCATGAGACCTTCAGTGAAAGGCTCAGTGGTGAAGTGGTATTTGTGAGTCAGTCCTCCCTCTGAGTCAGAAATAAAACAATGCCTCAGCATGTTACCATGAGATGGGGTTACACCGGAATGAACCTTCCCCCCTTTTTCTGCGGGGATGCAAAGGGACTTGTGATATCTATTTGGGACCTGATTTTGCTGAGAGTGAGGATAAAACCTTTGAGCAGTCAGAGGAATTCATTTTCCCTTCTTTCTCTCCTCCTTTCCTCCTTCCTTTCTTCACTCGATATGACTTTCTACTCATTTCGAAATAGTGAAACCTAGTTATTCAAGGATAATTTCTATTGCTCTCCGACATTTGATCACGGAAATTATTCCTAAAATTAAGTATTGTTTGCTAAAACTGTAGCAGAGTGGATAAAATGATAGGTTGGAAGAAAAGTAAGAAAATCAAAGTAAACTACAAATGAACCTAAAAGATTTTTGAGTGGTGGCTTGACAAATTGAAAATTGAGAGATCTTAGGCAAGTGACAAACTCCATGAAGCTCCATTTCCTCACAGGAAATAGGAAGACAGCCTATCTTTCCACACAGAAATATTCTCAGCCACTAGTGGAATAATCCTGTGCGAATGCTTTGTAAATTGTAATGTGTTAACAGTTTAGGTTCTGGTTTTAGTCGGGCCTAGGAGCAATCCTTACATGATGTGAATTGGGAAAATGTTTTTATCTCAGCCATTCTCAACCAGGGGCAATTTTGTCCTGCCCCTGTATTTGGCAATGTCTAAAGACATTTTTGGTTTTCATGATTGGGAGGTGGAGTGCTACCAGCAGCCAGTGGATAAAGGCCAGGGATGCTGCTGAACATCCTACAGGGCACAGGATAGCCCCACCACAGAGTTATCTGGCTCCAGTGTCAATAGTGCCAAAGTTAAAAAAAACAAAAAACCACCTTGCTTTATCTTTCTCAGGTTTGTTTTTGTGGGTTTTTTTTTGTCTTAAGGCAAGACAAATAATAGCAATAACACTATTGCACAGAGTTGTCCAGATTGAATAAAACAACACAATTAAATGACAGTCCAGGGCCTAGCATGTGTTAAGTGCTCATGGAAGCCTATTTCGTGTTGAGTGTTCTGTTCCTGTGGCTGCTCCCCCAGAATTCTTCCTGCCTGTTTGCAATCCTTAATTATCAATCCCCCCTAAACTTACATTAGTAAATATTCACCTAGTTTTGGCTGCCTGGTATTCATCCCCTCCCTTCTAGAGCACCAGTTTCCTTTTGAGAATTTCTTTTCCTTAATTACGTGAAGTCTTGGTGGGAACACAAATCCAGATGCTTCTCTCTAAGGAAGCGAAGGGGGCCATCTCCTTCCTCCCCTGCCCCTCACAGCCAGGGAATGGTCATGCACGCTGACCTTGGCCAATCAATCTCTTCTAGGATGTTGATTCTTGCTTGTAAGAAAAAGTGATGAAAGTATGCAGCAGCGTGCTGGCCTTAGGGTTCGTGCTGCTACAGGTCTGTCTGCTTCCCCTTCCACAGGGCTCCTGTCTTTCCCATTGCCTGTTCATCAGCTCCTGGTGGACCCGGTAGGGTTCCCACAGCCTTCCAGTACATTCCCAGAGTTGGTTCTGTTGGTGACAAACAAAACTCTTGACTGATGACTGACCTGTCAATGACCCAGTGAATAGAACCACAGGACTGTATGTGTTATGTCAGTTGGGAGAGGGCGTGGCTTTGCAGCCTGGATGATAGCAAAATAAGGAAGAGCTTCCACCTGTATTTTCCCCAGTAACACTGCAGCAGTTCCAAGTTTTACAGCTCACATTCTTTATCAGAGTAAAAGCTGAATCTTCCTCCTCTAGCCAAGTCCTTATCAATAAACATAAATTAGCAAAGTGTTTTAGCTCTGTCCTGTGGTGAACCCTTTACATTTGGCTAATAGAACTGGGCAACAATATGACTTAAAATATTGATTTAAGCAAATTCTCAGAAGCACATGGTATATTTATTGTAAAATACACATTTGAAGCTATCCTTTTTTTTCCCCACTTCCGTGTTTGCCAGACTGTATATTAATATCTGTATAGATAGAAACTTACATTTGGTGTTCATTTGGGTGTAATCCAGCCAAGTAATGACATTGGCTAGTGACTAGCACAGGAAGAATAATGGGCACAATCACTAGCTATTGTTTTTAGGTTGTTTCTATGGATCAAAGTGTGGCTGCTTGGAAAAATAAATCTAATGAGCTTTACTTTCTGTTTCAAAATAATAGCTTAATAACAAATCACACTTGTTCAGTGGTTTAATTTTTGTCAGGTGCTTTTAAGTTTACAAAGAATATTGTACCTATATATTTTCTCATAAATATAACCTATAAAATTCAAGTATGTTTGAAATTTAAGGAACTTCTATTTTTTATAAGGGTACAAAAGACAGTCTTTGAAACAGAAATTCAGAATTGCAATTCTTGTATTTGTCCATTATCCTCAACAGACAGAACTAGCAATTATTCCAAGTTTAGGTTAAATATCATGATCTGCACTTAATATCCATCTGTAAAGTCAAATTACGTATTTACACATGCCCATGGTGGTAGTTACCATCTGCATGATTATTGAGTAAAGGCATAAGAAAGAAATGGATAAACAACCTTTGCAAATCTTTTAAAAATAAAATTTTTAAGTCTCTGATGAAGACAGTTGTAAGTTCACATCTCTGAGGCTCAGTTTTCTCATCTGTAAAGTGGGGATAACAGTAGTAACTATTTCACTGGTTGTTTTAATGATGAAATGAGACCACGTGTATACAGAGTTTTAATTTTATTTAAAGAGTTCAGTTAAAGGCAAAGATTTTATAATTTCTAATGCCGGGGGTGAAGATATTTTGTTAGTTAAGACTCTTTTCCAAGGATAAAATCAGGTAACCATTAGGAACAGCCACTATGTATCACTTTAGGTCAATTAAAAGAGGCAACATGTCATGAATGACAGCTGTAGAGTAGCCACATATCTCAGAGTGAAATCTAGGACTGGAAAGACCTTGGTCTTTTCCATTATTAGTGACATCATGAGGACATCCAGCTCTCCATGTCCCTCACCTCTCCCCCACGCCTCCTGCACAGTATGGCAACACACAGCATATGTGTTTGGTGTTAGGACAAGAAGTAGGCAAACACATAATTTTCTTTTGATCAGTTTAGATACAGTCAAAGGAAATTGGCTAATGACCTAAGTTTGGGCTCTTGAACCCCAAAGGAGTCTGACTGATGCTTGGGGACTGAGCCCCATGGCTGTGAATGTATCGTTTCCCTGCTGAATTCCGATACATTCTTTGAACCCCTCCTTCCAACTACTATTCTCTTTCTCTTCTCCCCTTCATGGCAAAATTTATTGACAGTTGTCTTTACTCACAGTCTCTACTTCCTCATCTCCCATACGCTCTTCAAACTACGCCAACTAAGTTTCCAGTCCCTTACCTGTACATAATTTCCCTAATCAAGATGGTCAATGCCTGTTGCCAGTCCAATTGTATTCTCATTTTACCTCTCAGCAGCATTTGACACAGCTGACCACCCTTTTTAAAACCTTTTTTTCTCTTGGCTTACATGTGTTGTTTTCAAACATTTTTGCTCATATAGCCCCTATAAGAATTTTGTAAAATTTTGTAGACCTTTGAACACTTTTAGAGTTGACATCTATATTTTTTCATAAGTTTAAATAGTTTCTAGGGATAGAATTTCCAGTATGTTATAAATATTGACATCTTAAAATGAAACTGTTATATTTCTGCTATTAAATGTGCCCAGTGGAATCCAAACACCATAGAAATTTGATACCATTTAGACAATACACAGACTTACTTAACCATTAGAAATTTTACATTGTTCCTATTCCCATTTGAACTTATATTTTCAATTTTCTGCACAAAAATTTCCCCCATGTAATATACTTTATCACTCTATCACTTCTCTGTAACTAAATTATGTATATAAATTGAAAATAAAACTTTAAAAAATCCCTCTTACTATATGGCTCTACAAATTAATATATTTCTTTTAGATTCAGCTATCATTATGTTATTTATCTATATACTTGATTATACTTGATGAAAATAACATCAGTTTTGAATATTAAAAAATTTGACATAAAAGTATTAATATAAAAAGAAAATTTCACTAAAAACATAAATTCCTATGAGTTGGCTAGGACTTTTTTCCCCTTTTCTCCCAATTAGTTCATATACCCATGGATACTACTTCTGTGACAGAACCCAGCATCAATTTTCTTTGTCATTCTCACTGTGCTCTCCCTGACCAGAGATGTCACCCTCAGGGCTTACCTGGAGGACTGCGATACCCCTTTGCTGGTCTCCCTGCTTTCACTCTGTCACCCCTTATCCAAGGGATCCATGCTTCCACAAGGAGTCCAAAGTGTCTTTTAAAGGTACCAGTCAGGTCACGCACTCTATTGCCTGAAACACTGTGTGAAAAATAGTCTCAGTTCTTTATCTGGGTCTACAGCAATGTATGGACCCTGCCTACCTTTAAAGAACTTCTTTTTTTTTATTATGTCTGTGTCTTCCTTGCTTACTGAAGCCCAGCTCCACTGTCCCTCTTCTTCCTAAACACACCAAGGTTCTTTTTTCTCTGGTCCATGCAAGTGCTGTGTCCTTAGTCTAGAATTCTCTCCCCCGAGACTGGCCTATTGCTATCTAATTTTCCTTCCTTAGACATCGGCTTACATAACGACTCCTTTTAGAGGTCTTCTCTGACTATCCTCCTCTCCATCCTATTATACTATTTTGTATAGCATGTATGCTATTAGAAAGGGATTATTTCTTTTATTATGTATGTAAGCTCTCTGAAAACAGAGATATTTGCTATCTTATTTCTGTATCCCAATGTCAAAACACATGACAAGTGCTCAATTCATATTTGTTGAATGGATGCAGAAATTTGCAGTGTTTTCTTTTTTCTTTTTCTTTTTTTTTAACAGGAGCCTGTACTGGTGATATTTTTAGGGAAGAATATTGACTGCCATCCACCCCACTGTTGAGTGTTGACCTAGCACTACAGCTGGTATCACAGAATAGCAGTCATGGGCTTTGGGGTCAAATAAGGATTTCACCCCAGAACTGCCAGTGTCCATCTCTATGACCTCAAACAAATAACATCACTCTTTATATCTTAGTTTCTTCATATTTAAAATGGAAATAATAACTTGCAGGATTATTTTAAGAGCTGGAAATAATATAGGTAAGTGACCATCATATAGTAGACACTCAACTAATGGTAGTTGTTGAATTTTTGTTCTTTTTGTTGAATTCTTATTGTTATTGCCCAGTTGAGTTCCCCTAGAATTCCTTTTACTGGCCTATCTCATGGCCAGAAGCAGACTGGGGTGGGATAACATAAGCCTGCTCCCTCATCCCAAGGGAGGCAGACTCTGGGGAGCCCTGTCACATTTGCAGGACTTCTGTGTCTGCAAATCTCCCTACAAGTTCAGGCTAAAGCTAGTCTTCACCAGACACCACCTCCTTCCCCTTCTCTGTCCTAACTACTTCATCCCTTATCAGTTTCTCCTAGAAGCAATGCCTTAATAAATGACGTGTGCATGAATCCCCATCTCAGGCTATGCTGCTGTGGAACCTGGCTAGGGCAGCGGGTATCATCTTTTGTTCCACTAGAAAACATTTACAGAGTTTATTAACATAGCAGCTATTTTTTTCTAGTAATGTTAAATCCATTAACTATATTTATTTGCTCATAGTAAGGGCCTTATTTAGAAGTGAGAATTATCATGACATCTTTGCATTAGTTTAATCATGGTTGAGGAGTCATCTATTATTGGAAGAAGAAAGCATGGAAAGGAGAAGCAATTACATTTCTCATTAGAGGAGTATGGGACAGGGCACTAGAGCTTTAAGGTCAAGGCCTGTCTATCTTCTAGTGACATATAAGGCAGCAGTAGCATGGGCCTAGCCTGAGCCTCAGCAATCCTGTGATTAGGCGGCTGCTGCTGCTCACACTAAGCTGTTAGCCTGGGGAAAAATACTCAATATCTCTCTGCCTCATTTTGTCAATTGTAAAATGAAAAAAAATAATACAGAGCTGTCGAAAGAAGTAAATAAAATCTTGAATGTGAGAGTTTGGTAATTATAAAACACATCATAAAGGTGAGGTGTTTGAGGTATAAAAGTGACATTCTGGTTAGTTCAGGAATTGGAAGTGAAGGCACTAAGCTTTAGCCCACAAGTGCGAGCCTCTTTATATATGTAGAAATAGGGAAAATTGAATTAGAGTCATGTGCATTGTGTTTTCAATAAATTATTGAAACTTATATTTCATACTTAAATAAAAGTAGAGTAAGGCAGAAGTACTTTGTAAATGATAAAATGGACATGCATGTGCATATCTAAGTTGCAGCTCCAGTGGTTTCTGAGAACTATTTAGGGGAGTTAAATTAACAGTATTTCATAGGATTTATTAGCCGTAAAAAGTCCCCCTGAGCTGCCTACATAAGGCTTTAATTATTCCAAAATTGCTCTTTGGCACCTCGAGCCTTGCCAAACCCAGAATTAAGAAAATGAACACTTTTCTGGTGGCAAAGAGACATTAAAATTTTTTTGTGTGTGTGTGTGCAGGAAGCAGCGATGAAAATGGGAACCCCAAGAGTTTGAGGAACCCACAGCTTGAAGGTAACTTAGATGCCTGGGAATGGAGGAAAGAAGCACTTCAAAGGGATTGGGGCAGAGCCAGAAGCAAAAGAAAGAAATGACCGGAGACAGAAACGATAAGATGGACAAAGAAAAGCAGGAGCAGAAAGGTTAAGAAAGTGGCAGACAGTGATAACAGAAAACCAGCAGAGACAAAGGGACCTGGGTGGCAGCAAATCCTTCCACAGAGCAGTGCTGGGAGGCCAGGCCTGAAGCTGCAACCAGCCTGCAGGGGGCGCTTTGAGCCACACCCTCCTTAGCACCCCCTGCAGGCAGCACCGGGCCTGGTAAAGTGTCACACGTGGAAGTGACCTCTCCAGATGGCACACATGGAAGTGACCTTGTTTCTCTTTTCATTAGAGAAAATAAAAGGCTCACTGTCATTACTTGTCCTCTGGAACTTGGTGCACCCCTCCTCCCACAGGTGCCCCATCTTCAACATTCAGGACAGAGGCTGCTACTTGAAGTGCCTTTTTTTGCTCTTCTAGATAAGTTTTAAGTCCCTTCTCTCTGCTTCTGCACTTCTTCCCTTACACCTGTATTAAGACACTGTACTCGTGTGTTTTCCCAGCATCCAGCTATGAACTTGTGGAGGGCAGGCCTTCTTCATGACCTCAGCGCCTACAACTTGATCGAGCACACCCCATTCTCATCGTGATGCTTAATAACAGTGGTTGAGAAGGTAGGGAGAATCTTTTGAGATTTTGCAATTCTAATGGATCAGTACTTAGATGATTAGGACAGGTATTCCAAGGACCCACTTAATTCTGAGTGTGCCAGACTCTGCTCTGGACAGTGGGGAGCATTTCAAGTCTGTAATAAAGTTGATGATGACAATGGGTAACACTGGGTCACGCCTGCCCTGGGCCAGGAGCTGTGCTAAGAGCCTTACATTTACTGTTAGTGCATCCTCACAGCAAACTGCCCTCAAGGAAGGCAGATAAATACATTACTAATAAACAACAGATAAATTATAATACAATGCAGCAGGCAATATAGAAGCATGGGAACTAAGGACTGGGGCTGAGCAACTTAGCTTCTTTGCATTTGGGGAGGTGGCTCTGTAATTTTTAAGTTATTTATTTGGAGACAAATAGTCCAAATAAACTGGGAAAAGTCCCCCCGCCCCAAGCCCCTTTGGAGTGTTAGCCTTGCAAAACACAAATTAAAGCACAGCACTGTATTTTCTCCCATTGAAAAGCAAAAGCTTCGAGTTACAGTCTCATTATTTAGGAAGGATTCATGAATTGCTTAACTGTGCAAATATTATTTATGATGCATATATTTAACTAGGGTGATAGTATTACTTCCCTTATTTCTCATGTTTATTATAGATTGATATTAAGGCATGATGATAAAGTTCTTTGAATAAATCATTTTAATTCCCTGGTAGTATGAGTGTTCATGTTAATTAAGTGGATATTTTGCACATAGCAAAGAGAATTCTCTTGAGATTTTTCTTTGGAAAGACAGCTTTATAAAGTCTCCTTTGTGGGATAAATGGATTTCCTATTATCAAACAGAGTACCATGCAGCTATTTTAAAAATTAAATTTAAGCATGTAATTGTAATCTCTAAAATATAGAAATGCCCAGCAGAAAGTGGGCTAAATTAGCTGGAATGTGTAAGGTTGAATCACGCTGTAAGAAGCAGTGTGGCCCAGCTGGTGTGGCTCAGTGGTTGAGCATTGACTTACGAACCCTGAGGTCGCAGTTCAATTCCTGATTGGGGCACATGTCCAGGTTGTGGGCTCAATCCCCAGTAGGGGATGTGCAGGAGGCAGCTGGTCAATGACTTTCTCTCATCATTGATGCTTTTATCTCTCTCTCTCTCTCTCTCTCTCTCTCTCTCTCTCTCTCTCTCTCTCCCCCTCCCCTCCATTCTTCTCTGAAATCAATAAAATATAATTTTTTTTTTTTTTTAAAAGAATCAGGGTGGTGAGGTGGAAGGGAGCTTATGTGTGGTAATGTCACACCAGGTCCTGCTGAGTGGTCTTAGTAAGGTCACTTTGGTTCTCTGGGCTTTAATCGCCTCACATCTCCTCTTGTTAGATGCAGGATTGGGAATCTAACTCTAAAAGTCTTTTATCTGTTAAGTGCTAGGCCAGAACCCGCTCTCTATTCTCCTATGTAGTAAGTCAAGACCCATGATATCCCTCCTATGACAGTCAGGATGGTTGGAGAAAAGGCATTAATTTTGAGATTTGAATAAAAACATTGCTCTTTGTTATCTTGGAACTTAGATGTGTATTAGAATTGATGTTTCATTTTTAAATAATGCACATTTTAAAAAGTGTACAGAAGTGATAAACAGAAAAAAGTGGTTTGCTCTGGGTGGTAAGATAATGGGTCATTTAATTTTTCTTCTTAATACCTTTATATATTTTCCAAATTTTCTATAATGAATGTTATCATATACATATTCAGAGACATTCATTCAGGAAAAAGCACTTTTAAAAAAAGAATTGTCTGTCATGTTTTTAAAGTGTCATCTATGAACCAAACTCCACCCTACATTTGTTTCTTACTCTGTGTATGACTTTTTAGTTTTATAAACACTAAAATAACTGGCAGCAACAGGTGAAAAGGGTGGTTAGAGGTTACCGCTGGTCACTTGTCCAAGGTCACAGAGCTAGTGAGAGACACCAGTGGGTCTTGAACTCAGGTGGTCTGCCTCCAGGTCTTATCCTCTTTCTTACCATGCCTTTTCCAGCTTCCAGTCTGCATCTGTATGTGGATTACTGAAACCCTGGGATTGGCTCCTCAAACATTGCTTTCTTATCCAGTTTAGTTCAGACTGATTGTATACTGATGCCAATCTCTAGAGGTTGCACTGTGACAGCTGAGACTCTGACTGGTTAAACACAGACACTGGTCTTCCTTTGTGGACTGCTTCCCTTTTTGAATAGCACCTCAGGATATCCTCCAGAGAAGTACTTTTGTGTCCTTAACATAACTAAACACTTAATTTTCTGTTAATGAGCTTCATGTAAAACTGGAACTAAAGGTGAGCTGGTTGGATGAGTGCAGCAATTAGTTGTGTGTGTTAGACACATGTTTTGAGTGGGGTATTTATTTCCAGACTGAGTTTAGCTCAGTAATGTGATAATAGTCTCTCTCAGCCTCATGCCAAAGCCTGAGCCAAGCATATGGATCATCTTCATGGAAAACTTAGGCTGTGATCCACGACAGAAGAGGTAGCGACAAATTGGCTCCGTTGCTGAGACCTGCCATGCATTGGCAAGATCTTTTTAGGAAAGGCTGGCTGGACACTTGTCCTAGAATATCATGAAGGTGGCCGTTTAAACAACCTTAATTCCCAAACATGACAGTCATAGAATTATAGCTTCAGAATGCGAATGGACTTCAGGATAATCCATTCCAACCCCCGACCCTATGCAGAAATGCCTAAATAACCCTTGACAAGTGGTCATCTAGTCGCAGAACAAATCCAATGACAGAAACCTCCTCATTTTATAAGGAGACCTGTTCCATTTTTTGACAGTTTCATTAAAAAATTCTTTCCCTCTTTACATTTATTAATTGGTTCTCTTCTGCCCTGAAGAGCTATAGACCTTTGCGGTCCAATATGGTAGCCACTAGTCATGTTGGGCAATGCAGCACTTGAAATGTGGCTGGTCCTAATCGAAATGTGCTGTAAATGTAAAATCCACATGATACTTCAAAAATTCAATATGAAAAAATTCTACATTGATTACTTGTTGAAGCAATACTGTTTTGGGTATATTAGGTTAAATACAATATATTATTAAAATTAATTTCACCTGTTTCTTTTTACTTTTAAATGTGGTGATTAGAAAAATTTAAATTACACACGTGACCAGCATTATATTTCTAGTGCTTATTAGTGCTGCTGGGTATTACAAGTCTGTCCTTCTTATAAGTGGTAGTTTTTAGATTTTGGAAGACTACTATTGTGTTCCCCTATTTTTTTAGAGTAAATGTCTCAGGTTCCTTCAGATGTTCTTAACATAATTTCCAGACCCTGCATCCTTAAGTATATTTCAGTTTTGACATTTGGTTAACTACTGTAAACTGAAGACTATAGTTAAGATGTTCCAAGCCCTTTGGGGTTAATATCTCCATTGTTTGATACTATACTTTTGTTAAAGCACATACTAGTAGCTTGCAGTAGTTTTTATGGTGGTCCAGTTCTATATTCAAGAGTTCTTAACTTGAGATCTGTGACCCCTGCTGGTCACAGATGAGTTCCTGCTGAAATTGAATGACTAGGGGCATTTCATCTATGAGATAGTGTTTAGCTTTTATAGATTTTCAAGAGATCTGAGACCCAGTAGATTGTATTAAGTCTGCAGTCTACTGGGTCTCAGATTTTTTTTTTCCTCACAAAACTACTTTTAATCTCAATCTCTCATACTCCCACACTTTTGGATTTGATTTTTTAAATGAATGATTTTACATTTATCCATATTAAGATTATTCTGATTCATGCCAGCCTGTTCTTTTAGTTTATTGGGATCCTTTGCCTCTCTTGGTTCATTTGACATTTATGAATTAGGCTTCTCTCCCAGCTTTGTCACACCTGCAGTTTTGATAAGCATGTCTTTTGTGTCTTCATCCATCATTGAAATTTTGGACTGGAGAAGCCAAAGATAGCACTTGGGAGTCTGCCATTGTGATTGCCCTTTGGGTAGGCAGTGATTCATCAAGCAGTCGACATTCCTTGGGTAAAGTTATTCAACCAGCAACAAATCTACTCTACTGTCATTTGTGTCATTCTTGTCCACAGGATGTCAAATTCTTTGCTGAAATCAAGATATATTTTTGTCTATAATATTCCCCTCTTTTCCCCAACCTGTAAAACTGTCAAAGAGGGAAATGTGACTGGTTTGGTGAAAGATTGATTTTGGGAACCTAGACTAGCTCCCAGCAATCAGTGTTCACTGGCTTTAAAATTGTTTATTTCAGAATGTTACTAGAAGTTTGACATTAAACTCGTGACTGAAGTGTTTGGAATCTATCTCCATTCTCTAACATCTTTCTGAAAATTGTAACAATTGTCATGCTAAAGGCTTGGTTGAAAATTAAATTTACATTGGATTGAAAATGGCAAATAACAGGCTTTTAAGTTAGCTGAGCCACATTAGTAAAAGTTGATGATGAATAATGATGCATTAAGTTAAAGGATAAAGTTATGTGATGCCAGGAGCCTAGATAACGACACTATCGATGACTCCAATATATTCTGTCCACCAATTAAACCATTTGCTTCTAAAAAGCAATTACATTTGTTTATCACAACTTGTTCTTGGTTGGCTCTTAATTTTTTTTAAGGTTTTGGAAGCTATTGTCTTTGAGATACCCATAGTTTATTTTGTTTTAAAGTCTAGAGCAGCTAAATGTTGTAAACATTTCTCTTCTTTCAGAAAAGGTAGATGTCAGGATGCTTTCCCTGCTCAACCGTCAGGAGTTACTAAGAAAGACGGTTTGGCTCTCAAAGATCCGGGGCCAGTGGTTCCCACACGAGAGTCACCTGGAAGTTTTTTAAAATCCTAGTGTCTAGTTCACATCCCCGGAAGTTTGGATTATTGGCTTTGGTGGAGATGGACGTCAACTCCTTAACAAAGCTTTCCAGGGGATTCTAATGTGTAGCCAATGTCAAGTAATAATTCTAGGCAAGTAATTCTCCAAGTGGAATTCCAGACCAGCAGCATCAGTATGGCCTGGAACTTGTAAGAAATGCAACATTTCAAGCCACAAATCTATTGAGTCAGGAACTGTAGAGGAGAAGATCAGAAATCTGTGTTTTAACAAGCCCTCCAGGTGCTTTTGGATATATAGGAAGATTTGGAAACTACAGCTATAGGCTTTCTTTTCTCCCAGAGAAAAACTTGCCCTGTCAAATATTATTGAGCCTTAAACATGTCTGGCCTGAACGCCTTAGAGCTCTCTAAGGCCAAGTTGGCAGGTAGGCTGTGTAGAAAGCTTTGAGCACTTGGTTTCCCTCTGGGCCAATGAGCTTTTGAGCCATGGGCTGATACTACGTCTCCCTGTGACAGTGCTAGATTGCTGCAGAAGCAAAAACAAAGAAAAAATATAGCCCTGGATGTTAAAATGCAAATTTTCCAGCCAACTCAGGCACTTTGAGTAAACATCAGCAGACAGTCAGACATTGGTGACCCAGCTTAGGTATCATGCTCTAGGCACAGACGGTGTGGGAGCAACTCTGGCCCAGCCCTGCACTGTCTGTGGCTGCAGGACTACTTGGCTGGCACTGGAGGAACTTGTAGCCATGCTGGCTCCTCTTCTTTCTGGCAGTGTGGCCTTGAGTGGCTCACGTAATTTATTTGAACCCGTTACCTCATGTGTAAAAATACAGGGAGCAATAATACCTACCTCCTGGGGTTGTTCTGAGGGTTAATTGAGATACTATTTGTGGAAATACCAAGTAGGGGCATTCTTTTATCCTCTTGTTCACCTGCTACCAAATTATAGTGTCGTCTTTTGCTAGTTTTTCAGAACTAGGGCTCAGCAAAACTATGGATCAGAACATTTGTGCACAGAGCCTCACAAATCCTGGTTCCAGAAACTTTCTTTTCCCTCATGGCATCCTCCTTCCTCCTCCAGCTGGGGCCTGGATCTCTCTTTACCCTTCTGGAATTCACTTTCACTTATCCATCAGTTTGAAGAGAGGCAATCTTCTAATTAAGATTAGGGTATAGTAGTAGTACTATAGTAGTACTTAATGTGTTCGTGTTTCCAGAGTTAGATGCAACTTAATAGTATTTAAACATCGTTTAGCTCTTTAGGAGGGAAAGGAACCCACACACACTGAGTGCCTTCCTCAGAACATGCTTTTGGATTCACACTCATTAATCCTCAGAAGAGACACTGCTATTATTCTCACTTCAAAGGCAAGGAAACCAACAAAAGTGGAATTTCAAAAACCCAGTCAAGCTATTGGGAAATGGAATATTTTTTCTAGAACCACCTCAAAATATCACATAGGTTTCAGACTTTGGTTCTCCATAGAGTTAGCATAGATTATTGACAGAATCAAATAGAAAGGTTTGTTTTCAAATCCATGTTATATCTCTGCCTCATAGCAGGGCAGTAAAACTATGGAAACATTTCTCTACTCTCATGGTTGAATAATACCCAATATACCTAGCAGAATGAGCTATGTGGGTTTGTTGATTGGTCAATTCCTAATAAATTCTGACTTTTTCTAAAACCAACCTAAGATCATTACTCCAAAGTACAAAATAGAACTGTATCAAAGTTTTTATTTTCTCCCAGGGAGGAAATTGGTAGTGGTTGAATTTTGCTCACCTCTTGTTACACTACTATTTCCAGTGGTTCTCAACCTTCCTAATGCCGCGACCCTTTAATACAGTTCCTCATGTTGTGGTGACCCCCAACCATAACATTATTTTTGTTGCTATTTCATAACTGTAATGTTGCTACTGTTATGAATCCTAATGTAAATATCTGATATGCAGGATGTATTTTCATTGTTCGCGACCCACAGGTTGAGAACCGCTGCACGAACATTATAGACTCTGCTGTTCGTTGTAGATTGTCACTTCTCAGAATGACAACTCATCTTTTCATCATCTCGTTCTCTCCAAAGCCTCTCCTACCCTGCACTCACCTGAAGAATTGATCCCTCAGCCCTTACTGGTGCTCCCACAGCACTCATTCATGATGGCACCTAAAAAGAGTCTGTCTCTCCCCACCCTATCCCCATTAAACTACATACTTGTCAAAGAAAGGGGTTACTGTTTTGTTCCACTTTGTCCTTTTCTACTGAGTTATCAAGAGGAGGGAAAATAAACTGAATGAATCCGTGGAAATGACTGGCTCTCTGAAATAGGGAAGAAATGTTGAGAGGAGTGGGGAACAAGGTCTGGGGAACCAAGCAGAGGGATTTATACTTAAGGTTGAAGCAGCAGGGAGCCATGGTAGAGTGCGGAGTGAGTGGTGTGGAGATGCAGGCAGAAGGAGGCATAGATTGCACAGGATGAACCTGAGAGGCAGAGACTAGCAAGCGTGCCACTGGATACAGACGTGGATACTCAGAGTTGTGCTGGGTGGGAATGCACACTGACAGTGAGAACGGGTGGACCCAGAGAGAACGAGGACAAGCTGAGAACCTCTTCTAAGAGCCAATTCAGAGGGAGAAAAATATTTCTCTGAAGTTTCTAGATCACAAAATTAGCAGAAGAGTGGAAAAGTGAGTTGGAAGAGGGTAGCCAATTTGGAGAGTCCAGAAGCTGAGGAAGGAAGTTAGGATCAATTTCGTTAACTGGATTTTTATTTCTTTGAAGTGTCAAGTGTGCGTATAGATCTCTTAAGGTTTAAATTTTGCTTTTTCCTAAAAGCATAATGAAAGGGTTTAATAAGCTCATCACTCTTTACATTTTAAGGAGTCCTTGTTTTATACGAGATCACCGTAAGCTTTAATTCTCTTTGGAAAAGGAATACTTCCTTGGGTCCCGTGGGAGCTGTTTCTTGTGGCATTTGCTCAGAGGACCATCTGAGCTGAGTGCTTATTATGAGATCGGGTGAAATATCATAAGGTTAGCAGGGAGACATCACAGGCCACCCACTGGACACCCTGGGAATGAAAAAGAGGCCAAAGGTCCAGTGTCTTTAACTGGAAAAGTACAACTGCAGAATAACAGTGGCAACCCCAGTGTGCATTATGGCTCATGGAGACAAGCGTATGATATCATAACAGATGAAGAAAAGGCTGCAAATTTGCTTTCAAAACCTGCGGTGTGACAGTTTCACAGTCGTCTTTTGAATGGTATCTGGATATTTTTCCTATTGCTGCTGTAACAGATTACCATGGATTTAGTGGCTTAACATTATCCCACCTATTCTAATATTGCAGCATTGTGCTTCCAATGAGAGTTCCCATCCTTACCCCTCAGATCGCCAGGCATAAGCAAGCACTAGGATCTCCATATTTGAAAACAGACAATTTATTTCATTTTAAAAAGAACCTTACCTGTTAAAGTAGTTACCTCTCCTAACCTAAAAAGCAAGAGAGATTATTCACTTAATGTCTTGGAAACATATGAATGAACATAAGCTCTGTTTACTAGCTGCAGTCTGACAAGGAGATAAATTTAACACAGCAGAGTAATAATCAGAGAGCCAACAGCATACGTGGTGCCAACAGAAAAGCAAGACATGAAAACAAAGCCAGCTGCGGAAGTATTTTCCAGTTTTTATTTTTCCTGTTGAGGTAAATCAAAAGGAGTGATAGTCGGAGTTTCTATGAAACCTTTTGCCATTGAGTGCTGCCATCAATTTAAACTCAAATTCGTAAACATGTCCTTGTTTTTAAAACTAAAACAATTATATAGAAGAGATTCTAATTGTACTTCTGTCTTAATCTAGAGATCTTTAATATTTCAGATTCACCAAAAAATAGAATATCACTGCTTATGTAATTAACATTTCTCTCATTTAAAAAAACAACAGTATTAACATTAGTCTGCTTTGAGAAGTATCTTTCAAAATAAAGCTGTATTTTTAAAAATAAGCTCATAGTAAATATTGTAACATAGTTTAAGAGAAATTATAGCCGAAACCGGTTTGGCTCAGTGGATAGAGCGGCGGCCTGCGGACTGAAAGGTCCCAGGTTCGATTCCGGTCAAGGGCATGTACCTGGGTTGTGGGCATATCCCCAGTAGGAGATGTGCAGGAGGCGGCTGATCGATGTTTCTCTCTCATCGATGTTTCTAACTCTCTATCTCTCTCCCTTCCTCTCTGTAAAAAATCAATAAAATATATTTTTTTTTAAAAAAGAGAAATTATAGCATTTTAGCACACGTACACGTAATATTCAGTGTTAAATTTTAGAAGCATGTATCAAATAGTTGAAAGATAAAAAAAGTACTGATGTCCTCTGAAATCAGTTCTTACCTGAGTAGAATTATGTTTTTAAGTCAAGTTTTTTAAAAAAGCATCAAGGATCTTACTCATGGGTAATCACCATTGCTTGTTAACCAAGTAACCATGAATATGATTCCTGTGCAGCTCCTGTAACTAAATTGTTCTCCTTTGAAGCTAATGGAAGAAGTTATTTGCATGAAAGTGAAAAAAAGTTAGAGTATATGGCTTTTGTTTGAATAAAAATATGAATAGCATTAGCCGGTTTGACTCAGTAGTTGGAGTGTCAGTCCTTGGACCTGAAGGTAGAGGGTTTGATTCCTGGTCAAGGGCACATACCTTGGTTGCAGGTTTGATCCCTGGCCTCGGTCAGGGTTCATGTGGGAGGCAACTCATCAAAATGTCTCTCTCACTTTGATGTTTCTCTCTCTCATGATCTCCCTCCCTCCCTCCCTCCCTTTCTCCTTCCCTCCCTCCCACTCTCAAAATAATTAATGAAAAAATATCCTCGGACAACAGGGGGATGGGAGCATGAGTTTGTGTGTGTGGGGGAGGTTGGGGGTTAATGGGGGGGATGTGGACACATTTGTAATACCTTAACTAATAATAAAAAAAAAGAAAAAAAAAGATATAAAAAACAAATAAATAAATAAAAAAAAACTGGTAAAAAAAAAAAAAAGAAAAAATATCCTCGGGTTAAATATATATATATATGAATATTACGAAAACAAAATGATAGATACAGAATGTTAGCATTGCAAGGTTTCCCAGATAAAATGCAGTCTAGTGAGTTTCCAGCCCATTCTTTGCAGCCCTATGGCTTCATGGTCATAGTTCCTGGGTGAATCCCAGCTGGTAAGAAGGATCTCCTGACCCCACTTCTCCAAGAAGAGCTCCATTTGATCTGATTCAAATAGTTATATAAATATGTCTACATACCTGTCTGTCTGCTTACTCTGGTCATCCCCTTGCATCTTACATAATACTGCTGTCCGTTATTTTAAGACTGCCTTTCCCCATTTAAACACTAATGCTATTGTTCTACATACTTTCCATGCTTGTTTAGATTCATCCACTTATTTGCATTTCCTTGAACTACCTTGCTTTCCAGTATCTTAGACCTTTGTTTTGTGAAAATTATCCTTTCTGAAGTGGATTCTTCAAATTTCCGTAATTGAGGGTTCTCTGGCAGTAAACTGCATCACTTTTAGTTTGTGTGAAATGTCTTTATCCTGGTATTTTGCTACATGTAAAATTCTAGGTTGATCATTTCTCAAAACATTTTACAGATTTTATTTCACTATAGTCTGGTCCTAGTGTAACAATCGTTTTATGGATAATCTTTGTTCCTCTCTATATTTTCAATATGGCCAGTAAAATCCAAGCCTCTTGGTTATAAAGATTGGCAAATGCCTACAGGATAGCCATAGATTCAGCTAACACCTGTTTTCCAGCTCTTACGAGTTCAACTATTTGTTTACACTCCCTTTCTTATAGTGCAACTATTAAAAAGATGTTTATTAGATTTCATCAAGCATTTCTAAGCATCAAGTTCTAAATTTTTCTCCAAACAGAAGTTTTTCATTATTTTTCCTGATGAAGACACAAAGGCCCCAGAAAAGTTAATTGACTTTAAAAAGCTAGAGCAACATGAACACTAGACCTGAGCCTCGAACTCCTTGTTCATGCCTTCCTGGTTTCTTGGTCAGTGAATGCTCAAACGCTGAGCCACACCAGCTGGGCTTCCCTGAAAATTTATAACCACAGGCCTTCCTAGTTGGCATTTGTTGTGTCACTCCTAGCAACTCTCGAGATAGCACTGAAATCAGAAGTCATCTCCCCCCCCCACCCCCCATTGTGATAACTTGCTAAAAGAAGGTGAGATTAAATCATTGTCGCAAGGCCAGTTGATGTATCACAGCTGTGAGATAAGAAGCCTGTGTCTCTGACTTCCAAGGCTGTAGTGACATGAGCAGGAAATTTAGTTGTAATGATTTCTTCAAGCAGATTCTGGCTCTGAATTTGGGTCTGAGGCCACTAATCAGAGAGAAACTACCTGCAGTGAGTAAACAGCCTCATTTTTAGGATTCAGACGGGCAGAGTTTATCACCGCCAGGACTTTCTCACATGCAAAAGCCTTAAGTGAAGCACTTCTACTGAACGTTGGGAAAATAAACATAATTTGAAAGATATGTACATTAGTTATTTGTATATTCTTCAAAAAAATGAACTCTATTTGCATCTTGAAAATCTGAGTAATACTAATGTCGCAAATAGCAGAACTTAGAATACGGAAAGCCAATAGGTTTTTGAGATTTCAATATAAAAAAAAGACAAATTAGGAATTTCAGTGTTCCTCTCTCAAATGACTGAGTGTTAACAAGAAACCACCACCACTATCAACAGCAAAATATATATGTGTACACACACAAATATAGAATAACCTAGGGCTACCAGCTGTGGTTTTGTTTTGCTTCATTCCAAATTCCTAAATTTACATGTGAAATGAAAACATAATCAACATTTCAAAACTGTCTTCAATTTTTATCAATTGTATTTAATGCTTCATCTTGTTCTTACGATATTCACCTTACTTAGTTAGCCTTTTCCCCCCCAAATTCAAGAAAACCCAAGATGTGGTTTTGAAACTTGCTGTAGAGGGCGCTATTGATATTGTCAACTATACAAAACATTTTAAAAAAAATACATGGTTCATAAACTAACCTCTGCTTAGAAGTCATTAGGTTGATATTTGGGAGAATTGAATTAAACCAAAATCCTAAGCAGACTAATAACTATTAAGCTGTTTAATCCTTGTGAAAGCATCCCCCCTCTACTGCTGTTTTTTTTTTTTTTTAGAGCTGAAGTCTGAGTGTTCCCTCTCCTCCCCCTCCCCCCTTTTATTATTTAATGAACAATTCCTCTTCTGGTCTGTATTAACAATGGTGCTTGGAACTCGGCATCGATAACACACTGTATGCCCTGTTGTGCTACATGTTGAATGATTTGTGTGTCTTTGAGAAAGTCCAGCTTCTCCTCTTAATCTGGTATCCTGGAGGCTCTGTAATTTACTCCCACAGTTCCCTGCCATAACATATTTCATGTCAAATGGGAGAGTTAAAAAAAACACAACCTCTTAATAGAGATATTTTCAAACAAAGACAGAGGGCAAAGAGGATCTTCTTAGGATATTAAATGAGAACATAACCGTAGCTTATTTTTCTTTTGTATTATTATGAGGCAATTGATGATTGCCTGGGGCTTTGCAGATGAATCAGACTTTTAATAAGTTTCAGTGAGAACACTGTTCACCAACATAAGTTAATTAATTGCTCTTCTGTGTGGAAGCTCATGTAGATAGTGTTTTATTCTACTGTGTGGATTGTGCATAAAAAGGCACACAATTCTTTACTGCACTAATGCTTATCGGCAAACCTTCACACTATTTTGCTCTTTTTTCTTTAAAAAAAAAAAACAGCAACTGTTAATAACCTTATTAAACCAGAAATGAAATACATTACTGATCCCTCTCCAAAAGTGGCACCGAAAAGAAATCTCTCTTTTGGAGGCTCTGCTGTCTTGCATCTGTTGTTTACAAAACTCTTCTTGATGCCAACAGACACCTCTCTCCTTATTACTTTAATCTTGGGGTTTTGGCAGAGGGCTTCTTTTTCTTCTGTATCACTTGGTTGATTTCAAACCAGAAGAGTTCCTTGTCCCATCTTTACCCTGTCTGTGTGGCAGCATTATAAGGGACTAAGAAAATGACTTGGAAAGTGTCACTTTTAGTACAGGGGTTTTCTCCTGGTGGCTGCAATTTACATGCCAGCACCCCCCCCCCCCCCCGCAACCCCCCAAGCCCTCCAGCATTTTATCCATGTTCTGAAGGAAAAAAAAAAATCAAACAGTTTTCTTAGAGTCTGGAATGCTTTCCCTGGCAATTGACAACAGAGTTCAAGTCAAGTTTATGATTTGGACTCAAACTCAGACTTTCCTAATGCATTTTTAACTCTTTGGAAGATGAGTTGAATATGATATAATATGCATTACATGCCTCCTGTTGTATTTGTTTTATTGTTGATTGAATTTTTACAAGTCTTTCTTGATAACTTTTATTTTTATTTTTTAATAAAGAAAACAATCCACTTAGTGTTTCACCCATCACCTTAATGCATTTACTGTTAATTTTTTTCACTTAACAATTATTCATAGTATAAAACAACTATATTTGTATCATCACTTGGCTTTTTTTCTTTCAGATTTAGTACTATATCATAATTTTATCAAAAACATTTTTTTTCATATGTTGGTATGTTCTTCAGACTTCTTATAGATTTCAGTAAGTACAATTTTTGTGTGTCCTCAAAAAATTGGACATTGTCCTCATGTGTAAGAAGAGAGTAATCACACCTCTTTGAGAGGGTGATGTGAGGATTAAATGACCTCATCTGAGTAGCCTAGCACAGTGCTGGCATATAAGCACTCAATAGATGTTGTTCCTCTACCTCCCTCTTCTTTCCTTGATAGTAATTGGATTTCATCTGTCTACTCACAGGCTATTACATGCCATAGAATAAATATTTTGGAAAATAATTATGTGATCAAATAAAACTTGTATTTAAAATATTTTCATGCTTTCCAATGTAAATATTACACAAAAAAACAAAATGAGATCAACTGACCATTGAAGAATTTCTCAGTGGAGAATCTGTCACCATGCTATATGGTCTACTGGTATAAGGTCTCCTCCAATTCTGATGGGCAGTCTGTGGCCCTCAGTCCCCCTTTTGGTGGCAGCTACCTATAAGACACTTTTTCAACTCACCTGGAGCATTTCCATGGCCTCCAGGTGATTGGATGTGGTTCTTCTCATTAAATATCAGAACAGTAAATCAACCTTCCATCTCCATCTCCTTGTTTTCTGCTTTCCTACCCTAGTGTTCCTTGCTCTTCACCTTCCCTGTTCTAAGGAGAATTTTTATTTTCTGTGTTTGGGGGTCTGTTTCTCAGTAAGCTTTGCATCCTAGCTAGGGTCCATCCATGGGGCATCCTTCCTTTCCTAATGTGGCTGTTTTAGGAATGTCAAAAGAGTTCTCCCTGTCCTCCATCAGAGGGGCTGTACGAAGGTTCAGGAGATCCTAGCCTCTGGGACTCCATGTAGTTGCCTCATCTTTGCTTCCCCTTAAGTGGCAGGTTCATTATATATGCCATGGCCTTGTGCCTGCAACCCAGGATTGAATTAGGGGGACGATACCTTATGGATTATGCAGTATTTATCTTGCAGGGTTTTACCCTTGGGTCTTTGTAATTCTCTGTTGCCCTTGAACAATGATCCTATATAATAAAACCCTAATATGCAAATAGACCCAATGGCAGAATGACCAGTTGCTATGATGCTCACTGGCCACCAGGGGGCAGACACTCAACGCAGGAGGTGCCCCCTGGTGGTCAGTGCGCTCCCACAGGGGAAGCACTGCTCAGCCAGAAGCCGGGTTCACAGATGTCAAGCACAGCAGTGATGGCGGGAGCCTCTCCCGCCTCTCTTGTAGGCCGGTGGTAAGGAGCGAGGGCTCCTGGACTGTGAGAGGGAAGTCTGAAGCTGGTAGGTGGACATCCCCCAAGGGGTCCCGGCCTGCGAGAGGGTGCAGGCTGGGCTGAGGGACGCCCCCCCCACCCCCCGCCCCAAGTGCACGAATTTCGTGTATTGGGCCTTTAGTGGATCAATATTTTTAGTGCATATATAATCTTCATAGAATCTTAGAATTTTAGTATAGAGCAGTCTTATAATTTACCTAGTCAAATCCTCATTTTCTAAGGGAAAGGAGGGAGGGAAGGCTGAAGAGATATTCTAGCTACAGATGGCCTCAGCCCCATAACTCAGACCTTGTGTGTCTTGTGACACAATTTCAGCTTTGGTGAGTTGAGGTTTAATCTTGCTTCTTTATTTACTTATTTGTCCTTTTGAGCATAGCAATATTTCTCAACCTACAAAGTAGCAATGTTTTTTAGCCAAGAAACATCAAATATTTCTTTTGGGTCTGATACTCCTCTCAGAAACCTTGTTTCCTTAGACTCTGTATTTCATAAAGAAAGCAACAAGTTTAAAGCTTTAGTTTTCAAACAAGTCTCCTCCTATCCATTCTCTCTGCTCCATTTCCACCCATCTTCTCACTTATTCAACTTTTCTTGGTTACTCTGCCATTCTGATGATTGATTATGGATTCTAGTCTCATTACTGTTTCTGCTAGATCTTAATTACCCTCCCTCTGCTCTCCTAGTCTCAATGTCATGTAAATTAAAGTTGACTTCTGGCTTCCCATCCAATATTTAAAGAGCTTGGAGGTCATTAGTCCCATCCTCACAATTGAAAATCAACAACTGGTAGAAAACAGTCTGTTCAAAATAATAGTAGCATCAATGTGTGGGGTGATTATAACTTATGGATAAGAGAAAGGAAATCATACTTATGGGAGGAATGGGAGGGAAGAATTGGGAATTCTCTCTTATAAGGTACTTGGACTAGTGTGAAGTGGTATAGTATTAGAGTGAACTTGGATTAAAATGTAAACGTATGTTGCAAATCCTAGGGAAACCATTAAGTTTTTTTTTAAAGTATTGATATGCTAAGAGAAAATGAATTCATATAAAATGCTCAATTAAAAGCAGAAAAATGTGGAAGAATAAAAAAGAAAAAGAACAAAGGCAACAAATAGAAAACAGTTATAAATATGTAGATATAATTCCAACTGCTCAATAATCACTTTAAATGTGTATGGTCTAAATTCACCAATTAAAAGAGAGAGACTGTCAGAGTGGATAAAAGAAACAAGAAACCAACCTTAAATATTAAGATGCATGTAGATTAAAAGTAAAGGAATGGAGAGAGATATAGCATGCTAGCTCTAACCAAAAGAAAGCTGGAGTAGCTATCTTAATTTCAGATAAATTAGTCCTTAAGACAGTCTTGTGGGGAGACGGGTGTTAAGATTAGAGCGCCCCGTCTTTCGATATCTGGCACAAACTTTACCCACATTTGAGTATGTGCCACACTGTATTTCAGTGATTATGCTGTGCCTGCTGAGTGTTCAGGTCTGATTTGGTTTTACGAAGGATAGTGTTCAAAAGTTTGTCATAAAAAGAACTGTGTTTGGAAATTTATCTTCTAACCCTTGCATTTTTATTTTATTTTTTTGTAGAGGAGTCATAAAAGAAACTTTCCTGTTTTACTTTAGCACACCTGTTGGTTTTATACCTTCTTTGAATTAGAGTAACTTTTATGTATTTGGAAATGTTCAAAGTTATTTTATTATGAAATAATACATCTTATCTTCTCTGAAGAAGGAAAAGGACTACAGTTACTTCTCTGGGGGATTTTAAGAGAAACTATTTGGAGATTTTTAGATGAAATTTACTACCTACTTGAGAGCATTGTCTAAATTTTCCTTGGAAAAGGGCTATTAGGCTTTTCTCATGGAAGAAAAACAAACTCTTTTAAATGATGTCTATTGATCTCACGATAATATTAGATTCCAAGATTCAACTAGCTTGGGGTACTCACCTTCTCTCAAGGGGGATAAACCTGTTCCAAAGCAGGATACAGCCATTTCTATTCATGGTCAAGGGCATTTTCTTTCCGCACTGGCTTTTCAGTATGAACTTCCTTTTTATACCATCTTCATTCCAATGACATGATTTAGAGTGGATGAAGATGAACATTTGTTAGGAACAAAGTAAAGGAAGAAAGAGAGGCCCTGCCTTCTCAGTGATCTTGATATTTCTGTTTTCAGTTTTCCTTCATGCGATATCCTTGTTGCATGTCCAGACAAGGTTGGTTTTAACCAAGGTTCCCCCTGCTGTTTTTTTCTAATTGGCTCCCTTGGGTAGCAAATATCTGACTTGCACTATTCTCCAGGTTGCAACAGGTTGGTCTACATTGTGTACTACATGCAGTGGGATGTGCTCCAATTGCAGAGAATATCCTAAACAGGTCTCATTTCAATAAAGGTATAAAACCCCTTTTCCTTACTGGGGCCAAGAATCTCCAACTAGAAGGAGGTAGTCTATAAAATGGTCTACAAAGTAGGAGTAGGGCAAGGAGTTTCTTTTCCATTATTTATTTATTTATTTTTTACTGTAGCAACTCTAGGCAAATTCCTCAGAAATCAGATTGGCAAGGACAAAGGAGAGGTGGGCTGGAACTCTGGAATTTGGGTTTGCTGAATGCATGCATTCCCTGGCCACGTAGCACAAGTCAATGCCAAGGGCAGAGAAGAAAGATCTCAGTCAGAAATGCAATGCAGGCACCAGGCAATCATCAGCTCAATAAACTGGTTATTCCACAAATAACCTAGAAACAGCAGGATTGCCAAACAATCTCAGCCTCTGAAACATTTGCAAATGAGCATGACGACTGAGATTTTGCTTTCTTTGTAGCCATACACTGTCACATTTTAATGATGGATTGTAGACATGGGCTTTTGGCAGCAGACTGTAGCAAACATGATTCTACACTTATTTTCTTTTAATCATAGGATACAAAGGCTTATATATATAAGGCACCATGCCCGAGAAAGAAAAATGAGAGATGATGGGAATATACATGTACTTTCTCTTCTTTTTGGATTTAAGGCAGTGCTTTTATTGTCATAAGATACATTATCTTTAGTTTTATTTTAGGTGGTATTTTTGCACCTGTTGGGGATGTTTATAGTAAAACATAAAACTAGCTGGCATAGCAAAGGTATCTAATTCCATAATATATACTAATCTATATCAGTGTCATTTAAAAATGGAAAATTAAACATTTTTTCATAAACAGGTAATATAATCTCTTGATGTCATAGTATAAAAGTAACATGTTATTTCTACAGTCATGATGTCGGGAAGATATTATTTAAGTCTTTAATGGGATCAGAGGCTTCAGTGCACAGGAAGTATATATTTTTTCCTATGTTTTCTATGTCTGCTTTACTTAGTTTAATCATTTTAATTGCAATTTCTTTTTATTTTAAAACCACAACCATCACTCTTAGATGCTATTATTTTTCCTTCTCTCTGGCAAGTTGAGGAATTCCAGGTGACACAGTAAGAACGGAGCCGTGACTTCTGTATTCTTATGCTTTGTCCCCATCTCGGTCTACACCTGTCTCTTTTGTCTCTTTGTCCTTTCCTCTCCTCCTTATGCTCTGGACTATTTAGACTTTCTTCATTTCACTGGGCTGTGAATATATAAAGAGGGAACAATCTGGATCTCCTTTTATGAAGACAGATTATACTACATTTTAAATGCCAGGAGGAGGTAGTGAAGACCTGGGGAGGTGGTTAAGGGAGCAGGGGCAGAAGATATATGTAATACTATCAACAATAAAAAGTATATTTTAAAAATAAAAAATAAATAAATGCCACGAGGATATATAGACACTTTTTTGAGGAGTTTTCTCCTTAAGGCAGCACCTTGATTGCAGGGTTAAATGGTATGTGAAACCTGATTTCCTAGGAAGAATTTGTTCTAAGATAGCAGCGTAATAAGTTGAAAATTCAGAGAAAAAATCCAATATGTGGATTGAAAAAAAAAATCCATAGCTTTGGTTTCGGGCCCATATGTGTGGATGTGTGGCATCCATCAGTGGGATAAACAGTGCCTGGTGGCTGATTTACAGAGTGGTATTCCTCTCTCAAAAGGCAACCACTCTCCCCTCGACAGCAGAATGAGTGATGGCAGCTGTATTCCAGAAGGATCTATTTGGGGAAGCAAAATTTCAGATGGGTGGGGCCAACATAAAGAGATAAGGAGTCGTAAGGATCCCATCTGTTTGGGTCTCTTGGATTGGAACCAGTCTCTGGAGGATGCAGTGCCTCCCTCTCCTTCCAGATGTGAGATATTGAAGATTCACCCTGAGGAGCTCTGCCATGCCACAGCTACCCCTGGGTTAGTTTATTTGGATAAGTGAATCCAGATAGAAATGCTTACTCCTTTTATTTTTATTTTTTAAATGATGCATCAGCTTGATGTAAAACCCTAGCCTTCATGTTTAGCAATTAGAACTGCCACAGGCAGGCTCAGCACTGGTAAGTCAGCAGTGCCAAAGCTTGACTTGTGCCCAGACAATCCACCTTTGCCATAAGCCTTCCATTCTTCTGGAAGGTTTCTGTGGCTGCTATTTCTTTGCCACACAGCCCCTACTCACAAAAAGAACACACTAAAACCTGAGTTTACTGAGTTGTGCAATTAAGGACAACATGGTGGAACCATTCAAAGCAGTAGACCCTGGTCTTTAAGCCTTTGGGCTTTAACCTTGGGTTTCATGAGTTCAAATCCAAGTTCTGGGGGAGAGGAAATAAGTAATTGTTTAATGGGTACAGAGTTTCAATTTGGGAAGATGAAAAAGTTACGGAAATTGATAGTGGTGATCACATAACAGTGTGAATATACTTAATAGACACTGAAAAATGGCTAAAAAAGGCAAATTTATTGTTACCACAATAAAAAAAGACAAAAAACTCTCAGTCCCCTCATATTAGACAGATAGGCATATTACTGCTCCTCTCTCTAATTCAGATTCTTCATGATATATATAGTAATACTAGTTCTACAAGGGTATCCTAATTGAATGAGATATGTGGGACAGACTTTATTGATTCATAATAACCAAGGTTTGCTGTTGTTATGGTGATTTGTGAGTGCCACTTCTGTTGTTAAAATCACTTACATTTGTGGGATAGTTCTTCATTTGTAGGATTCTCTGTAGAAACCTCCAATTTCAGTTTTGCTTGTAAGATAAACTTTCATTGGTTTGACATCTCATGTCTGATTTTAGGTACTCTTATAAGATGCCCCTTTTGATAAGGGTTTGGGGAAAGAGCCACTCTCCCTCATTGCATGTTGAACAGTCAACTGGTAGTACCACTCTGGAGGACTGTCAAGCAATCTGTATCAATACTTTAACACATGCATAGCCTGCGACCCTGTGATACCGTTTCTATGAAAAGTAGTCACATGTGTATATATAAGTAGATGAACAGGTGTCCATAGTAGCAATGATTATAATTGCAACAAATTGGAAACTACATGAATACCCTATCCATTCATCATGAATTAACTAAATCCAAACAATGGAATCTTATAAAGCTATGAAAAAGGATGATGCCATATTATAGTAGTCCCCTGGACAGATGTCCTCAATAAATCATAAAGTGGGAAAAGTCAGTTTGAAAACAGAATGTATAGTTCGATCACATTCATGTAATTTAATGTTAATATAATTTCTGGAAGGATATCCATCAAATATTAATAGTGGTTTTCTCCAGATAGGATTATAGGGAGAAATTTACTTTCTATTTCAAACACTTCTGTTTTACTTGAGGTTTTTACAAGCATATATAACTTTAACAATCTGTATAAACAATAAAAATATTTCCATTAAAAAATTGAAACGGTGACCATGACGGGCCTCTTCTGCTGTGGAAAGGAAGAGCAAGCCCTTGTATTTTCTCAAGGTGTCATACAATTTAAACCTTTTCATTTTTACATAGCATCCTCCAGGTCTGGGTCCATCAAAGGGAAATGGATGAGCAACTATTGCAATGAAAGAAGTAAATAGGGCTCCAGCAATCTTAATGGTCTTTGCATTTGTCTTCCTCTGGCAAATTCAGTCAGTGTTTTGAGTATCCCTCCAGCCTCCACACCCACGAGCTCCACCTTCTCTGATATGTCTTCTCAGCGAGGCTAAGGTCAAGCGCCATGTTCAGCTGCCCACTGTTACAATAAGTGTTCAGGTGTTCAGGTTTAGCCATTTTTCAGGCTGCTGCTTTTCTAGGCCACACTTCCCCCAACACAAACATGGCTGTGATGTGCCTGAATTACCAGGATTTTGCTATGCAGGGCCCTCTTCTTCATCAAAGACATCTATTTTCCTCTCGGCCTATGAAGAGACACATTTCCAATAAAAAATATTACTGAGAAGCACAAGAGTTTTCAAACGTTGTGTGCGCGTGCACACACACACGTGGGTGAGTTTGGCAACAAAACCAAATGATGTTATGTAGAAGGGTGAAAGGAGAGATGGAGTGTCTTGAAGTAAATGTCGTAGCAGGATGCAATGGGCAAAGGGGATTCTAGAGTCAGAATGAGGTTTGAATCCCAGCTGCTTCATTATTAGCTGTGTGACCTTGGCCAAATTACTTAGCCTCTCTGAGCTTCAATACTCGCCTCAATAAAACAGGAGTAATTCCACCTTTCACCAAGAGTTGTCAGGATTAAATGAGATAAATATACATAATGGGCTTGAACCAGAGCTGGTGCTCACAAATAACAGCCTTCTCTCCTTCCCCTCAGACTCTGGCATGGCATTAAATAGCCAGAGCAGTCCTGCAAATAGACGGGTTTTCTAAACAGCACAATGTCCCAGTGTCCTGTTAGTACTGGATTCTCTTTAAGTGTCAAGTAAGGGCACTGTTGTGAAAGCCATAGACAAAATATTTTAAACCAGGGTGGGGGAAGGGGGAGGGGGATGGGAAAGCATTATATTCTGACTCCCTTAGTGGGTAATTCTCAGGATTCAAGTGAGGTTGAGAGGAACTTTCCATGTTTTAAATATTCTATATCATGTAAGAATGAGGAGGAATCACTGATAAGTTAGGTTTAAAAGCTGAAATTTTCAAGAATCATTCAAATAAAGTACCTATAAATGCCCCTCAAGAGATGAGAATAATCTTCCACATCAGCAGTACATGAGTTAAACATGTGGTTAATGATGATATAAAAAGAGGTGGTATGTGAAATACCAGTTCATGTGAGGCCACACTCAATAATAATTTATGTGATATCAATAATGTTTTAGTCTAGATGAACCTTCCCTATATATAAAACACTCCTAATTACTGTAAAACTGTTACTTTCCACTTACCATTGATCTTAAGGAAATGGCTAAAAATTTTTTGGACTGTGCTGACACAGCACTATTATTCTGGGTCATTATTCAGAGCAGGTGTCAATCTCTTTCATTTAATCTCAAGGCAGGAAAAAGAAGGAGTAGGTTCTTTTTGTTTAATCAAGAGGAGAGAGAGAGAGAGAGAGAGAGAGAGAGAGAGAGAGAGAGAGAGAGAGAGAGAGAGAGAGAGAGAGAAGAGAAGAGGAGAGGAGAAGAGGAAGAGGAGGAGGAGGAAATAAGTGCAACTTTCATAAGGATGTTAACACTTTCATATTCTTTGGGATAGGTGAAACGTATGATTTTCAGCCAGGTTCCAGAGAAAACATTACATCTTAGAAGAGAGAGAAACTTCGCTGGGGCCATAACTAGGGGTTTAACCACAAACCCAGCAGCATCTGTCCCATCACTACTGTTAAATCAGTTAAGAAAAGCCTTAAATGATGTAAGTAGAAGGGTGATGTAAGTAGAAGGGACAAGGACAGGTTTGTTCAGGAGATGTGTGTCTTTATGAGGCAGCTAGTGTTGCAGGCAGCAGACTCTTCCTGTTCCCTCCTCAGCTTCCTCTCAGGTTGCTACCCATCTATGAATTTATTAAACCAGAGTCACTCGAAGTGGGGTCCCCCGGCGCCTGCATCAGAATCACAAATGCAGAATCCTGGACCCAATGCCAGACCTTTGAACTGAAATCCCTGGGGAAGTTGGACCTGAGACTGATTTTAACAAGTTGTCCAAGTGCTTCTTATGCTACTAAGTTTGAGAACTTCTGTGGGAGCCTAGGAGACTTTTTTTTTTTTTTTTTAATCTCCTCAGCACTCAGTAGACCTGCTAATAAACTTTGTTGGATGTTGGAGAAATGACTAGATCCAAAGAAAGAGGCTAAAGTATTTATCCCCATCTGAGGATTCCTGGAATGGTTCTACTCGGGCTTAATATTCAGTAGGTAAAACTAGTAAGACTGTATATTTGTTAAAATATTAAAATTCTTCTAGAGAGGTTAGGACAGGGGTGGGCAAACTGTTTGACTCGAGGGCCACAATGGGTTCTTAAACTGGACCGGAGGGCCGGAACAAAAGCATGGATGGAGTGTTTGTGTGAACTAATACAAATTCAAAGTAAACATCATTACATAAAAGGGTACGGTCTTTTTTTTTTTTAAGTTTTATTCATTTCAAACGAGCCGGATCCGGCCCGCGGGCCGTAGTTTGCCCACGGCTGGGTTAGGAAATACCCAGTGCTCTGACCTCTGTGCTATCCACTGGCCCAGCAGTCCTGGCCTCTCCCTTACACTGCCCCATGATCCAGCAACTAAAGGGTTAACCACTTAGCAGGGGTCCCATCTATTCTCATTGGTCAGTACAGATGCCAATCAGCCCCTCTATAAGTCCAGCCAATGTGGTGCCTTGGGAAAAGGAGCTTGTTCCTTGCTGGTCCCCCTACCCTGTGGAAGGGGGTGATGTAGATGTGGGAACATCTTAGAAGGGTGGTACCCCAGACATTTTACCTTGACTCTATTATAAGGGTGCCTGTCTCCACATGTCACCCAGGCCATACTGGGCTGAGTCTTAGTAAGTAAAATGGCATTTCTGGAGGTGACGCTGGTACCCAGAGGGCAAATACCCCAGGTTATGGCCACCATCAGCTGAGATACTCCTAGAGATGCCCTTGCATGGCTGCTTCTTGGAATTGCACCATCCATGGGATCTTGGCTCTGAGAGATCTTGGAAGAGACTGGGTGAGCCCAAGGCATGTAGGAAATTAGAGCTTGCAAACACAAAGACTCTGTTGGCATGTTTTTACAGGTGAGAGCCTGCTTGGTGCAGATGGTGCATGCAGGGGTTAGTGTGGGGCTGGGAGAGGTATAGGGAAACATACTTCTTTTCTTTCTTTGGGCAAGTTTGCTAAAATCACTGAATGCCCTCCTATCATAGCATTAGCCATATTACTTTCATTAATAAAAATGAGGGCAAGCACTTACATAGCACAGTTCTTAACCCACTTATATTACTATTATTATCACCACCATTCCTATTATGTAGATGAGGAGACTGAGACTCAGAGATTATTTAAAACTCAAGCAACAGAGCCATGTTTTGAACTTAGGCAGCCTGACAGTAACATACTGATTATCAAATAATTGGGGAAGTCATTGGAAAGGTTTCATGTGTATTTCAGACAGGGGCATTGTTTACCTAGTGACAGCATGTCAAACAAAAGGTTAGCAATAATTTTTAAAGATCAAGAAGTGGTTTGGGTAGTATTAGAAATTTATGAACTACTTGCATTAAAACTCCTATCTATGTATTTATGTTTAGAGAATACTGGGGATTAAATGTTTTACGCTTATTTGTTGATTAACTACTTAAAGGCTTTTAAATATTTGATGATCACCTTGGCTTTGCTTATTCAATTTTCCATTCTATTCCTTTGGTCCTACTTGTCAGCTGATAATTAAAGGTAAACTCTCAGACTGAGCCCTGATATATTGAGCCGTATTCCTTTTCTGCTTCACATTTGGTCTTCCGCTGTCTCACACTTTTTCTTTGAGGAACAAGGAGGTAGATACCTGCTTTATGTGGAAAATTCTGTCCTGGTAATTGAGTGGGAATGTGAGCAAGGGGGCTGTTCCTCAGTATATTGTTGCTTCCTTCTGTAAACCCAGGTAATTGAGCTGTCATATTTAAAGTTTTATTGGTTAAGATTCAAGTTAGGACGGGTGCCCTTCTTCTGCAAGTTCCTTCAGTGCTGTTTGTGGAAAAGAACAAATAGAAAACTCAGTGAAGTGTTCTGAATAAGGCTGTGAGAAACGAAGTCATTGGCCTCTATAGTCTCAAGGAACACTGAAGGGAAGGGAGTTGTTTAAACACTTAAAAATGGAAAGGAAATACAAATGCCAGCCTGTGGCTCTTCCATATATTATGTCAAAACCAGCTCAGAAGTATGTGACAATCCAGGCACAACATTACAGTTTTTAGCCAGTCCAGTCATGATTCTCTGGTGAACTGCACAGTCATGGTTATGATGCATTGGGATGAAAGGTGCTATATAAATGTCAAATGTTACATAAATGTCAGGAATAATTATTGTTAGTTAATGGGGCTTAACTGTTCCTAAGCAAAACTTCGACTTCCATCCTTAGTAGGAATTCTAACCACCAAAAACCCAGGAGCAGAGAGTTCTAGAAAGGAGCCCAGTAGGGGTCTAGGGCTTAAAAAAGGGTTGGGGTGGTACCAGGGCCTCCACTTGCTCAAGTGACTACAGGCAAGCCCCTCACCTCTTGGAGTCTGCCTCAGCTCACCTGTAAAATGGGGATAAACATAGCAGTTGCCCCACTTCTTCTTGTGCTGGGTTGTTTTGCAAATCAAGGGAGTTCATGTGGGCGTGAGTGCTTTGCAAAGTGCGAGCTGCTGCAGGATGACAGGTCGTCTGGAATGGGCTGGCATTTAGCCTGTGCCTTCCCCCTGGAGTCCGCCTTACAGGGAGAACATCTAAATGGAAATAAAGCTGGAAATGGTGGTGGTGACTGGCCGATGCTGAAAACGCCAGGCTCCTTCTCTCTGGGAGTTGTCAGGAAGATACCGCAGACCAGGCGCCCGGATCCTGCCTTCTGGTTCTGGCTCTGCCACTTGCCAGTCTGTGGCTCTGGAAGTGATCGCCAAGGGCCGTTCCGGCTCTGACGCTGAATCTAAATCAGGCGCATCACTTGGCTCTAGCTGTGATTCACCTTTCGCCTCCAAAAGGAACTCTTCTTCCAGCTTCTCAGAAACACGAACGGGGAGTGGGGGGGTGGGGGAGGGGGGGCTTGGAAAGGGTGGGTTCTTTGTATTCCATGTGAGTGGGCTCAATAAAGTAATACCCTTGTGTGTGAGGTTGGGTGGGGGACAATTAAAGAGTTTTGAGTGAGTGCTCTGAGAAGCCAGGATTCAGGGAACACTGTAATCGGGTCACGACTGTCGCAGTTATAAAGAAGCTGGGCATCTGCTGGTGACGGAAGAGGGGAGCATCTTGCACTTAATATTCACAGAAAGTCTTCCCGCCCCCCGTCAGGACCCTGTCTTCACCTCTCCCCGACCCCCACCCCCACACCTTTCAAATGCTACCAGGCCCCTCCGTGGTCCTGTCTGAAACCCTGAGGATTGTTTCCAAGCTGACTCACACCACTAATGTCAGGGAGCCGTGTCACAGGCGCTGGGCTCTGCAAGCTGTTGCTTGCGCTGCCGCCGCGCTCTCCAGCGGGTGCACCAGGGTCTGCTCCTTGGGGCGGGGTCAGGGCGGGGCAGGGGCGGGGCCCGCCCCCTCAGTGCGACAGCCCCGCCCCTTCTCCCACCCCCGCGGACCGCAATGATTTAGAAGTTCAGGAATCCCACGTGACGTCACCGGGGGGGTGATGTAATGCACTCTAAATAGAATGTATTGTAATCTTTGCTCAGTCCAACGTGGTCCCTTCAACCGGGCTCTGCTCTTGCCTTCTCCACACTTGTTTGGTAAGTTCCTAAAAATACGGCTGGGCCACTTCTGGGGCTTTTGCATTTGGCCACTTTTGTTGCACTTGCCTAGGGAGCCATCTCGGGAGTGTACTTGTTTGCAGGGGTTGGTTCTTGGCAGCAGCCGTGAGGTTACTTGGTCCAATGGGCAGGTCACAGGGCAAGGAGTAGGAAAGATGCGAAGCATTTTTTTTTGGAGGGTGATCTGTGTTTGTACCAGAGGGAAGTCTGGCCCCAAATGCCGGTGAACGGACTGTGGAATTCTCCTGTGTCCTGAGGCCACCCCAGAGACCCCACGTCTTGTCCATCCCGGAGCGCGTCTTGGTGGCCGGGGCGCCGTGCGACTGGAGGGATGCTAACGTGGAGTGAGCAGTGTCCGCCGGGCGTGCGTGCGTGTGTGGGAGCGTGCGTGTGTTTCCCTAACACGGGGAACAGTTATGAATCGGGGGTGTGTGTTTGCCTCCAGAGACCTGGCAAGGTGCGGAACCCTCCAGAAGTGCGGTCAAGCGGTGGCAGCGGCGGCGGCAGCGGAGACGGCGAGCCAGGAACCTTCCCCCGCGTCCCCAACCTCCCAGCGATGCGGTCGAACCCTCGGAGAAAGTTTGCAAACTTCCAGCGGGCGCGGCGAGGACGCCGGGTCACCTAGCGGGTGGACAGGCGGGTGCGCGGGGGCTCGCTCCCTCCTGGGTGCCGAGCCTGCCGCTGCCACCTCTCCTGCAGGGCTGCCTGCAGCCGGTGGGCACACGGCCCTGGAGAGGACGTCGCTCTCGGAGGGGCACTTGGCTCTTAGAGGCTCCGGGCGCGGAAGTCTCGAGAGTGGCCAGGCTCTGCTTGCGTTCACTCCTCCAGCCGCTCCTGCCGCCCTCAGTTCCATGCTCGCTGGCATCACTACCTCTTCCCCGCCGCTGCCCCAAGTGACAGCTGCCGCTTTTGCCGCGGCGCGGGGGCAGTTCACGGCGGAACCTCTACGCCAGATTCTCCGGGGAACCGCTTAAACTTTTCACAAAGTTCTTAGAGGGGCAAAACGTGTGAAGGAACCAAGGAGATGTCTCCCGCCGGCTGTATCCCACTTCTTTGCCAAAGATTTGTTGGGGGGGTGGTGGTGGTGGTGGGGGGACTGAGCTAGATAAAGCCCAGACCTTGTCATCCTCCTCCCCAACTTTCCCTGAATGGGTGCCGCCCCCACTTGACGCTTGTTCAAGGCCAGGACTGGAGTGAGCTGCTTGTATATTTTGTCAGAGTCCGCAGAGTGTGTTTGATTTTTACTTTTCCCTCCCTCTGACGTGTGTCAAGGAATAAAGGCTGGATGCACATCCGTTACGTCATTCTGCTGGCCAGTAAGTGTTTGATTAACAGCTTCAGATATTCAAGGGTTGTGGGGGCTTAGAAATGCTGACAAAGCAACTCTGCTTTCCACCCCCAGCCCCCAACATACTTGTACAATCGCCAGTTCCCTGGGCATCTTTATTGCCCGCTCCTCCTGGACCCTCCTTCTCCGCCCCCTCTCCCGCCCACACCGTTACCACTCTGGCCCCGCCTCCGCCTTTTACTGCGTTTCCCCGGGCGATCACTGTCCCTGGAGTGTGGGTAAGAGCTTCTGGTGTCTGAGGGGAGCATGGTACCTGATCAGCACAGGCACAATCTGGCCTTTTCTATTATTTAAGAAAGGCACCAGCGAGCCCTCTTCTCCAGGGCGAAAATGCTCAGCCCTGATCGAAAAGGCATCTCAGGAAGTGTTTAGAGACATTATGATAATACTGTGTCCCTGTGGTGACTTAGGAAAACAACACACCCATTGCAAACAAAACAATTTTACATAGCGCCTTTCTCCAACTGCTCAGTGCAAGAGAGAAGTAGTGAGGATGCTGACTAAATCAAATTTAGCTGAAAGGATCAAGATTAAATGTTTCATTTCCAGAGTGAGGGAATGAGACCTGGAACCCAAAGTACCATGTAATGAGTTGCTGTGTTTTTTTCTCTTAAACCTTCCATTTCTATATTTAAAGAGGAAGTTAAATACCTAAGTTATTGAATTGAGTCAGAACTAAAAACAACTATATGTGACATGCTTAAGGGGTAAAAGTAAAAACTCTTGGGGTATGTGTGGAGTAGAAATAAAAAAAATTACTACCAGGGTTTTGGATGAAAGGGCGTGTGGGTTTGGGTGCTTTCTGATTTGGAGTGGGTCAAAGCTAAATAAAGGAACATTTATATTCTGAATATGCGGGGTCTTCTTGAAGGACACAGGTTTGGTTATAATCAGATCTACTGTCTTCAAAGAGAAAGCCATGCTATAGAGTAGGCATTTGTGAAACTCCTATCTGGGGTCTAATTGACAATCCTGCCCCAAGTTTGGGGCTGTATTTATTATTTATTTCCATCTAGCGATGAAATAGTATAACCCTCACAAAATGCATGTGCATCTAAATGTTAAACTTCTTGTTTGTGATGCACTGACCTAAAGGGAAAAATGGCCGGGGTCAGGGACACTGAAGAGTGTGATTAATGATCAGTGATTTAGTGATCAGTGATTAGTGGTTTTATTCAAACTGTTACCTCTGACCAGAAGCACACATCAGAGGATTAACAGGCTCTTTAGATAAATGCTCATTAGTGGAAGGGGAAAGGCAAAGATAATAGGCGTGCACCCAGGGACAACTTTCCAAGAAAATCATTCCCGTCTTCAGAATAATAAGCTCTATTAACAGAAAGCCCTTTTAATTTAAAACTTGCTTTTATCTTGTAAATCAAAGTTAGATGTAAAAGTTTGTCGTGCCATTATAACCTAAATTTTCCCATATCCTCTACACGTGGATTATCTCAGTAGTAATATACTTTTTTATTTAAATAAACAATTGGACCTTCGGAGCAGCTGAACCCTGACAGGTCCTTAACTCCCAGGGTTTGAAGGTGTCCCCCCTTCTGGAATGGAGAGTGCCGCTTGCTAACTAGATGGCGCACTGTTATTTGGCGTTCTGTGCTGTGCAGTTCAGGAGCCTAAGCGAGCAAGTAGCTGCTTGCGAGGTGTTCTTCAACACTTACAACAAAGTTGATTCTGTGTAGGGTTGGAGGCTAGACAGTTCTACAAGTTTTTAGTCACATTTTCCATGTTGGTTAAATCTAGGGAGTTAAAGGCTACTGGAAAAATTAGTCTCATTACTAAAAGAAACGTAGAGAGCGAGGGAGGAGAGGAGGTACGAGAGTCCAGGAGGTACCTCTGAATTGCAAAAGTGATTGTAAAATACCAGACCTGTTCTTTTTTACTAAGGGCTAGTTTCACAATCTTGTGTCTGAAATACTGAGGCAAATACTCAGATTTATTTTCTTCCTAATCTTGCTGGTGAAAAAAGAAGTTACTAGAGAGAAAGGAAGAAAAAAACACACCTTGATTTGGTGACTGCAGGAAGCAACACGTTGCTGAATTTGTTCTACAGATAATGGTAAGATGCTGTTTATTATGCTTATTAAGCAGAAAGGGAACTGTGCAGTTTGGTTAAATGAAGCCAGTCTTGTTTTTTCATAGATGGAATTCAGAAATGGGATTCGTATTTTGCACTGAATATTAATGTTGCTTTTGTCAGTTTCCTGGGACTTGGTAGCATTTTGTGTGGAAGGGTGTGTGTGTGTGTGTGTGTGTGTGTGTGTGTGTGTGTGTGTGTGAATAAGACCATTATTTCCTGGGTAAAATAATGTTTATGAGCATGTTTATGTATCAGGTAAGAATTCCCTTATTCTATGAACTTTTATGAATCACTATAATAAGTACTTAAGTTTTAATAAGGATAGAGTTCTTAAAAAAAAGGAGCCTAAAAATTAAAAATAAAGCAAACAAACAAAAAACGATTCTCCACATTCCAACCTAGCTGTGTATTCCATGGAAGAAGGGTGCTAACGACTGAATATCAGCTATTAGTTTAGTTTTAAAACTGAGAAAACAGTGAAAGAACTCACCTGTGCCTCCCTATAAATGTTCCCATTTTCTTTGCTTGTAGCACTTTAAATAAATCTGTTCCTTTGAAATCCTGACTGATATAACAATTTTTATTTTCCAACTGAACTCAGAGTAAACACATTTGCTTAATTGATAGTATCTTCAAGCCGACTGGTTTTAAATGTAAATTGCTGATATCCATAAATTGCCTGGAAATTAGAAGTCAGCTGTGACCTCATGTAGTTTATATATGAGCAGATAGTTTGTTAGAACATTCCCACCAAAAGAGTGAAAACTGTGCCTTTACTTCTGTATCTTTGTGGTATTGCTGCTTTTTTTTTGAATAGGTGGTTAAATGAATGGTAGTTTGTCCAGAGACTTTTCCTTCATAGCTTTTCAATGACAGCGAATTGAAGATTTTCATGATAACTACTTGTCAGTTTTCCACACCACAGGTTCAAAACCAATCAGTCATGGACTTTCCATGGCTATTTGTACTGACGTCAAGTTCTTGGTCCCCTGATTTCTTATTATAATTTACTTTTTAGCAATGATGTATCACCGTTCTACAGCTTTTCCCTAGCATTGGCATTTGCTTCTTATTAAGTTGAAAATTATTTTGTGTCTGTGGGGGTGATGCTGGCTGGATCCCTAAGATGTGAACTTTGTATTTGCTGTTGGTTTTCCTCTGGTTGTGTTGTTAAATTAAAATTAGGGATTTGAGTGGACTGATTATTTTTGTCATCTTTTCTTTTTTTCTTCTTCTTCACTTCAAAGCATTGCTGTTAGTCACAAAATTAATGTGATCATGCTGGTGTTTCCCATCTATATGCTTCTTCTGCTTCTTACAAATTGGATTTCTACAGCAATTTAAGATCTTTTTTTAGAGGCAGTTTTCTTGGATGAAGATGGAACAATGATCTCAGTCAATTCATTATCTTGTCCAGCTTGACTACCAGCTGTATTATGGGAATCAACCAATGCTTTTATAAATTAGTGTTTAAAAATTCAAATCTAGGGCTATTTCTCTGAATCCTATTTGAGAAAATTATACAACTGAGATAAGGTAATAAATGTGTGTGTGGGGACAATAGCCTCAAATATTTAAGTGTGAGAAAGAAGCACCTTTAGATATGCTAAGCAGACTTAAAGAACTTTTTTGTGTTGCTATTCATAAACTAAATAAGCTATATTGCAGCATTACTTTAAAAAGAAATGCTGGCACTTTAAAAATGACATCATGGTTAATGTTTTCACTAAAGAGTTCTTACATTTTGAATTAGGGGAAAAATGGGCAATTGGTGTTTTTTAATGATCCATTAGTATTGCTTTGTTGGGAGAGAGAGAGAGAGAGAGAGAGAGACAGAGGTAGAATACTTTTTCAAGTTTCTAGATTATGGTAACACTGTTTTAGAAACAAGAGCAAAAACCTGATGCTCTATTGAGACTCTGGAACTTTCAAAATAAAACTTGTAAGCTTAGGATAAATTCCTGAATGTATAAGATGTTACGGCTGACATTTCATTTCTTTCCTCCATGCTCACTCTATTACCCAATTATCTTTTCTGAGAAATAGATTAAAGTTCATTTCACACTTTAAAAATACATATTTTCGTTGCTTGCTTCTCTTTCCTCAAGGTTTACATTTCTAATCTCTACCCTAAAATTAACAAGGATTGAAAACTACTATGTTGGTGTTTGTCTTGAACTAATTTTAGAGAGTAAGAGTTCCTTTCGGCCTAGGCATTCTGATGGTGTGATAGAAAGGCTTGTAGCATATGTAGAGCTGGAGCTGGGGGAGGTCTTTTCACTCATAAACCGACCTCTTCACTCTGAAGAACAGAACCTAAGGCCTGGTGGCATTCACTGGTTCACCCAAGGCCCAGAACTAAAGAACAGAATGGAGCCTAGAAGCCCAGTCTCTGCCTCCAGGTTGGTCAGGTTTTCTTTCCATGAGCCAGGCCACTACAAATGCCCTTGTCACGAATAAAACACAGCCAGCCCATGGCTTTGGATCCCTGCTCTTTTCAAGCCTTTGATCACTAACCTTTCAAAGACAATTTTTTAAATCAGATATTTTGAATAAATGCCCTAAGCATATCAATTGTAGTTTCTATTCTGTTTATTCTTACATATCTGTGATGTTAATTTTTCAAATATCGGCCTCCTTATTTGAGGGTCATTCTTCTTCTTCACCATTATTATTAGACATGACCTGTTAAAACTACACCATCCAGATTTCATTTGAGACTAAAACCAGGCAGAACTAAAAATACTCTAAAAGATCACTTCCGAATAAGGCAGTAACTTTTTTTTACTTCTCATCTTTTCTTTATCATCTTTGAGGAAGAGATCTGAAAAATTATTTAAAGTTAAAATCAATAATCTTTGTTTTAGTTGAATAGAGCAACAAGTGTTTTCACTCTGGCAGATGTACTTCTGCCCAGGATCCATCTGTAACTTATTATCTTCCCAGGTTGGTGTATAGGAATGAGAGGGTTTAGAGGTGAATATTACTACATGAGAAGTGAGTTGAGTCTGGAAGTATGCTCTTTGTGGTTTGACTGGCAAAACCTGACTAATCATAGCTAATAGAAATCATGCATGCAACATAGGGGGCTCCAGAGCACCAAACATTTGATTTAAGATGACATTTAGGTTATGCCATATTTAGGATGGGGAGCAAGAATATCTCAATAGAAATCTTGAATGCATCTACTGTATGTGTGGTTTGGCCTGGCTGGTAGGTTTTCTTTCCAGCTCTTTGCATGAAGGCTTTATATCAGAATTCAGGTCTCTTTTCTTCTTTTATTGCACTGAGGAGCCCTGTGTTGCATGATTTCTCAAATATAACACATTTCAGCCAGTTTTATGCAAGTCGCGCTCTGCTGGCTTCCCAAGGAGGGAAGCCACATGCAACAAAAAACATCTTTGTTGTTGTTTTTTTGAATTAGCTGGTTGTTAGAAGAAATACATTTTGTCTTTATTTGCCAGATCTGGTAGGGCCATTTTACTTTTATCAAAACAATATTTTCTTCTTTAAGTAAGCGGTGATGCTGTTTGGCTTCTAAATGATCAGTTACTAATCTGATCACCAGAGGGTAGAAGGTATTGAGGCCAAAGTCCATTTCCGCCAGGGTACCTAGGTGTGATGTGGTGCTCCATCATGAAGAGCCTGATTTGCCTCACTGTAATGACAACACTGTCCAGAAAAACAGCCCTTCTGGGAGAAAAGATAATATTATAGGTTCAAACTTCTAAATTCCGCAGAGAGGCTGATAATGTGCTGAAGATGGCTCTTAGAATGCCAGGGTTACTTATTAAGCTACAACATGGTAAAACATTCACAGGCCAGAACTTGACCATCTACATCTTAAAAGCCTTAATAATCCTTTCCATCCCTTCTCTGCATTTTCTTTATGTTAATGTTTTTCTAGATTTATTTTTTGACACCCATTCTTGTTACTCTGCTTTCATGAGTAATCCTACAATAACAAATCAAAAATATGTGCACAGTGGAGAGGGGATGTTTTCCCATAAGGGAAATAGATTTTAATATCAAATCTTAGAAGAAAAAATAGCAAGACAAAGAGAGAAAGGTTCAAAATCCGAGTGATGGCATCAGGGGCTCCGCCATGCCCAGCTCTGCAACAAAGTGGGCTATGGCAACAGGAGAAGAAGCCTAAGACCGGAAGAGGGTATCCCCAGAGTGCTGCCTTAAACTCAGTATGCTTTTCTGCCTCAGTTTCTTCATTTGTAATAAGAATTTTGGTCTTGGCCAGCACTGTTCAATAGTGGGAACCACATATGCCAGCTGCATATGTAATTTTAAATGTTCTAGTAGCACATTAAAAAGGTGAAAAGAAACAGGAGAAGTTAACTTTAGTAACACTTTTTATTTAACCCAGTATATAGGAAATATTATCATTTCAACTTATAATCAATATTAAAAATGCTGATGAGATGCTTTATGATTTTTTGGGGGTACTAAATCTTTGAAATCTGGTGTGTATTTTGCAATTACTACACAATTCAGACTCGTCACATTTCAGATGGTCCGTGGCCACTTGTAGCCAGTGACTATGGTATCAGGCAATGCAAATATGTATATTCTGTATCAGTGGTTCTTAATCTTAGCTGCCCAGGAGAACTACCTGTAGAGTTTATTTTAAAAACTAAATCACAAGAGGGGGATATCTACACCCCCTTGTGATGTAATTGGGGTAGAGTTCTCGGCCTCTGTATTTTTTAAAAGTGTTTCTAAAGTGTAGCTAGGGTTGAGAACTGCAATTCTAATTGATCTCTAAGGAATCTTCTACTCTGTGATTCTATTTGGAAAGGGATTGCAGCATTGCATTCAGAGTTCAAGGGCAGTAAATGGTTGTTATAGATGTGCAGCATACTACAAAACACATTTAAGACAATATTAATAAAAATTAAAATGTACAGATTGCTTAATTAAGAAGGTAGTTCTTTGTACCTCACATGAGTTCAGTTTTGTGTAAGTTTCAAATATGGATGTTTTAAGTGGTTTGCTCCCCCTTCCCCTCAAAATTCTTAACTTATGGTTTGCTTTGCACATAGCCTCTTAGAAACCCTCCATTTTGTAAATGGTCAAGATTGACACATTTCAGTTATGTTGCTAGTTTGCTGTTTTTGCCCCAAATACTACTTGCCTTTAGCTGTTTTTGGAGGGAAATCTTACTCCATTGAAGACATTTGGATTCTCTTGTGTTTCTTCCCTTTAAGCTTTTAATAAGCTTTGTGTCATCACACCTGACAAACTTGCCCTTTGCTCATATCAAGATGTTAGTTAGAGTCCCCTAGACTTAAGGTGTTCATTCTATTTGACATCCCTTAAAATAGTAGAATAATCAATATTTCTCAATGCACACCAGAATGTTTTTCTTTAATTATTTTTAACAATAAACCAGCTGTGCATTCACTAAAGGATAAAAATAATCATATATGTAAAGAAATAATGATTTCCAAATTGTCCACCTATTGTCTTTTGAAGTCAACAAACAGCACTGCTTGTGGAGGGGAGGAGACCTCGGAGAAGGTCCTTGTGACTTCATGCTGCTGAGAGCCTCTGCATTCCCGCATTCATGAGTCATTTCACCGGGAACCTCTCTCCTTATCACAACAGTCTGTTTCCAAGTGCATGTCTATCTGACCATGTGCTTTTCAACATGACTTAAAACCATGTTTAGGTACAAAACTGCACATTTCTTTACATTTTGAGATGCTATTTGTGCTTCCTGTAATGTCATTTATTAGAAGAATTTACCCCCCATTTATTAAGATGCAGCTTTAAGTCCCATTTTATAGATGGAGAAGCTGAGGGGTTGACAAGGCTAGGTAGGCATCATGTTTGTTAATAAGAAGGATGGTCAGTGTGAATAAAGAGCTCACATTTATTATAAGCACTACTCTGGGTGGCTGCCAGGTGGGAATTTTCCAATTGTGTTTATTATTGCATTTGCCTGGTATTTATAAGTAACATGCTTTCTGATGATTTTCCATGCATGCATTATTTGCATTTAAATTGTTTCTCTGCTAATAATTCTTGGGTCCCAGCTTTAGGCTTCATGTACTTGGATTGATTAACAAATACATATGGGTATATCAACCTCTTAATCTGGGATCTGTCCTAAATGTTACATGAGACATCTGTTACAAACCTGTGTTTTTGGTAGAATGTAGGGAAACTTTTCTCTCAGGCAACTTTGTGATCGACTGTTAGAGGACTTTGTGACAATGAGATTAAAGATTTAACTTTTTCAACTCTTTTGGGGGTTCAAAGTAAAGGGGTATTCAATATTTAGGTATTCATTCACTGAGCAAGATAGATTCTAGTTCTAGCTCCTGAATTATCTTTAATAAAATACTTTGGCTTTTGTTATACCAATGTACTGTCTTCACACTGGGCCTGAGCCATCTGCTTTTGCGAATTTGGTTTTTGTTTTCTCCTAATGATGATTAGGGTTGGACTTAGCCATTTTCAGTTCCTATCTGCACCTCTATGTCTTCAGTGGGTGAAATAAAGCCAGGATTAAACATGCAGTCTGTGGCCAGTGCCAGGGAGGGATTACTTTGGATCCTTTTGTAAGCATTATGTTAAAGTTAAAGCAATTTTAATATTCACATATATATGTGGTTATGGTGGTTAAGCTTGTACATAAATAAAAACCTTGGCCAATGAAGACCAGAATGTTACTAGAATATATACTTGTAAATGTGCTTATCATTTTTTTGAGAATGCCCATAGATAAAATGTTCCTCCTTTTGAGCAAATCTATTAGTCATGTTGATTTAAATACACACATTGTCAATTAAAAGATATCACAGGTTTTAAAAAAATGTGAGTCCATGTTTTAGACACTCTTCTTTTCTAATAAGGCCCGTCTAAGCACACACTGTTCACGATTTCATCTCCCAGCTTTGCAAAGCCTGATGACTAACAACCACCATTCTAAGTCCCGAGCTGGTGGACGTCATCAGACGATGTGTGCAGTGTTTTGGCACCATGAAGCAGTGTGTAATTTGAAATTGTACTTTTTGCTAAATACCCATGCTAATCTCCAACCATTCAAAACACTAAGAAAACAAAACAGCGATGTCTGCCCATTGGATGGAGGCAGCATTGGCTCAGAAGCACTCACAAAAACCAGGGAGGAAAAAAATTACATGTAATTACTTGGCATGCCCTTTGGAAGGGACATTCTTAAGACAGGCTGGTTCACCACTTAACCCATGGTTCATTTTTACCCTTCCCCCCTAAAGCACAAAAACTATAGCATCTTTAAAAGGCAGGCAGTAAAAGGATGCTTTGTCTTTTTTTTTTTTTAATTTAGTACATATTTTAGGAAGTCTCTTTAGGAAGCCTTATATTCCTTTACATAGTTTTAGTTATTTAATGCTTATTTTTAAAAATAGAAATTATGGAGATTGGTTGCATAACAGAGTGAAGATACTTAATATCACTGAACTATCCACTTAAACATGGTTAACATGGACAATTTTATGTTAGGTGTATTTTAGCTCTTTTCTCTTTTTTTAAAAAGGAGGGATAAGGTTTGCTCGTAGGCATTCCCCAGATGGAGAAATAGAATGCATGGACCACTTGTTCAAAGTTAGGTGTGGCAGCTGTCATGCCTTAATGGGAGGAGCAGAAATCTAGAGAGGGCTTTTGTATTTTAGGCCTGGCAGAGAGGTGGGGGTTGTGATGTGATTCTGACGTGCAGGATAATTCAGGGGAGACAACAGCTAGGCACACAGATCTGAATGCCCCTTTTCTGAAGACGGGTTTGGATCTCGATGGGCCATATGTTTAGAAAGCTGTATCATTTCATTTGAAAAACACATCATTTGACATCTCTATTTGTGTTGACTGATTGCCTTCTCAGTACAAGGATCTGCTCAACTGAGATCAATGAAAAAACATAGCCTTAAAGTTTATGTAAGGGAATATAAACCCCACTTCCTTTCTTCCTCCCTCCCTCCCTCTCTTCCTTCATCAGACATTTACTGAACACATATTATGTGCCAGGTACTAGGGATACATGATCAAAAACAGACTCCTCGGCCCCTCTCCTCACAGAACTTGCTGAGAGAAGTGACACTAAATAAGTCATTACAATGGAACGTTGCGGGAAGGTGAGGGGTGCAAGGCTGAAGGCAGAAAGCTCAGTTAGGGGTTAGTGTGGTTATCCAGGCAAGAGGTGATAGTGGCTTGGGCTAAGATGGTGCCAGATCCAAAAGCCATCTAAGAGATAGAATCCATATGACTAGGGGATTGATTAACTGGAAGATGAAGGAAAGGGAAAGGAGTTGTACTCACTCTAAGGGAAGAGGGAGCCAGGCAGGATAAGCCTGACCCAGCAATGAAGTCCAGGTTGTTCTTTGTGGTGGTAGAGGAGGGAAGGGTTTCTGGCCCAAGGCCCTGTAATCTTGTGTCTGAGTCCTTGGAAGAGAACAGAAAATAACTATGAACAAAAATTCTAAGAGCAACTGTAACTAAAAACTGTAGTGCAGTCACTGCATTGCAAGGCAGTGCAGTTTTTATAATTTCTGTCACCGAAGAGACCCTCCAGAGAGAGAGGCATCCACCTGCCAGGCCACCATAGCTCTCGCACTCAGGTGTGCATGGCCAGGTGTGTTAGTTCCCTAGGGCTGTAACAAATTACCACGAACTGGGTGGCTGAAACAACAGAAATTTATTCTCTCCCAGTTCTGGAGGCTAGAAGTCCAAGATCAAGGTGTTGGCAGGCTTGCATCCTTCTGAGGGCTGTTCCAGAAGGCTTGGAGATGGCTGTCATCCCTGTCTCTTCAAATGGTCTTCCTTATGTGTCCAAATTTCTCCTTTTTATAAGTATACCGGTCATAATGGATTAGGACCCACTATAAAGATCTCAATTTAACTTGACTACCTACATAAAGACGTTATATCCAAATTAGGTCCCTTTCTAAGACACTGGAGATTTTGGGGCGGCTCAACCCATAATTCAACCCATAACAGTAGGTATGCCCAGCAAGAAGAAAATACCCAGGGCAAGTAGTAGAGGGACCCCACGGGAGCTGACCAATTGGGAGTGATGCAGATTATAACCAGGCATTTTTTAAACCATGTTAAAAATAAGTTTCCAAGTAGATGGAACCCCAGAAAAATTTGGAATAAATCTTCAGACATGTGGACCCACACATTACCAGGAATAAACAAAGCCAGCAAAACACAGAAAGAAAAAAAAAAGGCTGCACTTTAAAACAGATGTATACATATTGCACTGATTAATGAATTTGCTAATGTGGGCATTGACCTTGGTTTGGCCTTGAATTTGTCCCTAGGGTTTGTGAAAGAGCAATGCCAAAAGGGCAACACCAACTTTTAACCTTGAGAACAAAGAATTATATACAACTGTAGTTTGTCACTCTGCCAGGCTTAACAATCATTGTCTTGATGTGCTAATATTTACTGACAAGGACAAAAGCCACCAGTTCCCATAACAGAACACACATACCAAGTTGAATATACATGTTTCAATGCAGGAAGAAAAAATTCTGATTTTCTTGTTGTTGATGAACATTTATACCTCTGTTTTGCACAATAAAAACACAGAAGAAAAAGTTCTGTGCTTTAAAAACATTATAATGAAAAGACAAAAAATGGGTAAAGGATCTGCATAGAGAATTCTCCAAAGAGGATACGCAAATGGCTAAGAAGCACATGAAACTCTAGCTATCAGGAAAAGCAAATCAAAACCATGGTGAGATACCACTTCACATCCACTAGGATGTCTATAATAAAAAAGACAGGCAATAACACATGTTGATGAAGATGTGGAGAAATTGGAATTCTCATACATTGCTGGTGGGATTGAAAAGCAGTTTGGCAGTTCCTCAAACAGTTAAACATAAACTTATGATCCAGCAATTCCACTTTTAGGTATACAACCTAGAGAAATGAAAACATATGTCCACATAAAAACTTGTACATAAATGTTCATAGCAGGGTTAGTCATAATAACCAAAATGTGGAAACATCCCAAAGTTTATCAACTGATGAATAGATAAACAAAATGTGTTATGTCCATATATTGGAATACCATTTGGTCATAAAAATAAATGAAGTACTTACATGATATAATACATGATACAATATGCATGAACTTTCAAAATATTGTGCTAAGAAAAAAGCCAGACACAAAGAACCACATCTTATATGATTCCATTTATATGGAAGGTCCAGAATGGGCGCATCCATGGAGACAGATGGTAGATTAGTGGTTGCCTAAACCTGAGGGTGGGACTGGGGTCTTGGGGGTGACAGCTAAGGGATATGTGGTTTCTTCTTGGAATGATGAAAATGTTGTAAAATTGATAGTGGTGATGTTTACACAAATCTGTAGATATTCTAAGGCCATTGAATTGTACATTTTAAGTGGTGAATTGTATGATATGTAAATTATATCTCAATAAAGCTGTTAAAAAATATGTATCATGGGGAAAAGGTGGGATGCTAAATTTAGTTAGAATATATGCCAAATGGGATATTTTTAGCCCAGCAACTTCTCTCCATGTATCAAGATGAACAGTAAACAAAGTTAGTAGATGTATTATAGACCTTATAATAGGAATAGGCAACTACTAAAAATCATACCACATATGTCATATGTGTCTCTAGCCCATATCTCTCTCCCAGGCTATGAGCCGTGACTTCCAATTTTCTCTGACCATTTCCTCCTAGATGGACTGCTGCTGTTCCTTAATTTTTAAATTGTTCAAATATTAACATCCTCATACCATTTCTCCTTATGACACACTCATTTCAGTGGGAGCTTCCATCATCTTCTCTGCCCCCAGCTTGAACCCTATGATAATCATGGACTTTGCCTTTTCCCTTGGCCATCATGAGCATGTCATTGTCAAGTTTTGTAGACACCCCCCCCCACTTGAGTAATGTCTTATTCGTTCTGTCCTTTTCCCCTGTCTCCCTCTCAAGTAGTTCCTTCTATGAAGTGAAAGTTAAGGGTAACATGATTATTTATTGAGTCTTTATTGAGCCTTGACCAATATCTACTCTCTTGATCTGCCATGTCACCTTCATAAAAAAAATTACCAAGGAGATGAAGTTATTCCTTTTTATAGATAAGGAAAGTGAGACATAGAAGTTAAAAGGCAAGTCAATTACTGTGACAAAACCACTAAATGGAGAAGTTGGAATTTGGAACCAGCTTTGTCTGGTCCCCAAGCTCAACTCTTTCCATCTTGGCTACAAAATAAATCTTTCAACTTTATGGCTCTGAACATCTCATTTCCCTGCTCAAGAGCCTCTTCTAGCATCTCTTTAAGTCCTCTAGGCCAACTGAAGCTAGCATTCCCTATAGTTTTACCCCACATTCAAGCCAGACCCATAATAAACTCTTGTTTGTGTTGAGTGTCTCTCCACCATGTTCAGACTCCCCTCTTCCCTGGAACTTCTGTCCTCACCCAGCACTCCCTTCTCCTCTAACTCCTCACCTTCTGCCTTGAGGCAGGGGGTCCCTCGGGGGTGAGGCCGACGGAGTCCTGGAGTCCTAACGAAGCATGCCCGACTCCGGAGATCAGGTTCAAGACGCAGATCTGAACTTTATTGTTTAAGTACAGCGATATATATAACATTCCAGACCAATCAGAAGTTTACAACATCCTTAGGGCAACCAATGGTAGGAAAGTTAGGGTACTATGTAGGGGCTCTAGGGGGCTTACTCAGGCGGGCACTGCCACTTCCCGGTGTGCCGAGGAAGCTTGTATAGGCGGAGTGCGCTCACGCCATTGCATCTGCCACTGCACTGAGATAAATCTCCTGAGCTCTTCCCACACTGCCTCTGGAAACATAATCTCCCAAACCAAAAACTGAATGAGAAATAAATTCCTTAGTGCTTTGTTAAGACTTTTCTTAAAGTTTTTAAAAAATTATCTTCTGTTGAGCTTATTTTTATGTTTGTCATAAATTCCCTCTCCTGGATTGTGAGCTCCATAACAGCAAGAGTGGATGCTTGCTCAGTTTTGATTTCCCTCATAGAATCTAGCATATAGTCCCTTACACATGATAGGTAGATGTTTAATTAATCCTGAGTGAATTGATTACGAGGTACTTGGACATTGTTCTTTATCATTAATTTCCTATAACCAGCATAAGATGTTGGATGTCTGGTGAGTGTTCTGGGAGAATCTGCCTATGGAGACTTGGTATATTGATGGATGTCCCTGCAGCTTAAAAACTATTGTAATAATATTTCAGAAATAAAAAAATGAGGTTGGATGACTAAATCCCAGAAAACCTCACAACCCTAAGGAATCTTTGGTTTTTCATGTTCACATGCCCTTCCATTCCTTGTCTAAAGGTAAACATAATTTTTAAATGGCTTTAATCAGAGCAGCGACACATTTAAAAAATATATTTTTATTGATTTCAGAGAGGAAGTGAGAGCAGGAGAGAGAGAGAAGCATCAATGATGAGAGAGAATCATTGATCGGTTGCTTCCTGCACGCCCACTGGGGATCAAGCCCACAACACTGGCATGTGCCCTGACCAGGAATCAAACCATAACCTCCTGGTTCATAGGTTGATGTGCAACTACTGAGTGTCGGCTCGGCAAGAGACACATTTTAAAATTCTGCTTCCTTAACTTAACTACACCACAGACTTGTTTTCATGTTGCTACACAGTTTTCCAAACTATGATTATGCGTCATATTCCATTGAGTTGCTATATCAGAATTTCTTTCCCACCCCCTATTGTTTGACATGTAAGTTTGCTGTGAATTTTTTTATGGTTATTAAAAAAACACATGACCAATCTTTTGGCAAAATAAATATATACCCTGAAGACCTTAATCTCTTTCCCCTCATGCTGGATGAAAAAACAAAAAACACCTTCTTTTAGAGTTGAGCATAGGCAAAATTGGGAAAGAGACTAAGTTTGTCTTGGGCACTCTCACACTTCTTTTATTCCTTTTATTTCTGTCCCTGTTTCTCTATAACACTGGTTCTCAACCTGTGGGTTGCGACCCCTTTGGGGGTCGAACGACCCTTTCACAGGGGTCGCCTAAGACCATTGGAAAACACATATATAATTACATATTGTTTTTGTGATTAATCACTATGCTTTAATTATGTTCAATTTGTAACAATGAAATTGGGAGTCACCACAACATGAGGAACTGTATTAAAGGGTCGCGACATTAGGAAGGTTGAGAACCACTGCTCTAGAACATTCTGTCCCACCACAGTGCCTGTCACAGGCACTCAGGGCTGCCTTCCTCCACTAGACACTGACCTGTCTATCACCTGCCCTCCTTCCCTCTTCTTGCTAGCCTGACTTCTTGCTCCTTTTCTTACTTCTCCAGAGCCTCAATCTTAGTAATATACTAGGTACTCAATATATTTCTTAGGAGCTTGTAATTATATTACAGAATGACTTCTGGAGGTGGTCATGTGATAGCCCAACAAAGAGCATCATTAAATGTGTGCCTTTGCTCTCTTCTGCTAGAACTCTTCTAGGTTCTAAGGTTATGGCAGTGAACCAGCAGACAAAATCTCTATACAAAGAGGTAAATATATAACGTTTCATTGAGCAGTAAGTGTCAAAAAGAAAGATGAAGCTGGGTATGTACAGGCAGCATGCTCTTTCATCTTTCAGATGGAGGAGTCGGAAGACCTTTCTGAGAGGGTGATATGAGCAGAGAGCTGCTGAAGTGAGATAGCAATTGCTGCAGACCCGGAGAAAGAGCTTTCAGGCAAAGGGAGCTGCTAGTACAAAGACCCTGGTGTGTTTCAGGAGCTGCAAGAAAGCAGACACGGAGGCAGTGAGGAAGGAGTGGGAGGTAGTTGGTGGCTACATCATGTAGGGGCTTGCGGACTATGTTATGAAGGAGGGTGGCAAAAGAGACCTGTTAGGAGATAAGAAAGGTGATGGCCTGGAGTGGGTGATTGTGGGAGAGGCAGTAAAGAAGAGTTTGGCTTATTTTGAAGGTAAAGCCAAAAGGACATACTGACAGACTTGGTATGAGGGTAAGAAAGAAGTCAGAGGATGCTTAGGTTTTAATGTGAGACACTGGGAAGATAGAGTTGTCATCAACTGAATTGGGGAAGATGGCTGATGGAACAGGTTTAGTAGAGGAGATGAGGAGCTCAGTATGGGGCAAGTTATGTGTGAGAAGATGTCCAGTAGTCCAGTGGGATGCGGAGTCTGGCATTCAGGGAAAAGACTTTGGGCTACAGACATTAAAAGAGTCAGGATCACAGTCTTTGGCATTAGATCGGCCAGCCTCATCTCTGAACACACAGCTCCTCACTCAATGTACCCCAACCACACTGGAATCTCAGGTCCTTGAAATCACCAAGCCTTAGGAGCTGCAGGGACTTTGCATATGCTGTCCCTTCTGTATAGATCATTTCCGCTTTCCACTGTATCCCTAACCTAAATTCAGTCTCCCTGTTAAATGTTCCTGCTATCCTGAACTTTCCCTTCATTAGCACTTTCAATTTTCAAATTTACATCACTTCATATGATTTTTAACTTAATCTTTAAAAATTTAAAATCCATATGTGCCACTAGAATCTAAATTATGAAATGTCAGGGATCATGCATGCTTGGTTCATCACCCCTTTCCCAACATGTAGTGCTGGCACATCACAGATACTTCTTCAATATTTGCCAAATGGGTAGATGACTGGTATTAATTTATTACTCTACACATGATATACTGCAGTTCCTCTATTTGTAATCATACAATTCCAAGAGTAATCATACCTAATGATTTTCTTATCTTCTTAAAAATGGAGACCAATTGATTATTTAATGGCTCCAAGTATCTTTTGTGAAAAAATATTTTTTATTAGGTAATATGGAGAAGCTTCTGGTGTGTGGTTGAAGACTGAATGATTGCTTGAGTGTGAAACTTTGAAAAGAAAAGGAATTTAAGTCTTATATAAACCTCCTAATCAAAATCCCCTTACCTCCTGTTTCCTTGTCAGCACGTTGTTGCATTTCTGTGGACACCTCTATCTAACATCTCCTGAGGTTATTTTATAGTGACCTTTGACAAGACCTATTACTTCCTACTTGCCATGTTTATGGGAGGAAAGAGGCCAGGCCTGGCAGGGAAGGGACGGCAGTGTTGTGGGCGATGAGGGGATCTGAGCCAGCTGTTGACTTCCTTTTGTGGCTCTTAGAAAGGCCTATTGTCTCCAGTCTCATCCTGGAGATTATAAGAAATGATATGTGAGGGAAGAGATTTGATTTACTAAGAAAGGGTTCTTAGCTCATAAAAGAGCTCTAGGTCTCTGTTCTTGGCAGTGTAGAACTGTATGAAAAATAGGGTTAAATTTGGGAATAATCTCTTTATTGTCTTTAGAACTATAGTGAGCTTTCAGAGGTACCTGTGTTGTTTGGGAAACACATATACTGTTTCCAATAATACATATTTGTGTAAGTATATAGAGAGATTGATTGACGTATGCATCAGTTGGGGAATTTAAAGGCACCATCTTTATGGATAACATTGTTGTAGGAGGCAGCCACTAAATAAATATGTATTGAGTGTTTACAGGGCTAGACACAGAACTAGGCATTGGGGAAGAGTGGTGAACAGACTGAGGGTCCTTGCCTTCATGGAAGTCGTAAAATCTGCTGAGTCTCAGTCTCCTTATCTGTAAAATGGAGGTAATAATAATACTTAAAACCCTTTAAAGACCAGGAAATGACTATGAATGTGAAAACACCAGTTAGATTTTAAAACGCTATATAAATTAGTGGCTTCATGATTGATGTACCAAATATACTTATCTTTCCCTTTGGGAAAAAATCCTGCTTAATTATTTCTAGTTCTGATTTCATCCTCATACTTAAGGGAGCGAAAACTTCCTTTCATTATAATCCTAACAAAAAGAAAATAATATGTCAAGTTTGTGGTCTGGGTTGTAAACAATTTATTAGTTAGCTACTGCTGTGTAACAAATCACCCCCACCCAACATAAATTTATTAACTAAGAGTTTCTGTGGGTCATGGATCTGAGTGTGACTTAGCTGGGTCCTCTGGCTCAGGGTACCTCAGAAGGCTATAATCAGGGTGTCAGCTAGGGCTGTAGTTATCTTGAACCTCAATTAGGGGAGGGTCTGCTAAATTCACACGGCTGTTGCAGGCCTCAGAAGATCCACATCCAAGTTTATTTATATGGCTGTTGGCAGGCTAGGAGTTAAGCAAGGGTTCCAAGAGGGAGAAAGAGAGATGGAAGTCACAGGTTTTGTTTTGTTTTGTTTTAATCTAATCTCAGAAGTGACATCTCATCACATTTGCCATATTCTGTTCATTATAAACCAGTCAGTAGGTCCAGCCTGCATTCAGGGGAAGAGATTATATAAGTGTATACCAAAAGACTGGGATCATTAGGGGACATCTTAATGCCTGATTGCTCTAACAGGGCTTATGTAAATAATCATGCCATGAGTTAATGCTATATATATATATATATATATATATATATATATATATATATATATATATATATTTATATGGCATTAATAATGTTGCACTATTTGAAATAAAAGAAATGGAGAGAATAAGTACCATCATTCCCCTAAGACACAGTAGTTAGGACAGACAAGCAAGTTGGTGTTAGAGCCCCATAGATTTTGAGTTGCAGCCAATAAAGAAGTCTGGTTCATTCTTTTACTTTGACACTTGCTTGCACTTGGACATTTACAACCCCTCTATCAGGAAAGCATTTGAAACTTTCCTTCCAAATATTGGAGGTAAACAAAGGCCAGTCTTTCCTAACCAAGAGTATCAAATTAAAAAATATGTTGCCGAAACCGGTTTGGCTCAGTGGATAGAGCGTCAGCTTGCGGATTGAAAGGTCCCAGGTTTGATTCCGGTCAAGGGCATGACCTGGGTTGTGGGCACATCCCCAGTAGGAGATGTGCAGGAGGCAGCTGATTGATGTTTCTCTCTCATTGATGTTTCTAACTCTCTATCTCTCTCCCTTTCTCTCTGTAAAAAAATCAATAAAATATATTTTAAAAAAAAGCATGTTAATTTTAATTTGCTATTTCATGGAATTGATTTCTGCTCACTCAGTTACTTTTAATCCACCTGAAAACAAAGCTGATCCAATCATGTTAAGATTAAGGGGACGGACATTGTAGGCATAGAGGAAACATAGTGCTATGAGAATTATTTTGCCATAAGTTAAGAAAAAGGAAAAAGACCACTGTGGCCAGAGCTTAGTGGGAAAGGGGGCGAATGCTACGAGATGACTTTGAAGGTGGGGTGTGATGAGCCAGGTTAGGGGTTTAGTTTTCAACCTAAATGCAATGGACAGCCATTGCAGTGTTTGGGTTGGCTGCAAACAGCTATGAATCTTTTGTTTTTTGGGGTTTTTTTTGGCTATTCTAATTGCATTAGTTTTTGTATTGAGCTATATTTGAAAGAAAGATTCTCAAATCTATTAATTAAAAGCTGTGCTGGAACCAAGCTAAAACAAGCACTGAAACTTTATAATATGATGTCATAATTATACAATTGCAGAGTTGTGTGTTTCGACCAGCTAGCGGCAAAGGCAATGTGGTAGATGCATTTGGAATGAAGTCCTCGTATAATAGGGACTCCTAGTATTACATTAGTTTCATGTGACAGAACTTACAAGAAATTCATTCAGAAAAACATCCAGTGTAGGAGTCTTTTTGGCATATCCTGTGCATATTTTTCTCAAACAAGCAGCAATCACTTTTTGGTTGTGTCATTTATGACTGTTGCCTTGTGCAGTCCTGTGGCTCTTTGCTAAGCCAGCAGGCACCCAGGCAACTTGGCAGTGTCATCTGGGATTTTAACATTACAGCACAAACATTCAAAGGAGTGGTCTTGGTAACTTCTCTTTCCTCCAAATTCCCCCTAAAACTGACCTTATGAAAAAAAATACCCCAAAGGGGAACAACAGGACATCTGTTGAAAGAATAATGAAGAAAGGAAAGTTCCCAAGTCTTAACACTGGAAATCAACCAATCCTAACGTTAAAATCTACCTGCTGGTGTGCTCCTTTCTGAGTCAAGACGAATTTTAGCTGACTTGAACAAAAATGGTGAAAAGATAACTATACCTAAAGTTTGAGGCTTCCCTTATGCTCCTTAAAAAAATTATGGGTAAATTTGCTGTTTTCTGATTTTAAAAACTTATTGAAAATACATAAACAGAAAGAAGAAAATTCGAACTAAAAATAATTAATCACTGTTGGTGCTTTAGATGTATATCCTTTATGTAATCTGTGCCTTCATCCAAACATATCATTTAGCTATAATTCATTTGTAGTTTTGTGTTTGGATTTTTTATACTTCACATTATTTTGTAAACATTTCCTTAGGGTTATGATTTATTTGTTTGGAAAATATTTCAATGACTGTATAATCTTCTATTTGTCGTAAGTTACTTAAGCCATTCTGCTTATTATTGGATGCATAGTCTATTTTGAAACTTTCCCTGCTAATAAATAATATTATGATGAACCTTCTTGCACAATACCCTTCATCTGCATCACTTACTTTCCCAAAGGAATTAGCCCAACAAGTGGGTTTTGATACACTTTACTAAACTGCTTTCAAACAGCTTGTACCACTTGCCTCATCACCATCAAGGCAATGCATCATCCTTTCTGACTTTACCTCTAATCAGAATTTAGATACTGTCATCAAAAAAGAAATTTTTGCCTATCTATTGGGCCAAAAATTACTTAATTTGCTTTTATTAGATTAAAAGAGACGTTGAACATTTTCCCATTCATTTGCTGGCAGTTTGTGAATCATCTGTTCATCTCTGTCTAGGCCTTTGGCCTTTTTGTTGTTGTTGTATTAATGTTTTGCTTATTGAAATTTACATTTTTAATATGGAAAGAATATGCACGTTTTATCTTTAAATTTATAGGCACAAATATGGTTTTATACTTTCAGTATAAAAAGGCTTTTAAAATTTTCTGTGATTCTCAATTCCTGATATAGTGGTTTATATATTGGTCTGTAACTAGGTAACCAGTTTATTTTTTAGAATAATGCCATCTCTGCTTGTTATAGCTTCAGTTATACTAATAATCCTTATATTTTCCTGCCTTTTTTCTTCTTCCTTCTATGATAATAAAAACTTAAGATATCCAGACTTCTTATCTCCCTTTTTTCAACTATACTTTTAGGTGGCAAACTGCCAAGGGAACCACAGTTTGAAAAGAATCTCATCTGGGAACTGACTGGGATCACTAGCTGTAGTCTAAAGGAACAGTTGATGAGAAAAAAAGGATAGCTTCTTGTTCACGCCAAGAAAAGAAAGGGGTTCCTGGTGCCAGCTCAGTGAGCGGGTTAGTTGGTGAAGCCATGGGTCTGAAACCCCAGGTCCTGACAGTTCACTCTCTTCTGCCTGTGGCCAGAGGCAGCTCTCATCTCAGCTGTATCTCTGCTGGCTCATTTTATAATGAAGCTAATGATACCTTCAAGGTATGCTTTAATTAATTACTCTTACAGACTCCAAAAATATAATTACTAATTATTATAACTATTAGATCATTAATTTCTTCATTTCTTTTGCATAATTTTAATCGAGTGCCAAAATTCAACACCCAATTACAGTTATTGGTGAATACTTTTTTGCCTATTATCTTCACAGCTTCTTCATGTTTATTTGACCCCATGATTAACGAATTTCTTAAAATATGGATGTTTAAAAGTTTCTTGAAAATATTTAGAAATCTGGAATTCCAAGAAGAGGGAATGTCAGAAGAAAAAAAAAGTTAAATTTTATATTGCCACAGGTCATTGTAACTCAATAAAATAGCTAAATATTTGAGACTGTTGATTTTTAAACCACGTTAATTTCCTTTTCCCTCAAGGTGAGCTGTATAATCTGGTCACTGGTAAATAATTATACCTAAGACTATTACAGTTTACCTAGATATTCATCAGGAAAGCCATGTGGACATAAATAATTTAGCAAACGACATGTTCTGAACTGTGCTTGCATTGTGTAGGTTTAAGTATGAAATTGTTAACTTACTGAGAATCTTTTTTGTCAATTCCATAAATCCATAAAATGAATGTGGTTGAGAGCTGAAAATACTGAAGAGAGTGTGTACTTGGCATTGGTGGTTTGTCTTCAATGGCTTGTTTAATTTAGTGTCTGAGCATCTTATTTTTGTAATTAGGTTATAAGCTCCTTAAGAGTAGAGATCATGGCCCAGCCGTGTGGCTTAGTGGTCGAGCTTTGACCTATGAAACAGGAGGTCACATTTTGATTCCTGGTCAGGGCACATGCCTTGGGTCTTGCGCTCAATCCCCAGTGGAGGGCGTACAGGAGGCAGTGGATCAATGATTCTCATCATTGATGTTTCTCTCTCGCTCTCTCTCTCCGAAATCAATAAAAAAACATACTTTTTTAAAAAAGAGAAGAGATCATGTATTGTAATTGCTCTGAAAGCAGAGAGATTGAACAGATGCTGGTTTATTACCTAGGAATCTAGCATGTGTTTTTGTGTTGTTGTTTTTTTATAACCCTGACATAACCTATAACCATCTGTGAGTCTTTGGACACTTAGGAAACTACATATTACCTCATTTCCCCATCTACAAATGGGAAAATGATACCTTCTCTACCTTACAAGTCTCCTGTGAAGCTCCCATGAGGGTAATTCCATGGGAGAAGGGGTAGGTAGCTAAAAGCTTGGTATAGGCTAGTAATAACCCAGTGTCATTTTATAAGGTTTTTTTATTTCTAGACATAGGATTGCCAGTGGAGATACACTTTTTGACCTTTTCCCCTCCATTTTTGCCTTGGAGATGATGCATACTGATAAGAGCTGAGAGTTGATGTAACTGAATTATTGTCAGATGTTTCTGACTCTCGTGGCCTTGCTTCTCCTGGGCTGGCCTTCATGTGAAAGGGGCTAGATAACTGGCCTCTTTAATTGTCAGCTACAGCATCTTCATCAGGGGAAACATTCCAAACATTTATTTTATTTGCAAAAGGCACGTTTTAGTGGTGGAGTCCATTTACTTCTGAAGCGATCTCATTTACCTGAATGAGGAGTGCATATTTATTGTCAGGGCTAGCAGCGAGGTTGTATAATTCTTATGTGACACATGAACCAAACACTCCGCTGTAAATTACACTTGGCTGGAAGAAGATGCTCTCGTATGAAACCACGTTTCTCTCTTGCTTACTTATTCTTCTTGGGTTGGGGCTGAGAGCTGGAAGATTGGCGACTCTTGGATTTATCTGGAAAACGAACAGTATTCTTTAGAGAAACCAGAAAGGGGTGAGTAATGCCATCTATGTGTATTTATATAAAAATGAGGATTTGGGGATGTGACCCAGGTCCAGCATTTGTCTAGCCAGGAGACTAAAAGTGTCACAGAACATGTCAGAGTGGCTTGTGGCATTCCAGTTTATTTTCAAAGGCCTTTTGAGAACATAATTAAGCCTTTCCCTTGGTTTTATTTCCAAGTTGCCCTTCACTGGTTACATTAATGTGTCACAAAGAGGGAATTTTTTTTGTTGTTGTTTCTGTGAGCCTTTAGTCTCATAAAAATTAAATGTGTGCATTCCTGTAACCTGATATGGCCTCTCCAGTGAAAATCAATGCTTCTTGCCTGCGCTGCTCAAGCTGCAGACTCTTATTATGGAGCCGAGTCCATTGAGTGCATCTGTGCATGTGGCCTTTCGTCAACCCATGTTTTCTGATGTTTCTGAAACATATCCGAGACCTAAGGCCCACTACAGACAATCTGTTGGCCTGTGTTTAGCCTCCTTGTGTGTTTGCTAGAAAACATCAGAGGGTGTTTTTTCCCCCCTCCCAATGTTTTCTCTGGGGAGTGGGTACAGAATGAGGCCAGTTTATTACTCATCAATGTATTATTCCTTTGGCTGGGGGTAGCAAGAACATCTGAAGAAAATGGGTTGCCAGAGGGGTAGCAAAATTTCAAACCAGTTCTTTTTCAGACTTAAATTATACTATCTTAAATATGCTGAGTACAAAGCTTTATTTGCAGACTCATGATTTGCCTGTGTTTAGATGCAATTAGTCACTTCCTTCAACCAACTGGAGTTTTCATCACAGTTTTCTTCTAGGAAATAATCACATGCTGAATTTTAGCATTAGGTCCCAACCTATAGGAAAGACTGAAGTTCTCTTAAGATTCTACTTGAACCAATCATTGCCTCTGATAAGTGGGACCAGACCAGCCTTTCACAACATTTGATTGTGAGATTTAAGTATGTGAAAACAAATGATGAATTATCTGTAAGGGTTCTTTCTCTAGTTTAAAGAGGAGAGTAAGCATCAGAGGTCTGGTTTGGTGCAGTCCAGTCATGATTTGGTTTCCATTTTTACTTGGTGCTGCTGATTCAGTAGGACAGCATCCCCCAGAGAACTCAGCTTTACTCACAAGGCCCCACTGACATGATGAGCAGGAAGGACTCCCCCATCTTGAATCACACAGATGAGTACCTGTTAAGGGGTGTGACCAAAGACTTCATACTATTGTCGATGCACTTAGAGAAAATAATTAATAATTGGATTTGATTAATGCATACTATATGCCAGACACTGTATAAAATACTTTACTTACATAGTTTTATTTAGTAGTTGTTAAATCTCTATCCTGATGAGGAAGCTAAAGTTCAGAAAGGCTGAAGATTTTTCTCAAGATCATGTACCTATAAGTGGCAGAGCCTCTGTCCGTATGGGTGCCTCCTTTCCTTGTGCTCCTAATGACTGTAGTATATACATATTTAGAAAAGCCTGCTAGAGAGACCACCATTTTATTTTCTTCAGATGGAACTATCTGTATGGTGATAATACCTTTGAATTCTTGGCTCCATAGATCTTCCTTCCATTACTTTCTACCAATACAAGATGCCTTTTAGTCATGTCACCAGATATTTTACTGAGTATCTACAAAATCCTAATTTTACTGACCATTGAATTCAAGAAGTACAATAAAAGCACAGCTCATTTCACCTAACAACAGGAAATTTAAGGTGTAGTTGATATTATAATCTAACTAAATGGAATTGCAACTGCTGTTATTAGTAGTCATATCATTAATAATTATATGTAAATATACAGTCCTGCTAACTGTAAACAATGTCATAGCCTACTTCTTAAATGCAGCCACTCAAAAATGATCATCATGTTTAGTATTCTTTACATGATTGTTTTTGGAATCATAGTCCTATATTTGTTCTGAAACCAAAAAGAGAATAGACATTTGTGAGATTCAAGTCTGATAACTTTCAGGATCAGGGTGAATTTACAAACACTGGCATTCATCCCGGCATGATATTTTCCAGTTATCCAAAAAGGCTTTTATTCAGAAGCCATTTGTGGTTGGGATGCATTGTGATGCATCATTTATGCACTGCCTTAAGTGTTTATTGGGTAGAGTGTGCAAGAGACAAAGCATGAGAGTCCTGCTTACAGCCCTTGCTACCTAGAGACACATTTGCTGATATGTAATAGAATTTCATCCAAGAGCAGATACTGCTTAACTCGTTCATTTCTAGTGAGCTGAAGTTCAGATCTTCCTTAAATGTTTAACCCCAAATATACTGATTTGTATTTTCACTTCCAGGAGACACTCGCACTAAAGAGTATGTTTTGCACTCTAACAATGGGATAGAATGAGGGTGTAGACCAGGGGTCCTCAAACTACGGCCCGCGGGCCACATGCGGCCCGCCGAAAACATTTGTTTTTTTACTTCAAAATAAGATATGTGCAGTGTGCATAGGAATTCGTTCATAGTTTTTTTTAAAACTATAGTCCGGCCCTCCAACGGTCTGAGGGACAGTGGACTGGCCCCCTGTTTAAAAAGTTTGAGGACCCCTGATGTAGACTCTGCACCAGAAAGTTACCATTTGGGGGGGGTGGTTTAGGAGAGGGCTGATGGACTAGAGATCACAGAGTCCAACTTTTCACCATAAAGAGCCTCTTTTTTAAAAAATATATTTTATTGATTTTTTACAGAGAGGAAGGGAGAAGGATAGAGAGTTAGAAACATCGATGAGAGAGAGAGAAACATTGATCAGCTGCCTCCTGCATACCCCCCACTGGGGATGTGCTCGCAACCAAGGTACATGCCCTTGACCAGAATCGAACTTGGGACCCTTCAGTCCGCAGGCTGACGCTCTATCCACTGAGCCAAACCAGTTAGGGCAAAGAGCCTCTTTTTTTGTCCAGTGCTTTTATATTTGAAAGATATTTTCCTGCTTAATTAGTATAAATTAATTAATTTTATTTTAAAATTAAAGGCATTCATAATTATCAATCAGAAATTGTGATAAACATGAAATGACTGATGTCACCATACTGAATCAAAAAATTTCCAGCCAAAATTAGAGAAAGTTGGCATTTTACTTGGTATGTGAGAGGTTTTTGGTGCATGACTAAATGTTTAAATATATGTTAAGCTTTTGGAAATGCTGAAAATAAAACTGATCTCCGTTATTACTTTTACAGACTACCTAGGAATCCAGAGACCCCCAAGTGGGGAGCAGTTGGATTTAGCAATTGCCATAAATTCCCTTCTACTTTTAACATTCTACGATTTGTGAATACCATTAAAACGAATAAAACTGACCAGTTACAAATGTATTTCCAACAGTGAATTTTGAAATCCAGGTCCAAAATTTGTGGAAGGTTGGGGGAAAGGAACATTTAGATACCCCCAAAACTTGGAGAACAGGGTAGGGACACAGTACTTTGGTTTGCCCCACAATTTTCTTTGGTAAACAACCCAAAGTAGCAATATGTATGTTGTTACCGTTGACTACAGACAGTTCTACTTGTGATAAAAACAAAAATAAAAACAAAAACCAGATTCTTCATGTGATACGGTCTCCAAACCCAGAGTGAATCTTACATATCCCAGGCCTCACATTGCAGGCAGAATGATCTGAAAAACCAAAGTTAACTATATCAAGCTTCTCTTGTGTTTCAATTGTTCATGGGCTCAAATTTAACCTTCTTGCCTTGATGTACAAGGTCTTTGACAATGATCCTAATCTATACCTGATTCCTTTCCACATATGTTATGAACCTGCTATACTACATTATTTTTTTATTATACTTGCATCTATTAGACCTTTCATAAACCCTTGCCTTTATACATATTATTCTGCTATCCGGAATATTCTCTGTGTTCAATCTTTGTTGGATACATTTCTAATGTCTGGCTAAGATAATTGCACTTAGGTACCAGGCACTCATTTAATTTTCACAATGATGTGGTTGCCATCATTAGTGCCACTTTGTGGAGGAGGAACCTGGCCTGGAGAGGTTAAGTAAACTTCCCAAAGTCACACTGCCAACAGATAGTGGAGCCAGGATTTGAACCTGTGCAGCCTATCATTTCAGGACCTAAACTCTTAACCCCTATGCCAAGCTGCCTTTCCCCTAAGATGGCACTTCCAAGGGAAAAGGCTATCCCAAACCCCTCACGTGGAGTCAGCTCTTCAGTTCTTAGGATTCCCAAAGTGCTTTCTAAAGTATCCTCATAGAATTTGGCAAGTTGCATTATTCTGTCTCCCTGTGCCTTGGTAATTTGTGAGTAATTTTGAGTAATCATTCAACTTCATATGCTCAGAGCCTAGAAAAATGCCTGCTACCAGGTACATACTTAGTAGAATGAATGAATGAATGAATGAATGAATGAATGAATGAATGAATGGACAAACACAGAAGCACTTGTCTGTACACAGGTGGGTCAGGATCATCTTTCCTTCTGGGACATGCTCCTGGGATATCAGTTGAAAAACACTTCCTTCCAATAGATTTTACTGTTTCAGGGGTGCAGAACATTCCAACAGGGAAATTTAAAGCTCTCTGTTGTCATCTTCATGGGACAGTAAATAATTTCCAAATCTTGCAAAGATGCCTGTGAATTCTGCTGAGTATCCATGTAGCACTCCAGTCCGACAATGTTGATTTATGTAAGTATAGGTTTGGTGCTCTGCAAGAGCTCACCATCTGCTTAAGTTGTGTTTACTTTAAGTACCAGTCAGCATTTTCCTGATGAGTTATAGAAGCATGGTAGTTCAATTTAATTTTTAAGCAAAGTCTGTTTAAGAATAATTTGTTAATTACTAGTTGGTTGATTTTGTTTCCTTAAATTAAGGGCTTCAGTTAATATCACATGCTTGTTGCCAGATTGCTGGAAGCCACCACTGTGGTGCCCACAGTGGCATGGTATATTTTAGTCCCATTTTTCTATGCCAGCCCCTAACCCAGCTTTTAAATTCATCTTTAGCTTATTTTACAAGCCTGGAAAGTAACGTGATGGTTTACTAGCTTTAGGATTGCAAGTTGGAAGCTTAATTTAAGAGACACTTATAAAACAATTTAGGCAGAAATTGATTATTAGGCCTTCAATATAATGGGCCACACAGCCTTGGATCAAGGCTAATTCTTCAAAATACAGAAATGGAGTTAGCACCATTTGGGCTGAAGGTGTTTCATCAACTGCACACAAGACAGCATCCAAACCTGTGGATGGCTTGAAGTCCAGTGATTTTTTTTATAAGAAAGGAGACATTTGGCAGTCTATTATTGGGAGGTTTGCAGAGGCTGGCCATGGCCAGCCAAAGAGAGTACAGAGGTTGGGTGACTGTAGATGTGTAATGGTTTTGTAAATGTTTTGGTTTCAATAACATTTCAAATGTATTTTATCAATGCATTTTCCCTTTAATTTTTAAAGCCTTGTGTATTTCAAGGGAAATTTAGTCCATATGTTTTTGATTCATTTATACTTAACTCATCAAAATGTTGTTTTCTAAGAGTTATTTGATGTCCTCAAAGACTTTAGAGCTTGGTTTAAATACCTTGCAATGTTCCTTATTCCTCTTTTTTAAAAATAGAAAGCCATCTACTCTTGGCAAAACCTAAATTCACACACACCAAAAGTTTGCATTTGTTTGAAAGCTCCAAGCCCATAAAGCCATTAAGCTGGGCCAAATACATTCTCCAGCTCCTGGTAATGTGTGAGCTCCATTACTCAGAAGCACAGAGTTCTTTACCTTTTGATAATCTCTGGTGTTCACTGAAAGAAACTCTAAAAAATAAAATGTCTGCCCTTTGCTAGATCTTTGATCTTGGGAAAGCTACTTAAGCTTCCCTCGATTTAGTTTTCCTATCTGTTAAGTTGGGCTATATTTGTCTTGCCTACCTTCCCGAATAATTGAAAGGATTAAAAGAGCTAATATTAAAGTCCTTTGGAAAACACAAATAGCTCCACAAATAGAATCACATCTCTTTTCTTGATGGTATTGTTCTTTATAAGATATTAACTACTCAACCTTAGTGAATACTTGTTATTTGCCAGGTACCATGTAAGACATTCTATAAATTACTATCTTATTTAATCTTCCTCATACCTGGTAAAGGATAGATACTCTTAGTTTCTACATTTTGGGAAGATGAAACTTGGTTTAATTTGCCCAAAGTCTTATAGTTTGTGAGTGGAAGAGCTAGATATAAATCTAGCCCTTTATGAGTTTTAACCACTAAGTTGTATAGTATATGGTTGGAGCCCTTATAATGACTGTAATATTGTGACTCAGTATTAAAGTTTATCTTGAGTCATAACTGAGTCTCTCTATATCATTAAGATCACTTACAGTGTCATCAATTGTGAGCTCAGTGCCTGGCACATATCTGCTTTCTGAAATATGGTAAACAGTTAATGTTAAAAAAATGCTGGTTCCATTTTCCATAATTCTTCTTGGACAAGTCTTCTCTTTCACATCTGATAGGCACAGATGTCTTTCTGGGGCTGATCCCTCAAAAGGATGATAATGTTTTCCAGAGGGAGTTGAGCTCTGAAGTTTCCCCTCATACATGTTTGTTCTTTTAGCTGCTACAAGCCTACAAAAGGAAAAAAGTAGATTAACAACTCAGTGTCTTAGGATGTTTGTCCCCTTAATGTAGCCGTTGCTTTGGACGAGCCCAGCCTCACTGACCTTTAGCCATGCTTGTAGTGTAGAAAAAGCAGTGCCGAAGAATGTGCACTCAGCATCTCACTGGAACACGGGCCCCACAGATGCACCTGTTGGGGGAGGGGAGTGGGTGGCATTCGTCTGTGTCTGTGGGAGCGAGGGTAGGGGTGGTCACAGCTGGGAGAATAAAATACAGAAGTTGATGACCCAAAGGTCTTTTATTTTCTCTGGCATTTCCAAAAGGTGGCTTCTGATTACACAACTATCCCACATTCCTAGCCAACCTCAGGTACACCTCATGCCTCCTTTTTTTCTCATTGGCTTCTTCTTTTGACTTGGAGCAAATATTTTATAAAGATCGGAATCTACTAATGAAAGAGACAAGAAGCAGCAGGAAACCACTTCCGTGAGTGAACTCTTTTAGGGGGTGCATGTGTGATTGCATTTTTATTGCTTCCAATTTTTTTAGATCTGTTTAATTTAGCATTGGATACATCAGAGTTCGTTTGGCACTGACAAGACCCCTGTCCCCCAGGCTCTACTTTCTTCAAACCACACTTCCTTTCTAGGCCCAGGAACCCCCACTGTTAGTGATATGGAGGGGGTGGGTTTAGCTGTTGGATTTTGCCATCTTTTTCATGTGATCTCTGGAGGACTTTTCAGATATTGAAGTGGGCTTTTAACCACCTAAATTTTTTGGGTGGCTTGACTGGTTGCCAGTGGTGACTTCTAGAACACATGAGCCTTGAATTTTTTAGTCTCCAGGGTTGATTAATCCAGAACAGGGAACTGATAGGGTTTATCACTGAGTTTACATTCAAATTCTGAAAACATAAACCCAACAAAAAAACCCAGCAAGCAATGTGTAAAGTGTTACTTTTAAATTTATTTTAAAATTTATTTGGTTCTGTATTCAGGATTTGAATGCAGACACAGTTACATGGGCCCTGGGGCCAGGTGGAATTAGAGATGATTTAGTCTAACCTCTGTGGGAACTGAGGCCCAGAAGGGCTAAACAAGTTGCTTCTGGTCAACTGCTAGGAGCAGAGCCATGGCTGGTACACAGGCCTTGCAATTCCTCCCTTCTTTGAGGTTCTTTCTGTTGTTCTCAGCTCACACACCTGCCCTTGACTGAGGTACAAAAAGACTCTGGCTTCTTCACCGTTTCTTAACCACTGGCTAAATCCTCTTTCTTTTCTTAACATGGCTTTTTCCTGCTCTTCATCTTGGGCAAGTTTCTTTTACTTCTCCTTTCCTCCCCTTCCTGATAGTATGTGCACATTGAAGCAAAGTAAATCACATGCAAAAGAATTTAAGTTAAAATATCATTTCCCTTGGCCACTCACCCGAGGTAATCTTTTTCTAACTGGCTGGCTCAGTTTTTGTATTTTTCTGGGAATGACTGTCAAACTCTAAATATTATCAATGTTTCTTTATCATCTTTTTACAGCATTTATTACATTTCTGCTTAGAAAGATGGAGATTTAGCTCTGATTCTTCTCTAACCCCTGCCTTCTCTCAATGTTTCATTATTACTTTTATGTCTTCTCTTGGTTGCTTGTGACTTTAAATTATAACTTGTACCTTCATTTTGTGTTCCATCAACTTTTAATCAGTTTATGAAAATGAAGCTCTGAGCCCTTGGAAAATCACGTCCTTACCTTATTCCCTTTCCTATCCCACCTTTATTTAGCTCCATAATTACTTTGGAGTAATCACATTGTATTTACATTTTCATTTTGTTTTGCAACCATACCATGTCTTCTGTGCTCTTGTTTAACTTTAGAAGTTGAAAACCAATGAATAGCATGAATATGAAGACTAGGCAATTTTTGTTTGTTACTTGGTCAAATAATGTGTTAGAATCCTTCTTTAGGGGTCTTAATGTCATAATTTAAGGGCTTGTCAGAAGAAATATTCTTTACATCAAGGTCACGATTGACCTTTATGTTACACTGGAGGCCTGGTGCATGAAATTTGTGCACTCGGGGAGTGGGGTCCCTTAACTCGGCCTGCGCCCTCTCACAGTCCAGGATCCCTCAGGGGATGTTCAACTGCTGGCTTAGGCCCACTTGGGGAGCGGGCCTAAGCCAGCAGTGGGACATCCTTAGCACTGTTGAGGAGGTGGGAGAGGCTCCCACAACCACTGCTGTGCTTGCCAGCTGTGAGCCCGGCTTCTTGCTGAATGGTGCTCACTCTGTGGGAGCGCACTGACCACCAGGGGGCAGTTCCTTCATTGAGCCTCTGTCCCCTGGTGGTCAGTGCACGTCATAGCAACCGGTTGTTCCACTGTTCAGTCGATTTGCGTATTAGCCTTTTATTATAGAGGATAAGTTGCTTAAAATCATTTGAGCTAGGTTGATAACTGTCATTTTCTCTTAAGAAGGTCCCTGTCGGCCTTTCCTCTGATTTTTCTTTCCTACCTCTTCCTCTTACCTAACATTTCATAGTTAAATAGAGGCAAATACTGCTGAGCTTTCTTAGACATAGCAACAGTCAAAAGTTGAAGATCTAGTCTGTGAGGTGAGCTCAGTCAATGATGAGATTAAATCTTTGGCCTTTCTTGGGACCACTGGAATGGAATCTCATGTGCCCTGAGATAATTTCCTATTACATAATCTATAATAGGAGAAGCTGTTATTTCCGACAATCAATTGATTTTGCTGATGAGTTTGATTTTCTTTGTATATGTATTTATTTCTGCTCTTTTCTTTCTAAAGGAGGATGTCAGTATAATAGATGCTGTTTGTTTGATGGATCCTGATGAGATTGATAATAATGATTCTGATGCTTTCTATTGGGCTGAAATAATAAAAAGCCCAAGGGTGTTTATAATATGCCTAACTGGGTTTTATATCAATTAGTGAGTATCCAAGTGCTTTACATAATAATACATCACTAGAAACTGCTACTTAAGAGAGCCTGGAAAATCTCAAATATTATTCCAGTTTGGAAATGTGATACCTGCTGTTCTAAACTGCTGTTCTGATACTTGATTTGTGTATTATGTGAAATATTGAAATACATAATTTACCAGGCTTGCAATTTCTCATGCTGAAGAAAATATGCTATTAGGAAATGCCCAACATAGATTTAAAAAAAATATATATTTGCAGCAACTCAGATGATTGCCTTTAAACCCTAATTTTCCCCAGATAATGAATTGCCACAGGAACTGATCAATTTGGCCAGTTCTGCCTCATCATAACTCTGCATATCCTTCTCACTGTCATTGAATCTTGGATAGGAGAAGAGAAACATGGGGTAGTAGGAGATGAAAACTGGCTCTTTAGACTTGTCTGAAGTCTTGATAAAATGTTGAAAATGGGTTATAATGTATATTCTCTGCAATTCATAAGTCCTTTTGAAACACTGATCTTCATTATGATATGATGGAGTTTTGGGAGTCAGTGATGAAATAGATGCATATCCCTAAGGCACTGTAATCCTGGGAGCAGAGTGTCCAGCATTTATAGGTCTATAAGGAATCCCACTCTGAAAGGGAAAAAAAGCTCTTTGTGCCTCCAGTCAAGGTGATTTGGGGGAATGAAAAAGGTCATTAATTCTTCTAATGTGCTTCACAAGTAGCCCAGCAGTAAATGTGATCTGGGAAACTATAGGGGTCTATGGCATGTGTGTATGGAGTGAGTATGAAGTGCATAAAGGGAAGGAGAAGTAAGAATACGATGGAAGAGTCCATGCTTGAGAATCCCTCTCCTAAAGGAACTGCCCTACCTCCAATTGTGCATTCATTAAAGTATCTTCTTTGGAAAGTAGCTAGTTTATATTATGTCTGGCATCTAACATTTCTCAGACCTAAGTTATACCAGTTGTATTAAGCTTTCTGAAAGTCTTTCTGTTGTTTGGGTATAAACAAGTAGGGACCAGGCTGGTCTGGCCTTCTACAGTTAATCTGGATTCTAGTCCCTTTCCTGGGATATCATTCTGTCCTTTTACCAGATATACAGGGTATTCCCCAAAAAATGTATACACAATTTAACAACTGATAGCTCAACTTTGTAAATAAAATGTATTTTAATAAACACTGTTTTTATAATTATTCAAAGTGTGTGTATACATTTTGGGGGGAATATATATATATATATACATATATATATATATATATGATTTTTATATATATAGTATATATATAGTATATATATAGTAATTTTCCCCCCCACCCAGGAAAAATTAGTCTTAGTTGAAGCTGGTTGTGGGGCTGTAGCTTAAAAACAGTGGAATCTGAATCTACCTCAAGGTTGCATGACATGTGTGTATGTGTGTATGTATGTGTATACGCACATATGCACATGTGTGCACATGTGCTATGAATCTGCAGGAAGGTGAATGCGGAAGATCACAGTTGTGTGTGCCAGCACCCTTGCAGGAGCATTCCTCTTCAGATACCTCTCTCTAGAGAGTGAAGCTAACCTGATCTTTCTATCCTGGGTCCTAGGAACTTGGTTGCAAATATGGGTTGGATTTATATACAGTTCAGTTGCCTTACTTTCAAAAAAAGCTGATGTGTTTTGTATGGATTCCTGAGCTCTCATTCTTGACTAGCCTCCAAAGAATTTCACAACAGATCATGTATTTTGAAGTGCATACCTATATAATATATGCACACATTTACAACAATTGCAAGTTGTATGTAGGTGTCAGTACTGCATGTTCTGGCGTTACCTGCTGGATCCTCTTAACAAGGCAATAGTCCCTGCCCCCACTCTCTGCTTTTCCTGCGTCATCTGTTGGTCCACCTCTGAGCCACTCTGGACCATCTTGGAGTGATTTTTTTCTATCACTGATGTTAGCATCACTAACACAATCTCAGCTCTTTGCCTGCAGTTACTCAAAGCTATGTTTCCTCATCCCATGTCTTCATTATCTCCAGCCCCATCAGATAAAATGATCCATTTTTATGACAAATTCTTTATAATAAACTAATGCTTTCTTGCAGTACATCTTATAGATAAAAAAAATATCCTAGACACATAATTACAAAAAATGCCCTAAATATAACATAATGAAGAAATAAAAGAAATGTAATCTTAATAAAATAATATATATTTATATCAGTCAGGGCTTTAAAATTTTTTAATGAAATGGTATGTATTTATATCTGACAGGAAGGACATGACATAGTAAAAAAGAGTTTAATTGAAAGACTTGAATGAATGTGAGGGGAGGGTTCCGGGAACCAACGAAAGATAATGAGGGACCCAGAGAGCAGAGACAGCTGGACGTTCTTATCCCCTCACCAGGCTGCAGGAACTCTGTGAGAACTCAGAGCTGGAAGAGGGAAGACAGCGAACACTCAGACCTTAAGATTAAGAAGGAGGGAGCAGGGAGCAAGTACCGAAGCTTCTCTCTCCTCTTTCCCTTGGATCTCATGCCACTGATTCTCATTGGCTCAATGCTGGAAGCCAGAGGGCTAGGACTCTTTGGAAATGCAGTCCATAGAGCTCAGTATTCTGATGCAGAAAGCAGGATAGAGAAAGGCAGAGAGTGGGTCAAGGTGGGGTATGGCACGTGGAGAAACAGCACAGTATTACAGTCTGCACGTGTTAGGTGCTACTGTGCTGGAAGACTTAATGAAGGGTCAAGTTCTTGCACTTAGGTGTAGGATTTCCCTGAGAATATGGGAATTCAACAATGGGTTGTCTTGTGTTGGTAACTCTAATGTTCTCAAATGGCGAACAACTCTTGGTAAAGTTCCAAATTAAACCAAATACAATCTCTTTCCAGGTTGCATTTCTGAAAATTTAAGCATATATAAAAACCATGCGTTTAGTTTATACATATAAAATTGAGTTCATTTCTCACATAATTTTAAGTATATTTTTTTTCTACATGGTATTTGAGAGTTGGATGGGTGGGTGCCGGGCAAGTATCTGTTCAGCAGGAGTGCCTTGTCTATTACAGGGCAGTTTGCATCCTTGACCCCCACCCACTAAATGCCCATAGCACCCCTCTAATTATGGTAAAGACCAAAATGAAGCACCCAACAATTTTCAAAATGCCCCCAGGGTATGGCCTTTCCTGCTAGGAGCTACTGGTCCAGCTTTTTCTGGTGCCACTTGCCATGTCATCACCCGTGAAATGGCTAAAGGTGCAAGTTGAGTACCATTGGGGTAAAATAAAATAAAATCTCTGTGAATTAAAATGCTGTCCTCTTAGCACACAATGCGATATACAGATGACATATAGAATTGTACACTAAAAACCTATATAATTTTATTGACCAATGCCACACCAATAAATTCAATAAAAAATAAATAAGTAAAAATGCTTCCTTCTTCACCTTGCTAGGGTGAAAGAGATTTTGCAAACCTTTTTGCTGGGAGAGGATATAGTCCAGGCTCGTTGATGTCTGAAAGAGACTCGCCTCCAGTAAGAGTGTCCTCATCGCCTCTCTGCTACTGTGTTACTGTTCAACATGCCCTCCCGGCCAAAGCTGTGGTATTGCAGCTAACGGAGCCCAGCCACTGTTTCCTGCAGCATCAGCTCAGCCAGAATGTGGGCTCCCAGGGCACCCGTGATGACAGGCACCAGCATTCAGTCCCTGCGGCTCTGCCATCCTACCAGCAGTCCTCAGTCTTCTCCCAGGACTTCTCTCTTCCCGTTTCCCTCCTCGTCCATGTCACCCACATTGACCCCTCCCCCACTGTCACCTCACAGCATCTGTGGGTACCACATCCCCACCTGAGCCTGAGAAGCTGGGCCACTATTGGTCATGATGGAGCATGATCAGTCTCCCTGTGGCTCCACCCTCCCCTTATTACTATAACCTTCGTTTGTCAGGGTCCATGTCTCAGGGCCCCCAAAGCTACTGCATGAATATTATTCCTAGTGTGTACTATTAAGCACATAAAATTCCTTTCTAAAGGGCCAAGGTCTCATTACGCTGATGCTATTTTTCAGCGTGGAAGAACTGCTCTGTCACCTCAAAAGTATCTTCCTCACTTGGAGGATCTGGCCTATTGTAAGGGAGAATGTTTTGACTTGGGGCTAGCTGGCTATGGAGGGCTGAATATGCTGGTACCTACTTCCAGACTCCTTTCTGTCATGGATGCTGAAGTTATGACCTTCTAGTGGCTTTAGCACACCACCTCACTTGTCCTTGGGTGGTACGCCCCTGTAATTGTGCAGTGGCACCTGACCACCTCCCTCACATGCACCTGCAGTTCTTTTTTTTTTTTTTAAATATATTTTTTATTTCAGAGAGGAAGGAAGAGGGAGAGAGAGAAAAAATAAAACAACCTCAATGATGACAGAGAATCATTGACCAGCTGCCTCCTATACACCCCCTAAGGGGATCGGGCCTGCAACCCAGGCATATACCCTGAACCGGGAATCAAACCGTGACCTCCTGATTCATAGGTCGATGTTCAACCACTGAGCCATGCCTGTGGGCCACCTTCAGTTCTTTTAATCAGGTAATGAGCAAAAGCTTTAAACACAGCATTTGACTGAAGAAGTAGTGTGGGAGGTAAAGCCACCTGTGAAATCCGTTTCAAGTCATCTGTTATGTTTGTTGAGTTGTATATCAATCCCCAGACATATTCTGAAATGTCTACAATGGAGGATGCTCCGGGCTAAACTCCATGGAGCTGCAGAGATGGACAAGACTGAGAGAGCTTACTGTCTGGTGGGGAAATCAGGCAAGAAACCAGAGCAGTTCATTGTGATTTGGGAATAGACAAGGGAATGGGTAAAGGGGGTAGAAATTTCCTTATGGTGGCATTTGAACCAAGTCTTGAAGGTAGAACAAGATTGTAATAAACATGGAAGGGAGGAAGGGTGCTGCTGAGAGCTTGAACAAAATGCTATTTGTAAATTAAATGCTAAAATTGTGTAGTAGGCTTGGTAGTGGTGAGAAATTTAAGATTGAAGGAATGTAGGGTTTATGCAGCTGTGAGCCCACCCAGCAGGGAATAAAAGTCAGGGCTGGACAGCAGAGTACCTGACTGTCCTGCTGAGGAGCAGAGGCTGAGCTTTGGGGCTTTGATGCTTCACACAGGCACTGAGGAGGAGGTGAAACAGTAACACTAGATCCTAGGAAGTAAGCAGGAAGGAGATGGTTAACAGGCTACTGTAATAGCTCTGGTCAAGATGCTATGGCAAAAGGCATGCATTTGCTTGTGTCTGATATCAGTGGAGAGTTGCATGCATTTTACTTTTCAGCAATGCTGGAGGAATGCCTGAAAACTTCATTTCTTTTCTCACTATGTAAGAAATGTTACTGGCCTGGTCAACTTTTAACCTCCTCAGTCTCACCAAGTCTAGGTCACGGAGGCGATGGTCACATTTCCTCTGTGCTCTCACTCATGTAGGGAAGAGAATGTCATATACTTTGTGAGTGTGAAAATAAAGGAATTCAGATTATTCTTGGGCAGGCTTCTGACTTATTGTTTCTAAGCAATAGCTAGAGTTTACATCCTCAAAAAAAGGTTTCCTTTAAAGCATGTACTAAAGAGAAAGGCTGAGAGGATTGATCTCCACCCCCCCCCACAGAATCCATAAATATTTACATAAGTGCAAGTTACAAATCTGTGGCTTCGAGATTATTGAATTTCACTGCTTTTACACTCACAGCGTATAAATTTCCAGCAGGCACTTGCTGGTTGTGAAGGCTCAGTCTTTGGAGAATTGTCTCCTAGTTTGTTTCCTTTGCTCTTGGAAAACAAATCTCTCCTGCGCTGTTTTTAATGCTCTCACTTACGGTTATGGATTGGCCATTGGCAGTCATGGGCTTTGGCCGAGGGGGCTCCACAGTGATGGACTGCTTGCTAATGGGGGCACTACATCCTGAGCCAAGAGGCTGCTTTTAAAGACCCTTTTGGTAACACAATAATTCTCTCCATAAGAGTTCCCTAGATGGTAGTGGAGATCAAAGTCTTTGTGGAGTTCTTAAGCAAACGAAAAAAAGCAACACTAAAGATACTGTCCCTTTAGCAGAGAGGCAGGCTAACAGGTCTTCCTTAAATGTGGCTGTTGCATCTGCTGTTTTGCACATGGACAGACCTCACCTATTTCATTCCTGACCTTTCTTTACAGAACTTGCCTGGGGCACATTCTCTTTTTTAAAAAAAAATATTTTTAATTGATTTCAGAGAGGAAGGGAGAGGGAGAAAGAGATAGAAACATCAGTGATTAGAAAGAATCATTGATCAGCTGCCTCCTGCACACCTCACACTGGGAATCTGGTGGGGAAATCAGGCCAGCAACCAGAGCAGGGATCGAGCCCACACCCCAGGCATGTGCCCTGACTGGGAATTGAACCATGATCTCCTGGTTGACGCTCAGCCACTCAGCCACGCCATACAGGCCACGTTCTCTTCTTGTTTGGACAGACAGGACAATCACTGAGTAAAGCTTTCATAAAAATTCATTCTGAATTCTATAATTGCTAGATTTGGGACTGGCCTACTAACTTTAGGAATCTAAGTCTGTATATACTAAATAGCAAATTTCTTCAATGTGCAAGGGGCAGGCTCACCCCTGTGTCCTGCATGTGGTAGGCAATTATACACATTTGTGGGACAGGGGAGTAGTTGACCTGAAAATAGTTCCTCTGTGTCTTCTATCAAAATAACTTTAAGATTTGGTTTTAAATGTGAGAAGTTGCTACATAAAAAGTAAACAAAATGAGTTTAAAATTCCTGACAATGGGCCATGCCAAGGTTTGGATTTTATGTTGATGTGCTTAGGTACATTAGATAAATGCAGGAAAACTTAAGTTTGTAGAAGACTTGCTTTTAGACAGAGAAACAAAGGGGCCATTTCTGTCTTGTCCCTGGGACTCAGGTGCTCAGCTAGGTATAACCCGGTGACTTGCAAAAGTGGCATTGGTGGTAGGTGGGCTTAGAACTGGGTCTAATCCCTGCCTCAGAACTGAGTATCTGGCTAGCTGGCTGAGGGAAGGGTTATCCTGGCGCCCACTGTAGTAACTGATCATGATCCTTACAAGATATTTATAATAGGAACTCTATATGAGGGGTGGGTTTCTCAACAAGTCTACATACTAAGACCAGAGAATGCATGGTGGTTGTCCTATCAGACTTTATGCCATTGGACAGGCCTCTGGGCCTGGAAAGGGAACTTGGAAGAGCACGGTAGGACTCTAGCCTTGAGAGGAAGCTGTGTTACTAGTCAGATGACTAGAACAGGGAGCCAAGACAGAACGCTAGAGAAGACACCTGGAGCTGGAGTCTTGCTCCCAGCAGGACACATTAGCAGTGAGCAGACAAGCCATGTCTTAGATTCAGATATTAGTTCCTTAAGAAACCCCTACATCAAGTTAAGCTTAGTTTTGGGTCTTGGAGAAAGACCTGAGACTGTTTAGTTTATATCTTCTAATGTTTAGCAAGATGCCTGGCAGTGCAGCACACATTAACTAATAGATTGCAATGGAGTGTCATGAGTGGTGTTTTGAAAATGTAAAAAACAATGCAAGCTTATATAAAATTGGATTTAACTTTAAATTTAAAAAAAAGCCTTTTACTACTATTGAGGTTATATAATCACCAAAAGGCAGGTAGGAAAAGTCTGTGCCGAGAGAGGGATCCTGAACTTACTCTGGAAGCTGTGTAGTCTGGTGAAAAAAGAAACAAACAAACAACACAGGCTATGATTTCAGATAGATCTGGGTTCGAATCTCAACTTTGCTGAACACTGTGATCATGGCCAATGGCTTTACCTCTCTGAGCCCAGCTTAGTCACCAGTAAAATATGGATGCTATTGTTTTTCTGGAAGGGGTATTACAGGAATTAAATGTATTGATATGAAGTCAATACCTATGGGGTTCCTGAGACATAGGGGGCAATGGGAATGGCAATTCACATAGAGAGTCCCAAAAGAGCTGCGGAGGAGAGAGATAGGAAGTTTTTTAATGCCTTGCTGTGGGATCTGATGATTCTGATGGGCCTCATCCTTATGCTCCCTCTCTGATGCGATTTTTGCTGATGTAATGGGCTGGGTTGATGTCCTGCAGATTTGATGACAGGACACCCACACCCTGTCCCCTCCCTGCCAAGATGTACTGTACTCATTGACTCCACTCCCTTGTTGACCCCTCCACATGAATACCCCAGTGGAATTTGGGCTTTATTCATGGCCTCCTGGAAAAATCAGCACAGGCACCTGGTGGTGGTCATGTTCTTAGAGACAGAGCTTGTCTTCAGAGCTGGCTTCTAGCCACCTGGGCAAACCCCACCCCTCTCATCCTTAGTCCCCCTCATTCAGTTTTCTCACATTTCTATTTATTTTATCCATTTGAGTTTGCATCTTGGCTATCCTTCTCGTTTGGAGGAGTGGGAGAGTACTGAAAATAAGAATCAAGAAAAAAGGTTCAGCCAGTGTGCTCAGTGGTTGAGTATTAACCTATGAACCAGGAAGTCAAAGTATGAATCCCAATTGGGGCATATGCCAAGGATGTGGGCTTGATCCTCAGTGTGGGGTGTACAAGAGGCAGCTGATCAATGATTCTCTCTCATCATTGGTGTTTTTATCTCTCTCTCCCTTTCTCTCCAAAATCAATACAAATTATTTTTAAAAAGGAATCAAGAAAAGTCTTTTTTCCCCCATTGCCAAGGCTCCCAGAAAATTGAGACTAGTTGTTGGATTAGAGTCATATGGCCCTGGTGTCTCTTTATTAAGTCACCCATAAAGGCAAGGCCCATGGGGCGATTTTAAGTTTTGGAACCTTAGTATCATGAATTGCATTAAATGCCTTCTTCTACACTATTGCCCCCACCTCTTATTCCTCTTTTCCCTTCCAAGTAAAGCAGAAAGCAGGCAGAATACATACTTAGGGATGAGCTGGCTGATTAGAATATGATCAAACTATATCTTTTACTGAAAACATGACCAGGCTATGTTCCCGTGGAAAGGCAGGCTGATGTTGTGGAGAGTCCATCTTGGGTTCGTGCTGACCCTAGCTTTGACTGGCTCAGTGACCTTATCCTTTCTGGGCCCAGTCATCATTAACTGATATTTACTGAGTGTTGAGTATATTTCTGGCACTGAACAGATGCTTCATACATGTTATCTTCTTTAATCCTCACCACAATCTTTATAAGAATGTGTAGTTATCCCCATTTTATACATGAGGAAAATGAGGTGCAGAGAAGTAAATTAGTGGCATTAATAGAACTAGTGACTTTCCTACAGCTGCAGTTCCTGACACTGATACTGTGGCTTCTACTGCTGTTGCTCTTATTAAACCTCACTACCTGTTAACTACTGTCCCCTTGCAGTCATGTGACATATAAGGACATTTGATGTCTCTATAAAATAATTTGTCTTGCCTACTTCACAGAATCGCTTTGAGAAAGAAGAATTTTATTTTATTTTATTTTTTTTAAAATATATTTTATTGATTTTTTACAGAGAGGAAGGGAGAGAGAGATAGAGAGTTAGAAACATCGATGGGAGAGAAACATCAATCAGCCGCCTCCTGCACATCTCCTACTGGGGATGTGCCCGCAACCCAGGTACATGCCCTTGACCGGAATCGAACCTGGGACCTTTCAGTCCGCAGGCTAACGCTCTATCCACTGAGCCAAACCGGTTTCGGCGAAAGAAGAATTTTAAAAAGTATCAATTGTTTACAAATGTAAAAATACACACTAATATGAAGAAATGAAAGTTGGAAGAAATAACAGAAAGAGAAATAGAACAGGATAAAAGGGAGAAGGTAAATAGAAAAATGTTTACCTATTAACATAGAAGAACTTACCATATCTAATTGCTTCACGTGTTATTTTATTTAAATTTCGTAACAACTTAAGAGAGGTGCATGCTAGTGCCATTGTTATCCCTGATTTACAGATGAGGAAACTATAAGATCACATACCTGACACGTAGCACCACTGGAATTGAAGCTCAAATCTAACTTGGGAGCCTGCAGTTTTACCTCTGATAATGTGTTGTTCTGCCCTTTAAGGGCTTTCAGGGGGGTAAGGGCAAAGGCTAGCAAACCCATGAGAAGGTCTCCTCACTCATTTTTTTCAGATGAGGTGTCTGTCATGAAGGTGGTGACAGCTAAGGTGATTTCTAAAGCACTCGTAGGAATTGGCCATAAATAAGACAGGGGGGTTAGGGAAGAGCATCATCAGGCAGAACCTTACTAAAGAGTTCATAATTTACCCTAGAGGGCAATGAAAGGTTGGATGTAGGGGAGTGCCGTGCTTGGCACTGAGGTTAGAGACATTACTCTGGCAGCTGTGTTGGCCATGTGGCAGGACTGGGGGCAGGAGGGCGTGTGGTAGGCAGGAACGAAGGCCATGAGCCCAACAGACTCGACTGTCAGCACTGGGGGACAGGTGACTTAGCCTGTCTGAGTCTTTGACTTTTCACATTTTAAAAATGAAGAATAATGACAACACCCACCCAGTAGGATTACCGTGAGGATGAAATGAGAGCTGTTTTGCACAAGTGAGTGCTTCGTGAGGATCAGCTATTCATACTGTGAGCTGTTCCAAGAAAAGTAGTTAAGGATGATGATGAATATTTTGTCTCAGATGGTGGCAGTGGGAGTGGAGAAAAGTGGACAGATTTAAGAGAAGTAGAATCGAGAGAATTTGACCATAAATCACATGCGGGTGGTAGGAAAGGACAGAAAGGACTGTGAGAGGGAGGAAAGTCCTAGAAAAAGGAGAAGACAGCACCAAACGAGTAGAGGAAGGGGTGTCAACAATGTGGATCCTATAAAAATACTGAGTGTTAGGAAAGGTGTAATCACAGAAGATGTAGGAAGGAAAGATATAAACAAGAAGCAAGTCTTAGGTGGGTGAGAGAAAAATCCACATGTCCTAATTCACCACACTTTAAGAAGCACCTGTTATATTAGACAGCAATCAACAAGACAAGGTGTTCCAGTTGTATTTTTTGATGGGTATGTTCTAGCATTTGTGCTTATTAAATGTTCATATTCTGAGTTAGAATAGAAAATATGTTCTTTTTCAAGATTGTTTTGGCTATTCTGAGTCCCTTGTATTTCCCTATGAATTTTAGGGTCAGTTTGTCAATTTATGCCAAAAAAAGCATTTAGAATTATGATTGGGATTATACTGAATCTGTAGATGAACTTGGGGAGTATTATAATTTCACAATATTACTCCTTGCAAGTCATGAACTTGAAATGCCTTTTCATATATTTAGGTATCTTCTTATTTCCTTCAATGAAAAATTTTGTTGTTTTTAGTATGCAAGTCTTGCAATTCTTTTGTTAATTTATTATCTATTTTATTATTTTGATGCTATTGTAAGTGAAATTATTTTCTTAATTTTATATTCTGAGTGTTCATTGCTAGTGTATAAAAATACAAATAAGTTTTATACATTGCCTTGTATCCTACAAGCTTGTTGAGAGTATTCATTAGTTCTAATAGTTTTTTTAAATTGATAGCTTCCTTAGTACTTTCTATACACAAGATTATGTCATCTGTGAATAGAGATATTTTTACTTGTCCCTTTCCAATTTGGATGCCTTTTATTCCTTGTTCTTGCCTAATTGTCCTGCTAGACCTCCAGTGAAGTGGAAGTGGTGAGAGCTGATATCCTTCTCTTTTTCCTGATCCTGGGGTAAAGCATCAGTCTTTTACCATTACATGTGATAACCATTGTGGGTATGTATTTTAAAAAAAATTTCTTTATCAGATTGAGGAAGCACCCTTCTGTTCCTAGTTTTTATAGTGTTTTATCATGAGTGTTGGATTTTATAAAATGCTTTCTTTCTGTGTCTTTGCAGTTGGTCATGTGTTTTTTTCTCCTTTATTCTATTAAATTGGTGAAATGTGTTCATTGATTTTCAGATGTTATACCAACTTTGCATTCCTGGGATAAGTTCCACTTAGTCATGCTGTATAATCCTTTTTATATGTTTCTGGATTTGGTTTGCTAGTATTTTATTGACTATTTTGCATCTATACTTGTAAGAACTGTGGTGTATAGTTTTTGTTTTTCCTTGTCAGCCCTTGTCTGGTTTTAGTGTCAGGATAAATAATGGTTTCATAGACAAAGTTGGAAAGTGTTTTCTCCTCTTTATTTTTGGAAAGAGTTTGAGAAAGATTGGTGTTAATTCCTCTTTAGACATTTGGTAGAACTCACCAGTGAAGCCATCTGGGTCTAAGCTTTTCTTTGGGGGAATTAAAAAAAAATTTACTGATTCATTCTCGTTACTTTTATGGGTTTATTCAGATTTCTTCAGTCATTTTTGTTAGTTTGTGTCTTTCTTGAAACATTTTCATTCTATCTAGATGATCTAACTTATTCTTCAGTTTTTCATACCTCATGCACCTTTTTTTCAAGTTATTATTTAAAAAAGGATGATATACTTTTTGAAAATAAAGGCTTCTGTAAGGCACAGCTATGTAGTTCCGAGGAACAAACCTTGTGATAATAATGACTATTACAGAGTATTTCCTGTGTGTTGGATATTGTGCTACATGCTCTACATGGGTAGTTTCATGTACCACAGCAGTTTGAGGTACTGTGTTATTCTGGAAACAGAGGCTCCCAATGGTTATGCAGTTGGCCTGTGGTGCGGTTGGTAACTGCATCCAGATAATGTGGACACTTAGGGTAGAATCCGTTGGGAGGGGTTCTTAGTCCCATCCTCACCAAGCCTTATTTTGGGAGAGAAGGGATTCTGAGGCTACCTCTTTATGCAGAATGTCAGGAGGTGCTGAGGATAGACAGGATGCAGAGCAGAGAGATGTCAGGACTCCTGCAGCTTCTGAAGAGCTCTGGAAACCACAAGACTGTGGTGGGTACTGCAGAGGGAGAGAGTCGGACAGGGGACATTTTGAATTTCCCCCACATTACTCTCTAGACCAGCGGTCCTCAACCTGTGGGTCGCGACCCCTTTGGCGGTCGAACGACCCTTTCACAGGGGTCACCTAAGACCATCCTGCATATCAGATATTTACATTATGATTCATAACAGTAGCAACATTACAGTTATGAAGTAGCAATGAAAATAATTTTATGGTTGGGTCACAACATGAGGAACTATATTTAAAGGGCCAGAAGGTTGAGAACCACTGCTCTAGAGGCTGTCCAAGGCTCAGATGTAGGGGTGTGCTGGGAACGTGGACTGGGGACACAGCACAGAGAGTTTTCCAGCTTGACCCAGGGCAGAACGTGCTGGGAAGGTGCTGGATGCAGTTTCTACAGCCCCCAAGGTTAGAGGACAACCTCCACCCCTGTCTTTGGGACACTCCATGGGACATAGAACCCTTAGAGCAATAATTGTACCTTTGTATCATAAGTGTATTTTTAGGACTCACTGGTACTTAGGCTAATTCTTCAGCTGCAGAAACATCCCCCAAACACTGGAAAATTCATTGTTCTCCTCCGTTTTAAGACTCCCCTAGTATTTCGGGGCTTGAATTCAAGTCCCAGCTCCGCCTATTCCTGGCCGTGTGACCTCAGTCATAGCACTTTCCTCTCTAAACCTCAGATTCGTCATCTGCAAAATGAGAAAAAAATACATACATCTCATAAATCATTCTAAGAACCAAGTTAAATTAACGTGTGGAAAAGGTCTTTGTAAACTGCTAAACCCCACCAAGGTTAACATATGACTCCCTTTATTTCCCCAAATGGAAAGGCCATGGAGTGAATAATCCCGTGCGTGAGTGTCCATTTACGTCAGCCACCTGAGGTCACGTGGTGTGACTTTGAAGTGGAGAAAGTGCGATTGTCAGGCTTTAGAAAGGAAGCAGAGGACCTGGGCTTCGCTGGCCTCTGCAAGGTGGCAAGCACAGCTGGAAAGGTAATGAAAAGGCAATGATCTCACAGAACCTGCAGCCCCTCTCGGTGGCAGAAAAAGTCAAAATAAAGACAACTGAGAAGCCAGACTTGGGCAAGTTGAAGAAATGAAACAAAAACAGACCTGAAGGGCATAATGGCACCTTCATTTATATATAAAAAAAAGCATTATTAGAATAAATAGGTTCTATGTTTCTTTCCTGGGTCTTTCTAGCCAGTTCCATCTAGTTAGATGAATTGGTCATTTTAATCCTAAGTATGACTGGGGCGGGGGAAGCCCTATGTTTTTAGTGTGGTTCCTTGTGAAGATTGAGCATGATAATGTTTCTCCAGATAGTGTTGTATCTATCATTGGCTGGTAGGACATTTTCACTGATTTTTGGGGAAAGTTTTAATCTTGAGAGAAGAAGACGGGCAGGGTGGTGGAAAGAGTGCAGGCGTCAGGGTTGGCAGATGCCTTTTTGGCTCCTGGCTCCCTTCTTTCCATCTGGGTCTTTGGAGAAGCTGTTTACCCCAGATTTCCTTATCTGTAAGCTAAGGAGAATACAACACCTTTCCCATAGGGTTGAGGTGAGGACTAATAAACAATAATAAATTGTTGTTACCTTCCCTGCCTTCTTTTTTGATTTAGCTTTTTACCTCATAAAACCAATAGCACTTAATCAGAAAACATTTTGGAAGAAGTCCTTCTACCTCATCCCAGATAGGCCCTGAATGCTCTGAGGTGTCTTTGTTTAGGAACTTCTGGATTCCCAGAGCTCCCTTAACAAGATGGTCAAATGACATCGCTCTGGTCCATTGACTCCTCCAGAGAACCCTGAGTCCAACCTGTGCCCCTAGGGCACGGTCTTGCAATCTGGGCTCTGATCTAGGAGAATCAGTGGTCACTTTGGTCCTAGGCACATGAACATGATTAAATAGTCCTCACGCATAGGCCACTGTATCGGTCAGGGCCCCCACAGGAATAGAAGGCAGCTTCCAAGGGATAATGAGAGGAGATGTAATGAAGGGACTACTTCATAGCTGTGGGAAGGCTAACCACCCCCAGAGCTGGATGGCACGGGGACCACAGGAAGAACTCACTGGAGAGGGCTTAGCTGGGAGAGAGGGGCAGCCCACCATGCATGGAGATACACAGCCACTGCAACCCAAACCCAGCAGAGGGGCAGCGCAGGGAGTAGACACCTGACTTCTCTTCTCTTCAACCCTCCAGTCAGGGATCTGCTGGCAGCTCCTAGGACACAGTGGGGAGCCGAGAATGGATCTGGAGGGGCAGAGGGAGACCATCCAGCAGAACTGTCCTCCACTGAGGGAGGGTCACTAGGACTGGTTGCGACCTAATACAGACACTACACACACCACACACACACACACTTACACACATGCACACACGCACACAACCTTTTATTCCACCCTTTTGGTTTTTCTGTCCTTTTGTACATCTAGGAAGGGAAAGATATAATACTTCCCAGCTTTGGTTCCAAGAAGTCCTATCTGCTCTTTGTTGTGATTCTTGAGCACAACTCTGGCAATATACATTTCAGATGTAGCACCATTCACAGACCCCACTGAGGAACTATGGAAACTGGTCCTACTGATATTTGTAATTCTTTATTTCCCTTCTGTACACAGGGGAGGAGTCACTCTTGAGGAGTGATGTGAGGTGTGCCGAAGTCACCCCAGGTCACGTCATCCTATGTCAGAACTTCCCACATTGTTCACTTCTGGGGGCTACTGTGTTGAAGCTACTGTGCAATTGCAAACATTTCCAAGGATCAGAGAACAGCCACCACCATTAACCTAATGCCCCCATAAAGTTGGCTAGGGTGGCATCCTAGGAAAGAGGTTGGGTGAACAAGAGAACATTTTAAGAGAGGCAGCCGAAGGGACCTGGAAATGCCTGCTCTGCCCACGATAAGTGGGGAATGGCACACAGTCTTGAGTGCACCTGCAGATATTGCTGTGCCGGCAAAGAAAATGCTCACTGGAGAAATTAGCTTAGGCAATTAAGAATTTGCTAGGTCATTCTGAAATTATAGCTTGTTGTTTAAGTATATGAAAACAAAATTTAGGACCTTATTTTTTTACTACATAGACATAACAAGTTCATACATGAATAAAAATTAGTTTCTCTGCCAATGAATGATACTAAGATGCCATGCTATTCTTGCCTGTTATTTTTGTCACCGTGAAATAAACCATATTTACATGATTATTTAACATATGTTTTTCCACAGTTTTAGATTCAGATTTTATCATAGTAATAAGAGCTGGCAGTTACATAGCACTTACCATGTACCATGCACTGTAAAAAATTGTTTACATATGTTAACTTCTTTAATCCTCATATACTCATATCCATGTGAAGTAACTGAGGAACAGAGAGGTTAAATGACTTATCTGAGGTCACACAACTAATTAATGAAAGAACCAAGATTTGAACCCAGATACTCTTAAAGATTATGTAGTACTACAGAGCTGTGATTTATTGGATGCCTCATTCAGTCTTTACCATGACTCTATGTAAAAAGACTGTCCTTTTCACAAATGAAGAAACTAAAATTCAGAGAGGCTTAGACATTTGCCCCAGTGCAAGGCAGGCTCCTGGACCTTTAGAGTGTCCTTGCCATCATCACAACTGTCCCGAAGTTCAGTGATGATCTCAGGTTCCATATGAGTGAGGGCTGAGGAACAGAGACTTTCACTTCTCAAGTGCCCTCTCTCTACAGCCTGTTCTTTAGTACTTTCCGTTGCTCTTGCAATGACTCTACTCTTGGATGATTCGAGGCCTGCCTGCTTCTCAGTGCTCCTGGGTCCCTTTTTCTTTCCCTCACCCACCACATCCTGTCTGCCAGCCTTCTGAGTCCCTCACACCTGCCAAGCTTTTGCCTTGGGGTCCCTTCTACCTGGAACACCCCCTTCTTCTCTCTTCAGACAGCTCATTTGCATTCTTTAGGCCTCAAGGCAAATGTGTCCGCTCAGTGAAGTGTACCTGACCCCCTTTCAAAAGTGTCTCTATCCTATCCCCCTTTTTATCTCTCTCAATGGACTTCCCCAAATGTTGTTTGTCTTGGTCACTTACATGAGTCTTGTGCTGTGGTTTTTGCTCCCCTTTGCTTTGTGAGAATAGGGCCTCAGCTGTTTCCTTCACCTCCTTCCCCAAGTACACCTCATGGGTCCTTCAGGGACATCTGCTGGAAGACCCTCAGCTGCCTTCAAACCCAACCTTGCACTGGGTCGGGGTGAGTGAGGTTTGTGCTCTGCTGTCCACACGAAGCAGCCGAACCCAGGACAGGAATCTGGGTTCAGCTAACGAGCGAAGACAGAGGCTGCACTCCGCCATCTGGAAAGGCCCGGCGCCTGGCTTATTTGGCCAGATGTTCTTGGGAGTGTCTCATTGTCACCTTCGGGTCCATGACCCTGGCCCGTGGCAGGGAGCCTCCCCTGCACTTTGAAGCTTTCTGACAAGTGCTCCGGGGTGTGCCTTTAAGTGACTTGTGTACACTGTGGAACTTGGCTCCTGACAGCCTCATTTTTAAAGGGACCATCTGAAGCCTGGGTTTTGTTGTTTATTTTTGCTTTCTTTTTCTAACTGTGGCTCGCCAAATCGCTTGTTTCAGGGACATTTAGGCATCCAAGTTCCTTTATTATCCAGCACTGCCTTTGAGCAAATTCATTCTGAGATATCCCCTGGGTGTTGGGCGGCTGAGGGGTCAGGCTCTGTGGGGAGGAGAAGCCTTCTCTCTCATGCCCTCTTTTCAGAGCTTTCCTTGAATATTATCAACAGGAGAGGCTTAGATGTGAGCACTGGTCTGGGTAGGAAAGTGCAAGAATAAATGAGCTTGAACTTCAGGGTGCATGCTGGCAAATCCTGACCTCAATTTCCGCAGGCGTTGACGGGTAACCATTGGTTTCCATCGTGAGAGGGGAGCCTTAATCTTCCCATGTGTGGGATGTGCCCTGTGGGGCTGTGTTTTGTAGGCAGTGAAGTTAAGGCTTGCCCAGAAAAATAACATGTTTTCTTTGCCTGGTGCTTGAGCTGTTTGCCTGGTGACTGGCTGATTGGCAGTTTTGGAGGAAAAGAGACATTGGTTAACTTGGGTGTCCAGAGGATGTGAGTGAGCCTGTGTGTGTGTGTGTGTGTGTGTGTGTGTGTGTGTGTGTGTGTGTCTAAGTGGTTGTTTCTGTTTCTTTGGAAACTGTAGAGGACAGATGAAGAAATAACGGAGATACTAGGACTTTAGGACTTTGGACTTGTGTTCAAGGTCCTTGAAGCAACTTACAAACATTAGCTAGATGTCACTTTTGAATAATCCCCTTGCTTGGAAAAGACCAGAAATCCTTTGATGTGGGTATCACGAAGGTAGATCAGCATACTGAAGGTTTGGGAAAGAACTGGGAATTTTGCCATCCTAAATCTTATTGGAGCGGCTTCACCGGCTGTGCTCCCTCCAGAGGCACTTAGTGGAGAAGATAAATCAAAGTCGTATCTAAACAAGGCTTTTTCTCAGCCTTGATGGAAAATGCTTTTGTGAGGTTAAAAATGCCCAATACACAGGATGTAGTAGGATACAGAAGAGATCTTTTCATTAAGTAAAATTTTGACTACTGCCAAGCTTTTGAAAAACTCAGACTCTCTGAGGCTCTCTCCACACACACAGACCCTTCTGCCTTGGGAGGTGACCTACTTTCAGGGACAGAGGTCTCGAGCCATTCACCTTGAACTCCCCCCAGTGTCCTGGGCTAGAAATGTAGCTCTTAGGGAGATGTCAGCTCGCCACTTTCCCAAGTGCTTGAAACGACCAGGTGTTTGGTTGTGCTGTGACTTCCTAACTAACTCTTCATGCCTGATTCAAAATGTTTTTACCCCCCTGGGATCTTTTGGGAACAAAAATTGTGAGGGAAGTAAAGAAAAATTAAGAGAGATCAAAAGTAAGATGATAAAGGAAAATGTACTTTGCTAAAGAAAATATAATAACAAAAGGAAGATTTGCTTTCTTTTTTTATAACCCAAATGAAGAGTAGATGTCAAAAAGGTCATAACCTGCCTTAGCCTTCCGTGTAATGTCCGTGCATAAGCCTAAACTCACCCACGGATAAGAAGGCACCAAGTTTCTCAGCTTGTCCCAGGCACCTTCTGAATGCCATGATTTTCTTACCTTGAGGGTGATGGAGCCTGGACTGCAAGGGGAGTGTAGCCAGGCACAGGTGAGGGCGTGGACATTACCTGCATTTCTGTAGTCAGGAGCAGTGCTCTAGGAAGGTAAACAAGTTCATGTGCAGTTCTTGCTCTGGCTCCTCCAAGCTCAGGGCAAGGTGTCCAATGCTCCCTGGCTGCCTCAGGCAGCAATGGCCAAGTGTATCCCGGGGTCAAGTCACCAATTCCCTAAGCTCATAGGTTGGCTGCAGTGTTGTAGAACTAGGGTTCGAACATAGACCAGAGACTCCACAACATGTCTTCACATCACGCCTCAATTAGAATACAAAGATAATTAATTCTACCCGGCAGCCTTCAAGTAAAAAGCTAGTAGATAAGGTATTGCTGGATAATTACCAGATTATCAGAAAATCATAGAAGTCAGAATCTCGTTAAAGATCATCATCTCCAACATCCTGTAGGCTGCCAAATATAGATGTCACTCACTGTGCCATCGGTACCTCAGCAGCTCTGTGCTTACCGTAAGGCAAGTCTGTAATAAAAACAGTAACCGACATTTCATAGCCCGTTCCCAAACAGCATCCTATTCGACATTCCCAATATCCCTGTGAGGCGGATAATGCTGCCATTGTCTACTGTCTCTTTTTTATAGTGAGAAAAATACTGTTCAGTGAAGTTAAGCATCTTGCCCAAAATTACACAGCTAGTTAGCAAGGGAGCTGAGATTTAACTGTTGATTTTCTAACATAACATCTGGACCCTTGGTCACGATGTTAGGTTTACCACAAACACTGTAGTCTTACTTATCAGGACAAAGCAAAATAAAGCCTAATTTAAACAAACAAACACATAAACCTTACTTCTAGTATTGCTCCAAGGTGTGTTGTGTGTGTGAGTGTGTGTGAACATGTGCCTTGAGTTGACATCTTATGAAAAAGATTTAACTGTGAAAGGAGATTATATGATATTTGAGTGGGGAGTTAATGAAACAGCCTTGCTTTCTCATGGCCTCTGAACTCTCAGAGCCCTTTGCTAATACCCCTTTATGGCCTTTAACACCCTACCTTCCACCACAGACGTCTGTACAGGCCTCACCTCCCGTGGGGCGGTCAGTGATCAGAGGCAGGGCTATCTTTGCGGTGCCTCCATGTTCCTGTCACAGGGCCAAATGCATGGTAGGTGCTCTGAGATAATGGGGGAAAAGAATGAATGAATGAGACCAGTGTCCTCAGTTTCTGATCTGCCCCCAATGCATGCGGAGGCTGAATCATTTGTGAACAAGCTCTCAGTGACAGGTAATCAATCACTGTCCACACACCCCTTTCCCCGAAGCAGCCTGTGAACAATGGCCTCTGAAGATCCTTGAATTCCCTCCTTGAACAGCTGCAATTTCCCTGGGAGGATTTGGGGGCTTGTCTCTTCCCTTCCCCTTCACTCATCCTCTCAATGGAGATGTCTCATAGGCCTTCCTCCACATCCCCTCTGGGTGCTGCCTGCCTGCACCCTTTCCCCTTTCACTTTGCCTCTTGGAAGAGTCCAGGTTGGGGTATTTCCCAGGACCTGACCTACACCCCCGAGCAAAGAGACCTCATTCGTGCTTAGGGAGGGGCTGAGGTTGTGGAGAGCAGGGGCATTTAAAAAAATCCCCTTCCCCTTTCCTTGCTCATGTATAGTGTTGATCAAAAAATGGTGCTGTTGTCTGGGGGCCGTGCCCTGGGGGACAGAAGGAGCTGGCCCTGCATTTGTTTATGAATAGTGGGGACCTCAGGCTGAATTGGAGTCTGGTACAGTGTAACCTCTGTGGGTGGTGGTTCAAGGAAAAGGTCTTTTCTTTCTGTGTCCCTTTTCCAGGGTGTTTCAGCGGATTCAGAGGCTTTAGTGAGTGACTCATTTGTTTAATCAAAGTTGGAAGTTTAGGAAGACATTAAGGATTTTTCTAGTCTATGGAAATGATTTCGTGATCCTCAAAAATACAGCTTATTTCTGCACTTTTAAAATACCACTGAAATGATCCTGAACTTGGTGACCTTGCACCCAGAGGTGAACCTGCAGAGGAAATAAAAATAAAGGACTAAATGCATGCCCTTATTCTGTCTCCTGGCCAGTTCACTGTCCTCCCCTGGGCTATGTTAGGGACTAGGTATCAGTTTTAAGTCTCGAGCCAGTTTATGGGAATGAAATAATCTCTGTAATGTGTGTGTTTGAATACATACATGAGTCAACATACCCCAGCTTCTCAATAGGAAAACTTAATAGGCCACAAGATAAAAAATTAAATATATATGCATTTAAATATGTATTTGTGTTTATATATGTAAATTATATATATACACACTATATATATGTTTATGTATACATACTTCTTCTTCTTCTTATTATTATTATTTGTCTATTATATTTTCTTACTGAGGAGGTTGGTTAGGAAACCAATGTTCCCCTAATACGTATTCTATGGACTGATATCTGATGATACCAGCAACATTAAAACAGAATTTAGAGACTTGTGATGTTCTCTATTTAAGTTTTTAAAAAGGAGAAAAGGAAAGAGAACCATGCTCTTTTCAATGGAGGTATCCTCAGCAATAACAGAAAACCGACAGGCAGGTATCAGGACTGAAAAGGCTGAGCAAGAGCCTTCTTTCCCTGTTGGGTCAATGCTTTCTTTTGCTGCTGTTGAGTCGACACTGCTTAAGGTGGTGTGGTAAGTTGCCTGGAGAGTGGGGTTAGCTGCAGGTAGTTAACTGAGGTAATTCATCTAAAGCAATCTACTCTACTCATGCTGGCTTACTCTTCTGTCTCCTCTGGATCCAATCTGAGCGGGTATGCTTCTGCTTAGTTACAGTTTTGGCAACAGTCCACATCCCTCCTTCACACTGAGCGGGAATGATAATCTCACATACTTTTTTGAATATTCATAGTGTTTTTATTGGCATTGACTCTAGCCTTAGCCTAAGCTTAGTTCTGTCCGAGGTTTGCAGAGCTCTTTGAAAAGCATAAAGAGGTGGGCATGCGTTTAGTCCTTTACTTTCATTTCCTCTTCTGCATGCTGACTTTGTTTTTATTGTCTCACCCTGACTATTCTTTTACCCTTATCTATCTGCTTCTTACTTCTAAACCAGGGGCAGTGGGGCTTATATTAGTATTACTCTTGCAAAAGCTGCACTATTGGCTGATGGGTAGAGGGACTTCAGTGTTGCACAGGGCTGCCCATTCGGCACATCATAGAATATTTCATACTCCCCAGTTAAATGTCAGCGGTGTCCCCAGTAACAGTGGCAACGAAAAATTGGTTTCAGAGATTTCCAAATCCCCTTATTAGACCATGCAAGAAAATCATACCTTCCCTAGGAGGGCAAATGCAAATGTGCCTTTTCTAGTCTTTAGAAAGGGGACCTTATTAGGATGGTTGCAGAATCTCTAGATGACATCAGGTTTTTGCGTCGAAGTGGCCTTTAGGTGACCTGCTAGCACTGTCAAATGCTCACATGCTTGACATTTGAAGCACAGTGTCTTAGGAATCTGAATCAAGTCTTCGTGTGTATTTTTACCTTGTATTCAGCTGACACTGTGAGATGTCACAGACTCTGAACAGAAGTGCTGGTTACTTTAGATAGAACTTGGGAATGCCTCGTTTTCTTCTGGAGTCAAAGAGAAAAAAGCACCCGCATCGATACCATCATTCTCAAGTGCCTTTTAATAGTAAGTCAGTAATAGTAATCTTTAGATTTAAGAGCAAGATGAAACAGCCCCTTACTGGCCCCTGCAGAAAGCAGAGAGGTCTGGCGCAGTCCCCACTGTGTTTATATCCAGTCTCACAATCTGTAGCTCAGACTCCCGCACAGGGAAAATGTCTCAGGTGCTTTGTTAAAGATGACTTCAGCCCACACATTGGATGGGCCAGACATATATTATTGTTGCTGGAGAGGCAGGGACACTTGTATAGAATAAAGATACAAAGAAAACATTTCTATCCAATAAAAAGCATGTGAATGAGTGAAAATAAAACCAAGACTGGAAAGTTGTAATTTTTCAGAATACTTTAAAATATTCATTTCACATAAAAACAGTTGAAAAACCAAATGTACCCCACATGTACCAAAAATGATCCAGAGGCAGAGTGGTCCACTGGGAATGTGTTATAACTCTAAAGAGGCCAATTTTATCATGGAGCACAAGGGGAGAAGAAAGAACCATACTGACTTTCTCCTGATTTTCCAAAGGCAGCAGCTTTTGACCATTTAAAACAGGGGTCCTCAAACTTTTAAACAGGGGGCCAGTTCACTGTCCCTCAGACAGTTGGAGGGCCGGACTATAGTTTAAAAAAACAACTACGAACAAATTCCTATGCACACTGCACATATCTTATTTTGAAGTAAAAAAACAAAACCGGAACAAATACAATGTATTTGCATGTGGCCCGCGGGCCGTAGTTTGAGGACCCCTGATTTAGAAGAATATACCCGTTTGCGATTCATGTCTTTGCTATCATAGTGTTTCCTCTCAGGATTTCATGGGGACAGTTATTTTAAATTGCAGTGGAAGCCTTTCTAGAAAGGTAAAAATGACATTGTCAAGGAAACCCCTGATCACCTCTTGTCCCAATTTTGCTTTCTTTCCTTCCCTCCCCTCCCCTCCCCTCCCCTCCCCTCCCCTCCCCTCCCCTCCCCTCCCCTCCCCTCCCCTCCCCTCCCCTCCCCCTTTTCTTCCCGCCCCCCTTCCTTTTCAGTTTATTTGAATTGAGAGCAGGTAAGAAGGAAAAGTTTGCCGCCTTTCAGCCTGTCTTCTGAGGTTGTCTTTGTCCCATTAGAAACAAGCCGAGTGATTTGATTACCTTCAATAGTTCCTTTAAAACCCGAGAATCTCTATACATATGCCAAATAAACTTTTCTTAGAGATTTATTGTGCTTGATGGAGCACGAAGAGTAACAGGACCTAGGTTCCCACACACTACAGCAATTTGTTCACCACCACCTTTAATGCCTCTACTTAGCAAGTATTTCAGACCCCTGCACCCAGCCATAGGAAAGCTGTGAGATAGGGTTGGGTGGAACCTAAGTACAAATTAGCTGGGAACTTTGAAAAGGCGATTCATCTCCAAAGAAACATATGGAAAAATTAAAAAAAGAAAAAAGAAAGAGGAATCTAACATATGAAAACCCAATCCCACTGGAATGTTTTTTCATACATAGTATAAACACCACATAAATAAAACCACAAACCTCTGCAGAAGTACAGGAGAGCATGGGAGCCCCCAGCTCGCTCTCCTGTCAGGGCCTCCTTCGGGAAGCAAGCGAGTGAGCATCCAGAAACAAAAGCTATTTGAAACCCTTCCTCCTGGGCACTGCAGCCTGATTCAAAGGGAACCCTGGGCAGTCCCTTAGGAGGATGCAGTATGTGAAACAACCCCAAAGGAGTCTTTGATTCAGGCTGTGAGTTTCTGAACTTTTGGGTACCAGTGGATGGTGAGTATCTTTTCAGGGCAAGGAAAGTTGGAATGGAATAGTAATATTTAACTGCCACAGTGCCTGTAAAGTTTAGGACTTCTGGGGAAGAGTTCTGGCTGTACACTTCCCAGTAATATACCCACTTCTCACCAAGTTCTGGTGAAATTTTCACTTAGAAGGTACAGTGCCTCTCTTGGTCTTGTTCCCTGTGTAAAATCTCTGGTTTGAAAACTTTGCAGCATTCAAGGCGTTTTAAGCTTGAGGGCTGAAATGTCACTTTAAAAGCAGGGTTAAAAAGGTCACACAGCTGCAAATAATAATAGCCCAATGAAATTCAGATTCTAGCTGCAGCCCACTTCAAGAATAACACTGAAACAGGAAACAAGCTTACTAGATCTTTTTACCAGTGAAGCTAGTAAGGACACATCTGATAAAATGTGTGTGTGTGACAGACACACAAAGAGAGGCAGAGAAAGGCATACATAACAAAACAAAGACACACAGTGGAATAGACAATACAGAGAGAGAGAGAGAGACATAGAGTTTCAGAGGGAGAAGATATAGAAAAACAAAATAAAGACACAGATTCAGAAAGGGATACAAAGACACACAAAATAATTGATTTGCTTGGACTGAAATTCAAGGGTGCTTATTTTTTATTAGAAATTATGACATTCATATTTGAAAATTAAAGATATATTTAAAATACCAGGTTTTACTTTTCTCTCATTTTGAAGTTAGCTTCCAATACTTATTTTTAAGTAATGTCTCTTTGAATGTTCCCGTTTTAGAATGTTTTACTAAAATAGTCTTGTTTTACAGATGAGCAAATAAGATAATGAAAGGTACAGTTTTCTTCCCAAAGAAAGTCTTTGCCCCAAATTGAATATATAATTCCTTTCCAATAGCTAGCCATGTGGTGGGAGAACCATGTTGTGTCCTTGCTTTTATTTATTATTATTTTTTAAATCCTCACCTGAGGACACTTTAAAAAAAATGATTTTTAGAGAGAGAGGAAGGGAGGAGAGAGTAAACTATATATCAGTTGCCTCCCATGCACCCCGCACCCCCCCCCCCATGGGGGATTGAACCCACATTCTAGTTATGTTCCCTGATCAGGAATCAAATCCAAAACTTTTTGGTGTATGGGATGATACTCCAACCAATCGAGCCACCCTTCCAGGGCTGTGTCCTTTTTATAAAAAGTAGAGTCAGGCATCTCAGAATAAATAACCTATACTGTGTTGTTGGTGAATTTTTGTTGGATTATTATTGTGTGTGGGTCTTTGCTTTTTTGGACGGATACATTGATTGAGACATTGGCTTCCTCCTTACCGAAACACCAGTAATAAACAACCTTTGCTCCTAGAAACAAAGTAGGATTGATGTCAACTCACACAGTGTGACTAACTCAAGATGCGCGTTTGTCAGCTGTCCTTGGCACTTAGGGAGGACCGGTTTCCTCCTCTAGTGCTCTCTCAGCAGTCTAGGAAATTCAGCAAGGTAGAAGGTCTGTCTCACGTGAGTCCTGCCAAGAAGACTCTCTCCACAATCACAGTAGGACAATAAATGCTGACAGATGTTGTTCACATCACTGTTAAAATTCACACACCCTCTTTCAGTTCTATAATTCCTTCATATCCGGATTAACAATACCAGAGCTGATGGGGCACATTCATGTTGTTATTAGTGCTCACTAACATTTAGATTCAGTTTGCAGCTTTAAAGTTCCCATAACTTTTGGTGTTGATCAAACTGCATGCCAGATTTTCAGATTAAAGCAACATTTTTTAATGTCTTACTGTTCTCAATCCTCTACCACTGTGCAACTCTACCTGCTGTTCCTGAGGGAAATTTGTGCCAATCCACTCAGATTGGAGTTTACTGAGGATCAGCAATGGTGTCTATGATTTAGACGGAGAAACAGCCCTCTTGGCTTTTACAGCAAATGATATAGTAGGTTGTTTTGTTTTGTTTTGTTTTCCCATTTGGACTCACTGTTGTCCTTTCGTTTGAAGTACATATTGACAGTATTTTGCATAACTATCCAAGTTTTAGAAACATTTGTTTTTTTTGCAATGTTTGCCATTCATGAAATGGTAATTCCAAGGATATCCCCGCCTGGCAAAGCATCTGAATGGATTGCATCAGCCATTGTGGAAGATTTCCCATTTTGGACCAAGAGGAATTTGTGGGGTCAGATGATGAACAATGAAAGGGATTCTTGCTCATTGCGAGGCCAGACGAATCCAGTGGCAGTTGAGGGTCTGAATTGCAAATCCAACCTGTCATCTCCTTGTCAACTGTGAAAAACCTCTATTCACTTTAGGTACTAGTAGAGTTTGTTATTAGGGTTTTGTGTTGTTTTCCAAAAATTTGAAGGGAAATTAGACTCATGAGGCATTTAAGTGAACACTGAATCTGAACTTTGGGAAAGAGAAACAAAAAATAGAAACTTTCAAATGATTGAACAGCCAGCCACAATTATGACTGTAACTAACCAAAGTTATGGGTTCACTCCATGTTCCTCAAAGGGCACTTTGTGGGGGTCACAGGCAGCTCACAAATGGCTAATAGGCTGGATTTCAGTGGTTTTGATGCTCATGGCAACATTAACAGACTGAATTTATCATGAATCAACACATCTACATGTGAAATTTAATGAAAAGTAGCTTTAACTCATTGTTTTCACCAAAAGCAACTTCACTTCCTCCCCCCCACCCATTAAATCTGGGAAGATTTTTGGCCTTAACTGGGAACAGGTGGAATGAGGCCTACACAACTTTCTGCCTCGCTGTATACTTGGTTCTAGGCCAAAGAAGGTTGAGAACCACTGCCGTAGGAATAGAGAAAAGGCAAGCTGTTTGAGAAGGTTTATTGTGATGATTCAGGATTCATTCCACAAATATTTATTGAACGCCTACAGTCAGCTCTGTGCAGTGTAGCCTGGGATATGGCCATTGCCAAACACCACTTGGTTCATTAGAATATACCAGCTAGAAAAACAACTGAATGGGAAATGAGATGATGAAGCCCCCTTTCTGAGACCCAAACGCAGAACACGCTGGCTGAAATCACATCTGAGTGATCTGCCCCCACTTGATGGATGATAAAAGAATATACGTAGGGCCTTAGTAGGAGTCTTTTTAAGAAAATAATTATTACAATACGTTCTAGAAAAGAGCCATAATAATAGACCATAAAAATGGCTCTTGACTGATACATCAGACCAGATCATACTAGTTGATAAAAATAATGATGCCTGCATGGTAGAGTGGCACCATTTAGTAAAACTACAAACGCCCACAAAGAAAGGAATGAGCAAGGATGTGCTGTTTGCAGAGGCTGAATGTGGGAACTGTGGAGCATCCAAATAAAGCAGTTGAAGTTCACACACATATCTACACACCCACTCAGACCTTATTAATCACTGAAAACTTATTTTAGCAACTGCCATTTTACCTTAGGACTTTCATTTCAGTACTGTGTTGCCAAATCATTTGGTCCATGGGATCCATAGCATGTAATAAATTGATACAGATGTATTTATGTTTAACAAGTAAAATAATAAAACGACAGGTAAGCATATTGATGACTGAACTCTAAACTATCTGATGGCAGACTCAGTCTTTCTCTGATCGATCAGATTCCTCTAAATGTAATGTCCATGCTATGAAGGCTCAATAAGACAGAGTAAATCTAAATGGCCGGTATCAAGTGAAATAGGTCAGATAGAAAAAGTTAAGGACCATATGATTTCACTGGTATGAGGGGTATAAAAGTGAAAGCAACAAATGAACAAACAAGAAAAACAAACAACAAATCATAGACAGAGATAACAGTATAACAGTTACCAGAGGGATGGGGTGTGAAGGTGGTAAAGGGTAAGGGGATCAAATATATGGTGATGGAAGATTTGACTTTGGGTGGTGGGCACACATACAGGTGATGTATTATAGAATCATGCATTTGAAACCTATATACTTTTATTTACCAACTAGAGGCCCGATGCACGAAATTCGTGCAAGAGTAGGCCTTACTTCCCTCTGGCACCTGGGGCCCCGGCTTCCCTTGCAGTCCTGGCTTCGTCTGGAAGGTCGTCCAGAAGGATGTCCAGTCCAATTAGCATATTACACTTTTATTATTATAGATGTTACCCCAATAAAACTAATTTAAAAATCTATATGACTGTACCGTATTCTGTCTCTAAGCATAGCATCAACGTATAATTCCATGTTATTTGTTACAGCTCATATGCAAATTATAACTAATAATTAATAAAAGGTAGCTAATGTTGGCACGAAGCAGAATTGCTAAATAATCACCTTTATGGGCTGGAATTTATGGGAAAAATCAGCATTTTGATGGACTATGGTTTGGAATAGAGTTGTGATTATGGTAGGAAAGTACTTTCCATAATTATGAGTCAGAGCTTAGTCATCCTCTCCTTTCACGTTGGCTTGTTAATGTATCTCAAGTTAAGCAATAGCACTTTCAATCTTGACCATTTCTGTTTGTTGATCATTAATCTAATTCGTTATCACTAGTTACTATTTTTGGATGTAGGCTGTAAATGTATTCATATGGAACTCTCCCATTTTTACTGTGATGTAATCTTAATGTTGATTAGTAATATTACGAATATTGGAATTCTTTTGTTACTTTGTCAACTAAAGCTCTGTGTGGTGCCCAAGAAAGTCCCACCTTATAGCAAATGCTCTTTTAAAATATTAAAGTGAGGTTCCAGTAAAGCTTGCCTGCAAACCTCCCACGTTTAAACACACCTTTACATGCACAGACCTTTGTGCATAAGTTGGAAATGTCTTACAGGCCTCCTAACTGATCAGTGTGATTCAGGAATGAAGTTACTGAAGACTGATATTCATGCTCCCATTGTAAAGGAGGGAAAATTGAGGCCTGAAATAATTCAATGGCCTGGCACTGCTCAGGCAGGTCATGACCCCAGAGACAAAAAAAAGTTCCCGGGAAACATTTTTAAAACTTTACTAGAAAAACAAGGTATATTTAATTAATGGATAACCCGATTACTCTGTTGTTTAATCACTCTTGGGTCAAAATCATTTTTTTAGCTTTAAAGTCACCCTTTATTTTGAGGCTTAGAAGTAAGTTATCAGCATTTACAGCAGAGAGGAGGGATGCTCCATGAAAAGTGATAACAAAATTAAATGAATTAATGAGATATGAGAAGTTATTTAATTGCTCATGACTTTTCTAAGACAAGTGCAATGAAAGCTTCTAAAGATATTTGTCATTTTTGTTGTTGTTTGTTTTGTCCTTCTAACTGTAATAGAGCAAGAGTTTAAACAATATGGCTGATATAAGAAAGCTGAAAAATTATGCTAAGTAAATGTGTTGACAGCTGACCGATGGGAGGTATTACTAATGAAGATTGAAAAAGGCATTTTCCTGGCCAGGTAGCTCAGTTGGTTAGAGTGTCATCCCAATACACCAACGTGTTACGGGTTCAATCCCCAGTCAGAATATATACAAGAAGCAACCAATGGATGCATAAACAAGTGGAACAACAAACCGGTGTTTCTCTCTCTCTCCCTTCTCTCTCTAAAATCAATCAGTAAATCACAAAAAAGTGGCATTGCTTGGTGAAAATTGTACAATGAGGATAAATAGTGTTGTGAAGATGGTTCACATTTTTAATTTTGTCTTTGTTTTTTTAACATCTGACTAGCAATGTTATTTTAGGCAAGTCTTTTTACTTTGTGTTTCATAAAAGCAAAAGTATGCATTTCCCAAATAATATATGTGAAATATATTCATATTTGGGGGAAGGGTATAATAACAAAAAAATTAGAACTGAGCTTTTTTTCCTTCAAGATAATAAAGTTTCCTTGGACAAACAAGGACTATGACCTGAGTTGAAGCAGAACTCCCTCTTTCAAGGGCAAAGGTGATGTGGGACTCTCTGGAGTCACAAGTAGCATTTCAAAGAAGCAAATTGCTTCCCGTGCTCAGAGACAAGGCAATAGGTTTTAGTTTCACAGTAGAGCCATGTAGCTCCCATACACTCAACTTTAAAATTGCCAAAAAGTATGATTTAGGAAATGATTTAAATTGTGTAACAAAATGTCCATAGTACTTTTCATTATTTAAAATATTTATGTTGCTGTATCCATTGGTAACCACAAAACCATGTATACTGTATTTTTATGAGCCTTTGGGAAGCTTTGCAAAGGTAATTTTGATTATGCTCAATTTTTGCCTAATGAATTTACCTTAGAACCTGACCCCAACATAAATAAGAAAAGAGCACACTATAATTTAACATGTATCTGAGATCATAACACAGGGCTTCTCCCTGCAAAGCTACCTTATTCCAGATAACTTATCTAGAGCATAAAAGCAGAGCCTCAATCTAATATTAAGTTCAAATTAGCCTATAAAACCAAATCAACAAAATATCCAAGGTGATGTATTTTTGCATTTTCTGAGTTACCCCTACATAGTTGGATAGTTTTTGCTAAAGCATTACCAAATGCCTGAGATGAAAGGGAATTTAAGGCCCAGGCTCTCAGCAGGGTCATTTGCTAAGCTGGCTGCAGGACCTCTCTGCATCCCTTGGTCATACTGAAGCTCGGTGGTTTTGGTGACCATAGAGGAATCATTTGACCTGTTGCTCGGGTTGGTCCTCACACTTACGATTGTCCAGTTACTGCCACTTCCCTTACTGTCCTAAGTAGACCCCCCAAATGACAGGTGGGAACTTTTCTTTGGAATCCGCTTGTGCAGGTGAGGTCTTAACCTGGTAACTACACAGTCCAGGTGGTTTTCCACAGGCAGGATTTTTACTGCACAAGCCCATGACCTTTTTCTTTAAAGTACGGTAAATATGGCCTCCAGAAAACAGGAATCCAGACAGCAGGGAGACTAATGTTCATGTTCATATTTTTCTCTTCTAATTTGGGAATTGGCATAGAGAGGGGGCTCCACGCACTGCTTTCCTCACGTTTCTCAGGTGGAAGCAGAAAATACTCATGGATTTGTTTTCCTTCTTCCCTCTCCCGCTGGCCCTTCAGATTTATGAGGAATCCAAGATGAATCTGGAGCAGGAGAGGCCATTCATCTGCAGTGCTCCAGGCTGCTCCCAGGTGAGTGTGGGGATCTTCTGCTCATCTTACAGGGGTCACACCTACCTTCCAACAGGGGAGCAACTCTCTCTTGACAATCATGCCTGCTATGGGCTTTCATTTTTCACCAAGGTATCATATCATCAAAGTCCCCCTCACCATCATCACCATCATCACCATCATCATCATTATCATCATCAGTGTGTTCATTTTTCATTTTGAATAGTTTGAACTACTTCCCTCATAACTTCTGAAAAACATCGGTGTTGGCCACTTCCACCCATAACTCCTCCCTGGAAGTACGCTAGTTGCATTTGCCCACCAGATGCTCAGGTTAGTTATTTCAGAAAGCGGGGAAGGAGGGTGGCTGCTGTTATAACAGCTACTTGAATATTGGCTCTTTGGTTTACTGGTGAAAGAGCTTACAATCAGTGGTAGAATTCTATTTTGTTTTGTTGTCCTATTTGAGTTAAATAAACCCCCTGTAACTTTTTGAAAACCTACAGTTTTTCTATTTATTTAAACTTTAAGAGGGGAAGTTGGCCTGCTGTGCTAGATTAAACCTCTTTTAGCCTCCAGCGGCTCCAAGCAAGTGGAATTGTGAGAATTAGATGAGATACTGCATGTAGTTTAGTATAGAGCCTGCACATAAGTGTTCAATTAATGTTTGCTGTTGTTACTACTCCTGCTGTTCTTATTATTACACTGGAACCTGTCCCTGGAAGAAACTGGAAATATCCATCATCTAACATCAGAGTATTACATATTGTTTTTGGAATTTGATGGTGACTTTTTCTATACATGACCCTTTGGGTGTCTTCATGTTCCAATCATTGGAAAATGACCACATATGGCCACTCTCATGCCAAGATCTTCATTCTGTTGGATATAGGACAAGCTCAAAGCACAGGCTCTTTCCAACGTGGGTAGTTAAGCTCACTTGCCCTAAATTGCCCACTTTCCTGTGCCACCCTATTATGTGGTGTGGTTGGCAGCACCGCATGTCCAGGAGTCAGATGAGAGGTGATGTCTATTGAGGGCCCTTGTTATATCTCCCCAGAGAGTCTGGAGGGTCTGGGAGCCTTTTGGAGAGAAGATGCCATGGAAAAATGAATGTTGTTGCTGGCTCTGCCTTGTGGTGTTGCTAGTAATATCAGCCACTTACTGAGAAACCAGAGTCCTTTGCTAGGATTCTAGCAAGTTCTCCCAGGGCTTTTTTGTGAATGTTGATTTGCAACCTATAAATAAGAAAAGAAGTAGAAAAAAGTTATTTTGAATTTAAACTACTTTTCAACAAACTGATTTTGGAGGTCATTTTGAAATAGGAAACACTGGGACTACATAGATGGGATGATCCGTAACTGGGAAAATCCTACTATCCATTGTGAGTGCAGACAATGGCCTTACCTAAATAAGGTAATACTGGTTCCCTTTTAGTTTCCTTAGGGAGAAGTCTCAAGGGCCAAAGGGAACCAGAGAATTTGAGCATTATGCTTTGTTTTAGCCATGAAAATGTGACCTTAAGTTTTCTTCAGTTCAAGCCACTCAGCAAATTTTGGGGTGCCTACTATGTGCATAAGACATATGTATCTCTGTCCTCACAGAGCTTCTAGTCTAGGCATCATATTTGCAACCACATAATCAGTTAATCAGTTAATTTCTGAATTACAATTTTCCATGAAGGAAGAGTACAGGCCACCTTGAAGAGTACCATAGGGGGATTTCCTTTCCTTGGGGAGGATAATGGGAGCTTCGCTATGGAAAGGGCATTTAACAGAATGGGATCCTCCAGGGATCTGGCATGCTATAAACCAATGAGGTTCATAGCGAGTCAAGATTCCAGCAGAGCCCAGGTTGTGACTGGTAATAGAGGAGAGCCTTTGAGGAAGGTTGTTAATCACATCTAATACTTAGATAAGTCAGAGAGAAGGGAACTGCATGTAAGTCATCACACTGTGTGACAGTGTTTCTCAGCCTTGCCACTATTAACATCTGGGGCTGATTAATTCTTGGAGGGGGGACTGTGCATTACAGGATGCTTAGAAGCATCCCTGATCTCTACCTCCTAGATCCCAGTAACACTCACTCCCTAGTTGCGAAAACGAAAAATGTCTCCAGGAATTGCTAACCATCCCAAATTGCCCCAGGTTGAGAATGCCCAATGGTTTGAAGTTTGGCTTTAGCCTTCTTTCTTTTTGGATCCCTTCCTTTTGGGGGGTCACCTACTTCTAACTGATGCTCTCCACTGGATTTTAAAGTTTGCTCTAAGCCATCTCTTCTCCTTTTTGGAATAAGGCAGTGTATAAAAAAATAAATGCCATAGACATGTGGTCACTGGTGTCAGATGCTGCGAGAGCTGGGACAGTCAGAAGCCTGAGCAAAGGCTGTTGGGTTTGGCAGTGGGTGCTTGCCGGCGACCTATGAGAGAGGAGCCAGGGTGGGGGCCAGAGTGGAAGGATTAATGAGCAAGTGGGTGGCGAGGAAGTGGAGGTGGCCAGCATAGAGGACTCTTTCAAGAGCACTAGGGAGTGACGGGAAGCAGGGTGATATAATGGCAGCCTGAGAACGATGCTGCTTGAGAGAGGTTCTTTTTTAAATTAAAGGCGAGCCATGGCTGGATTTACTCGAGGGCAAGGATGAGTGAGCTGGCTGGCTTGAAGGACCCCAACTGAAGCACCAATCCTGGGAAGATATGGGATGTAGAGCATCCTACGGAGGAAAGGGGGTGCTTATTCCTCTGAGAGAGGACGGAATGGAAATGGAATCTGTGAAGTTACATCAAATTCTGAGGTGGAGGAGGTAGTAAAGGATGAAAGGGGTACCTTTCAAATGACCTTGAACTTCTCACCAAAGGAGTAGGTCATTTCCTTGAGAAGGCTGGGGACTGAGGAAAAGGCCAGATGAACATGAGAATTGAGGATTTGTATAGTTTCTTGGTTTTTAGTAAAACTCTAAGCCTCTCCCCTCAATACCCCGCCAAATTTAAATGTAAAGATGCATTTAAAACTTGATGGCTCTATTTAATGTGGAAGTGCTTCTTTTCCTCAGCAAGCTGTTATAAAACATGTGCATCTTCCATTTGAAGAGGTATTGGAATTGAGAAAGTGTAGTAGTTGCCCAGTGATTACAAGGATCTCCTGGTGGGGGGTTAGGAAATCCCCCTGGAGTCAACTGTGATCATGGCATTTACTCAGTGGCATTCCATATCCTGGGGACCTGCATGGAGAAGAAAGGATGGCCGGGAATTGGAAAGGGGAGTGAATATGAATTATCAATGCTGCATTGGGGATGATGGAAGGATTTTCCTCCCCTTTTCAATCATTGGAAAAACACTTGGCTCTATGAGGAACGGCCTATAGTACCTGCGAGTACTTTTTGTGTTTATAATGCTTTATATATTAGCTTTGTCCCAGAAGTAATGAAAAACAGCTTCTCTCCTCTTTCTGATCTCACAAAGTTCAATGTTAAGCTCACTGTTCCTTTGTCCTCCACATCAATCATGTTTCAGGTTCCAGTGCCCTCTCTTAGCTCTTTGTTATAGACAATCCATTTTGGTTATTTATAATTTGCTGTTAGTTTCCTACCCAATTAAAAAAGACATCACAGATGTCCTCTACTGTCTCTTTTGGAAAGTAATTTATAGTCAATATGAAATATAATGGAAATTATTATTATTTAGTAAGTATTCTAGTTAACATTCTATTTTAAGCTATTATTATACAGAGCCAAAAAATGGCTTACAGGTACAAAGTAAAGGATATTGCTATGTTGTTTGTTGATTATATATATCACAGAAAAAGTTATAATAAGGCTTTTGAGAGAAGGAGTAAGACATTTAATCTATGTCTCTAAACCATACATGGTAATGTCACATAGTTGATGCAGTCATTATAAGGTGTTACAAAAGACCAAAGAATAGATGAATCTGCAGCAAAAACCCAAGTCATTATAAATCTTTGTATTCAGAAATCTCATAATTATCATGCTTTTCAAATTCTATACTCTCCAATTTATATATGACTGACATATAAATGTGTGATATTTATTTGAAGAATTATTTTTAGAATATTCTGAAGGATTTAACCCAGTAAATTCCCTCATTCTCATGAACACATCATACTATCTGCAGAAGAGGGTTCTATCATAGTAGCAATGGCCATTGAAATTTATAACGACTCTCTGGAGGAACTGGGAAGCCCTGAAAGATTGCCTAAATTATCAAAGATTCGGAAATGTTCAGCAGAGTTTGTTGTCTTTTGTTATATTTGACTTTGATAAAGCAGATACTCTGTTATGTCCAGTTATTAAAATAATCCAGTCTGAGTCAGTATAGGATCTACTATAATAACAAATTACCCCAGAATTCCAATGACTTAAAACAACAAAGGCTGATTTCAATTGCCCAAGCATACACTTCTATTGTAGGTTGGCAGGATGTTTTTCATAATCCTTTAGTGACTAGGATAATTGAAGGGCCACTATTTCTAATATTGTGAATCACTATGCTACAAGGGAGAAGGAGGGGGATCTCTAGAGGGTCTTGCATCAAGAATTAGATGCTCACATCTGGGTGACCTGTGACTTCCATTCATTACTCAATGGGCAGAACTAGACATATGGCCCCACCCAACCACATGAGGGCCAGGAAATACAATCCCACCATGTGACCAGAAGACAGACAGCTGAAAATATTTGGGAGCAGCATTTTGACAACCATAATATCACTCTTTGAAAATTAAAAATAAAGTATTGGTGTACTACACTGTACAGAGTATAAAATATCAAAAATAATTTGTCACACTACTATAAATCATATGTATAGTTATAAAAAATCAGATAATGAGTGTCCAAGGTCTTCATAAACAGAAATATACTATACAAATGTCAGGGTGCATACTTGTAGGTTTATACCAGTATGTCAAATAATTAATCAAGAAATGTAATTCTTCCCCAAAGTCTGACATGAATCAAAATTTTTTTCCTACTTCATACATTTCTCCTACTTTCAGTTAATCTATAGATAATGTCTAGCATACTTATTATGTCTTAGACGTACTTTTACATCATTATGGTTAACAATAACTACTAGAGAAGAGTTCCAAATAGTTTTGCAAAACTCCAGTACTACTCAGGTCAAAATTAATTTTAAAAATTGGTCATGTTTTTCTCATATGTTTAGGTAGAAATGGGAGATTACTTTTGTCAGGTTAGTTATTCTTTGCAATCATAAATAAACATCCATTTAAACAATCTTTTATTCTTTAAAAACACAGCTCATTTCTCTTGTAGATATTATTTTAATATTTTCAATATTATTAAGTTTCCTGTCTCTGTTTATCTTCATCTAAACACAAAGTTAAGGTCTATCCTTAGATACCTCTAGTTCCTAAGGAAGCATCTAGTTTACTGATGACTCATCACAGTTGGCTATATTCAAGTCTTTATTATTATGTCTAAGAATAAAAGGCCTTCAAAGGAATTCACAGGGGAGGTGTGGGGAGTCAGATAATAGTGGAAGGCAAAGATCTTCTATATCTTATTAGTACTCAGCCAGATTTTTCTACAACATAATTAAGGCCCTGGTTAATTATAATGGAAACAATGATACATATATTTGGGAGTAATTCAAAGGAGCATCCCAGTATATTTGCTCACAGAAAATAATTTATCATTTTACTTACTCATGCTTTCACACCTTTTCAGAACAGTGTTTTGTTTTGCCTGTCACATTTGCAATGCTGAATAAATCTTTTCTCTGTAATGGCAAATATATATTACAAAACTGAATGGCTACTCTCCCCTCTCCCTTTTTTCTCTATTTGTCTGACAGCGCTTCCCAACAGAGGACCATCTGATGATTCATAGGCACAAGCATGAAATGACTTTGAAGTTTCCCTCAATAAAAACAGACAATATGTTATCAGGTAAGGAGCCATCAGGCAAAGGGCTTTGTGTGATCAGCCACCAATACTTGTTCTACTCATGATAGGGTGATTTCCACTAGAAAATTCTGTGCCATGAAAATATACATTCCTAAGGTATAAAAAAGACTTAAAATAATGGTAAGCAAAAATATAATCAGCTAATGCAGTGTTCACTCAAATAATTGGAGAGCTGTGACTTTTCATTTTCTGGCATGTAAATATTTATTACTCTAAAACTTGGCTCCATATATCTTTGTAAAAAGCACACACCTGTGATCACTCAGGCGGCAAATATAAATTAAGCATCTATAATGCATATTGCATTGTTCTGAGTGACATGCAAGGCGTAAAAATTTATATAATTTCTGTTCTCAAGGGTGTCACAATTAGTTTGTACCCTAACACTTAGCCAAAATAGAGGACTGAGACTGTCCACGATATCCAGATGGTCCCCAACTTACTAGATACTGGTAGTTTGACTTATGACGGTTCAACTTACAATTTTGTGAGTTTGTGATGGTGAAAGAGATAAGCATTCAGTAGAAAATGAACTTCGAATTTTGAATTTTGAATCTTGATCTTTTCTCTCATGGTGCTGGGCAGAGGCAGTGAGGTGAAATAACTGATACACTAGAGTGTCCTGTGTTGTCAGTGGTTTTGGGATATCGTGTTTTGTGTTTTTGCATCCCATCATGTCTATAACCTATGTATTGAAGTATATTGTCCTCCGTTAATTCTCACTTTGAACTGTGTCTCCTGCTTCTGGTGAGAAGAGAAGGACAATTACTCCTGAGATAAAACTCAAGATAATTGCCCTACTGTAGGGTAAAGTAAGTGTTCTGAGCACATTTAAGGCAGGCAAGGCTAAGCCATCATGTTCAGTAAGTTAGGTGTATTAAGTGCATTTTTGACTTAAGATACTTTCAACTTATGATGGATTTATTGGAGGCAACCCTACCACAAGTAAAGGAACACCTGATATCAAATGAGTATTGTAAGGAAAAATACTCTGCAACTTTAATAGAAAGAGTTCTCTTTCTGGACTAACGTGGTAGGTGAAGGTTTCCTTAAGAAACAGTACCCACTTCATATGTGAGAGATTAAAAGAGATACTGCATGGAAATATAGCAAGTTCTCAGCAAATGTGAGCAGAAGTAAAAAATAATAATCCATCAATTAATTGCCATTCCTTCCCAGTTTGATAGGTGGTATGGTAAATTAGGAAGAGGGCAAGGCCAGGGGTGAGGAAACTTAAACTCTGTCTAGCCTGGGCTCTGACTCCACCAGCTGTCTGACCTTGAGGAAGTTAACACACCCTTCTGGGCCTCGGTTTCTTTTTTCCGTAAAATGGGAATGATTTTATCTGCCAAATCTATTCCACAGGGTTATTGTGAAGATTCAATGAAAGAATGTAAATTGAAGTGTTTTATAAATCTCAGCAGGGTAATTGAAGCATTTCCCATTACCCTTCTTAGGATAGAAATATTTCCCCAGAGCCACCAGCTCCCTGGTATTGTGAGAGAGTGAGGTATCCATGAACATGTTAGAGTGATAGCACAAGAACAGCTGACGGCCCTGGTGATTATAATTTAACATTTCTATGGCACTTAAATCTTACAAGTATTTCATTAGCCCAATTACTAGTAAATCCGCCAAGGGTGTGTCAGACAGATTATTTTTACAACTCTTATTACTGATAGAGGAGGTGACACACAAAGTCATGGAGCCACTTTTCCAAGCTCACCAAACAGGGCAAAGATGAGGACCTGATCCTGCAGTCCTAACCCATTGACTTGTACTGGCCACTGCACTGTCATCCTTTACAAGTTTATATACACAATCAAATACTCCTGGTGACAGAGCTGTCCACACAGCTTCATCAACCCACCAGTGACTTGCTAATAGTTCAAATACATTGTGGTTTGGAAGACTCTCCAAAGTCTAAGGCATCCTCTTCCTTGTCCTTCCATCACCACCTACCACCTCTCTCTCTCTCTCTCTCTCTCTCTCTCTCTCTCTCTCTCTCTCTCTCTCTCTCTCTCTCTCTCCTTTCCTTGTTTGTTTTTACTGAACCAGCTGGCTCTTCAGAACTAGTTTGTGTGGAAGTCTAGAAACAGAGATGCAGAAACTCAAATTTGTAAGAATTATAAAAACCTACAAGGGCTAAGAAGGATGGTCAGTTCTTGTGTTTTTATTATTTACTAGCGGCCTGGTGCACGAAATTTGTGCACGGTGGGGGGGGCGTCCCTCAGCCTGACCTTCACCCTCTCTAATCTGGGACCCCTTGGGGGATGTTCAACTGCTGGTTCAATCCTGTGGGATGGGGCTTAAACTGGCAGTCCCACATCCCTCTCACAATCCGGGACTGCTGGCTCCTAACTGCTCGCTTGCCTGCCTGCCTGATTGCCCCTAATTGCTTCTGCCTGCCAGCCTGATCGCCCCCTAACTGCTCCCCTGCCAGCCCAATCGCCTCAACTGCCCTCCCCTGCAGGCCTGATTCCCCCCAACTGCCCTCCCCTGCTGGCCTGGTTGCACCAAACTGCCCTCCCCTGCAGGCCTAGTTGCCACCAACTGCCCTCCCCTGCTAGCCTGTTCGCCCCCAACTGCCCCCCTGCCAGCCTGGTTGCCCCTAACTGCCCCCCTGCCAGCCTGGTTGCCCTGCATAGCCTTCTCTTCAGTCATTTGGTTGTCCCCCACTAACACCCCTGCCAGCCTGGTCGCCCCATGCAGCCTGCTGTTTGGTCCTTACTGTTACTATGATGGCATCCCAGACAATTTGCATATTCCTCTTTTAATAGTATAGATTACTTCCTATAGAGTCACTGGTGCTGTAACTTCATAGTTCAACAGTGAACTTGTATATGCAAATAGCAAAGCTGTAGACTTTGCAATTCCAAATATTTAAATACATAAGTTCTTCCTTTATTTTTCCCAAATAGGATCCCTAAAAAAGACTTCATGGTGGCAGGGGAGTGGGAGGTAACTATTAGAGTGTGGTAATTATGTGGACATATTACCAGTATAGTGGTGTCAGCATAGTATGTTATCAGCATATTGCTAGTAAGGCCTCCAAAAGGTCCTATCTGAAGGTCTGAAAAAAGTAGCTAAAGATCTGTGAACATTTCTATATAATAGATATGAGCAGGGTTTTGATTAAGTTCTTGCAGCTTTTCAATTGGTCTTTATCAGACACTTGTTGGTTTAAGGCTGTTGCTGCCAATAACTGGCAGTGTCAGGTGGAAAAATATTGGGAGAAAAGTCACTCTAATTTTTATTATGTCAAACTTGGAGTAAGAAAACGAAGGGAGAAATAAATGGGGGAAAACAGCATGAATAATATATTGGCATATTTTCTTCTGCTTTCTCATGCTTTATGTTGAAGCTAGTATGAAGTCATTTCATATTCCCAATGAAATTAAGTGCTAAATTTTTTAACTTGTTACTCGTTCTGCATGTTTGTAGTCTGGTAGAATTTTCTTGCTGGGATGGAATACAGAGATAGCCAGTCCAACTTTATTACTTTGCATTTAGAGGACTGAGGTCTACTACATGTCATAAGCCAGTGTTGTCCACATTGAACTGTAATGGGCTATCTAATGGGTATTTTTTATTTGCTATTTGTTTTTTCTAGGAAAGACTTCAATATGTATTTATCTCAAATCTCATTGTAGTTTTAGCATATTAGAGTGTGATTACAAATATGACTGAAGTTTTTACTTGTGTGTATCTTCACTTATTGAGAAAGCAAGAATGTTGTTCAATGAAGTGGAGCATTGTTTCTAGGATACTGATCCTGATCAACCAGACAACGTCAGCCCAAATCCATTGCTTGTGGCTCTTTGTTACAAACTCTGCTTCATCATCCATGGGCATTTTGAGGGGGAAGCCAAAGGGAATGGAATATACCTCACCCAAATTGTTTTTGGAATGAACTAGACTGAGTAAGTAAATAAATCACACACACACACACACACACACACACACACACACACACTCGCAGCCCATATTTACTTCCTCTTCCATTGAAGGTGCAAGTACATAGTGAATTCCCACTTTGTAAATTAACCCAATCTTAATGGAACAGGGGCGATTGACATGGTTTTCACCAGAGGGCAGCATGCTAATAACAACAGCTTCCATTCATTGCCTTGTCTTGTGCCTGCAATTGTGCCTTCTCCTTTACATGCATTATATCATTTAATTCTAGCTACTTTTTCATGTGAGGAAACAAAATCAAGAGGATGAGCAGTTTGTCTAAAGTCTCTATGTGTCTATAATTTTCTTACTCTACACCTGGATTTGGTGAGCTATATATACATACTAAAAACATGCTTTGGCCTTAGATTTGTGTTTGAATATAAATCTATAAACTGCTTTTTCTTTTATTATTGACTTATCTCTTTAATAGCAATCAAATGAAGAAAATGAAAGTTTTTAGGAGATTATACTAACACATTAGCATTTAGAGGAACAAAGATTGTGCTTTTAAATCAGATTTTCTTGTTCATTGCAACAAGTGGCTATTGGCATTTATAGGAGCTTCTCAAGCATGTTTCAAGCTGATCTAGCAAAGTAGAACTTTACATGATTCACCTGAATACCTCAGAGGCCTTGATCTGCAGTTGTCTTTTATGTATGAAAAACTGGCATCCTGCTATTCCATCTGAAAACCTTCCCCTTTGACAAAGAGTGTCAGAGAACGCAGGCAAATCAGTGACTAAGTGGAAACGTTAAGCTTGAGCTTCCACTATTTGGGGCAGGTTTTGAAAGACAATCACATTGGATCCCTTAGTTCACTTGTCCAGCAGAGACATGATCTCACAGTGTTACTAACCCTTTTTACCAGCTCAGCTCTTCTAAAGCAAATTAAAATCATGGCTTGATTGCTGTTGGAACACTTGGGGTAAGCCATGGCTGATAGTGAGGAGATGTAGAACATATAATTATTTGATTTACATCTAAATCTATGTTTCTACAGCTCTGTGTCCTAAGCAAGGCCCTTGTCAGAGCCTTTTTGGCTTGTCTCATAGGCACTCTCAGGGTATCTAGTCCATCGGCTGTCCACCTTGACAAAGTATGGATTCCAGCAGATGATTCAAGAGTATGAGAGAGTCTCATCTCTCACTGATTTGGATCACCCCAGCCATGGTCCGCCTTTTAAGTATCCACAGCTGTTGTTCTAAAACCAGAGTTGCTTTGGTTTGACTCATGGTAGCACTGCATCTTGGGATATGGGGAAATAGAAATATCAGTGTCACTGAGAAGACCCTATCACTTATATTGTACTTTTATACTTAATAAAAGGCCATTTATTGCAAAGAAGCCTGTCTGGAATTCTGTCATTTGTTACTGATTATTGCTCTTATAAAGGATTATGTATTTTCAAATTTATTTAATGTAAACTCTCTTAACCAGGACTTTATTAAAATTCATATAGGGACTAAATAAGAATATTATAAAGAAAGCATTACTGAAAAATTCATGGGAATAGTGGTAAATATAAACCAAATGTAAAAAGTATCTAAGAAAATTGCCTTGTTTGAAAACCCCAACTCTTACTAAAATAGATAAGCTAATTCTAATTTTTTTCTTTATTGATTTGAGTGCACTCTTGGGAATTCCATTAAGCCACATTTTGTTGGCTGAAATTAAGTCATGCAAATAATAAAAAATGCATTGCCTTTTAAAAAATACCCTATAATTAGAATGGTCACTAATTCAAACTGATCTTTTTTATAACTGGTCTCAATTAGTGAGGCTTTTATAAAATTACTAGCCACCATCAATTTAATATGAAATGATGTAAAATTACTTTACATAGTCCTTTAGTAATAACCATAGTTAAGAATATCAGGCCAATAGGAAAGAAAATTTTACCTAGGGAGTTCACATTTTTCTCCAGTGTATGCTGGGAACTCTGATTTTCTTTTTCTTTTTTCTTTTTTTTTAATTGATGGCTTGCTGCTCTGCCATTTTTTTTTTTATCATTGAGAAAAATAAAACATAGACAAATACATAACTCAAATGCAGCTCTGAAACCGAATAAGGTAGCAACCTGTTATTAAATTTGAGCAGTCTCACCACTTTTAAAAAGAAGAATCAGGTTTCAGGCTTTAGCTTTGTGCTTGACATTTAGACTTTGGAATAATCATGGTCACTGAGTCTGAAGCACTTGATGCTAGGCAGACTATGGACTGATGGAAAAACTTAATGAGTTACTATTTCTTTCTAATAGTTCTAGCCATATACTTGTTTTCCTTCCCAGATGCAATGTGGTACAGGATTTCCTGTTGTATTACTGGTGGGTGAATTCTTAAATCATAGTGCTGTTTGTGGCACTCTTCCAGGTAGATATACAAGGAGTGTCTCCACACGGCCAGTGTCCTTTCCCTAGCTATCTACGGAGGCTGTAATTCTACGACAAAATGCTCCTTTTTTCAAGAAATAGATTCACCAGGAAGGTAAATAGGTATCAAAATATGGCAAATGTTACAAAGGATTTTTTAATCCCTCTGGTGCCAAATCTTCATTGTTTGATGGGTAAAGAGATCCCCAAGGAGGTGAGATGAGTAGAAGTGGTAATATTTCTCACGTACACTGGCCCCAGGTGTCTCCTAAGAACATGCGTGCTATTTGGAACCTGAGAGAAGGTAACGTGCAGATGCTTATGCAGTGGCAGTTCAGATTTACAAAGGCAGTAACAACAAAGCACTGTCAACGCGGGTCAAGTTCCGACTCAAAAGTTATTTAACTGTCAGTTTCCTTTGGGGTTATCCCCCCCATCCCCCCTGTCATTCGGATGGTCCTCACTGAAGTGGAAGCACTAAAAAAATGGCGAGCAAAAGTCCTTAAACAATCATCTCAGCTCTGAGTTCCCACTGGAGTCCCTGTAAGTCCCTGGAGTGTGGCCTCCTGGACACACATTAGATTATTATCCAACTAGAAAGCATTGGCCCCTGTCATTCAGGATATGGAAATTGCTGCTGCTGTAACTAACCAGTGTATGCACTTAGTTTTAAATAGGGTGTGGTTTACAAGAATTTTAATTTATGGCCGTGGACATTACCCACTTCAGGTCTAATTTCAGCTGGAACAGTTATTTGACAAGGCATTCATGTGGCTAAGAACCTCTGCCTCTTTTATTTAAGCTGCTGATAGATTTAGCTGTTCCCTTTTTGAAGATTTGCACATTTCCTGGCTTACTTGGAACTGGTACCATGTGGGATCAAAGACAACTGGAGACCCTGTATTAATTCTAATAAATGTTAAAACAAAAGTTAAGCTCCATTGTCTGGTTTCTGTTGTAACTGGAAAGAATGGCTCATTCACAAGAAGAAAATGAATAAAAAATTAGGAACAGTGTGCCTTATCTATTCCAAATGTGGACATAGATATCTGTTTTGTTTTTCTCTCACTATATCATACAGCAAAAAAAGTCCCATTTGGCAACAACTCTGGGGCCTTCATCTGGGTCTTCTGCTCTTGGGCTGGGAGGAACCAACTCCATGTATAGCCCTGGCTCCCCTTTATTGTTCCCTCGCTTTTGCTTCTATTGTTGTAGAGAGGCCCATGATGACAGTGGCATTGCTGTCCCTGTGCCATGCTTCTTCAACCTCCTCTGCTGATATATGTGAGCATGGGCTGGTATTTGGCAATAATTTTGATTTAGAGGAGACATAAAACATCTGTCAACTTTGCTTGGGGATTGGCCCCCGATGCTAGCCTGAACTCGATTTCATGGGCCATCTCCTGAACTCATTGCATTGTTCAGGACTTGGAGCCTCCAGGATGACTGTTTTCTCTCCCTGGAATCATGGTCCTCAACTTATAAATCTACAACAAAGAATCATAGGGGAATAAAAGAACATAAAACCTGGAAAACTAAATTCCAACTGATGGCAAGTGGTCTAGTATTTCATTTTTTACATGTGATATTTTCTCAGGTTTTTTAGTCACCAAAGACATTTCTGCAAGTTAGTAGAGAGTCTGTAGGATTTTAATACAGTTTTATTGTATGAGGGATTCAGTGATTCCCAGATATTTCAAGAGAACTGAAGATTGTTAGGATTATCAATTACTGATATGATTATAGAACCCAATTTCTAAATTTGGCCTGAGGTGAATTTAAGTTTCCTCATAAGTAAAATAATTTTTACTTAGTGTGATTGGTGTGAAGATTAATGAAATGGTGCATACAAGACACTTAGTACTATGCCTGGCTTGGAATAAACACTCAATAAATGGAAGAACATGTACACACACACACACACACACACACACTGTTTTATTTCCACTTTCATGTCTTATCTACTTACACCTTCTATTCAGAAAGCCCCTTTATCTGTATATCTAGCCTTTATATCTGGCCTAATATCTAGTGCCTAACCAGCTGTTACTTATATTCCCATTTCGCTGTCCTTTAAATGGTCATATGTTTCTTTGGCCTAATGACTATGCTGTTTGAAGGGAACCCATTACAATGGTGATTTTAGGATTCACAAAATCATGTAACTTTAGAACTTGATTTAAAAGATGAAGACTATGAGGTCTAGAGAACTGAGATAATTTCCCCCAGATCACGCACTTTCAAATCTAGATTTCTGGGTTGTCAGTGTTGTCTCTTACACATACAACAGAGTTCTTTGGAGCTGAGAGAATCTGGTCAAAGCTCAGGATTCAGATTGAGGAGGGATTAAGTTTGTAGGTAAAAGAGGACTTCATAGTGATAAGATGGTTACAATTTTTGTGAGCTTGTTCAAGTTACTTAACTAATTTCTCCATTTCTAAAATAATATACACCCTACTTATCTCACAGGATCTGTGAGATCTAGATTATAGAGAATGTTGTGAGTAAATAGTTTGTAAAATGGGCAAATATTAAGTCACAAATAGTGGCTTGAGATCCTCCAGTTTTCAAAGTAATAAGTTCTCTAGACCAGTGGTCCATGAGGCCCGAGAGGTTGGCGACGGCTAGTTTAAGGAAACCTTTGTAGCAGCGGTCACCAACTGGTGGTTTGTGAGGTCCGAAAGGTTGGCGACCGCTGCTCTAGACAGTCCAAATAGGAAAGAAATTTTATTCCTTTTAAAGAATATTCTCAGAACATTCTTTTAGCTGTAGCAAAGAAAACTAAAATTAATTATTATATTTTTAATGGGTTAGGAGTTGAATGTATTTGACTTGGAACCTTTCATCATTCTCTATGACTCTCAAAATGAGGGAATTGCTAAATTGTCCTCCTTTACGGAAAAGGAATTCACATGTCTGTGTATTTCTCTTTGTTTGATATAAAAATCTACAAAATCCCTTTTCCTCCCAGCCCCGTGAAATTAGGCTTATCATGGGCTCAGCAGATTTTTTGGCTGATTTTAGTTAAATATTTTTTCCAGTTAGAAAAAAGTCATTCCACACATTGCAGTGTAATTCCAGTGAAATAGACCCAGCAACTCAAGGGTGGCACCTCCCCAAGTTGTCTGGAGGGAGGCTTGGAAATCCCTTACCTACTATAGCCAACTACACACCAAGTTCCCCCTTTGGGATTTATGGTTTAATTTTCTTTCATATTCTCACTTTATTTAAAGGGCTGGGAGATTATGGGTGGCCAGTCAGCATCTAAAGGTGAAGGGAGGGGAGTTGTGAATTGAATACAGGCTTTCCACTGGCTTTTGAGGAAAAGATCCCATGAATGATCACTCGGTCTCTGTTTTCAGATCAGACTCCGACCCCAACGAGATTCCTGAAGAACTGCGAGGAAGTGGGACTCTTCAATGAGCTGGATTGCTCCCTAGAGCATGAGTTCAGGAAGGCTCAGGAGGAGGAGAGCAGCAAGCGGGTAGGTTTGCTGGGATGGACACCCTGAGAGGTGCCTCCTCCAGCACCTGGTGGAAACTCTCGGTGGAAATGGATGGCACTGCAGGTTGATTGCTAATGTGGCCTGGCCCTTAAACAGTATTTTATCCATTTGCAAATGTCCGTTTAATGTTTTGTTTTGTTTTAAAAAAGGATTAATCCCTGATTGTGATAGAACCTGAAGCTAGAAAAATCATGGAAAAAACTGATATCTGAAATACTAAATTCAAACCAAAAAACAACAACAAACAAAAAAAACAACACACCACCTGATTCTTGAATCTGAGTCAGATAAACTCACAGACATTTTCTGTTCAAAACTAGTTGTTTTCCTAAATATTTAATAGCAAGCCTTACAAGAGTCAAAGACAACAGGTGAAAAATTATAGCCGTATTAAGGAGGTTTCTCTAATTTTTGACCCAGGTTTTAACTTTGATGTCTATAATCTGCCCAGTAGATCTCTACCATGTTCACACTGGCTTTTGAGGAAAATATAACTTCCTAGTTATATTATGGAACATCTGTTGTTATTAAGATAAATAGGTTAACTGGAGGTATGGAAAGTGTAGAAAATCCACTTTACGAATCCCCCCAGAACATATTCAAGTTTTATTGTAATGTTGTGCTGGCATTTTCCAATCACTTTATAAGATTAAGGAAAGGAAATGAAGTCATAAGTAAGTGTGATAATGAAGCATTTTAGTATTTTTTTATTGTTTTTATAGAGCATTATTGAGTGCCCAAAATGTACGAAACAACAAATTAGACACATTCCATGAACAGTCTTAAAATGTGAAAGTTGGTTGGCAGGAAGGACCAGCTAGGTTGTAATGGATTCTGAAGTTCCAGCTGTTCCATCCGGAGAAGAAATTTTAAAAGGCTCTGATGTTTCCCTAAGTGTTTCAAAACCTTTGAGTCCTCCTCTATGTGAAATTTTAATAATCCCTCTCCACCAGGTTTTTCATGTCATGTTCTCACATCAAAATAGTCAAAGGCTTATATTCAGCCCATACTGCTTTAGAAAAAAACCAGGAGAATAGGTGAAGGTTACAGTAAGAGGGATATAAAATCTCCGTCAACTCATTTTATTTGTTTATAATTAATTTGTCATTCATACTTGATGCCTCTATCCCTACCACCTCAGTGATAGGAAGGGCCTTTTTTCTTTTTCTAAGCAAACACTTATTTAGCATTTATTTGCCAGACACTGTTCTAAGCACTTAAAAAATTAACACAATGAAAATAAAAGGCGCATATTCTATATTTCATTCCACTAGAAATAAATTTCTTAAAAAAAAACAACCTATAAAAATAGCAAGGGAGAAGAAGGGCCTCAAACCAAACACTTGAGTACATTTCCCCTGGTTGAGGAGTAAATTTAGCTCTCCTGATAGGCATGGCATATGTAAAAGACTGAAGGACTAAGTTAATTCATGCCTCAAGCTAGTCGAGGTTAGAGTTTTAGATTATACTGAACTATATGAAAGGTGTGTACGTGATACATTCTGTCTTCATTTCTGATAGAGTGGATTTAACTGAAGTGGATGCTTTTGCTTTTCCTAAAGACATTTACCAAGGACAGCTTTAGGAAGCCCATGGTAGGGCTGTGATTTTAGGTGGTCTCCATTATATAGTACTCATGATCTCCTATATGAAGTCCCATGGGAGGAAATTCTTGCAGATCTGAATTCCAGGAAATAGTTTGCTCCCCCTGAGGAACTGAAACATTTTTTTCCCATGGACCTGAGAATCATGTAACCGGTTCTGTTTCTCTTTTCGCTTTGACTGCTTGGTTAACATAAGCCAAACTTACTGCTTACCTTTGAGAATTTGGTAGAACATGGTCATGAGGGCATTTTACTTCCTCCAAGACTAGACTTTCAATTCCAGTTTATATTTCCTCTGGTCCAGATTTTTAATTTAAGAAACGTTTTCATGATATACATTTCTTTTATGAGTTGAAAAAGAGTATAAATAATTAAGCTTTAAAAATGAAGATAATTAGGCAAGCAAAGTTGAAAAAGAGGACTATTATAGTTGTATTTTCTCTTTTAAGTGTCGCTCTTAGCCATGTGATGATTTCTTGATGGGTATGTACTGGTGGGGATCCTACAGCCAGATTTCCCCATGGTTTGGGGGCAGACCTCTCATCAGGTCACTATCTCATCCCCCCATGTCACTTGCACGCCCTGGAAGGCTGTTGAGGTATCCTCTTCCCTTGCCTTGTTCAAACCAGATGGGCCAAATCAAACCTCGGTACCGATGGCTCCACAAGAGGGCACCTTCTTAAGGCCCATTGCATGGTGACTCGGTGACTCATCCAAATGGGCTGTATTTGATGGCTTCTGCTCTAGAATTTCTTTGGAAGCGACAGGGTGGAGAAATGAGGAGGGGATGCTCTCCAATCTGCCAGTATAGTCTTATCCACCATTGGACCACATTTCTCCAGCTACCAACATCCTTGGCACACTGCCAGCCCCCGCTCCCACTTCATTTATTTGTTCCCTGCTTAACAGGTAGGAATACAGCTCTTTATTTAATGCATACCTGATTATACTGAGCACTATGTTCTCCTTCCCTTTGGCTCCACATTCAGATAATCATTTCTTTTTCTTTCTATATCCACAGCTCTCTTCTGATTTCTTTTCCTCCTTGTCTTTTAAGAAAAGATTTGCATTCATTTCCTCAGCAAGTTTTGGTAAAGTGGAAGATGGATGAATTGATCTGAAGAATTTGCTTATACAGTCTTGCTAGAACTTTCTAAGTACTTTATACAAAATAGTTGAAAGATTGAGGTGGTCATTCCCTGTACCTTTAAATTTCTAGCTGTAGTTTGATCTAGTAAAGAGTAAATAGAGAGTTGATCTTTGCTTCTCCCATGTGGCTGTACAATGGGGAAAATTACGTTCTATAGACTATCCCTAACACGTTACCAAAAGTATCCCACTGTGTGCATACAGGGAGGACAGGCTAGAGGTAGGCCATTGCCACTAGAAAAAGCCCCAATGTCTATATCCATATCATAAATAGCAAGCAACACATTTTACAATTGTCTCAATTTTCTGTGTTAGTGTAAGTTCAGAGCTTCAAAACTCTTTAATAAGAGACTCTGCCCCTTGGAAAAGCTTCCCTCACTAGCAGGCATCATAAATTTAAAGTTGGCCCTAACGGATTTTGCTCAGTGGTTAGAGTGTTGGCTTGTGGACTGGTCTTGGGTTCAGTTCTGGTCACGGGCACACACCTCCATTGCAGGCTTGATCCCCTACCCCAGTCAGGGTGCATGTAGGAGGCAACCAATCAATATGTCTCTCTCACATCAATGTTTCTTTTTCTATCTCTCCCCCTCCTTTTCATTTTCTTTAAGAAAATCAATGGAAAAAATATTCTCGAGTGAGGATTATTTAAAGAAAAATTAAACTTGCCTCTGGCTTACAAATCAGGCTAGTTCATGTTCTAAGATGAGAAATTATTGTTCATTATTTATCCATTCAAGAAAAATTGTCAAGTGCCCACCACTTGCCAGGCGCTGTGCAAGGTATTGGTGAATATACTACTGACTAAAGCTGGTAAGAAGAAAATAAAACAATCTTGCCTTCATGTAACTTACTCCTAGTGGGCAAGACAAACAAGAAGCAAGTAAAGACAAGAAAATGTATAACTTGTCAGAAGATAAGTGCTAAGGAGAAAAATATGGCAGGGAAGGGGCACAGAGTGGTGAGGGAGGGCATGGCTGGTGATTGGACATGTGGTAGAGACCTGAAAGAAGGAGGAGAAGGCCTGAACCAGGTATGTGTTGGGGAAAACAATATTCCAAGTAGAGAACCAATAAGAAAATGAAGTAAGGAAAAGGTCTGAACATGGAACTTGGCAGAGTCCTCCAGAATCTTCCAATACAGGGTATTCAACTCTCCTCAGTGGCCAGCAATGACACAAGATCATGAGGCATGAAGATTCAAGTCAAGTATGGGACCCCTTTCAGTAATGCTGAATGGAGTCCAACAACTGGCAGTTGGGATGCTGATTTTGTGTTCCATATTAAAGGGGGAGAAAGATTATTAAAAAAAAGAAAGAAAGAAAGAGGAGGGTGAATTAACCTTTTACATTTGATTTCTTTTTTATTAAGATTGACTAATGCAAATCTAGGAAGCCAGAGAAAGCTTCGCCATCTGATAACAGCTTTGTGCAAGTGTACGTGTGTGCATGTGTAAGAAAGGAAGGGGAGTTGAAAGGACTAGAGACTAACTCCTTTGTCTTCCTGAGAGAGATCTAACATCCCAGCCCAACGTGGTTAAAGACCCCGAAGATGAAAAGTGCTGGTATAAGTGCTAAGTGTTGTTATTCTCCCATAGGACCTAAATCTGACTCATTATGCTGATGCAGCAATAGCAAATTAGGACATTTCCATGCGCTAGAATTCCTACCCAAATGATGAAAAGTGCAGTCTGTTCCCAGAGGGTACTGACTGTTTAACACATGGGAACAAGGGACAAGCTACAATCTTAAGATCTTGCATCCCAGCTCAACAGGAGTCACAGAACAGGGCAAGGCCGGGTCAGTCTCAGCTCAGTGGAGTAGGCTGCTCAATCTGATTAAATTCTGTACCTGGAAATCATGTTACCCGACACCACCAGCTCTTGGGGGAGAGAGGATACAGAGAGGGAGGCGCTCTGCTTTGCTTTGCTTTGCTTTGCTTTCCTACACAGTCTTGCCCTATCAGCCACTAGCTGGCCTGGCTGCTCTCTGGGGAAGGTGTGAGTGGCGCTGGATGGAAAAGAAAAGACACAGAATTGAGCAGACTTGCAACAGCTGCCTGTTTCCGGTTGTGTTATGTTTTCTATGATATTTGTGTAAAACTATCCCCCTGCCCCCAGAAGTCTGGAGGAAAGAATATCCTGAAACCTAAACTTGGTTTTATCCGAGTATTTAAAATGTCACCATGCTTGTTAAATTGTAGTGGATGAGACTGTTTTTGATCTTTTTGGATTTTTTTGGTTTTGTTTTTATCAGCATGGTTGAAAAGGAACTGGCAATGTTATGAGAGACGACCTATTTCTCCCTCTACCCAAATAACTGGAAATCCTAACCCTTATAAGGATTTTTTTCTTCCCATTTTAGTACACTATAGCTTTCTCCTTATAGGTTTAAAATATGCCCTCAACTTAGGTGGAATTTGACACTGGAAAAGAGAAATTGACTTGGTCTTCATATCCCACTCTGGCAAACAACTAAACAGCAAACAGATAAACTGGAAGCTATTTCATGTGCCTTAGTTCCCCAGGATTTAGGATTAATGAGTACAGTCTTAAAAGAGATTAGCAAGAGTTGGTATCTATTTCCATATATGTCAGTGACTCATGATGTTATCTGAGGCACTGCCTCGATTTTAAAATGGAGTGGGGAATAAAATAAACTTGTAGTTTTTGTTTTATAAAACTATTTAGTTTTGTGGAAAGTCAGAGTATCCTCAAAGTGGCAAAATGCATTGCTTATTACCTTGCAAAGAGTGAGCACGTCTATCAATATGTTCGACATGGGTGACGAGGGAAGGCCCATGACTTAGAGGAATTCTGACTAAGAGGGGCACTGGGGGGGTTGTCCCTCTCCTCCCATGGAGAATTTGTATATTTGGATAATTTGGACCTTAATGGATGAGTCCTCATGGCCTAAGTTCCACACTAAAGAAAACATGTCTTACCTCTTAAGGCTGAGGATCTAATTTCCAATGCTAAATCATTTGGCAGTTCATGGCTCTGCCTTCAGCAGCAGTGGTGGTGGCAGTAATTGCAGATGAATGTCTCTCTGCCTGTGAGTGGCAGGTGTTATTGTTCTCTGAGTTCAGTATTGAGCAATTAAGTTTTCTTGTCATGGGTTTTATATATATACTAGAGGCCTGGTGCACAAAAATTTGTGCACTCGTGGGGGGGAGGGGTCTCTCAGCCCAGCCTGTGCCCTCTCGAAGTCTGGGACCCCTCGGGAGATAACGACCTGCTGGCTTAGGCCTGCTCCCAGGTGGCAGAGGGCAGGCCCAATCCCTAGGTGCAGCCCCTGGTGGGGCTCAGAGCAGGGCCGATTGGGGAGTTGGGGCGCCGCCCCCTGTCATGCACAGAGCAGGGCGATCGGAAGGTTGTGATGCCATCCTCAGTCACGCTCAGGGTAGGGCCGATTGGGGGGTTGGGGCACCGTCCCCTGTCACACTCAAGGCAGGGTCGATGGGGAGGTTGCGGCGTCACCCCCTGTCACACACAGAGCAGGGCCAATCAGGGGTTTGGGGCGCTGCCCTCTATCACCCACAGAGCAGGGCCGATCAGGGGGTTGGGGCACCGCCACTCTCACACTCAGGGCAGGGCCGATGGGGAGGTTATGGCTCTACCCCATCACACATAGAGCAGGGCCCGTGGGGCGGGGGGGGGGGGGGGGTTGGGGCGCTGCACCCTGTCACACACAGAGCCGTATAGCAATCAGGGGTTTGGGGAGCTCCCCCCTATCAGGCACAGAGCAGGGCTGATCAGGGGGTTGGGGCACCTTCTCCTGTGACGAACAGAGCAGGGTGGATAGGGAGGTGGAACAGAGCAGGGCCGATCAGGGGGTTGGGGCGCCACACCCTGTCACACACAGAGCCGTATAGCAATCAGGGGTTTGGGGAGCTCCCCCCTATCAGGCACAGAGCAGGGCTGATCAGGGGGTTGGGGCACCTTCTCCTGTGACGAACAGAGCAGGGTGGATAGGGAGGTTGTGGCCCCGCCCCCTGTCACACACAGAGCTGCAGGGCGATCAGGGGGTTGGGGCGCTGCCCCCTGTCACACTGATCCCGGTGCCGGGAGGCCTCGAGGCTCCGCTGATCCCGGTGCTGGGAGGCATATTACCCTTTTACTATATAGGGTAGAGGCCTGGTGCACGGGTGGGTGCTGGCTGGTTTGCCCTGAAGGGTGTCCTGGATCAGGGTGTGGGTCCCCACTGGGGTGCCTGGACAGCCTGGGTGAGGGGATGATGGCTGTTTGCAGCTGGTCACACACCCTTCAGGGTGGGGGTCCCCACTGGAGTGCCTGGCCAGTCTGGGTGAGGGGCTGAGGGCTGTTTTCAGGCTGGGGGTGACTGAAGCTCCCAACCCCTCCTTTTTTTCTTTTTTTTTTTTTTTATTCTGGGCCAGCTTTAGCTTTGAGGCTTGGCTCCAACTCTTAGGCCTCCGCTGCTGAAAGTAGGTTTCTGGCCTTTGCTTACAATGTTGCGATCCTGCTGGCTGAAGCCCGGCGGCGGACTAAAGCAGGTTTCTGGGGGTTTGTTTAGCTTCTATATTTGTTACATAGTTGCTTAGAGTTGCAGCTCAGAGGCCTGCAGCAGCAGACGGGGAACATTGGAGTCCTCCGTCACTGAAGCAAACAAGCCTCATGTTAGTTTCAAGCTGCCTGGCTGCCGGCGGCCATCTTGGCTGGAAGTTAATTTGCATATTTCCCTGATTAGCCAATGGGAAGGGTAGCGGTCGTACGCCAATTACCATGTTTCTCTTTTATTAGATAGGATTTGCTATCACATGACATTTATTCTGGCAAGGCTGGGGTCTCTCTTAAAAATATTTTTATTGATTTCAGAGAGGAAGGAAGAGAGGGAGGGAGAGGGAAAGGGAGAGAGAGAGAGAGAGAGAGAGAGAGAGAGAGAGAGAGAGAGAGAGAAACCATCAATGATGAGAGAGAATCATTGATTGGCTGCCTCCTGCCCGCACCCTACTAGGGATTGAGCCCGCAACCATGTGCCTTGACAGGGAATGGAACCATACTCTCTGGATTCATAAGTCTACGCTCAACCACTGAGCCATGCCGGCTGGGCTAGCTGAGGTCTTTTTAAATACTGGTCACAAGGTTCTCACAGGCTCAAGTTTGAGTTAGAAAGGTTTTAGATTTACTCCTGGCTGTGATGGGTATTCTCATAAGAGGTACTTGTTTCCACTTGGAGCTATGAAGTATAAGAGATTGGAACGGTTTTCCCTTTTTACCATATAACATGAAGATTGCTAGAGGAAAATGGACATTGATTGGCAGAACTTCTCTATTTGTGTTGAAGATTTTGCAGAATAAAACCATGTTCTCTTGCACCAGTATTTCCTGCTCAGTTGTGACTGAACATGGTAATGATCATATTCATGAGAAGCATATTCAGATGCACATATGACATTTTGAACTTGTTATTAATGATCACTTGATTTTGGTCCCTTCACTAACAGGGAATAATTATAGGTGGTTAAGCCAGTACTGCTGTCCCCATTTTAAATACAGGGGAACAAACTATCAGGAAAGAGAGTTGATAGGCACTCACTAAGGAGAGCCAGGGGCAGGAGTGACATGTTCTGGCGTTTTCCCCACCTCTCTGTTCTGCTTCTGCTGCCTTGTCTTTTGGTTGTATCCACTCACAGGTGGTTTCTGTTTACACTTTCTGTTCAGAGAATTCACACCTTCTCATAGCTTAACAACCAACTCCACCCAGACAATTCCTTTACCTATACATCTAGCCCTTATGTTGGACTTTAATATTTATCTCTAACCTCCAGCTGTTACTGACATTCTCATTGGAATATAACACTCTGTTTCGAACTCAACTTGCCCAGAACTGTCTTCAGACTTTTCCAGCGCAAACTCAGTGCCCCATCTGACTCGCCTGGTTCTGACAGAGGCTAATCACTCACTCACCACAGCAGTCAGCTTGCCTCCCCCACCCTCCTGTGCCCCATTCACTCAGTCCAGTCAACTTTCCTAGGAAAGAGTCCTCATATCTTCTCTGTATTTTCCATTTCCATCACCTCAAGTCTAGACCATCATCACTTCCTACTGGGTTATTTATTGCTGCAAATTCCAAGGAAGTTTTTTGGCCTCCAGCCTAACTTTAAAGAAATGCTTCACATTAAGTATTATTATAAAATGGAATGCATTTTTTAACAGAAATATTTAAAAGTTTAAAAAATGTCTTCTTGAAGCTGCTTGCTATCATTTGCAGTTAAAAGTTCCTTCAAATATTGCCACTGTTAAAAGGTAGAAGTGTTGGTGTGGGATGTCATAGGTATGAAAGAAAGTCTGTTGTTTGAAAGATGTTAAATATAGCCTTGATTCTACAACATTCTATACATGGAATGTATTTTAAAGAACCAAAGTAGGGATGGGGGAGGGGCACTAAAAAATTGACCAAGAAAAGAAACAAAAAATAGCAAAAACATGGTGGAGCCCTGAAGTTCCCCAGGGACAACAATCAACCCAGACTGGGGCTATGAGGACCTCTTGTTTGGGCCGCCTTCCCAGCAGGCAGCCTTACTGTAGTTGACAATTAGCTCAATTGAATCATTTGGCTGGGAGAATCTTCGCTAAAACAATTATGAAGCTCAGTGTTAAGGGCCCAGGAAGGGACAGCTTTTCCCAGGAGGAGACTTTCTCAGCAGCATGATTTTTCTGTTCCAGGTTGGGTTGGGTTCTCAGCTCATTAAAATCACTTCTTACCCATCTGGAGGCAGGCAAACCAGACTGGGATTTCAAGGTATTAACCCAAATGGAATCACAACAGTGAATGGACGTGGTCTTCTGAAGGCATCTATGCCCAGCTTTGAATATTCAGGACTTCCAACATACCAGATAGGCACAGAGGCAGTGTGTACCTGGGGGCAGCGGACCGAGGCATCTGCAGAGGAAACCGTGCTGTCCTCTGTGAGGCCCTGCATTCCCAAGGCAAGCAGGAAAACAGATCTGTTTTCTGGGCCAGATTAAAACAAAATGACTAAAAGAGGAAGCTTTCGTTCTAGGCAGAAAACACCCACCCCCAATTTGGAAAATTGGACCAAATGTTAGACGACACAGTGAGCATCTGCCGCTAAGAATCGAGTAAGCCTGGGCCCCTCACAGAGATGGGAGCAGAAACTGACATTGTAAAAAGGGAAAAGGAAAATAATATAATGGTTGCAAGAGTCCCTGCCTCCGTCATCTCATAAATCCAGGTGAACATTAAGAGCAGGTATGGGAGTGATTTGCTCTGGGAACCCTGTTTTTAGCATTTGTGTGTTGTTAAGTTATTTCCATATTGATAAGGCTGAGGCCAGGAACTGGGATTCCATGCATTCCTCCTGTCCAGATTTCCAGCACGTTGGCTGTCAACTCAAACTTGTGGTGCAATTACGGATTTTCACATCAGAACCCAAAGGAACATTTTCTGTGTGCTTTACTCAACTACCCCCAGAGCCCAAAGGCCTAGGAAAGTTTATAAAATGTCAGTGCTTTCCCTCTAAATTAATGGTACCACCTTCCTACACTTTCGGGAACTAACTATTCTGATGAACCAGAGGGGCTCACCAGCTGGTTGGATGAAGAGGTGGTCAGATACGCACATTGTCACCCGCTTGATCCTCATTTTTTGGCTGGGATGGTCCTCGGATCCCAGGTATGATGAGCTATTGGCTGTGGTCTTTTTCAGAACATTGCTGGGCTTCCCTTTGTTCTTCGCCTTTTGAGATATAAAGGACTTTTTTTAATACATGTTTTTATTGATTTTAGAGAGGAAGGGAGTGGGAGAGATAGAAACATGAATGAGAGAGAATCATTGATTGGCTGTCTCCTGCATACCCGCTATTGTAGATCGAGCCCGCAACCTGGGCATGTGCCCTGACCTGGAATCGAACCATGACCTCCTGGTTCATGAGTTGCCACTCAACCACTGAGCCACACTAGCTGGGCTAAAAGACTCTTTTTAACCTGTTTGAACTTCTGACTTTTCAGACAAGGCCAGCTCTCTCATTTGTTTCCAGAATCAAATAGAATGCCAGAAGCTTTACTCAGATTGCCTCTAAGCAACTATTTTCTAATGAACTCGTGTTGGTAAGCTTAGACTGTTGTTTAGGTAGATGATTTTTTTAACATTTGACCTAATGGCGAATGTGAGCTGTTTCATTGGAAAGTTTTGGGCCTAGGCGGCAGGCTAGTCCCACCTGCCAACTCTGCAGTCATTGGCACTGTGGGGGCTTCCCCAGTCTTCTCCGTGAAGCCAGGCGAACCCCTATATTTTGGAATGAGTGTGGCTATAGCCACAGGCATCCCTGGGATCTGAGTTACATGCAGAGTGCACCATCTGTTTTATGAAAACTCTGAAAGTTGATCACAGTGCTGACCAGAACAGCCTAAGTTGGTGCCCGGTGTGGCTTTGTGTTTGGGTGGAGGCTTATTCAGGCTCTGCAAGCAGTCATGTCCCCAAAGAAGAAAAACAATCATGTTTTGGGTGGCTGTCAGATTGATTGACTACAGATGATGCTTCGCTGGGCATTTTGAAAAACATCTGCTCTCAAAGAAGTCGTCCCTTTCCTGGCTTCCCCCGGTGTGATTTGTTATGCACACAGCTTAGGAACTTTCTCAGAGGATTTATGAACATGAGACTATTGCTGGACTTGTTGGCACAGCTGCCTAGGCATTGCCGTCCTTTCCAGGTCGAGCCTACAATTGCAGAGCTCTAGAATCTGGAATGCCTGGGAGCCCCACCCTTCTAGCCCCACTTAGTTAGTGCCCAAGTAGCTGGAAGGAAACAAGGTGGTCCAGAGACCTGGAAGCCCTTTTTGCAGTGGGATGTGCCCAAGTGAGATATGCACTATGATATATCTGTGCTGTTCTTTCCCCTGGAAAATGGACTCCAGCACTTCCGGTGTGATTGGCAACAACCCAGAAGTGGGCTGTGGAGAAGTAATGCACAGTGTTGCCCAGATTCAGGACAAGGGCAAGAGATCAAGACTCCATTCCACCAGTCTCTAAAATCATGCATGACTTCACTTTCTTACCAGTAGCTTATAACCTTGGAGTTAGAAACATATGTAGTTCCATTTGTGGAGATCTGGAAATTAGAAAATAAAGCTAGTTCCAGGTAGATGGTGTTACATTCACATATTATGTCAGCACTCACTTTGGATGTTCTTCTGATGTTGACTGAAAGAATCGTCCAAAAAGGGGTCTTAGGAACAGAAATCCAAAGTCCATATTCACAGAGATAGCAGCACAGTGGAGACCTTGCTTCCAGAAAGAGCGTCTCATCCCTGCACAGCAGGAGGAGGGGAATAGCTCCTTTTCCAGGTCTCTGTTAGAGTTGTCTTTATTTGTATCACAACAGTGCACCTACAGGAGCACATGATTAGGCAAAGTGGGCACTCCGGCCTATGAATATTCCTCATTACTCTGACCATCACCTAGGATCACCTACAATGTCCAGTTGCCCAGTTCAACACCAGCTTTAGCAGACATCTGCCCCTTGATTGTGACAGGGATACCATGGATTTGCCCAACTGCTGGGTGTGAACTTAGAGTTGACTCACCATTAGTGGTGAGAGATGTGTAGGGACCAAAATACAATTGATGGTGGGAGAGAGGAGCGGCTTTGACCTCATTAGTGCTGCTCTTCTAATGGCTTGAACACTCCCAGACGACAGCTACCAGCGCGCTCCTCACCTGAGCCACTGCGCTTTTCACAGGCAAAACAATTTGTTAACAACCCTGATGGAATAGTCCAAGCATGTTTTCTCTTATGAGATTTTACATTTTTCCCATCCTACAGTCTACTGCCTTTTGACAAATATCTCACCATGCCACAGCAAACCTGCCTAAATCATGTAGCATCACCTGTCGTTATAAAGGAGTAGCAAGATCTCACACTTGTGCTTTGGTCAACCTGATGTGACCGTGGAGAGAAAGGCCAGAGAGGCTCACAGAGAGCAGGGCACATGGGTGTTTCTGATCTCTGCCTGAGGCTGCTGTTAGAAGGAGGAGGGTGAATGGAGCTCTGTGTGTTCTAGGAATGGCTTGAAAGGAAGTTAGTCACTAAAATGCTTTGCTTAGATGCTTTGTGGGGGATTCGTTCAGCTCATCCTCCTAGACTTCCTGACTTTTTATCAGGCAGTAAATACCACTCCAACAGAGCCATGCCCCATGAGTATGAAATGGTTGACTGGGCAGTTTTCAAACATCCACGTAGGACTTATGAGGTCACACATTTTCTCCGACTTCCTGCACCTTCCTTGCGAAGTCAAGGCACTTCCTTCCTCATTCCTTGCCCAGGGTGTTTGTGAACTCCTTCACTTTCAAGTTTTGCCGCTGAGACCGTTTGACATATTACCCAGCTTCAGAATGAAGTCCGGGCAAAGATGACTGATATTTGCAGTCGCGCCTCCTTGGCATGGAAAAGAAGAAAAAGACCCAGTCTGATTTTTAAAGTGGTCCTCTTTTTCTACCCCCCACCCCCTGGCAGAGGTAACCTGTTCCTCCTGCCAAATGCCTTTCCCAACAGCTGTTTGGTGATTCTGTGTCACTGGGCTCATTGTAAAATCAAGCATATCCTTTTAATTACCTGTTCATATTTCAGCAATGCGGAGCTCCACGGCACAGAGAGAGGGGATAAACCTTCATTATAATGGATTTTTAGTAAGACTATCTCTGAGATAAGAGTCCTAAATCTTGGCAGCCTCTACAGAGCACACACTTTGTGCTGCACACAAATTCCTGGCTCCCCAGAGCCGTGTTATAAATGGAGTGCACGGTCCAGGGCTGGGTAATAAGATATTGCAGATACATTTGAGAGCAAGGTGCACTTTTGCTTTATTTATGAAGATAGACATGCTGGTTGAGGGCTTAATCACAGCTGATAAATCATTTTAAGAAAGCCTATTAGAACCATATGCTGATTTTTTGCATTAATATAGTGTGTCTGTTTCCAGTCTAATAAGACAGGGTTTTCCCTCATGCTCTCCGTGTCTCTCCAGCGTGCACTATTTATCTGTTTAAGTGGTATCACTTGTGTGGGGGCATTTATCTCTTTAAGAGGTACCATTAATAAAAGGATGTGAAAGGAAAGAGGCGAGGAAAAATGAGTGAAGGCGCCCATTGCTAGTGCCTGTGTGTAAGTGCATGTGCATGTGTGTGTGTTTATGGTCTGACAGAGGAAAGAGTCAAAAAGCTGAGAAACGGAAACATCTCAATTAGAGTTTCGGAAGACCATGGACTGGTCTTCCCTGGGCATAAGGTAGTCATTTCAGCCCAGGTGGTTATAATACTAGAGTAAAAGATTATCTGAATAGAGGTGTGTGTGTGTGTGTGTGTGTGTGTGTGTGCATGTGCACTGACATTTTGGTTACCTCACTTCTCCCCAAGCTAGAGGTCTGCCCAGGAACAGGTCCCAGAGCTCTCTAATGAGAGCCATATTGGGAGTCCAGATCAGAGCCAAGTTCTGTTTATCACTAATTGCAGGGGTGCCTTGCAGATCTTTTCTATTATTTCCTGATTATACCCCTGCTCTTTTTATGATCTTGCCAAAATTCAAACAGTAATAATTGCATGATTTATTGTTTATTTATAACCCCTTCTACTGCGTCCATCGCTGTATTGAATAGATTTTAAAATAGCAATGGCTTTTCCTAAATGACTGGGTTTCTTTTACCTTCCACCGAGAAGTCATATGTTTCTGAATCTCATTTATCCCTTTAAGACTTACTGGCTTTTTATCAAACAGCAAATACCCCTCCAACAGAGCCATGCCCCGTGAGTATGAATGGCTGACTCGGTGCAGCATTCAAATGTCTGTCTTCTTCAAAGTGCTTCCATGGGTCTCCTTCCCAGGGTGCTGGGCTTCTGGCCATACAAGTAAGGGTCGGAGGGGGAGAGACAGGGGGGTTGCTGCACAGAGAGAGCTTGTGTGCCAGGAAGATGTTTCGGGGGAGGATATAATTTATCCTTTATGATTGCATCCAGGTTGGATTATATGACTGCTAAATTTCTTTTCAACTTACAGTTGCCATGATTTTCTGCAAACAATGTTTAGAGAGATGAGCTAAAAGCCTATTTAATACAAATCTGGACATAGTGGGAAAATATGCCACCAAATTATTAGAAATGCAATTATAAGTGAGTAATAATAAAATCACCACTGTTTATTGAGTTTCTACTCTTTGTCAGACATGGTGCTAGAAGTTTTGTTTATTTTATTCCCTGATCATCACAACCATTCTACCAGATAGATATTTTACCCTCATTTTACATAGTAAGGAGTTAAGGCTGAAGAGATTGCTGAAAGCCACAAAGCTACAGGGAGTTACAGGTTCAGTATTTGTACACAGGACTATCTGCTGGAGAATTCGTGTGCTTCCCACTACTTCAGATGGCCTGTTCCTATCTTTATTTCTTAATGGTACATATATGTTTAATACATGCTCATTTATATTTTTAAATGTGCAGTGGACACTTTACAAAACATCAAGCTGAGCTTGACCTGCACAAATAAGAAAAACACACACACAAAAAAAACCTTGGCTGTACCCACTCTATCCTAGTCTTTAAAATTCTCCACTGTGCTCAGTAGGTCTCCAGTCTCAGCTCCTCCGTGTTCCGTGGTTGTGGCTGCAGACAGTATGGCTGACCCTGAAACCTCAGGAAAAAAAGGTGGTTGCTCACTATGATGCCTTTTTCAATGTCACCAAAGGCATGCAGTTCACTATGACTGGTCCATTCATCAAAAGGCATAATTCCAGTTCCAACCCAGGCATGGGACAGTCCTCCCAGCTTTAGTGTTTTGGAAGCAATGTCCTCTTGCTATGGGACATTTCTTTCCATACTGGTCCTAGTGATCACTGCTTTCCTAGAGTGAAATGAACATTTGTTGAGTGGAGCTTATTTGAAGCCTACGTTAGATTCTAATAGAGTGCTATTTGCTGAATGACTGCCTCAGGAGAGCACCCTGGGGAGAACTTTGCTCTGATCTCTTAGGGCATTGCCTTGAGATTCAGAGGGTTGCTCTTCCACTCTTTCTGGGTGTCATAGGATTTTGGGCATTAGCATCAGGAGTAATTGGCATATAGGCTTTGCTCATGCAGGCCCTAACATGATTGAAGATGAAAAATACCTAATAATATAGTTATTAGTTAATAGCTATACTGTGTAGAATATCTTCATCTAAAAGCAAAAAAGCTTTGAATTAGATATTCAGCTATTCATTCAACGAAGTTTTATATATGTCAATCATGTCAATCACTAGGATATCATAGGGTCAGTCAGTAGAATATCACTTAAAATGCCAGCACTTGAAATAAAGTGTGACAGATGTTCTGCATCCTACAGTATAATAGGGCTAAGCTAAGGATTCCATTCCCTAATCTCCTGATCCAGTAGTGTGTGCATGTGTGTGTGTGTGTGTGTGTGTGGTGGGGAGAGTGGTAGGTGTCAGTAGTGGTCTTGGTTAAGTAACCTAATATTATGAGCCTCGTGCTTCTCATCTGTACAAGGGTGATAATAATTACTTATCTCATAGGTTGGTGTTGATGATAAATGAAACCTATGTAAAGCACAGTAATGTGTATGCAGTGGAGCTCAATCATTCTTGTTCTTTTCTTCACTATACACATACCTGAGGATGAGACTTCTATGTGAAATCTGAGATGGGAAATTAAGAAAATATTCTATGCCAGCTTCTTAACCTGTGGGTCGCGACCCCCTTGGCGGTCAAACGACCCTTTCTCAGGGGTCGCCTAAGACCATCCTGCATATCAGATATTTACATTATGATTCATAACAGTAGCAACATTACAGTTATGAAGTAGCAACGAAAATAATTTATGGTTGGGTCACAACATGAGGAACTGTATTTAAAGGGCCAGAAGGTTGAGAACCACTGTTCTATGCCCATAATATCCCCAAAATTTTAGGTGGTAGTTGGGACTCAGAAGTCCCTTTCATCACTGCCATGGGCCAACAGACTAAAACCTTCCTTTAGTCTCTTGGCCTAAACTGGGGCAGGTTTAGTGTCTATGATCTCTACCCAGCAGAAGATAGTCTTTCTGTTGTTACAGGTGATTCTCATAGAAATCAAAAGCCAGGGCTTCCCTAATGTTTCCTTTCCCAGACCAGGTAATGCAGTATACTCACTGTTTACTTTTAAGAAGGTTTGACAGATGTTGGCTAGGCTGACTTCCAGGTCAGAAAAAATGTTTAAGGATGATTTCTTCAGAGTAATAGAATAGATGTTCCTGTGAGACAGATCTAAATTAAATCTTAACATTTTTAGAACAGGCTCACCTATTCCTTAGTTACCCACAAAACTGTCTATGCCACCAATGCATCTCACCGGCCTTCATTGACATTTGAGTAACTTCCTGGAAAGATGTGCTGCTCTCAGCGTCTGGGTGTTCAGGACTACCAGAGTTTTAGTTATTTCAGAACATTGTTGGGAAAGAAAAATAAACTTTCTCTTTGGGCAGATCCACCATCAAGGCTGAGTTCATAGCTTGGTCAAGCTTGGCCTGATTGGAGAAAACAATCTGCAACTACCTGAGCTGGCCATGCTGGAAATTTCAAGGCCAGTTATGCCCAAAAGAGGTGCTGCCTGCCTGCCAGTCCTGATCCACCTGGGGTAGGGGTCCAGGAGAGAATATTGCTTCATGCACAGATCCACACAAACTTGGACCACAGCTTCATAACCACACAGTTCATTCATTCTTGGTTATTTGTTATTGTTGTTGTTGTTGCAAATGTTAGATGCTCAGTAATATCCTCCATTCTGAATTTGTATATAAACTAGAGGTCCGGTGCATGAATTTGTGCATGGGTGGGGTCCGGCCAGCCTTCTCCGATCGGGCCCATCAGGGCCGGGCCAGTGGCAGCGGGTGGGGGGTGGGGGGGAGGAGAGGGGACACAGGAGGTTGGCTGGCCCTGCCCCTAATCAGGGTGGGGGGCCAATTGGGGCCCGGGCCGGCAGGGGGAGGGGCCACGGGCAGTTGGCAGGAGGTTGGCTGCATGCCCCGACCCCAGTCAGGGTGGGGGGGGCATATCAGGGGCTAGGCCGCCTGGGGGGAGGGGCCATGGGAGGTTGGGGGGTTGCTGATCTAGGCCCCAATTGGGCCGGTTGGCTGCCACAGTGTGCATCACAGCAACCTGTCATTCTGTCCTTCCAGTTGCTTGTCTTTTATATAGATCATCCATACATTATTACTTCTATGAGAGCAGGTATTGAACTTCTGGATATGTATTTTATGGCCCTTACAAAAAATGGGAATATTGCAAAATACTAAATTAGTGATGGTGGCACCACCTTCAGTTTTCTACCTTGTATCAGAGGAGAGAGCAACTTGTCAGGGAATTAGAGCTGAGATGGGACATACACCCTGCCCCTTTTGTGCCAACCTGGTTAATTTCAGTGGAACAGGCATGAATGGGCTTTTCCATTTTCCAAGCACAAGTTTGAGACCATCACAGCCATAGTTACCATTGTTCCTTCCTAAGTAGGAGCTGAAAGACCAACTTTCTGCCCCAGTAAGCATCTGTCCTCTTATTAGATATCCAGAGATCAGTGTCACACAAGTAATTCTATTTCAGTGTTTACCAAAATGCCTTCCTTGGGAAACTACTCCTGCATCAGAATCACCAGCATAACCAATATCACTCAGGAACTCTCTAAAAATACAAATTCTGGGGCCTACCCTAGACCACTTCGGGAAGTCAGAGTGTGGCAGGTTCCAGAGAGAGGCTGATGTTGCTGGCCTGGAGATCACACTTTGAAAACCACTGTTATAAGAAACCACTGCTCTAGGAATTCCTTTATCAAATATGTTCACTATCAGTTTAATCTTACCCTTCCCTTGGGTTAACAATGGACATTGGCAGTTTAGAAGCTTGAAGAAGTCCGTCTTCAATCCACCATTTTTCTAACTTATTATTTGACCACTGAACCTTTATTTCTATGGAACAGCCACTAACATCCGATGGAACCATGATCCCTTAGAACCTACTTTGTGTGACTGTAATGGAAAGAGCTTAAGATGTCCAGAGTTACTGATTATGTGGCTTAACCAAGTCACTTAACTCTCTTGAGCTTCCATGTCTCTCTACCTTGCAAATTTATGTAGGGTTCAGGCAAAAATTACATGTGAAGTTTCCAGCACATTGCCTTATATGTAGAACATACTTAATAAATGAGAAGTATGTTTTGTTTAGTTCAAGTGAGAGCTATGTTGACACTTGCCCCACCCATTCTCTCTTTGAATGTACTGACACTTCGGGACATCTACAATGTGTCCAAAGATTTCTTGAAACCTTGGGGTCCCTAGTTTCTGTCTGTCTTCAGGTGAGCAGATTTTCCCATATGAGTTATAATTGAGTCAGCACTAATTGATCAGAAATTATCAAGGGGAATATTTTCATGGTGACAAAAAACAACCAACAGATAGTTGTTGAGGATGCAGTGACATCAAGAAGGCTTAGCATTTCAATTCTAAATTATGTGAAAGTAGTTTATAAGCTTCAATGTGCTATAAAAGTGAGCGGTTGTGATGATAATGACAATTACCTTGACAAATGTTTTAGGTTAAAAAAAAAGTCTTGCCACTATGGAATAGGCATGTTTTTCATTTTTCAAGGAAGATTATATTTATTTCCCATCTTTGGCCATCCTCTGACCATTATCCATCTCAGAATATCTTTGGGGTGGGACCTCCACAATTTTCAGGGGCTATTCTGGGTCTGTTGCTTCAAGACTTGACCCCAGAGAGGCAATGAGAGGGTAGAGCATCAAATGACTTTGCAATAAGTCTCCATAACCAAGGAAACAGCCCAGTTTTTCTGAGGCAACAAACTTAGAGGTGGGGGATGTGATTTATGAGGAAAGGCAACAGATTCCCGGTTCTTCTATGTGAGCAACTCTAAAGCCATGGTCTGGCACACACAACTGGTTTCCATAATATTACTGTGTGACTTGATGGTTATATCCCCAGACCAGCTGGCCCCCTGGAAGGAGCTGGGCTGCAGAAACCCCACCCTAGAATGCAGGCAAGGGGTCAAGTGACTGGAAAGCTCAGCTCTGGCAAAGCCTGAGGCCTCAGGAGTAGATGCTGAGGCAGGGAAAGAAGCATTCTCAGCATGGCTCCCTGCTGGGAGCCCTGTTGGCAGGCAGAAAAGGGTGGATCAAGAAAGTAGGAAAGGAGTGAGGCAAGAGGAAAAAAAAATTACAGATGTCCCAAGTTTCCACAATTTTATCAAAATATTTTCCATGACTCATCTTGTGACTTTTCCCAAAAATTTAATATGATAAAACCACTGCCCTCAGTATAATTAAACTGCAATTACCCAATAGTACAAGGGTGGTGCATTTTAATCAACCTCGTCATTCCCTGAACCACCCAATCCAAGGTGGGGAAATTAAAGAATGAATATGTCGCTCTTGCTTCTTCCATCCTGTCTCCCCTAGCCCCGTGGTCCTCTACAAGGGAGAACAAAACAGAAGGCATTCCAGAATAATTTCCTCCCACTCAAAAGTAGTGAGATAAAGTGAAAACTGAGTAGAGGGGGCTGGAGGACTATGGTTTTTTGCTTGCTTGTTAATTCAACCCAACTGCAAGATTAGTTTGGCTCCAAAACACTTTGCATTACCTTTCCATATGTTAATCTATAGGTAAGTTTCCTTGATGGTGGGGGTATTTGGGAAACTTGATAATGACACTATAGCTACTGCTAACTGAGCACCTATCTGCCAGATGTCTTACTAACATTATCTCTTATCCCTATTAAGAGCTCTTTGAGGCAGTTTTTAACACTTACAATTTTACTAATAAGAAATGAATCTCATTAAGGGCAGGGGAAAAAAGGAGACATATGTAATACTCTTTGTAATACTTTAAGCAGCAAAACAATTAAAAATAAATAAAGAAATAAAGAAGCAAAATAAATAAATAAATAAATAAATAGGGGGGAAAAAAAAAAAAGAAGAAATGAATCTCAGCCCTGAAAGATGTAGTTCTGTTGGTTGAGTGTTGTCCCATGCACAGGGAGGTCGCCAGTTCAATTCCCAGTCAGGGCACATGCCATGGTTATGGACTTGATCCCCAGTAGGGGGTGTGCAGGAGGCAGCCGATTGATGTTTCTCTCATTGATGTTTCTTTCTCCCTTTCCCTTCCTCTTTTTAAAGTCAATAAAAACATATTTTAAAAAATTAATCTCAGAAATTCAATGCCTTGTTCTTAGTCCCAGTGACAAAGCAGGGATTTAAACTCAAGACTAACCAATTCCCAAAGTCCCCCTTGATGCTGAAAGGGGTGGTGGTGAATGTAGCAGGAAAAAAAGCAGTTTAGAGTTGCTGTTATTGCTTTTAAATGCCTACAGACTGTTTGTCACAGGCTCCCAATCCGCTCGACCCTTGTTTTCCTCACTATGCCGGATGAGAAGGGTCATGCCTGACCTGGAAGGTGTTGAAAGGCCTGCCGCTGCGTGTAGCTCATCGAAGGAGGCAAGGTTCGCCATTGCTGTGACCTGGGAAGGTGCTGTGGTCTAGCTGGACCCCTCTGCAGTCACTCAGAGGTGGCTCAGGCAGCTGTCCAGACTGCACCAAGCCATAGCCAATGTCAAGGGTTCCTAACGTCCAAGCAGGAAACTGTGACTGAAAAGCTGAAAAAACATATGATCCCATAAAAAGTGTCCTCTGGGGAAACAAGTCATTAGTCAGCCTTATTTATTTATTTTTTCTTCTTGCTGCAGAGTTCAATACATACAAAGGAGCTGTGATTATCATATAAAAGGCTATGCAAAATCGCCCTCCCTGTATGATGCTGAAGAAAACTTTACCCTGGCCCTTTGCCACAGTGAGCTTTGTTTGTGTTCTTCAGATTCAGAATGCTCTGACCACAGTTGTGATGGCCCAGTCAGAGCACAAGTGTGTCTCAAAATAAACAAGCAGAGTTGGACCTCTCCAGCATCCCCTCTCATCTCCACCCTCACTTCTTCCTTTTATCCTGTCTGATGACTGAGGCTGGAGGAGCCGGGTGGCAGTGGCCTTATTAAGACAAGATCTGCAGGAAAAATGTGCTTAATGAGCTTAGGAAATACCTCGTGGTCATGAAAGAGTAATACAATTTCCACTTTCTTGGGCAAGATCAGGAAACCCTGACTGTCCACTCTTCATTTTTGCCAGTTTTACTTGGAAATGTGCTTTTTAAATTTTTTTAATGGGTAGCAGGAAAGAGTTTCCATATAATCTTTTGAGGGAAACCCCCAAAATCCATGGATGCAATAGAACCACTCCTCCTTGTCCTTTAGAGAGCTCTTGGTACTAGACATGTCTAGTTAGTCTTCCTACCATCTGTTTTAGATTCCTAGACTTGTGTAATAAAGTACCACAGACTGGATGGCTTAAGCAACAGAAGTTTATTGTCTTGTAGTTCTGGAGGCTAGATGTCCAAGATCAACGTGTGAGCAGGGTTGATTCCTTATGTGATTTGTGAGAGAGGATCTGTTCCAGGCCTTTTTCCTAGCTTCTGGTGGTTTGCTGGCAGTCTTGGGGTATTCCTTGGCTTGTAGATACATCACCAGGATCTCTGCCTTCATGTTCATATGGTGTTCTCCTTTTGGGTATGTCTCTGTTCAGATTTCCCCTTTTTATAAGGACCAATCATATTGGGTTAGGGGCCCAACATACTGTCTATCTTAACTCATAATATCTGCAACAACCCTATTTCCAAATAAGTTGACAAACTGAAATACTGAGGGTTAGGTCTTCAATAATATGAATTTGTGGAGAGACACAGTTCAACCCATAATACCATCTGACAGACTTATCCATATTCTCTTTACATTGCAATTCTGAAAATAGACCAATAGTGAGGGTTGTTGAGACCTAACTAAAAACTGAGGCTAAAACTTTATCAGTGGAAAACTACTGGTTCAGTTTGAGACTACAGTATTTGCTTGTGAAACAGGTTTTGTAGGGTTTTGAGGAAATTACTTTCACATAGTGAGGACACCCAAAAGGTGCTATGGAGAAGTCATGTGGCCTCCTGTCCCAACAGCTATCTGAATGACCCATCTTGGAGCAGATCTTCCAGCCCCAGTCAAACTTCAGATGAGTGCAGCCTCAACAACATCCTGAGTTAGAAGCACTCTGCTAAACCACTTGAATTCCTCACCTAGAGAGACTATGTATGAGCTTACAAATGTTTATTGTGTTTACACTACTAAGTTTTGGGGTGGTTTGTTATGCAATAGTAGAGATCTAATACAGTTCCTGGCACCGCAACCCTGGGAAAGTCCATCTGTCCCTATGTTGTGAACAGTATCATCCTGACAATATCAAGTGGAAAAGGGTCTCAGATCAGCAGTGGCTCAGGCCTTGGGGTAAGAAGGTTTTCTGTTTGTTTATTTTTGTTTTTTAAAGACATTTAGGAAAATGTACTGTCAAGGTGATTGAAAATAGATTTATTTATTAACCATGAGGCTAATGGACCACTTAAGCAGCAGGAAGAGCACAGAGTTCTGAGCCAAACTAACTGTTCACATCCCAGCTTTTACCAATTGTGCAATCTTGGGGAAGTAAATGTCCTTCTCAGCCTTAGTTTTCTCATCTGTAACATGGGATAATAATAATGATAGTATCTAGGTCATAGAAAAGAATGAATATAGGCAATAGCTTAGAGCTGTGTTTGTCACGTGGTAAAAATTCTCTGTTTTGGAGAACACAGGGGTGGGATGATAATTCTTAGGACATACAACGGGACAGTTGAATTAGGTAGGATGCATGCTACAGAGGCAGCCTTTTAGGAAATGTGAACTCGGAACTTAAGTGATGAAGGTAAGACCATGCTTTTATAACCTACTTTCCTCAACCTTTGTAAATACATAAACACAGTTTTAGGAGGACAAGTAACTGTCCCTGGTTGTAGAAGGGATACTGAGGCCAGATAACTTGCTCAGGGCCATTGACACATGAAATCTATGGTTGTCTGCCCTGCCAGTTCCATCAGAGTTACTGTCCTTTTCTTTTGTTTAAACCTGCACTTTACATGGAGATGGTGAACTAACTCATGCAGAAAGTCCTATCACACATATCACATAAGAAAGTCATGTGACAAATAACTCATTAGAGAAAGTGGATTTCCTAAAGGAATAGTGTTTTATTTCTACTTGATGAGGAGTTTACCATTCATAATTTCTAGAAGGCTAAGGGAAATTTTTATAGGATTTTGAGCTCTCCGTCATATATAACATTATTCTTTATAAGAAGCCTTCAATGGCTTAGCCCAGAATTGGACAAAGATGGCCTCCTCTTCTGTTCTAATGGAGCTTAAAATTCCACTGCCAACTTTTACCTTTTGGTACAGTAACCAAACATGAACATATTGTGGGGTGCTCATCCTGAGCCAAAGCCCTCAGAGGTAAGTCCTGGTCCAGTCTTCTCCTCCTTCCTCCTCCCCTTTCTTCCCCTCCTCCCCCTCCTTCTACTCCCTTTTCCTCATCCCCCTGTTCTCCTCCTCTCATTCCTCCTTCTTCTCCTTCTCCTTCTACTTCTCTTGCCCCTCCCCTTATACTCCCACCTCTTCTTCCTCTTCCCCCTCCCCTTTTCTCCTTCTAAATGATGCTACATGGGCTGGGTCAACAATCTCCTTTTAAAATAAAAAACAAGTGAAAACATTTATGAGTCACAACAACAGGTCACATTTGGACTCCAACATTTGCTTTGGAAACAGGGTTTTTCAGCTATGTTCTGGGGACCCAGATCTTGTCACTCAGCCCTGGAAAAGCAAATCTGTATCTGCTTTGTGAAGAGTATTAGCCAGACAACTTCTGGTGAAAAGAATCCCAGACCAACAGTGCCTCGGGCCTCAGGGATAGGAATTTCCAGAAGGGAAAAAACGAGGTGTTTTGATCCAGTTACCCTTCATATTGTTGTCTCCTTGTCCAGTTTGATAAGAGAATTTCCCACTGCCTCTTGGCTCATTCTCAAACTGTAGTGCAGTCTTTCAGAGATTACTCTGTATGCTGAAAGACAAGGAACTCCTTATTAAGCAGAATGGGGAGGCCCTGGCTTCTAGGAAGGGCGGATGGATGCTTTGGCCTCCTGTCTTAGCCCCACCCTGCACCTCCCTCCAGAGCCCTCTCTGGGCTCTTCCCACTCCCAGGGACGGGAGGACTACTTGGACCCCTTTACTCGGGTTGAAGGGAGAACATTATTGTAAGCTAAGTCGCCCTTAATGCAATCCCTCCGCTGATTGGGGGGCCTCTAGCAGAACTATTACAACAGCAAGATGACATTTCCAGCTGCCATTCCACTTTCCTCCAAATATAAGAATTTTCAAGCAAGAGAATATTTTCTTCTCTTCTTGTTTACCGCCTCTTTCTATTCATCTTGCTTTCCTTCACTTACACTTGTTTAAAAGGCCTGGATATTCACATAGTCTTCATCTCATTATAACAAACACTTATGTAAAGCTTCCATACTAATTTATTTAGTCCTCACAACAACCCTTTGAGGCAGGTGCGGCTGGTTTTGCCTTTTGGAGATTAGGAAAAAGGTACAGAAAGATGAAGTGATTTTTCCCAGGGTCACATAGCTACCAAGTGACAAACCCAGATTTGAACCCAACTCTCTGACCCCTTTGAGTTCTCAAACCGTTGCTGTCTCGCATCACTTCCCTCTTGTTATGTATTTATTTTTAGGAATTCATTCTTCGCTAACAATTTGTTTCTTATTGGAAGGCTGTGTGCTGCTGCTCCCATTTGGGGTTCCTCCCAGTCCTGGGTGATTATGCAGTGAGATAAGGGGAATCCTTTGCCAATAGTATGATCCCCCATTTTATAGCCCCTCCTTAAATAAGGCCCAACACAGTCATGCAGGGGCAGCCCTGCTAGGAATGCTGGGTCAGGCCTGATTTGATAAAAAACTCACATCTTTCTGCAGGAAGACACATACTTGTGGGCTGAACAGTGGAGGCTTTGTCCTCTGCTGGCTGCAGATATCTAAGCTATTTTCTTTAGGAAGAGTGCAATGAGGATGGAAGGAAAGAAGGAAGAAAGTGGGGGGGGTAAGGAAGGGAAGAAGGATGTAAGGAAGGAAGAATGAAAGAATGGAAGAAAAAAGGGAGGGAGAGAGGAAGAAAGGAAAGATGAAAGGAAGGGAGAGCGGGAGGGAGAAGAAAAGGAAGAGAAAAGAAGGGGAAGGAAAACAAAAAAGAACGAAGAAAAGAAAGAAGAAAGGGAGGAAGAAAGAGAAGGAAGGAAGGAAAGGAAAGGAACTAATGGAAAGGAGAAAAGAAGGAAGAAATGAATATTTGTTTTCTTGGTGACCTTGAGTTTTTAGGAAAGATATTCTGCCCTCCTAGGCCCGACCATTTCTGTGGCACACTTCTTTTTCTCCTTGGTTGGGTCTCACTATTGTCCTGCCAAGATTTTACATTTTAAAGCTTCATTACTTACCTATTGATAAAGCATGAGAAAAAATACGTTGCAACGTAATTGAAACACATCAGATCAAATCAAGATTCTGAGCCCAGAGCTGTAAATGGGTCCCTCTGAGACCCTGTCTTTGTTGCAGCTGCTGCCCAAGTGTTTATTGTTGCAAGTCTCTCCTCATAGCAGGTCTTTTTTTTCCCATCTGGATAACAGGCAGAGGCCTGGGAGACCAGTAGGCCAGCGCGAAAGCACCTGGAGCCTATCGGACACACTGCTTTCTATTAAGAAGTTTGGGGTACAGTTTGGGTTTCTCTCTAGCTTCCTCTTTCTGTTTCAAAGACAGAAGTTTCAAGAGAACAGTGGGACATGCCTGCCTTTAGACTTCCCAGAGCTGACACGACACAGCATCGGGACATCCCCATCCCTTTTGGGTCTGATTCACCTCCCTTTGCCACTTCTCTCTGCCACTCCATCCAAGATGCATCTCCCTGGCCCTAACCGGTTTGGCTCGGTGGGTAGAGCATCGGGCTGCGGACTGAAAGGTCCCAGGTTCAATTACGCCAAGGGCATGTACCTTGGTTGCGGGCACATCCCCAGTAGGAGGTGTGCAGGAGGCAGCTGATTGATGTTCCTCTCTCATTGATGTTTCTAACTCTCTATCCCTCTCCCTTCCGCTCTGTGAAAAATCAATAAAATATATATTTTTTTAAAAAAGATGCATCTCCCTGTAAGGTGTTTCTACCCCCCCCCCCCCCCCCGCCCACCTGGTGGGAGCTCTGTTCCCCACTCTTTGCTGGCTTGCTTCTGCCCAGATCTCGGGTCCCTGGCCACAGGATTTGATAGCTTCATGAGGCAGCAGTGTGTTGGCCTGACCAGCCTGAAGGTTCTGGAATCACTTAATGAATAAGATTCACTTCCAGCATCCAGTCTAGCACCAGTCATCAGTCTTAATGTATTAACATCTTTAATAATCTCAGCACCTTTAGAAATAATATCTGCCACTGGTCACTGAACATTCACCAGGTGCTGAGCCACATACTGATTGCTTGTGAGTATTACATGTTTCCGGTCAGTACAGTAATATTTACACGCACACTCTTGTTTAGTTTCACCTAATCTTACACAATCCTAAAATGCAGCTATTTTATTCCCACTTTACAGATGAGGAGCCTGAAGTCTAGAGCAGTTAAGTAACTTGCTTAAGGTTATTTTATCAGTAAGTAGAGAAACCTGGAGTCTAACTAACCCTGGATTGTTTTTCTTCAACGCCAGTACAGCTTTAATATGCCTTCCTACCTCCCATGATACCAGCTACCATGCATTAAGCCCTACCATGTACCATAACTGTGCTGGGAGCTTAACGTGTATGGTTTAACTTAATCCCCATAACCATCTTGCAAGATCAGAGGATTGGCTCCATTTTTCAGGGAAGGCAACTGAGGTTTAGAGAGGTTTAGAGAAGTCAAGTTGAATACACTGTGGTGTACTCACTGAAACCCAATAAATGTTTCGAACAGCCCTGAACTTCACCACCAAAACACAAAAGAATTTTCTATAACATGCATTTAAAGACTTGCGGTTTTTCAGCATAGCAGAGTGTCTGCATTTATTTTGAGCACATGGTCATTTAAAATTACACCCTGAGACAGCTCACCTGGTGTGGACGCCGCAGCGCGGACGTGGAGATGGTGCAGACTGCGGAGTGGCTGGGGGAAGTGGGAACAGTGCATTCAGATGTGGACAGGGGAGCTGACCCAAGGAGCAGAACAGGGGAGCTGCTGGGTGCTTCTGCCAGGGGCAAAGCGGGAAAAGATCCACAAGAGAAGCATGAACCACAACAGAAGGGTTATGTTTACAAATCGTGAAGATTCATAATGGATTTTCTGGAGACCAAAAATAAGGACAGGAGTCTGCCGGGAGAAAGGAGAACTCCACCTTAATTTCAGGCCCTCTGTGTCATACTCAATACATGCACAGCCCACTTTTCCTCGCTCCATCTTTGTTCTATATTAAGCAGTTTGGAGTAGAGCTGGGTTCCTAACCAGGCACCACCTGGTTATTCCCTACCTAGGTACACAGGAGGATCTAGGCCTCTCACTAAGAAGTCTGTGAATGAATGTGATGAAGTTCCAGTGAAATGTTTTAAAATGTCATTTATGGAAATACTGGGGGGTAAATCTACATGTTGCCTCCACAGTTCCTTAAGTCATTTTAACTAGGCCTGTAGCCCTGTCCTGTGCTGAAGTCTCCTACATCTCCATTTCCTGCGGGGATATGTAGTGGAGCTAACATCATTTGCTCAGCTGTAAATTCTCTATTCTAGGAACTATGTAAGTATTTTAGGGGGACATTTTGGTTCACATACCAGTGTTTAGCTTTAAAGAAGAGTGAGCAAAAATAGACTTTGGTTTTTAAAATTTGAAGCCAAGATAAAGTTAGAGGTGATGATGGATGGGAGAGTGATGCCGAAAAGTTATATCTTGTTTTTATTGAGAGCTTAACTATATGCCAGTTAAGTGCTTTTGTGTTTCTTCTCATAAAAACAAAAACACAGAGAATACCTATAAGGCAGATGCTACTATCATTCCCATTTTACAGATAAGGAAACTGAGAAAGAAAAAGATTCAGCAGCATGTTCAATGTCACATAGGCTGGTCAATGGTATAAGTTGGGATTTGAAGCCAGGTGAGCCTAATGCCAGACTAGACACTGTCTTTATATTATGCTGTGAAGAAAATAAGATCCCAGTATCATTCTAGGGAACCCCTCACTGAAGAAAATTTTATTTTGCAAGAAACCCATAGGAGGAAAACAGCCTGAGCATCCATTTCTCATGGCCTCAGCTGGCCTGTGGCTGTGCTTGCACCGATTATCCAAGAGACTTAGAGCTGAGTATGACTAGGTCCAAAATTCCTAGGATGCTCTGGCTGTGTTTTGACCCCTCTAGCAATGTGTCAGAGAATTGGAAAGAGCACTGGATCTGAAGTCTGAAGGCTTGTATTCAAGTTCTATATTCAACCATCACTGGCCACTGTAACCTTGGGCGAATCACTTAAGTTGTTAAGTATGGACAAAATAGACAACAGTAATACATCCGTCCACTTCATAGGGTTGCCATGCGATAAAATGAGAATTCTTCTCTATGAATAAACTTTAAAAATCCTTCTACAGTTGACAGAGATTGAGGAAAAAACAGTGAAACCCAAGATCATGATTATTTTGAGACCTTCTGAGCTTTAGGTTAAAGGGAGCTAGAGGCCATGTCCTTCCTAGACATCTCTGAGTGAACTTAAAATTATTTCAGGCCCAGCCAGCACGGCTCAGTAGTTGAGCATCAACATATGAACGAAGAGGTCACAGTTTGATTCCGGGTCAGGACATATGCCTGGGTTGTGGGCTTGATCCCCAATGGGAGGTGTGCAGGAGACTGCCGATCAAATGATTCTCTCTCATAGATGTTTCTATCTCTCTCCCTCTTCCTTCCTCTCTGAAATCAATAAAAATATATTTTTAAAAAACTATTTCAGATTCATTGGAACTGAGGAAATTTGGCTTTGGATTTTAATTTCCTTTTTAGTAAAATTCTAGCATGGAAACCTAGGAGATTTTGACCCAGACAGTAGCATTGAATGTGTTCCGCCAGCCTGCAAATGCTTGCAGCTACTTGAAATAATGATTCCATAATCATACTTTAGCAGTGGTCAAGATGTACTTACACCCCTCCTTTGCAAAACAGCCTCTCAAAACATGTCCTTCTAAGCACAGCTTTCACATATCCCACAAGTTTTGATGTATTATATTTTTATTATTCAATTAACATGGGTTCTAATTTTCACTTTGATTGCATGTTTAACCCACCATTTATTTATAAATATAGTATTTCAATGTAAAACATTTGGGAATTTTCTAGTCATCTTTTTGTTATTGATTCTGGCTTACTTTCACTGTGATCAGAGAACATATATTCACTATGATTTTAATTCTGTGGAATTTGCTGAGGCACTCTTTATGGCTTGGAATGAATAACCTGCCATTGCATTTTACTTTGACAGTTATAGTAACCCTACTGGAAAAGTTAGTGTATACATCACTGGCAAGTTTCTTTGCCTCTCTGTGCCTCAGTTTCCTTGTCTATAAAATGGAGATAATAATGGTGTCTTCCTCAGAGAGGTCTTGTGAGCATTAAATTTGCTAATGTATTAAAAGTTTCTTGAACAGTACCTGGCACATAGTAAGTACTTAGTAAATGTTAGCTATTATTCATTAATTAATATGATTACTCATGATTTTGGAGCTAATATTCATCCAGTGCCTGTCATTACCCCACCTTGCCTGTCTTTTCTTATTTGCTGCTAAACTGTAAGGCGTGGCTCGTAAGTATCATTTTATTAAGTCTCACAGCATTCCCAAGAGGTAGGTCCTATTATTACCTGTGTTTTGCAGATAAAGGGATTAAGGCACAAGCTAGGTAAGAAACTTGGGGACTCCCTTTCTAAAGATAGTAGCAATAGAAAAGTCTACAATGCAGATGTGTGTTCCAACCCACTTTCCAAAGCTCCAGCCCCCTCCCTTTTTAACAGAATAACAGTCTAGATTTCTTAGCATGTATGACTGTTTAAATTTAACTCTTACTTTGTTAGACTTTCTGCGCGGTGACTGTACACCAAAAAGAAGTGACGATTTTGCAATCACGTGTTTTTGTGGTTGACACTGTCAGGTGTTCCCTGCAGATATCTATATCCTCCAGGCCAGGCGAAGGTCTGCCCCCCAATCTGTAGGTTAGCCTGACCTCGGTCACTCAGTTTCAGTCTCAGAAAAGGCAGAGTCCCCAAGAGCTGGAAATTTGTCCAGCTTCCCAGCCCCTGACATCCTCCAAAGACAAAATCCACCATCGTCACCTTATGGGAACTCAGCAAATGGTGGTTGATGGACCGTCATGGTATCAGTTCTGAAAATAAGCACAGACATTTTTGGTCACCAACCCCCCATCGCCCAGGTCGTAAAGCAAGTGAAATCAACATTCTTTCCCATTCATTGGGCATAAATTGTTATGGCTGTTTCCAAGGATGCATGGTACACATGTAATGGGGGGTCTTTCAGGGAAATTTGACATCAAGCTTAGTCTTGAGAGACCAGTTTGTATTTTTAAGAAACATTGAAGACTTTAACATATTTTATAGAAAGCATTTACCAAAACCATATTGGTGCCAGTTTTTCAAACTATATTTATAATATAGAGCACCTGGTCTCTGTTTAGTGTGATTTCAAAGGGGCTGGTGTAATTTTTCTGAGTATCCTTAATTTCCATGGATGCTCTGTAATTGCACAATTTTATTCCTTTATTTCTTTAATATGTCAGTTTGATACTTTGTTTATTGGTTCTAATATACAACCCTTTGGGAAAGATAACATTAAATTTCATTAATTGTTCATAATGTGGGTGAATGAGTTTATTAGATTGGCTCCTAAGAGCATGTTTTGATTTAGATTGAGGAGGAACAGAGAGAGGGGGAGAAGGTAGAGCAATGGGCATCGGGGTGTGGAAGCTATAGGTGAAATAGCCCTGGAGTCTGAGCTGGGCATGTGATAGCACAGGAGGCTTTCTGTTTTGCCTGGGGCTCCACTACCCACATCCTCTAACCACACATCCAAATGCCATTTAATTAGATAATTGTTGCAAGCCTTTAGCAGTAACACCAGTACTGTCATGTAACAGAATTCTGTTTACGAAAAATTGTGTGGGGGTTTTTCCTGGTTTTTGATTGGTAGCACATTTGTATTTCTTCCTGGTCTCAGGCAGTTCTTAGGATTGTATTTGGTGTTGATAGCAAAGAAGAGTTGAGAACAGGAAAGTAAAGTGGTATTTTCAGAGTGTCAGTAAGAACTATTACAGTGGAAGACACTTGGTCTCATCAGGCCAGATGTGTGTCTCTCTCTACCATCGGTACTCCTGAGCACATGGCGGGCCATCTCTTCATAGACCCCCCCCCCCCAGCCCATTGAGCCCACCTGGCAGATTAACTGATGCTGTTCATCTTCCCCTTAAAACAAGACCTGCTGATGCCCAGGAGGCTGTGAATGCTCACAGCTATCATTTTAGTGTGCCTGCCATTCAGCAATGCTAGTTGTACCTATTCTTATAACTCCATAACTTAATTAAATAATGTGCACATGAATAAAATATGAGCATGAAAGGGAAGATCTAATTTGAATGCTTGCTAAGACTTAACTTAGAAGAATGTTTTAGAAATGCTATCAAATTAAATAGGGGCAAGAACTGTAAGAGACTGTGAATATATTTGTGGAAATACAGACAGGTCCTACACTCAGATTGCTTCTCAGCGGTCTTTAAGTTTTTAAATTGTTGACTATACATCCAAGATGTGGTGTCTGCAAGAAAAAACACACAGAACTCAGTCAATAGACCCAAACCCAGAATAGGCACTGGTCCCCCACTGAAGATCTGCAGTGCATGTGTGTTCATACAGTTTAAGTTAACAAGATGCTTCAAATATACACCTATTATTTTTATGGTTCTTCCCCCTGTATGCAACTTTTTAGCAAATCAACTAATTACTTCGTTCCATGGTTTCTACTATAGCTAAAAATATCCTTGTTGTTCTTCCTTGTGTTGAACTGAAAGGTTAGTGTTATCTTGACTCTTCTTTCTAGTTTCTCCTGAGAGTCCTACTATACTTCCATGATTCTTAAATTCATTAGTTTCTTTCTTAAGGGTGTTTATAGGTTTAGCCTATTTTATCAAATATGCTCATTTGCTGCTAAATGAAGATAATAATGCTGCTGACACTATAATAGCAGTAATGTTTGACCAGGGCTTACTTTGTATATAGGCACTTTAGTAAATATTTAATCAATATTATCTCACTTAATTCTCCCAACAACCAAAAGAGTAGGCTCCATTACTAGCTCCATTTTATAGATGACTGAAGCACAGAAAGGGAAAGAGGGTTGCCCAAAGTAACACAGTTACTAGTTGTACATGGGAGAGCCAGATTCTACCCCAAACTGAACCCAAACCTTGTGCTCATAACTTTCATGGTATTTATTTTTAAATATCTTAAGTAGTTTTGACTTCTTATGTTTATGGCTACTTTTGGGAGGCGGGTTCTGGGGAGCAAACTTGGCCACCTGCCAATGTTCCTTTATGTCCAGAAGGTGATGAAACACTGGTTGTTTCAGACAGTGTGATCTGTGAACAGTTCTGTTAAATCCTGTGAACAAGGCAGTGTGGAATATGCAGCACTCTGCATCTCTGACCAATAATCATTAATGCAGATGGACATGGCATGTGTGTGCATGTGCGCATGTGTGCATATGTGTGTATGTGTCCCCTCTCCCGGCTGCTCACTAATAAGGAACTGGTATTTTAGTGCCCTTTTGTGCCACTGTGCTTTTAACTGCTGTTAAGATAAGGAGTAATGTCCCTCCAGCTGTACATAAGAGTGTTGTAATTCCATCAAGGGGCTTTGATAACTTCATAAACCCTGACGGAAAAGCTTGAGTGGATTTTCATGTCACCATGACACCGAGATGGAATTACAGCCTTAATTTACTGGGTGTACATTTTGGGGGGTACATTACTTAATGTTAAATCCTGTTAAAAACAAATCAGCTGATGCCATCTGGCTATTTCCATTTCACAGGGTATCCCAACCCCCGCCCCCCAATTTAGAATCTTTGTTTTCCTGCTTCTTCTGATTATTATTTTCATCATCATAATTAGCTAGATCATCATCATCAGGATGAATGGCTTGTATTCAGATAACTTTCTTTTTACTTTACAGAGTGTTTCCTCATACATGATCCTGTTAGCATCATAAGAACCTTAATACTTGCTTTTTTCTCTCCTCTGGAACATCTGAAATTTAGTTATTCGTGTTATATGGGACAAATGTCTGTTAGCTCTTTTGTAAGAATAGAAGCAATGTGTGCACATAGAAAATTTTCAGGCAATGCAGGGAGGCATAAAATGAAAAAGAAGTTTTCTTTCCTTCTCTCTTTCCATAGTACCTCTTCCTATAGGTGATCCTGTTAATAGTTTCTTTTATATCACTCCAAAAGTTTTTATTCATGTCATAATTGATAGCATCCCAGAATAACTTGTTATGCACTTGTTTGCCTGTTTATACATTTATCTAGCCATCTCCCCTTTTTTATTTATCCAAATGAAATTATCTGCCCCATATTACTTTAAAACAGCTATTATACATCCTTTGTATATCTTTCTACACTATAAGTAGCTTTCTCTCATTCTTTGTAACCAGCACATAAAAATATCACTCATTTAAAAGTCTGTTTTCCAAATGTTATTTTGGGTCACAAAAACTGTGACTAAAGGATACCTCAGGTTGAAGACAGGGGTTGTCATTAGCCTGATCTTGTCAGGACAGATCTCAGTCAAATCCATTGGAGGAAAAAAGAAATGGATTTTTTTGTTTTGAAAATGATTTCCTGTATTCTGTGTTTAATATGAAAGTGGAGCATTCTGAAAATATCCTGCAAAGCCACATTTCTGTAGAAGTTGAGACAGGAGTGGGCATGGTGTTTAGGAAGTTGCTCTGAACCAGGTTCCTGGAGACCAGTCATATAGCCTTGACTCTTTCTGGGCCTCCAGTTTGTTTTTTTGGGGTGTCGGAGGGTTCATCGATCTAGACCTAATTTCTCCATCTTCAACATAGGACAGTTTGGTAGGGCTGAATGAAAGTTAGGAGAATGGGCTCATTTGAATTCTGGCTCTATGATTCACCACATTGGGCCAGTTACTTAACCCATTGGAGCTCAGTTTTCTCACCTGTAAAATGGGATTAATCATCTCTACTTCATAGGAGTGTGTGGTCATTACACGAGATGATTATTTTCGCCTTGATAAATGGTGAGTTTTATAAGTGTTCTAAGGCTGCTTCATAGTCTATAGCTGATGAAGTAACTTCCCACAGAGGAGGCTGGGTTTTTAATGGCTATTGTCTTTTCAGAACTTAGCATTTATTATTGTCCCATAGATTGCAAACTTCTAATGAGATGTTGACTTTTAAATGTGACTTATAGGAGCTGGTCTCATGGCTGTATAGTTGCACGGGATTTGTTTTTCTCTCTCTCACAGCCTAGCACATGGTGGGTGCTTTGTAATCCTGGGTGATCTGGAGCTCTGTGACCTTTGGGTGTTGTGTTGGGATGCTCGCTATAGGAGACTTACAGTGAATTTCTGACTTTGGGAGAAAAGTCTACAATGCAGATGTGTGTTCCAACCCACTTTCCAAAGCTCCAGCCCCCTCCCTTTTTAACAGAATAACAGTCTAGATTTCTTAGTATGTATGACTTTTTAAATTTAACTCTTACTCTATTAGACTTTCTGCGAGGTGACTGTACATCATAAAACACAGACGCTTCAACAGGCTAACACACTTGCCCAGTACTTTGCAGTACATTAAAAAAAAAAAAAGGCAGCAATATATTTTCTTAGGAAACAAGTTTCTCCGGAGAACAGGTCTCCTAAGATAAACAGTGCATTCTGGGAGACATACCGGACAATGCCCAGGCTCGCCTCTGCACAGCCCGGAGCCTGCAGAGCTGTCATTTGGAAAGTTCCGTTGTCTGGTGAAGAGACTGCCCTGCATCCCGGGCTGGAAGCAGAGAAGGGAGTGTGGGGGTGGGGCAGAAAGATCCATTAACCCAGTTGGTGCTCAGAGGCAGCCAGAGACAATATAAATCTGGGAGCTGCTCTGTGCAGTGAGGCCCCAGCAGGAGTTAGAGTAACAGACAAATTAGCATAATGTAATTGGTTGGCAGGGTCAGCCCCTCTCTGCAAGCATTAGCCCCAGGATGGGAGAAGAGGCAGATAGGGGGTTGGGGGCAGTATTTTGTTTGTCACTGTGAAGAAGGAGTTTTCATTTCAGCACTGTGTCTGTCAATATTACAGTTCCATGACAGCCCTCTTCAGGTTCTTAAAGTTTCCAGGTCTGAAAAATTCCTTCCTTCAAAACAAATTCTGAAAGGTCCACTTTCCTCCCTCTGCCGCTACCAAAGTAAAAAGAATAAAAGAAGGTTGTTTTATTTTTGGTTTTTCACTCCTCCACCTACTGTCTCCACCGACTTTGGGAAGCTCTTTCTGGAATCTGATGACTGCACCATCTTTTAACTAGTATGTCTCTGGGTGATTAACTTGCACAGACTACTTCACCACTGCCTAGTTGTGCAAGGTCTACCTCATCCCTCCAAGCAAAGCTAAGGTATATTTCTCTTCTTCTGACCTAAGCATTGCACCAGCCCCTACAGAAAGGGATGCAGAAGCACTTTCTTGCTCCTACAGCAGGGTTGTGCCCCTGCCATTTTGTTATTCATGTTATTTCCAGAAACTTAGAAGACATCCACTGCTGTGCTATGTGCTTTTCAAAACTTATGCTTTCTTTATCATCCCAACTTCAAGTGCTGAGTTGAGTTAATCAAAATTATTAACTAACTTTTCAGGCCAACATACATCATCATCACTAGTCTGGGAAAGTCCCCACTCTTGCTGCACCTCAGGTCTCCCCTCTATCTTCAGTGCCCACCCCTGCTCTTCTCTCCTTCCATAGTCACCCACTCCAATACACTCATTCTATGTTCTTAAGTCGGCCTATGTCCTTGTAAAAATAGGGTCCTGTGTGGGTGGGAGGGGCATGTTAATTGAATGGTAGTGTGCTCTAAATCTCCTGCTATTACCTTTTTTTCATGCAACACTTTTGAAGATCTATTCTTGTTGCACACTTTTTTTATGGAATCTAACTGCTAGATAGTATTTCACAGGATGAACCCACCCATTTTATTTATTCATTACCACAATCAATTTTAGAACATTTTCATCACCTCTGAAAGAAACCTCATGCCCATTAGCCATCACTCACTACCCTCCATCCCCCCAGTCCTGGGCAACCATAATCTACTTTCTGTCTCTATGGATTTGTCTATTCTGGACATTTCGTATAAATGGAATCATATAATATATGATCATTTGCGACTGACTTCTTTCATTTTGTGTAATGTTTTCAAGGCTTATCCATTTCTTTAGTGTGTATCAGTACTTTCTATGGCCAAGTAACATTTCATGGTATTGGTAGATCACATTTTGTTTGTTCATTCAGCAGTTGATGGACATTAGGGTTGTTTCCATTTCTCAGCTATTATAAACAGTGCTGGTATGAACATTTGGGTACACATTTTTAAATGGACATATGTTTTTCATATCTCTTATGAATTATCTGTACGAGTGAAATTGCTGGGTCCTATGATACTCTACACTTAATCTTTTGAGGAACTGCCATACTGTCTTCCAAAGTGGCTGTGTCATTTTACAATTCTAACAGTTTGAGGATTCTAATTCAGGTCTATTCTTGCAAGAACCAAATGCCCTGGACTGAGGGGTGGCCAAGACCTGGTTATTTAGGGGATGGGGGGAGGAGGAGATATGCCTGAAGTGTGTATATGTGGGCTGTAATCTCTTTATGATGATAACCCTCATCTAGGGTCACCCCACCCTAATAAGCTTAATTTTGGGTTATTTTACAAGCAATTTTCTGATCAACTTTCTTCACTGGAATTAACTGAGCTACACAGGTTGGGAATCAGGAAACATGAATTTAAGCCCTGATTCTGCCACTCATCCTGTGACCTTGAATAAATTATCTCAGTTATGGCTTCCTCACTTATAAATTGCATGCATGCATATGGGGCCATTCTTGGTGTGGATAGAGCTGGGGGATGGAAAGAAAACAGGGGCCGTTACAAACTGAGCTTTGGTATTTCCTGTCGTATTCTTTTTACTCCCCAGTTACAATTCAAAAGACTTCAACAAATTCTCCAGGCAATTTTTGATTAGAATCTTAATAGGATCAGTTCTTAGCCATCAAGCATTTCAATTCCTTTTTCTGGTATCAACACAAGTTTAAACTCTGAAACAGGTCCTTGAATTTGATGCTGTTCTCTTGGTCTGTTTCACACCGAAAAGACCTGACTATTGCTCGGACATTCTGTATCTTGAAGGTCCCCTTTGATTCATGCAGCTTTATCTTTTCTAGCCCTTTTTGGCTTCCTATTCTATACCCTTACAATTAAATGCATACTGCTCCAATATATTTGGGGGTGTTGGCTCCCAAGTTCAGCAAAATGCAATGGGCCCAAATTCTGTGAAAAAATTTAGCCATTGGTGAAATATCTCCTAAGATGCACTAAACTGTCTCAGGCTTACATAATAGGAGGACTATTGTCAGTCTCAGATGACATCCCTAGTACCACCTTAAGATCAAAGAATAATTACAGTAAGATAATTGAGTGCCAGGCCATTGGTGGTGCCATGAGGATTTAGAGTTAAATGTACAGAAATTTTTGTATTGGGAACTTTCCAAAATTCATAGCATAGAAATCCCCGTGATTTGAGTTAGCTCAGTGTATAGTTTCCAGAACATCTGAATCCCTACCACATTTTAGAAAACATAGCAGATTCTTTTTTTACTCACATCGCCTACTGAGGACTAAGTAACCCAAATTACATTTTTTTCTAATTATTTATTCAATATCCCCACACACTCTGTTCTCTCTCTGTTTTCCCTGGGCCAGAGGCTCCCAAACTTCCTCAGGTCCAAGCAACTTAATAAGTATATAAACATCTCAGTAGCTATTTGAAATAAACAGTACACAAATATTGAAAAATTTTCATTCTTAAAAAACCAAATTACTAATGTAGAAGGTGCCTGTTGCGCCCTCTACAACTCCTCAAACTCTAGAGTCAGATTGGATACCACCACGCTTGTTTTCTGTTCCGCATTGATTTTTGCATAGTATTTACTTTTCATCACAGCAACCACCAAAAATCCAGCTTTGCATAGTGTGATGTAATCTAAAGGAATGCAGGTGATCTAATGTTGAAAGTGATGACCTCAAGTTTGTGCAGTGTCCAACAGATGTCAAGTATTGCCGTGCTTTCCCCAAACTTTGAAAGATCTGAGGCAACCCTAGGAGTTCAGTGTAGCACCCTGGGGCACCTCAGCACACAGTTTGGGAACTGCAACCCGAGACATTAAGTATGAACGATGAGGTCAAACATTAAAATCTGTTAATCCAGGATCCGCGAGAATTTCTGATGTGAAATTTCTCTTGAGGGGATTGCATTCTGAGTTTAGCACCTATACATGTAGCTATTCTTCATGTCCATGGGAAACTTTACGTAGAGGAGAGCATTGCCTCCCCCGCCTTTTTATTCTCTGCTTTCTGAAAATACACACAATCTACTATTTAGCTCCCTAATTCCTTGCCAACAATCACATCAGCCAAAACAGCCCAGTGCACAGCGTTGTTTATTTCATTGGATGCCTGCTGTTTTCGCATGGTCAACTTCCCATTTTATTTTGGTTATGAATTATTATTATGGATCCTGAGCATGAGAAACCTAGTGCAGAACCAACCTGTGGGGGAAGAGAAAATGCTATTTTCCCATGGAGGCTACACACTGCAACACCTGTCATTTCTGAGGGTTGGCTCCAGCCCCTTAGCCGTTTATGAGCCAGCTGATGTCATGTGCACTAAGACCCAGAGCACGTCAGCCACTGGGTGGGTTTCACATGCCTGTCCTCCAGCCTTCACAGTGGTTTGTAATGCCTTGGCCTTTGGCTTCTTTCCTGAAGAAGTCTCATGACATCACTAAGCTTCAAGCTCAATGATATTTTAGCCTTATTTGATGTCTCTCTTTACTTTAATAAACAGTTTGCTCTTGCTGCTTCCTGCTGTTGTTCTGCTAGTATTGTTTCTCCCCTCCTCTTCCTCCTCTTCCCCTTCTTCTTCCTCACTTTCCTCCTCCTCCTTCCCCTTTTCTATCACCGCCTCTCCTTGCTCCTTACTTTTCTTGAAACATGTCCACTATTTCCCTTGCAATATCCTAGCCCTGGAGAGCTAAACACAGAGCCCAGTGGAGGAGTGGCCGCAGCAGCTGGAGGTCAGTGTGTCTCTCAGGTTCCTACATCCAGAAAACTCTTTTCCAAAGGGCAGGGAGGGTAGGAATGGGACCACTGCCCAGGTGTGGAGGTGGCTTAAATCAAATTTGGAATCAAAATGGCCATTGGTGGCAATTTGTTTGCTTTATAACTTAACAAATGGCTTCATCAGATGCTGGCCCTGCTCACCTCACTCTCTTCTGCCTCTGACTCCTTTCCCCCACCACCCTCCCCCTTCCATCTCTCTCATCTGTCCTTCGCTGCCTCGATTGCTCCACTCGAATTTAGCGTTCCACCTCTGGACTCTGGCCTGTGTAATGTCCTTGTCGCTGCCCCAGTCAGGTGGATGCTGCTGCCATAACTCCTGTGTGATATCAATAACCCACGCTAGTGAAGCCAATGAGGTAATTTTCCCTGAAGCTCTAAATATAATTTAACAAGTTAAACACTGTAACATTGTGGTGAATGCACTATTAAGGGGCTGTAAATTGCTTACATAGCATCAATAAACACAGTGCCCTAAAGCGAGGGGCTGTTAAGACTTTATAATCTAAAGCAGCATTTGGAGTATCACCCCGCGGCGTTAGCTTCCCGTCAGATAAAAACAAAGCGGCTGAAGGCTCTCCTTGATGCCAAGTGTACATAGGAACACAACAAGCTTTAGGGGTAATTACTTTTTGAGTGCTTGATGTGGATTTGCCGAGAAGCACATCTGTTACCAAATTTCCCCATGATTAATTTGGTCCTTCCATTTCCACAGAAATGGGAGAAGTTGGTTACAAGTGCCAAGACAATTGGTATATGGCCCCCACAGAGTCAAGTGTATCATTTTCTTTGGATAAGAACAAAAATTTCAGCATAATCTGCTCTCACGTGTCAGATTATACCCTGTAAGATTATGTGTATAGAAAAAGATTTTGTGTAATTAAGTTATTTTGAGTGTTGTTGAAAGGGTGCTGAGTTAGAAAGGTTAATGGCATCTTTTGGAAGCATAATAATTTATGTTTCAGATTTTGCAAGCCCTGAAGCTTCTCTCCCCCCACCTTTTTTTTCTCTTCCCCTGATGTCCACCCAACCCTGGTCAAACCCTTTTACAAAACACACTTCTTCTGCAGTCTCTTCCCAGGTTCATATTCTCAGCCAACTGGTGACTAACCCTTTTTGTGTTTTAACTATTATCCAGAGTATTTGGTCTACAGTATTTGCATTTTAGTTCTGGAAAGCTCTTAGCATTTTACAAATGTTACCTCATTAATCACCACAACCATCAGACTGACAGTGTTTGCCTTATATTAAAAGTGGTGGAAAAAGAAAGCTCCATGTGGCACGGAGACCTGACCAAGGTTGCTTGGTGAGTGGGGGGTGGGGGAAAACTTGCCATCTCAGGCACCACTCATCCCCCAGACCTCACACCCTGTCACCACGCACACACGCAAACCTTCTGGGTAGGATCTCAGAGTCCCCTTGAGATTTTTGAGCACTGTGTTCTCTGTGTCTACCTAACTAGCTAGCTGAGTTACATTTTCAGCCTGAACAAAAGCTCCTGAGTAGGATTAAGGGGTTCCTTTTCTTTAGTTATAATCAGGGCCATCCAAGATTATGGGGACTTTCTACCTTGTGCCTCTGGGCTCTCATACAAGATAGCAATCCCTTGATGACAGACAGGAACTGTGAGAGAAGGATGCCTCGTTAGGGTCCAAGACACAGGCACAGGCCCTCTGTTACTGTGCTACAATCATAGGCCGCAGCTCTGCTCTCAGCCCCATCCCTCAGGCTGCATGTGATGTCGTCTTGGGACTTTGCTCATTGGGGAGTATCAGGTTCCTACTGCCTGGGTTCAACAGCAGAAAGATATTAGGAACATGGTTGAAGGCAGGATTCTTTGATCTGGGCCTCACAGCCAACTGGGGGTGGCTTAGATTTTGGGCCTGGGTTGCAATTCATGCTCTGTGGTGAAGTAGGAGATAGACAAGAGCCAGGAGATGCTTCTTACAATGGATCGCTACCACTGCTTCCAGCTGGGCCAGGCATCTCTGCTGGGAAATAAGCTCCTCTCCAGGGGCTGTTACCAGTGGTGCCATTCAGCTAAGCTCGCTCTCAGACGTGTATGTCTGAGATGTGGTTCCATTCTCTCTCCAGCTTTTTTCATGCCAGTAGGAGACACTCAAAGGGGGCTGCTTATGTCGTGGTTACAAATGATAAAAACACCGAAACCAAAAAAGTTTCTAAGCAAGAACAACGCCATCTTCTGAGTGGCTTTAATTTCCAAATTCTCCAGCCGTCAGGCCTTTCCCATTCCTAACTTCTTTCTTAAAACGCACTCCGAACATATCATGAGAGATGCACCACAACTTTCTTCTCTTTCAAGTAATGCATTTTTGTGTAAACATATTGTTTATGAAAGAACCTTTTACGGATGCTTTGTGTTGCCTTTGCTCAAGAAAATGCATTTTAAAAGAATTCTCCCCAGCCTGGCATGTAATGTTTCATTAGCCAACATAACCTTGTTTATTTGCTTTTTAAAATTTTATTTGGGAAAGGAAATCAATTTGCACCCCTGACATGCTGCCAGGTTCCTGTTTATAAGCACACAATAGGCAGCGTGGAGGGGCAAAATCCATAGTTTATGATTCCAGCATTAAGTATGACACAATCTGTATATGAAACCATAGAGGCAGTGGTGCTTTCCTGTCCCCGCTGCAGCGGGAGCTTTCTCTCCAAGCATTATCCAAGTGTGCACAGAGTAAATGGCCCTAATTGTGTCGGGCACTTAATGTGTGAGGAAGGATTGTCAGAACAAAAGGAGCTCTTTGCTGGGTTTTGTGTTTGTTTTTTTTGAATACCTTAAGCAACTGGCTGGGACCCAGCCTGATGCCTGTGCTGTACTTTGGGGAGACTTGAAGTGTCCCTGGAATGTAATCAAGAGTGTCCTCAGGTCTTCGGCTGTCAGAGATTCTGATCAACTGGTGGGAGATTGGCAGGAGCTGAAGGCCAGCGTGTCCAACGTCAAAGAGACTTCTTTCACTGTAGACCCCCAACGGTGATGCTGAGGAGACGGTTCTCTTTTGGACTTTACCCTAACTCCTGCCTGATTTTTTTACAAAATTTTGTTATTGATTACTTTTTTTAGAGAGATGGGGTGAGGGAGGAGAGAGGGAGAGAGAGAGAGAGAGAGAGAGAGAGAGAGAGAGAGAGAGAGAGAGGGATTTGTTGTTCCACTTACTTATGCATTCATTGGTTGATTCTTGTATGTGCTTTGATTGGGGATCGAACTCGCAACCTTGGCATAGCTGGACAATGCTCTAACCAACTGAGGTACCAGCCAGGGTCACTTTGCCTCTTTTGAGTGTCTGAGTGTCTGTCTCATCCTAGCTTTTCTCATCTCCAGGAAGACATAATTACTATATTGGGCCAACATATTCAGGTCCAAATGTAAGTAAACAGGAGATACAGTCACTCTTACCACTTCATGGAAATAAAATTCTCTGTAAAATCCATCATAGCAGAAAGTGCACTGAATTGGGAGTCAGGAGATCTAGATTCCAGTCCTGTTTCTGCCTCCACTTAGATGTGGGCTCTGGTCTGGTCACATCCCCTCCCCTGGCCTCCTTTTTCTTCTCTGTAAAGTCAGGGAGTTGGGTTCAAGGTTCTTTATGGTATCTTTGAAATCTAAAGTTCTGGGAGCAGGTAATTCTCAGTTTCATAATAATATTTTCCTTGAACTTGGCATTTCTTGCTTCCTGTCTTCCCAGCCTGCGTCCAAGCTGGATCTCCCGTGTTGGCGTTATCTGAAGTCCTTTCTCTATTCCTGGTGAGGTGGAGCTAACGTAATTTCTCCTTTTTACTGTCCCAGTTTCCCTTTTCAGTAATTATTTTAACTTCCTAGTATCTGCTTTTCCTTTGTTCATTTTTATATTCCTAAGTTACCACCAGAACCTAAAAATCAAACCCTGCAAAGCAAAGGCATTGTCACTGTTGGCTAACATCTGGTTATAGATACTGTGCCTGGAGGTGAGTCAGAGTCCCTTTCCTCCCTGCCACTGTGGCATTCACCTGCCCAGCCTCCTATGGAAGTCCCAAAGGCCTTTTCCAGTTGTAAGTGCTTATTTGACAGAGCATGCCACAGCTCCAGGTATGCTCAGTAGGTGAGTCTAGACGTGTTCGCATGAATGAGCCAAGGAGGGAAGCCAACTTGGGGGGAAAACTAGAATACAAAGAAAATTTTTCATTATTCATCTCCACTTGTAATTAGAGGCCATTATTGAGTAGATATAACTGGATCATGTCACAGAAATTAAGATGAAAGGCCATAAGCTCTTTACCCTCTTCCTTCCACCACTGACCAAGCTTTACAACCTCTCCAGCCCACCTTCCCCCTCAGCCGCCACTTGAATTTCATTCAGCCAGTGTGAGGGGTCAGTGCACTCAAACTGTCTTAGAGTAGGCAGCATCGTGTGTGCGTGCGTGTACATGCATGTGCGCATGCATGTGTGTGCGTGCATGTGCATGCATGTGTGGTGTGTGTGTATGTGTGTGGAAAGCTTCCCCAGATGTGCTAGAAAGATAGATTTTCTGGATTCCCTCTGCCCTAAGATAAAACTAGGTCTCCAATAGGGCTTTCCCTCTGCTGCCCCTGCAGCAGCACCAACAGGCCTTTCAGAAGAGCTCCTGATGGTTTCAGTCCCAGTAAATGAAGGGGGAGAAGAAAGGGAAAGAGATGCATTTTAATCTTGTCAGCACTTCTTCAGACATTGAAGCACAACCTCGATCAATGTGGAGACATGAAAGGATGTTTGAATAAATGGAGCAACATACAAGACAAGGCATTCATGAGGGCTCTGAGGCCTTGGGGGATGGTCTCTTCTGATGCCAGCAGGTGAGAGATTAGGTTTGATACCTCAACATTGTCATTGTTCCATTAAAAAGAGAAATGGAGGGTTAGTTAGCTACCCAGAGAAATCAGTGTTATGTATCAATGCAAAACTAACTCATAGGCAAAGATGCTTAGCAGGGTGAAGATAATACAAGAGATTCAAATACTGTATTTCATTGTTTGCCTGAACATTCCTTTTTACCAATGGTTCTAATCTAAACCTTTAAAATGACTTTTCACACTGAGATTCTATTTGACTTTTAAGAGAAGATTTAAATTTCTAAATGTATCTATATGGATTTGAAGTGACTGGTAAACTAATAGTTATAAAAAGACATTTTGTTATGCATAGGCCTATAATTGGGTTTCTTTAAAAGTAATTGAATAGCATTCAGATATTAAAGAAACATATCTATAGAGGAAAAAAGTCAGCAAATACACATATAAGGACATGAGCATTTACTCAGAGGGAAAGATGCAGGCCTTTTGTCCAAGAACTCATTGATTAAAAGCTCTGGCAATAAGGGTGTGGTTCTTATGAGTCCCTGACTCCATGGAGATGTCATCTATTTTTTAGTTTTAGAAATATTATTTCTTAACCTATCAAATAATCAGCAAATTTGATCCACCTTAAAGTTGTCAGTAGAGATGTTGAACCATAGGATTGAAATGGACTCAAGATAGAAAATTATAGAATGTTCAAGTTGCCAAAGACCAGGGGCTTATAGATTTGGTCCTAACACAGGAGTTGAGAGGTTGGTGGGGAAGGGTATCTAAATAAAAATATTTCATTGGCCTTAGTGCTTCTACTTAGCAAGCCAACCCATAAATCCTGACTGTCAGGGCAGAAAAATGCAGCTTCTAAATGTACTCACTCTCCTCCCATCCAATAACTCTGGCAGAAGGGAGAATGGAGCTCAGCCCTGTAATGGCTTTATGGCCCATCCACACCAGCAGCCAAATTCTTCCTTCTGTGACTCCCACATCTAAAGCCCTTCTTATTCCAAGCCCGATTGTTTCACTGCGAGGAATGTAGACAAATCAGAAGCCACAGCTAAAATTGAGACCTTGTTTTCAGGGTGTGTATCTGGGTTCAGAGGAGCTGTGCTTGTCCAGGCTCATCTTTCAGGGTGGAGCTGGGTTTCTTGGGCACACGGTGGGACAGGAAGGTTTTAGCTCTACCTTCTATTGTTTTTATCAGTCCTATTATCATTTACTAAACACACAGGCAAATGCAGAACAGGTTAAGTTAGTGACAGGCCTGCCCTTAGATGGTATAAATGAGATGAAAGTAAATACAGATTCAGGTAATGTTTTTGAAATCATAGTAGGTGGGATGGAGTTAAAAATGTGTCATTGGCCTGGCTAGTGTGGCTCAGTGGTTGCGTGTCGACCCATGAACCAGGAGGTCATGGTTTGGGCTTGATCCACAGTATGACTTGCAGGAGGCAGCCAATCAATGATTCTCTCTCATCATTGCTATTTCTATCTATCTCTCCCTTTCCCTTCCTCTCTGAAATCAATAAAAATATATTTTAAAAAATGAGTCCCTGGGTCCCAAACTGGAGTTTCAGATCTTTGTGTCCCTTGGATACCTTTATCTATCTACCTATCTACACACACACACACACACACACACACACTCACACACACACTGTACGTTTATATTATGTACTATTCTGTGGTGTGTGTGTGTGTGTGTGCATGTGTAGAGAAATATCTGGGGAAATATAGTAAAATATTAGCTTTTTCTGCATGTAAGAATGATAATAGTTTTGTTGTTTGTTTCTTCCCACCTACTTTTTTCTCAAGTAAGTTTACCCTAATGAGCAATTATATTAAAAATATATTGCTTATAAAATAAAATAATGCAAGTTTAATCAAAACATAGTTGTGCTGCATTTTTTTCTGTTTGTCCATCTAGGCCCATTCTCCCTGTTCCCAGCCTGCTCTCTCCCCTACAAGGCTGAGCTATATTTACTGCATGAATGATCACCTTGAACTGTGTTTTCCCATTGGATTTAGGCCACTGGTCACATGGGCACCCAGCAGGCTCCAGAGAGGGAGGGAGGGAGCCTGAGTGGCTGTTCCCCCAGCTCTGTCCATTAGTTGCCTCTTTTAACCAAGGGTCACAGCCCTTGCCAGGTGCCCTCTCCATAGGCTGCCCCCCTCCCCCCGGTTCTGCTACCCACTCTGTCACCTGAATCTCCTTTTCTCTCCCTCCTGTAAGCTAGGAATGCTAACAGCTCCCAGCTGTAACTGGTCCAGGGTACTTACTGCACTATGGCTGTGGCTTCCTTGCACACTGCCCATACCTTTGCAAATAGTTCCTTTATTAATCACTCCTCAAATTACCCATTTTGAACGTGCCATCTGTTTCCTACTGGGACCCAAGTGATGCAGTAGTCCAACACTCTAATTGAAGCTGGACGTTTATATGCAGTAAGTCTACCCAGATGAGCTAAGGCCCGATTTCTGTTTGACCAGAGCTCTGTGAAACACTGATATCTGATGGAACAATGGAGTGAAGTGAGATTTTAGAAATTAAGGAATGTGAAACCTTCAAAAGACAGGTGATTATATAGGAAAATGCATTCATAATTTTTTAAGAAGCATTTTAAAAACATGACATCTAAGGGACAAAATCATAAAAGAGATCCTTGATGGGAAAAACAAACAAACAACAAACAAAGAAACCACAGAGCCATTCAACTTTTTTGTATATTTCTCTTTTCTCAAGTTCTTACTTTAAGAACCGGGATTTTTTTTTTAATGTGTTCTAGGATTGGGACACGTGCTATGAGTGGGAAGGATGGCTTCAGAAAGGGAAATGAGGGGTCACAGAGGCAGAGCTGGAATTTCAGACAGAGTAACAAGGCGTCAGACATGGGCCTCATTGCGAGGTAACATTAGAGCAAACATTGGGAAGAGGCGAGGGAGGATAATGGGAAGAAGCCTGTGGAGGCAGCAGGTGCCAAGGTTCCCAAGTATTAACAGAAGGGCAAGGAGTTTCAGCACTGAGTCTCGAGAAGAGTGAATAAGGTAGGAGTGGTAGGAAATGAGATTACAGTAGTAAAGGTGAGATTGTGTAGGTTGCGGGGTATGGGGGTATCAGGTAGGCACTGTAAACATAGAAACCATTTCACTTACCCCCACTGCACTTTTCTGGACCCCTAAGGATCCAGAAAACCCAAGTTACTCCTAGGAAAAAAATTTTTTTAAATGTGCTCTTAATATTCAGACAGGATTTCCAGAAGCTTCTTTGGAAACTATCCTGTCCATTTTTTGGAAGGTGTCCTTTGTGCTGTGTGACAAGTGCTGTTAGGTTTGTTATGGTCAAGTGAAAATGTTATCTCTTTATACTAGGATTTCATCAAATAAGACAGATGAACTTTCTCATCGATTTGCTCTGTTACATGATGTAATTTGGTTTTTGCTCTCAGACTGAACAAACACTGGGAGCGATGATTCAGTTTGCTTGGAAGCAATGGCCATTCAAGGGTCCTTGTCCTCCAGTAAAACAGCCACTTCCCAGGATAGAAATATGCTGCTTAATTCATATCGATCGTTAGAACAGCAGAGCAGTAACTTATGTCTGTGAAGTGCTAAACAATCTACAAAGCAAGGCCATTCATGGTGAGCCACCTGACGGTTCCGCCAGAAGTGCAATGACAGGCAGGCACATTCATTCTCTATTGTTCCAGAGAAGGAAGTCCATCTTGTAGCACGCTTTCCTTCTCCCTGAAGATCACATTTCTATTTTATGTTAAGAGCATAATGTTGCCTAACCAACGCTCCAGGCAGGGAAGTTTGCAAGCAGATTCATCTTTGTGGCCAGCCCTAAATTCCAGTTCTTTTGGCCAGGAGAGAAGAGCTGAGGAAGGGGGAGCTTGGGAGAGAGAAAGGCACAGGAAAATCTCTTCTCAGATCTGTAGTATATCATTAGCAGCTTTTAAGAGAGTGCTATGTTTATATTTCTGGTCATTAAGTATTTGAAATGCTGAAAAAAATAAGCCCTCAGCATCCCTGGGGTTTTCTGTGCACTCTTATTTTAAGTAACTTTACATTTTCTGGTAAGGACAGGAGAGAAATTTGTTTAGTAATTCTAGAATGGGCCATTTGCCTCCTGCATGACTATACCAGGTTCTCAGTATGACTTCTCAGCATTTCATTGTATGCTTAGCACCCTTTCCTGATATTAAAGACCCTTTTCTTCCCCAAGCAACACAGAGGTGTGATTGCGCTAATGCCATTGGCTATCCACTTCCCCACCCACACTGGCCTCAGGACCCCAGTTCCTTGCTTGTTTTTAATAATTTTGCTTTAGCTTTCCTATCTCTCCTTCTAGTTACTTAGGAAGTCCCATCTTGCTGCACTTCAACCAGTGCCTCTGGTTTGAGCTGACCACGGCATATGACTATTTGAGGAGACTGTTGAGATGTGTTCTGGCCTCTGTTTGTTGATATGACTTATGTGGACTCAAATCAGCAAATGGTGTCCCTTGTATCTCAGGTTTAACATGTCCATGTGCCCAACTTAGATGAGAGGAAATTGTAAATTGACTATTCTTTATTACCATATCAATACCTCATAAATCATAATTTCTTTATCCATTCCATCAATGATCATTCAGTTCTGTTTCAGGCACTGAGCTAGGCAATAGTGATAGAAAACAAGACAGGCACTGTCCCTTTCTTCCTGGAATTTATAATATGATGGACTGGAAGTAATGATGATAACAGTTACCCCACGTGACACATACTATAAAGGAAAGGATTGGAGTGCTGAGGTAGAAAATAGTAGGGGGTGATATTGAGAAGATAAACCTGAAATAAAGAGGGGAAGGCAGTCTTTCTAAGAGTGAGGAAATGGTCGAGGAGAGACAGCAGGGTTGTAGGGTAATGTTATGTTATTGAAGTTTTTTCCCAAGCCATTACGGTGTCTTAACTTTTTAGATCAAAGGAAGTAAGGGCATACTAACCTTATTTTGTACTTGAATAAACACCACCAATCAATAAACAAATTTATTGCCTAAAGGATAGGATTCAGCTAGGCAGTAACAAAGAGAAGAAATTCCAGGCCTAGGGAATGTACCTGTAAAGATGTGAAGGTGAGGATTTGAACTCATGAGTTGTGTAGTGAGTAGAGAAGGGTAGCTGGAGTGGAGGGTTTGGGTAAGAAATGAGGGTAAGAGGGCTGAATATACAGACTTGAGGCAAGGCTGAGAGTGGGCTTTAGTAAGTAAAGGGGAACTCCGGGGTGGGGGTTAGAATTGAAGGACATTAGGAAAGTGCTGATTTATACCAATTAATTGGTCTGGAGTGGTCTGGGAGGGACCTGGAGAGCAGTCGAAAGCTATTGTACGATCAGGAAAGGAGATGATAAAGCTCTGGAGCTTGTGGGATAGCAAAGAAAAGACAGATGTGGAAATCATGAAACAAAATCCAGACTGAGGACATTAAACAAGATCATGTGCTTCATGGTAGAGCTTGGATAAAAACACAGAGCTATTGACTAGTCCTTTGCCCTTCAGACCATGGTCTGATCAGCTCTAGATGCTATGTCTCTTCCTGTGTCTAATCTCTCTGTGTGTGAAGGTATTTTTCAGATTTGTTTTTTCATTTCCATCTTTCTTAAATTTTCATATTCCCTCTAAACCATAGGCTTTATAGACAAGCACTTATTTTTGTTTGCTCTTTCCACAGCACTAGTTACACTTACTGTATATTTACTCAGCAAACATCTATGTGACAGGCATTGTATTAGGCCCTGAGAACAGAGATATGAAATCAGATCCTGCTCCTGTAGTGAGAGTGTTCACAGCTAGAAAGGGAAGATTGATCTTAAAGATAGGTAAATACACCAATGTGTTACAGGAACTGTGAGAGAAGTATGTATGAGATAAGATGGAGGACAAAGGAGTGGTTAATTAATTCTACCAGTGGAGAGTTGTTGTTAGTCTTGGCAGTAATCATAATAATAGCAATGGTAATTATAATAATGGCTATTACCATTTATTGGGCATTTAATGTGTTCAACATGGCACTAAGCTCCGTATTTATATTATTTAACATAATCATTATAAAATTCTTACGTGGTAGGGTTGTTCCTGTTTTAAAAATAAGAAAATTGAAGCAAAGAGAACCTATAAACTTCAAATGTTATTCATTTATTCACTGAATAGTTGAATGTATTGCATATCTGCGAAGTACCCATCATGAGAGGATACTGTCGATTCTCCAATGAACATGGCATATTCCCTGCTCCAAATTTACTGGAGGAATCACTCCTGGAAACAAGTGATGCTCTCTAATGAAGTATGCACAATGCCCTGTGGGAGCTCAGAGCAGGAAATAACTGTGGGGACCAGAAAGAGTTGGGGAAGGCTCCACAGAGGAGGGGACATCAGAGCCGGATCTTGATGAATGGATTGACTGCATAGAAGAAATATTATTTGCAAGGGTGAAAAAAGACATGAAATGGTGTGGAATAGTCAACAAGCATTGAGGTCTGTGTGTGTGACCAGTAAGGAGTGGAGGTGATAGTGAGGATGGGCTGCCAGGAGGTGATATGGGAAAGATTGGGACCAGATTGTGGAAGACCAAAGTCAATGTGATGGCATATATAGAGGAGGTAATAGATGGCCAGCGGAAGTCTTTAAGTAGACTGGTAGCATGATGGAATGTACATCTCGTTGGAAAAAGTCATTTTTCCCTCACTTCTTTATTTTATTTTTATTAAACTTATTGGGGTTACATTGGTTACTAAAATTATATACGTTTCTTCAAGTGCACAATTCTATAATACATCATCTGTTTTGTATTGTGTGTTTACCACCCAAAGTCCAATCTTTTTCTGTCACCATATATTTGACCTCCTTTATCCTTTACTACCCCGCCCCCCCATTCCCTTTTCTCTCTGGTAACACCATAGTGTTGTCTGTGTCTATGAGTTTTTGCTTGTTTGTTTGTCTTGTTTGTTCATTTGTTGCTTTCAGTTTTATGTCCCACATATGAGTGAAATGATATGGTTCTTGATTCTTGAGAAATGAGGGACCTTACCAGTGACTGAGTAGAATATCACTTTCAGTGGTGTTAGACTAGTTTCTAGCTTCCAGGATATCTGTAGAAACAAAAACCACAGAAGTTTGCCCAACTGTAATTCTAGTAACCTGAATGAAGCAGCACCATTTCCTTCCTTTTAATTATATGATTATATTTAGCAGAGCAACCAAGACAATAAAGTGATAGATGTGAGGAGAAACACGGACAGTCCAAGGCACTGAGAATCCGAAAGTGAAGGAGCAGGATCTTTGCGAGACACCTGAAAATTGTTTCTCACAGTCAAGGGTGGCACCTGAGAAGACATTTATTATTTTGAGCATTTTACTACAGTATTAAATGAATAGCTATAAAACACTTACAGGGATGGTTCTGGGGCTCTGTTGCCTTCAAACCCAGTATTAGAAAAGATGACAGAGGTCTGGGATTGGAGGAGAGCGTAGCTGCTCTGTATTCTGCAGACTTCAGTTTAGAGCCCCATTCAGGGTGAGGAGTTGAGATGGGGAAGGTGCCTCCTTCTCCTCCTCTGCCTCTGACTCTGCCTCCTCCACCTCTTCCATGGTTGAGTAGGATAAGGCCACTGAGAATCACATCAGTGTGCAGGCTGCCTTTCTACCCATTGCTAGGGAATTTGTCTTGAAAATTAAACTTGATCCAAACATCAGAGAAATTATCTCTTTCTCAGGCTTTCCCTGAGCTCTTGGAACTCCTGAGGAAAGTGAAGTTGCATCAGTGAATGAGCAAGTGAGGATATCTGGTTTCTTTTAACAGTTTGATTGAAGTATTGTTCAACACTCTTTGAACTACAGCTTTCCCTCTCTAATCTTAATCTGCCCTGTTCATTGTAAACCAGTCTAGAAATGCCCATGTAGTAGGCAACATGATATATTTTTTAAAATCCTCACCTGAGGATATTTTTATTGATTTCAGAGAGAGACAGAAAGAGAGAGAGAGACATCAATGGAAGAGAAAAACATTGATCGGTTGCTTCCCACGTGCATCTGACCGGGCATCCAACTCAAAACGTGGATATGTGCCCTGATAGTGAATCGAACTCGAAAACATTTTCGTGTATGGGACAACATTCCAACCAACTTAGCCACCTAGCTAGAATGGCAACATGATCTTAAGACAAGAGTCACTAATCAATCACTTTGAAATGAATTCATAGTGTATTCCCAGGCTTTTCTCGGTGTGAACGTGGTGGTGATAATATTGATCTAAATTAGTGGTATGACAATATATTGCAGTTCTCAGGATCACATGCCAGCATCAATTAATAACTTCTTTTAATGTTCATAGAAAGGATATCAAGTACAAATATTTTTTTACCAGGTAGGTAAGAACCTGGGCTCTGAGCTCCTCCACTTAGTGACTGTGTGACTTTGAGCAAGTCACTTAACCTGTCTGTTCCTCAGTTTCCACATCTGTGTAATGGGGATAATAAATATACCTACCTCCTAGACCAGGGGTCCTCAAACTTTTTAAACAGGGGGCCAGTTCACTGTCCCTCAGACTGTTGGAGGGCCAGACTATAGTTTAAAAAAAAAAAAAACTATGAACAAATTCCTATGCACACTGTATATATCTTATTTTGAAGTAAAAAACCAAAATGGGAACAAATACAATATTTGTGTTTGCATGTGGCCCGTGGGCCATAGTTGGAGGACCCCTGTCCTAGGCTGATGATAAATATTGAATTTTCTGACATATTATAATAATGTTAAAGTGTTAACTATTATTAATAATATTTCTATTAGTATCAGTCATGGAGAGTAGCCACCCAGAACGAACCATTACTTTCTGAGCTTCACATTATGAACTTTACTAAAAAGAAAAGAAGTATACATTTGCTGTCAGGCACTATGCTGGGACATCTGTTATCTCATGTGATGCTCACTGAAATCCTGAACACTTTAACAATAAGGAAGATATAGCTTAGAGAACCTGAATAACACCCCTCAGATGATATAGACCTAATGTGAACTTGATCCTGATTTCAGAGCTCATGTTTTGTTTCTGTACCTTGGGCCCTCTTAAAATTTTCCTGGAATAAGTAGCAAACTCTAAAAGAGTAGAATTTAAATGTGTATGTCAAAGCTGAAGTTTCGACAGTGCCCTGGGCTCTACTCTCCCATTCCTTCCTACAGAGGTTGCCTGAGATGGTTTCTTACCTATTTTGTCCATCTTTTTTCTTCTTTATTGTCTAAAGTTTTACATATGTCTTCTTTTTCCCCAATTGACCCCTCTCCCCCAGACATTCCCACCCTGGGCAAGCCCCCACCGCCCCAGTGTCTGTGTCCATTGGTTATGCTAATATGCATGTATACAAGTCCTTTGCTCTCTAACCCCTGCCCCACCTCCCCTGCCATTTGTCTCTGGATCTATTTTTGTTCATCAAATTATGTTGATCATTATATACTACATATGAGTGAGATCATGTGATATTTTGTCCATATTGCACTGTGTGACTACACTAAGGAGAATTCTCTGGAGAGAGAGGCAGCCTGGATGGTCCCTGATCTCCCCACCCTGCCTGCTGTGTCTCCTTAGTACCTCACTGCCTCCTCTGTCATGGAGCAGCCCACCCTCGGTAGGATTCAAAATACCCATATTAGTATTCCACCTCCTGAGACCACCAGAAAGGAGTCAGGACCCTCTAGAATAGCTTCTATACCTCCAGAGAGCATAGTAGCTCCCAGAAGGTTAGAACTTTTGTTATCCTGTGAATGTCTCAGACATCTTTTGGATGCAGTTCATGGATGTTTACATCTGAGAAGTTCTGAAAGTCTTCATAACTGCCCAGGCATCATTAAGATGCAGACAATTTCAAGATTGCACAACTCAACTTGTAAACGTGTGTCAGGATGACCCTGGCTCTTTATAGAGAAACCCATAAAGTCTCCACACTTTGGCAGTTGGACAGACTATAGATTTGAAGATAACATTTTGGGACCTTATGGGAATCAACATAATTTTTCCTGTATGCTCCAACCTTCACTTTCATTTGTGGGCCACTTCCCTTCATCCTTCATTACCACACCCTGAAATTATAGTTATTTGTAAGAACACGGATATATATTCATATGCATCAGGTTGTTTTTTTGCATATTGTATTCCAAGTCCATGCATGCAGAAAGACAATTACCACTCTACCTCAAGCTCACTGAGTATGCAATCAAGACTCATTATTTTCCTGGTTCTCATCTCATTCACACCCTTTATGTCTCAGAACAACAATAAATGGAGAGCAAGGGACATGAAGGGAAGAAGAATTCCAAGGACATGTGGAGAAATGTGAACCAAATAGGAAAGAATTTGGTGAAGACAGTTTGTCTGTGGATCTTTCATCTTCGATGCTTGAGAAATTTTACCTTTTGTTAGATCCATTTCTTGAATCCTGATCCCTTGGGTCTGGCAGAAAGCTATAATTTTCAGAAGGCTAATTTCTGCAAAAGCTTATAGTTATGGAGAAAAAAAAATCAGTGCTTCTAGGCTCATGAATCAGAGTCTAAAAAGTCTGTTTGGATATTTAGTGTCTCATAAAATGTAACATAGAAAGAGCCTTATGGAGTATCAGAGCTGGAAAAGATCAGGGAGAGCATGTGGTCCAGCCCCCTGCTTTTATCAGTGAGGCTACAGATCCCAGGGAAGTTGAATGATTTGCCCAGGTTATATGGCTACAAGGAGGGGTAGAGAGACTGGACTAGAAGAGACCTCCTAATACCTAAGCCAATATATTTTCAACATTATCACATATTACTAATCATTTGGAAGCATTTGAGCCAAAGTGTGAACCATGTATCATAAGTGAGAGAATCTTAGCAATGGAAGAGACCTTGGAGGTCATCTAGTGCCATCTACCTCCTGGTACAAGAATCATCTTGCTGACATCCTTGACAGATGACCACAGGTCTCTGCTGACTTAACTTTGATGCCAGAAGCTCAGTACTTTATAAGGCAACTTGTTTTGTTTTGGGATATCTCTACTCATGGTAAATGTATCCCAACAAAAGGTCAAATTCATATTCTTATCCAGAAAGAGTGAAGGTGGCCAGCAGTGGTGAATGGCATGGCCTTAGTCATGGTGCAGAGTTCACTCTTTTTCTCATCTTAAAATGAGGAGAATAATGCCTACTTTATAGGGTCATTGTGAGGATTTAGAAGTACAGTTTATAAAGCATCTCCCATAGTGGCTGCCTCAAAATAGGTACTCACATTGTAGTTATTATTGGCTTGTATCATCATTTTTTGAAATCATGGCTGCTGGAGCAACAGATACTATATCTAATCCCACAAATATTTGAAGACAGTTATCATGACCCTCTAAGTCTTCTCTTCTCCAGACTAAATATTCCCTGATTCTTCTACTGTTCTTCCTGTGATGCATTTCGGATGTCGTGGCTTTCATTCCATCCTATTTGTCAATTTCCCCCTTAAAATGTGGTCGCCAAATGTGGTCAGTTCAACGTGTTCTACAGGGGAATAATTACTTCCCTTGATCTGGACTTTGCACTTCTCTTACAACCACCTAGATTTATGTTAGCATTTTTTGGAGGCCAGATCACACAGTTGGCTCAGTTAAACCTAAATCCACTATGCAGAACATTAGCTATGCCTCCCTACACGTGTCAACTGCAGAGTTGACAAGCACAATTTTTACATCTTCATCCAAGCTGTTAATAAATATGTTAAACAAGAAAAGGCCAAAGGCCGAACTTCAAGGACCCCCCCCCCCCTTCCGAGCATATTGACTTAAGTCCACTGATTTTGTGACATTGTTTCACCAGCTCCAAATCTATGTACCTCTACCAGAGAAATAACTCAGCAAGATAGGGTCACTCTTTGTATTTTTGAAATTGGATATTTAATTTATCTGGAGGTAAAATGCCATTCTTTTATCAATGAATACAGGTTTTGAACCAATAATTGGGAAAATGTGAACTCAGAAAGTAATTTCATGTTTGAGTTACTACGTAATGCTTAAGGAAAAAAAAGATTATCTCCTACTAATATGAAATAATAATGCTTGTCTAATTGTTTCTTTTTCCACTATGTTTTGAAATTACCCTCTGTATGTGGGGAAGGAGGCTGGAGAATGTGCTGATTTCATGTGTGGGGGAGAAAGCATATTATTGAAGAATTAGAATAAAACTTTCAGATGTCTTTTCTATCTCTGGTGGGGATCACAGAGACAAAGAGATGATTTTGGTGGGGAAAGGGGAATGTATTTTCCTAGATCGTCCTTTGTATTTTTTTAAAAATGATTCTCAGAGAAGAATCTTAAACTGGTTTTGGCAGGGGGTGGAGGGACTTACTTCTTTCTCTCATTTAACATGCTTTACTCTGAAGATACGAAACCCATGTATTTGGGCTGCAGCACAAGTCAGTTTTTCTTAGTTTTCATGGCAGAAAAAAAGAATGGTTGTTGCCATCATTTGAGCCAAAGTTCTCAGATTTGAAGGTCACTATTTTATATTTTCCTCCAAAGGTTCATTTAATATTTTAACAAAGGCTTTACTTTCCAATCTACATGCCATATTTGTGGCTTTTTTCTTAACCCTGATCCTCTCTATTTCTTTAGCCCATAATCGAACAAGTATCTTCATCTAAAACTGTATTATTGTGAGTTTACTTAGAGATTTTGAGGTAAATAGATAAGAAGTTAGCACTCTGAAAAATTGCATAGGGGACAAAAGATAAGATTTTATCATACTGAATGTTCTAGGAGTGATACTTTATGTTTAACTTATTCACTCAACATTTACTGAGCACCTACTTTATGCCACTGACCTATACAATAGAGACACAATGGGAATAGAATCAGATTTAGTCCCTTCTCTCAGTGCGCTTATATTCTAGAGCAGGGGTGGGGAACATCTGGCCCACAGGCTGTATAAGTCCCGCCAAATCATTTGGTCTGGCCCTGCCAAGGCATTAGGGATGAGTTAATTAAATGTTTGACTAAATATAGCAAGCTAATTTTAAGTTGATAATTTTGTATGGCCTGCAAATGATGTTATAAATACCCAAATGGTCTTTGGCAGAATAAAGGTTCCCCACCCATGTTCTAGAGGAAGAAGCATGTTAATAAAATAATAAAAAAAATAATTGTAATATTGTGAAAAATACTACAAAAGAAAGGGAGATGATGCCCATCATTGGAGAGGTCAGGGAAGGCTTCCTCATGAGATGCTTGATCTAGGATTTGAAGGTGTAGTCAGGGGAAGAGCAGAGGCAACAGAAAAGAGCTGATTCTAGGGCCCTGGGCTGAAATGAAGCATGGTCAGTTTAAAGGCAGGAACATTTCAGTATGGTGGAATAAATCACAGGGAGCTATAGTGATGGTGTTAGGCAGGCTGTGGAGGTAGAAGGATCCCACACAGGCCTTGAAGGTCATCCAAAGAGTGCTGTCAGTGTTTTCTAAGCCATAGGAAACCAGCCATTCAAGAAGCTGGGGTTAGGGGTGGTAGGGGGAATTGTAGAGATATGATCAGTGTTGCCTTTTGAGAAGATCCCTGTGATTATAACATGGGAAAGAGGAGGAAGGGAAGCTAAAGTGAGTGACAGGAAACCAACTAGGAGACCACTGTCTAGTCCAGGAAAGGAGATGGTGCTGGTTGGGTGTAAGCTGGTGGAAGGATAGATGGAAAGACAGAAATATAGGATGTTTAAGTTGAATTTGTAATATTTGGGGACTGAATGTGGGGGCAATAGAAAAGAGATGTCAAATGTAACTCAAAAAGAGGTCATAGATTTTATATTCTTGTTTGTAAATTTAAATACTATTTCAAAAGTTTAATCATGCAGCTTCTAAAAACAGAGTCAGGGATTATATTATTGACAAAGTAGGTGACAACGAGCAAGATGAAAACTCTTTAGTATCTTTGAGGACCCAAACAATGGAAAAAAAATAATACTTGTAATTGTTTACTTCGTCACGATCTCATCAGGACCCAGGAAAGTAAGTTTGTTAAGGTTCACTTTCAAAGGAAATAACACAATTATTTTTATTTTCATTATTTTAAGTTTAATTCTCTATGTCTCTAGATTCTGTAAAAAGAACTCAAGCATGTCCCTGCAGTGCCACCCCAATACAAATCACCACTTCCTTTCATGTTACTTTACCCAACCACAATATTTTCCCACATCAGAAAAGCCTCCCAGTATATAAGAGGAGCTTTGGACTGCGTGTGTATGTAGAAGCCTGTTCATGCCTTTGGGAACCCACGACAAAACAGTCACTCACAGTCTAAGCCAGGTGCCCAGTTTCCATCTGGACTCCTAACAAACTGTGTGGTCAGGAGTTTGAAATCAGAAACGTGGGAAAGGTGCAATGTGATGGACACAGCCACCCCAAGTACCATATATGTTATCACCATCATTTAACACGTAGTGCAGGAAATCCTGTTCTTTGCAGAAGAACTTCAAAGAACCACTTCCAGTTCTCTTGGGTAACATTTACTTTTTTTCTTTGCTAACCCCAAAGCGCAGATATATATAGAGGAAGAAGCATGTTAATAAAATAATAAAAAAAATAATTGTAATATTGTGAAAAATACTACAAAAGAAAGGGAGATGATGCCCATCATTGGAAATATATATATATATTTCCCTCCAGTAAATTGCTAGTAACACTTCATTTCTTTCCTGCCATCCTCAACCCATTGTCCAAATGACCTCTCGAATTTCCCTCCTCTCCTAGGCTGAAGTTCTGTACCTGGTGGTTACAGAGGCCATAACTTAATTTGCTTTGCCCTGCACTTACTCTTTCTTTTCTAGGTTCTGAATGTTTCATATTTTAGCCCCACCATGTTGATCAGCCTTCCTAGCTTCAATATGTATCCTCTCTTGTCCCAGTGACCTTCTTTTCTGGAAGAGCTGTCTTTTAAGCAATTTTTTTTTTTACCTTACTTTTGAATTTTAAACAAAACCTTTATCCAAGTCATCGGAAATAAATATTAGAACCCTTGCCGAAACCGGTTTGGCTCAGTGGATAGAGCGTCAGCCTGCGGACTGAGAGGTCCCGGGTTCGATTCCGGTCAAGGGCATGTACCTGGGTTGCGGGCACATCCCCGGTGGGGGAGTGTGCAAGAGGCGGCGGATCGATGTTTCTCTCTCATCGATGTTTCTAACTCTCTCTATCTCTCTCCCTTCCTCTCTGTGAAAAATCAATAAAATATATTTAAAAAAAAAAATTAGAACCCTCAAGCAACTTAGTCTCATTTTTTCCTTCACTAGTCTGTTCATGCAATATATTATTTACTGAATGCCTACTATGTTCCAAACATAAGGATAGCATTTTGGACACAAACATTCTACATTCTAGAGGGAAAGATAATGAATAAGAAAACAGACAGTCACTCATTCTGTATTCTGTGATTCCATAACATTGTTATGAATTGATTTTATGGAAATATAGCAGACGTTGCAACTGTTGCTCTTGTTTTATTGGATCCCAGACACCCCCTTGTCTGTTCCAATCATCCATCCTCCCAGTTTTGAGGCTTGGGTCATGGGTACCCAGATTACAATTTGGAAAAGTAGCATTTCCTGGGGGAAAATATAGTGGTTGACTGCAAAAGAAAAAAAATAACCCAGTGTGCTTGTCATTCAAAGCAGAATGCCAAAGGGCTCTTCACTAAATCACAGTATTAAGCACATACCGCAGAAATCATTTTCAAATGCAGTATATATCACACTGAGTCACTAAACGTCCCTGATGTAAACCTCACATCAGGATGGCGGCAGTGTGATTAGTGAACTTCAAGGTACTTTCTTATGTGCTTTACTCTTAGGGCAAATAGTTATTTTTCATCTTCTCATAGTTGTAAGTTATAACAAGATGAATGGACCTATGGCTTGCCAGAAGCCATAACTCTCTATTTAGTTGACATAACCAGATTCCCAATTTTGGTCTTTGAGAGTTTGAAAGTAGGATAAAACATTGGCTTCCTCTGACCTTTCCCCTCTGTCTTCTCTGGGCAGAATATCTCGATGCATAATACAGTTGGTGGGGCCATGGCAGGGCCTGGAGCTCACCAGCTTGGCAGCACACGGATGCCCAACCATGACACCAGTGTTGTGATTCAGCAAGCCATGCCGTCACCCCAGTCCAGCTCTGTCATCACACAAGCACCTTCCACCAACCGCCAGATCGGGTAAGGAGACCTCCTTGTTGTTTCTGGGGCCTGGCTGGAGCTCAGGAAAGGTTCTGGATTTTCTTCTCGTTTCTAGTGCCCGGATTAGATGAGACAAAAGTTGGTTTTCCTGGCTGATGTGATATTGCCTAGAGCTCACAGTGATGTTTTTGATAGGAGAAGGGAGACAAGGGTCTCTGGTAGATGCTCTTTGACCCTGACTTTTTAGGGTAGGGGTTGGGGAGCAAGTCATTCTGTATCATTGTTTCTTCAAATAAGATTTGTGAATTGTAAGATGACTATAGGAAACTCTATGGGTGTTATAAAGTCCACAGCATAGTTCTCAAGACAAATACTTGAGGATAGTAGAAAGAAGTTTCTCCCTTCTCTCTCTATTGGTCCGTAGTCATTCCTGGAATAGACAGGCTAAAGAAAGCAGGCCCTCTCCCTCTCATTTACATAAAAAAGATAATCCCAAGGCATTGGTAGGATGGTCCCGGACACTTTGTATTATGGGATGGAAAGACCTCTCACTTCTGAGTATCATGTGAGAGCTCTATTCCTGTGCTACTCAGAGTGGAGTCTGAGGACCAGCAGCCTGGGCATTAGCCAGGAGCTTCTTAGAAATGCAGAATCTCAGCTTCCTTATCTCCAGAGTGAGGATGGTGTCTCTTTTTTCCACCCTCGCAAGAGTAGAGTGAAGAGGAAATAAAATATTTAAGAGCATTCAAGTTCTTAGGAAGAGAAAATAATAACTTAAGCCAAAGAGCTATGATAAATTTATATTGTTGGATGCTGAAAACTGGTTGCTCTATGTTCCCAGAGTTTAAAACAGCAAAGGGAGCCTGCTGTGTTTGGGATATACATCAGAGTGAAGTTTGAATATATTCAATTGAATATTGGATATGGTAATGTAAAAAAATTAGAAGTTGTCCCACAATTTGTCAGTGTGTCTTTTCCCCCTTGTTTCCAATGCTTGTAAGAATTAACAGACCAGAAGCCAGTACTGGGGACACCACTGGCTTATTCCTCCTTCAAATGCTCTAGAAGGGGTACCTTGCCTCATATATTTCATCTTATCTGGGTGGATTGTGACATGCGGAGACCTACCTTAACAAATGAGAGTTGTGGGCAATGACAATTTTGTGATTTTGCTGTGGGTCCGTTTAGTTTCTCATTCAAGAAATAGGAAATGAATCCAACCATTTGAATCCTTGCCTCTGTTTGAAGAAGTCAGCACTAAATTAGCAACTGTCTCTGTTAAAGACTTCTTTTCTTCTCAGATGACTATGGAAGCAAATGTTGCCACTATCTAAAGCAAGAACCTATAATAATATACTAAGAGGGTGGGGTGGGTTGCCGAAATCTCAAGAAACTCCTTCACTCTAGTGGCTTGGCTTTGGGCAGACAATTCACAATTGGCCAGCTAATTATAATTATTTTATTTTTCCTTCAAAGGGAAAAAACATAAAATGTGCGAAAGTTTACTAGCAGTTTTACAGCATTCCTTCTCCCCTGGAGTTCTGCCTCTCCCTGCACCAGTCCCCAGCTACCCTCTTGGAGGCCCTTAGTATTCGGCCATTGTTAGTACAATGCCGGTTTTTGTGAAACAGCCTTTTAAGGGTTAGCCCTAAATTCTGGGATGGGTGTTGACTCTGTCAATAATTTACCTAGCTGGCCCAAGGCTGTACAGTTGGGTGACATTTCTAGGCCATGTCACTATGCTTGGATGGGTGGGGGTGTTTCTCTGATAGTTGTGACCTCCTGACCCACTCCGTTTCCCATTTATTCCCAGTCCTGGGGTGTTGTATGTCTGGTGTGTTCCAGGAGATAATTGTCACTTTTAGGACTCTGTCTCATTGCCAGACTTGAGGGAGGCTGTTTCTTTTCTTCAGATCCTTCCCTGTTGTGCTTACCATGTTGATTTCAACCCACACATCCTGTCATTTCCATTTTCTCTATGTGACCCATTCAAAACCTTGCCCGGATGATCATGGGGGCTCAGCAAGGAACAAGCCAACCCATCTCACAGTGGATTCAGAATGAAACTCTAGGTGGTAACATTTGGGGATGGTTGACTCTTTTATTTCTCTCAGCAAAGAGGAAATGAGTACTTATTTTAAAACATGAGTTCCCTCTGGAGACTGTGTCTTTAAATGAGCATTTGAAATTGCAGATAGTTTTTTTTTTTGAGGCTGCACAGAACCATATTGTAGTAATATTCTGATTTTTATCACAACCTCAAATATTTAAGTGTCAAAATCTGGCCAAGCCACCTGCAAATGTTTGCCATGGCAACTGGCCAACAAAAACAGCAAACAGCAATGAAAGTCTTCATTCAGGCTCTGTGCTTAAGCTGCATCCAGCCAGAGGGGCTGGGACCCACCTGTGCCCATGCACAGTGCCCTTTTGCCGTGGCCAGTGGGTGTGTTCACGACTGGGACTTTGTGCAGAGGAAGGGGGCCGCCTGTCTCCCACTCCCTGTCTTTTGCCCCCCTTCTACCAGTGCTCAGCTTCTGCTGCTAACCCCACTTTTGCTCTCCTTTCTGCCCCCTCCTTTCAGACTGTATTTAAGCTTAGAGGCTTGGATGTATTGAGAGTGGTACTGACATGAAGGACTGGGAAATGGGAGCAGTGTTAGTTCTCATGGATTTGGGAGACAACGTATGCATCCTAGTAAGCATTTGATTTTCATACTTTCTGAGTAGGCACTGAGCTACATTGTTCTAAAATGGTTGGAAACGCAAAAATCTGAAGAAATAAGATTAACAGTAGTTAGACAAGCAACATGGCAACTTTCATTCCATCCCCTTCCATGCTCTGCTGTGCCCTTTTTCCAGTTCTGTGGAAGTAGTGCTGTTATCCCAATAGAAGCTGGAGGTAAGTATAAATATCCCAAATTGCACTTGTGTGGTTAGGCCGGCTAGAAAAACACACAGCACTAGAGAGTGTGGGAGGTATCCCCAAACTAGTGACTACTTGTGCATTGTCAAACTGGCAGACACTCTGTCGGGAAGAGTGTCTTTGGCTGATTGATGGCAGCATTTTAAGAGATAAGTTTTCCAGATGGGAAAAAAGAGTGAGGCACGGGCTGTGGGGGAGACAAGTGAGACAGAAAACAAGCATGTGTTAAATATAGATGAAATCGATTCATCCTTGGACCAAATATGTGGCAGATTCCAAGATCTCTACTCTAGTCATTTTTATTAGATATCATGTAACAGGCTCATTAATTCAGTATCAAGCCAGCAAAGCCTGGGGAAAATGGTAGATGAGCAGGTAGTGGTAGTGCAAATTCTTTTTTTCTCTGACTCTCTGTTTATCTCTGTCTATCTCTCGCTCTGTCTTCTCTCACATGAGACATTTCTGTAGGAGCCAATACTCAGATGAGTAGGTGGCTATGATCTTGATAGATCCCAGCTTCCCTGAAGAAGTCTATTTCTCTTTTGGAGTAAATGATAGTGAGTAATTCATGATCAGTCATTCTTCAGGAGAGCAATGAAGATAATATGGAGTGTGGAGTTCTGCAAGAATGGGTATAAGTGCTGAGTTCTGACAGGTTATGGGAGCCACTGCCAAAATATTCCATCAATTTTCTTCCTGTATTTAAAATGTTCTTAAATGTTAATTAAAATATATAAGCTGGTTAGATTATTGGTGGATATTATTTGACAGTAATTGTTTACAGTGGAAGTGTGATACATCTAACATCAGAATACACAAATGTTCCTACCAAGACTGATATTTGGAAAGAAGATATATCTGGTCCATTGTGAAATATTCTAGTAAATATACTAGAAACTTCAAAATATGTTCAACAGCGAACATATGTGACCTCTCCCTGATTTTATACCAATTAGTCCGGAAATATACATGTCCATGTGATATGTGGGTATATTGGCTACTTGGCCATAAACTCTATTTGCATGGTGCTGTAGCGAGGCACTCTAGAACTAACACTTAGCCAGAAATTCATATAAAATATTGTAGAATATTTATATAAAATATGATTTTTATGAAAACCATAAAAAGGAGTCGACACTCATCATAAATTGTACTTTCTCTCACCCTTTCTGTGCTTCTTTCTCTCTTTGCAATCCCTGACACTATGTGCCATACAAAATAGCTCAATGGACATGACCGAGGAAAATAATGATGATGATAATAATAATAATAATAATGAAAATCTTATTGCATCTTAGAACTTGTTGGTGTTAAAAGCAAGGGAACCTCTCCTATAAGAGTCATGTGGTTTTGTTCTATGAATTGGTGTTGCTGCTTGAGCTGTCCGTGGAGATGAGGATGTAAATTGACTCAAGGGTTTCTTTGTCATTGTTGCTCTGAAAAAGTAAGCCCAAAAGAATGGAGAGAGGTCAGGAAATGATGCCATCACAGAAAGGCATGGCTTAAAGAAGATTTAAATAATAAGCAGTTTAGAGTTTAAGAGTGTACTTGCTCTGTAAATGCATAGGTGTACAAATCCATTATTAAAAGTTTTCTTAAACTCCACAAACCAACAGAGCATGATGAAGACTGCCCACCACAAGACAGCTGTCACTGCCTACCACAAGCTAATGCAAGTGACATTCAGGCCAGCCTTCTTCCTGCGGAGTCAACAGGCCAGCAGGTCCCAGGTCATCACTGGCCCATGGCCATTCCCCAGGGCAGCTTGAAGCCCTCTTTGAGTAATTCAGACGAGAAGCCATTATTTCCTGCTTTATGTTTTGTTGAATATCATGACTATGAACATTGCTTTATTGTTAGAAAGTTGCTGGATCTTTCGCAGCACTGAGAACATTTACGAGGGCCCTTCAGGGGGATGCTTTCTGGGAGGGTTGATGGACTTAACCATATGGCTCCCGTTAAATCCCATGCAGAGCCTTGAGAATTACCTCTGACAAGGGGGCCAACAGCCTTCCACTCACAGAGTTTTATGTGTGGAACAAAACATTAAGTACTGATACTTGAGGAAATATAAGGTTTCTTAACATTCAAAAGTTGTAATACCACATGGTATTGTGGCCAGATGAAGGGGACAGCGCCAGAACAGCAGAGCACATAGACATGTATTCCAAGAAGCAGAAAAATACCCCTGCTCTCCTCTCTGAATATGGCTTTGCCTCTGATCCCACGGGTAAGGCTGGTATCTTCGTGTCTCAGCTCCTCACCTGGAACACAGCAAGGCTGGCGTCTTAGCTCAGACTTCTATAGCAAAATACCATAGACCCAGTGGCTTTAACAACAGACATTTGTTTCTCATAGTTCTGAAAGCTTGAAAGCCCAAGGTCAAGGTACCAGGAGATTCAGTTCTTGGTGAGGGCTCTCTTCTTCCCTTGTAGAGGGCTGCCATCTTCTTGTGTATTCACCTGGGGTGTGTGTGTGTGTGTGTGTGTGTGTGTGTGTGTGTGTGTGTAGGAGAGAGAGAAGGAGAATATGTGAGCTTTGGTGTCTCTTCCTGTTCTTATAAGGACACTAATCCCATTATAGGAGCTTCACTCTCATGACCTCATCTAAACCTAATTACCCCCCAAAGGCTCCCACCTCCGAACATTTATTCCATAACAGCTAGTCTCTTTGGGAGAAAGAATCAGATGTCACTCCTCAATGGCTCAAGATTTTTGTTAGAAAAACCCCTTGATTAGCAGGCTGATACTGAAGGGAAGGAAACTAACCTTTATCCAACATCTACTTCTTGCCAGGCACTCATCTAGCTTTGCATGTTGTTTCCTATAATTCTCCAAGAGCCCAGAGAGGTAGCCATTATGTACTCCAGTTTTATTGCCCAAAGAAGAGAAGTAACTTGTCCATAGTCATTCAGCCAGGGAGATGAGCAGAGTTTTGAAAGTAGGTCTATTGGACTCCAAAGCAGATGTTTTCCCTGTGCTCCTGCCCATGGAAACCCCAGCGCCATGGAAGGCACATAAGTATGTCTGACCATTTAGGAGAATCATATACAAACATGAGTTGGCTAATGCTCACTGTATCCGGTTACAGTTTGAAATGCACCTGTGCTTTCACACACCTGCAGGGCTGTCAAGGGCAGAGGTGGACACTCAGAGTTGCCAGCAGATACTTCAGTCCTTCAGGAGAAATATATTATAGTTCCCTAGCCCTCAAGGAAGGGAAATTGGGGATTGTCATGAGCACTTGAATACAGAGATTGAGTCTGTACCTGGGAGATCTTCTGGCCAAATTCCCTCATTTTTAAGAAAACCAAAGTCACCTCAGAGAGTCACTGCCCTTTCTTTTTATTATTATTATTATTATTATTATTATTATTATTATTTTATTATTGCTTAAAGTAATACAAAGGGTATTACATATGTGTCCATTTTTCTCCCCCACCCTAGACAGTCCCCTAGCCTCCCCTATCCCCCAGTGTCTTATGTCCATTGGTTATGCTTAAATGCATGCATACAAGTCCTTCGGTTGATCTCTTACCCCCCTCCCTCCTGCCCCTCCACCACCCTCCCCGGCCTTCCCGCTGCAGTTTGACAATCTGTTTGAGGCAGCTCTGCCTCTGTATCTATTATTGTTCAAAAGTTTATAATGGTCTCTATTATCCATGAATGAGTGAGATCATGTGGTATTTTTCCTTCATTGACTGGCTTATTTCACTTAGCATAATGCTCTCCAGTTCCATCCATGCCGTTGCAAATGGTAAGAGTTCCTTCCTTTTTAGAGCAGCATAGTATTCCATCATGTAGATGTACCACAGTTTTCTAATCCATTCATCTACTGATGGGCACTTAGGCTGTTTCCAGATCTTAGCTATGGTGAATTGTGCTGCTATGAACATAGGGGTGCATATATCCTTTCTGATTGGTGTTTCTGGTTTCTTGGGATATATTCCTAGAAGTGGGATCACAGGGTCAAATGGGAGTTCCATTTTCAGTTTTTTGAGGAAACTCCATACTGTCTTCCATAGTGGCTGCACCAGTCTGCATTCCCATCAGCAGTGCACAAGTGTTCCTTTTTCTCCACATCCTCTCCAGCACTTGTCGTTTGTTGATTTGTTGATGATAGCCAGTCTGACAGGTGAGAGATGGTACCTCATTGTTGTTTTGATTTGCATCTCTCCGATGATTAGTGACTTTGAGCATGTTTTCATATGTCTCTTGAGAGTCACTGCCCTTTCTGCTCCACATTTGGCTTCTTGGTTTTTAGGAAGACACTGTGCCCTACCAAATGAAGTGTGACTTCCAGGCTTATTCTGTGGATAGGTGATTTTGCCTATGACCTCCTCTTGGAGGAAGATTTTATCTTATGAACACACAAATTTCCAGAATCTTCCATACAAGTGTTTCTGTGCATAACCCCTTCGCCCATTTTTAGAACAGATAAGCACAGAAGAGGGGAAGAGGGTCTGCTTCTAGAGCAAAGAGCCCATGATTATTTAGTTTATGTCTTTCATAACTCTAAATACTTACTCTTTTGTGCAGAATATTGAAAAAATAAACCTGGAAAACAACAGCCTGCTCAGAGCCAAACCATGACAGGTCAGAGCAGAGTCTTAGAAAAATATTAGCCAAGGGTTCAGATGTCATGGATTTAGGATAGTCCGGGCTCTGCTATTTAAAAAGGTTTATAACCTTGGCCAAGTACTCAGCTTCTCTAAGCCCCAGTTCCTTTACCTATATAGGATAGGGTTAGCCAGCTGACCACAAGTCAGTCCCAGCAACAGTACCCTCATTCAAAGCTTCTTTTCTTTCTCACATTTATTTTTTCCTCTTGGTTTGTTTTCATCCAAGAGCTGAGTTTAGTATGAGTTCTGGATTATCTGAGCTCCAGGATGTGTTCGCATACCCAGTAGGTGAAGAACAGTGTAGGACTTGGAAATGCTTGGGAAGTGGAAGCCAGTCAAAGAGAGGGTTTCCCGCAAAAGAAGCCAGAGAGACCTGAATTCCAGGCTCAACTCCTATTCCTATGTGAATATCAACAACTTTATAATTCTGTTGACCTTGCCCATTTTATAGTTCAGTAAAGTGATGTTCAGAGAGGAAGTAACTTGCCCTGGGTCATAACGATAATGACAAGAGCCAGAACTAGAAGCCAGGCTACCCACACCGTACTCTCTCAATGAATGTGACCTTGGGAGCTACTTTGGGAGCTTAGTTCTACATACAGACCATGTGTCACTTCCACCTGTGCACTAAACTTATCAAGAAATTGTTCTTTTATGCTCACTTTGCTAAAAGTGGCTTTTGTTAGAGATATAACTACAAAAACAATAGCATAATATTAAAAGATGTAAAATAAATCCAGTGCAAGAAACATGGACAATGATCTTGCCAGACACAAGTCTATGGGAAAATACAATCTACTATCTTCTATTCTGGCATTATTATTATTTGGGGGGGGTAGTCTACTTTGTGGAAGAGCTGAAAAACAGGGCTTTAGCTTACATCAATATTTAGCATCTTCCTAGGGATAAGCCTTGGATAGGTGCCATATAACTAAACATTGAGAGTTGAGGGTATATATTTCCCAAAATAAAAAATGCAATAATTAACTGTACCTTTCTGTACTTGTCATAGTTCCTCTATGGGGATTGGCTGGGTAACTTCTGTTTTCAGGGACAGAAGCATGAATGCCCAGCTGGCTCACCACTATAGGTTTACATGGCTCATGGTGTGGTGTTTAGAGAGAATCCCAGGACTAAGTGTAGCCATTCCTTGAAGAATTCCAAAAGGGATATTAACATGGAAAAATGATTCCTGTGTGTAGTGCTCTGCAAGGTGGGCATGTCCAGAGAAATGAACTTGATAAAATAGAACTGGCCCTTTGGAAGGGGGAGTATACTTTGCTCTTTGGGAGACTGAGCACGTCCAAGTAATCTGGCAGTGTCCCAGCGGGCATTTCTGATTATCTGTAGCTTGCATATTCCTAAGTACTATATGTCTCACAAAGTTCAAATAACTCTCTATGAACTGATTGACAAGTAGGTTCTGAGTTAAGAGAGGACTGTTTTAGAATTTGCAGATGGGCCATGGTACCCATGGCATATACAACGTGTTCATATAATTGGACATTTGGGGAGTCAAAAGATCATTGATTCAACAGTTTCCTCATGTGTTTTTCAATTATATTAGACCAAATGGATTTTCTGTACTACCATTTTTTATATTCTTTCTTATGAGTATTTAGTTAAGGTTTATGCAAACTCTATGGATGTTTTACCATTGGTTGGATGAGAATATCATATAAATAGCAAATTTGGTCTTGGATTTTGGATGTACTAGTAAAGGCAGTCCTTGTTCGCGGAATCCTATTTCAATGAGTCAGTACAAAGCCACTGATGGAGAGATGGGAAGTTGGGACTGGCGGTTACGCCTGTACTGCTCAGAAGCTCTGGGACTTTAAATAGGCCCCTTCACCTAAATGGGCCCTACTTTCCTATCTTATAAGGTATCCTTTAAGAAGAGTAAGAAGAAGAAAAAGGTAAAGATACAAATTATGAACAACAAACATGCATCTATCAACAAGTGAATCTAAGAATCAAGTGAATAAATAATCTGGTGATCATAATAGAATCAGAGACATACAAAGGGAATGGACTGGCTATTCTTGGTGGGGAAAGGGGTGTGGGAGATGCGGGAAGAGACTGGACAAAAATCATGCACCTATGAATGAGGACAGTGGGTGGGGAGTGAGGGCAGAGGGTGGGGCAGGAACTGGGAGGAGGGGAGTTATGGGGGGAAAAAAGAGGAACAAATGTAATAATCTGAACAATAAAGATTTAATTAAAAAAAAATAAAAGAAAGAATGAAACTAGATTGTCTAGTAAGTGCCCTCTTCTAGCTTTGGGAACAACTTTGTTTCCTTATCATCACTAACACTCCACACTGCTTAGCTCATATAAATTATAAAAGAATAAATTCCATAAAATAGATATATTCACATTTAGCAGGAAATCTAGTAATCTAGTTGCCAAGTATGTTGTGCTTTTGGTAAAGATCAACATAAAATTCTTGTAGAGTAATAAACATTCTTAATGGCACCAGACACATTTAAAAGAATTTGGAGTTTTATAGTTTTTCCCCCTTTGGCAAAGTGTATTTTGGCTGGTAAATAGGCCGGTAAAGTCTGTAAAATGATAGGACCCTTGTGAGTGTGGGGTAGAGACATGCCGGAATGTGCTAGGGTTGCTTTTGCTGGGGTGCAGATCTTTGTAGAGAACAGATGGCCCCAAACATCTTTGAAATGCCAGAAATGAACCAGATATTGGTTCAGATGTGGTAATTCACAAGCCAAATGCATAGCATTCTACAGCTGACCTTCAATTTATTATGTTCAGTCCATAGAACCCATAAACATTTTCTACACAAATAATCATAATGGTAATGCAACAACAGACACCCATCCCCAAGTCACCAGGCCACTGAACACTTGTCAAATATAAAATGTCATTCTCAGAACCTGTAGGAGCCGGAGGCCAAGCATTTGGCAGACTTTCAGGGATCACTGCATAGTGTGGCATTTCCCCTCACTTTTCCCAATGTCTTGCTCAAATTGAGTACCTGAAGAGAGAAGCAGTAGAGTGCTTAATTGAAGAAGAACGGGCTACTTCCACTTCAGTACTGTTTGACTAGTATGGGGGGAGCCATTTTGATAAACCTGCAAACTCAGTGAAACCAACATCTACCTCTAATGCCTTTCTGTAGCCCAGTGTTGAGTCAGGTCATATTGTTAATGACAAAAACAAAACAAAAATGCAGTTTTATAAATGCACATTCCAAAGTATAGTCTCTCTAAAACATTGAAAGAATGAATTCTTTAAATGATGCGAAATAAACTGTACTATTTCATAAGACTGGAAAATTTTAACATCAGCATCCAAATGAAAATTGTCTCTATGTGTGTTTGTGTGCACACATTTCATAATATTTTGCTTTACTAAAACATGATTTAGGCCATTTGACAATGTATATAATGTTATTCAAAACCCTTGAAGAATTTTGCCAGATGTATTCTGTGTATTCCACATAACATGGTGTTCATAACGCCCCTTATAACTGGCCTCTTACATGACAATAAACTGTACCAGCACCTTGAAACCACATTTAAAGAATAGTCGTAGTAACCATATTCTCAGGTGATGATTAAAAATAAATAAAGAAAAGAAAAGAGAAAGAAAAAGAAAACTCATGTAGATTCAGATTAGCCCCTTTACCTAGTTTTCATAAAGTTGAAACAGTTCCTCATTATCTAGAAAATGACCATTTGGTTGATGGATTATGTTTTCAGGAGGAGCTACTTTTTATTTCTCTGACACCTTGGCATCATTGGTATGTGAGGGGAGATACTGAAGTGTTAATGCTGATATCCCAGGAGGGTGGAGACAGCCAAATCCTGGTGTGGGGGAGGGGCATAGCTCAGGTGGAGGAGGGAGACTATTTCATGGTAAACGGCTGTGTGGCACTGACCAGGGGCTTGGAGCTTCACCAAGGAAGGCTTCCATCCCCAGGAGATTCTGACTTACAGCTGCAGGGAATGGGGATGGGAGGGCACTGATCTGAGGTTCCTTCCTTCCCTCTTCCCTCTTCCCCTCTCTCTTTCCTTTCATCTCTCCTAGAAGGAAAGGAAGAATGTATCAAATTATTCATGTCTGTCATTTCGCCATAGCTCTGGCTAAAAGTCTGGAATTGGAGAAAGTTTAAAATGTTTAACTAAAAGGGAAATGAGGTGTGTGTGTGTGTGTGTGTGTGTGTGTGGTGTCAACTACTAGACATGTCCCAATCCCCGCTCACTGGGTGGATAGTTGCTATTTATTTAATTTAGCTCTGTAGTCAAGCTCTTTGCAGGGAACCAGAGGAGTGAGTTTGTCCAGATCTCTTTTGGCAAATGTGCGCGTGTTTGTGTGAAAGAGAGAGAGAGAAAGAGGGAGAGGCAGAGAGGCGGGAGGAGAGAGAGAGAGAGATTTTTCTTAAACAATGTGTGTGAAACTTTGGCTGTCCCACTGAAGCCACAGACAAACCTCATATTGGGTCCACCGCGTTCCATAATTATTATTGCCATTAGGAATAATTATTATTTGCTTCGTTGAGTTGGCAGTTTGGAGCCTGCCTGAGACAGAGGCTTCTCACAGGAGCCGAGGAGCACAAAGGACCGAGCACTCACCCACAAGTGCTTCAACATGTTTGGACGACATCCTGCTCTTGGTTCACTTCATTGGGTTTCCTACACATTGAGCTGCAAACTGAATGAAGAGTTCATCAAATACAGAACCGGCATGAATGAGCACCGGCACGTAAAGCTTTTTGATTGGATGCCGGGATTCTTGGCTTTTCTCAAGTCTGGAGACAAGAGTTCTTTCTTTTTTCTCAAGTTTGAGATGAGAGTTCTTTCTTGCATTTCTTTAATTAAACATAAAAAATAAATAATGAGATGGAACTTCATTGAGAGGCTGGGCTTGAAAAGGCATGAGATGGAAATGAAGACGAACAAGAGGAACAACCAATGGAAAAGCAGCAGGGCTATTCAGGAGGCAGAATAGTCACAACCCTAACGTCATGTTTTCCTGACTTGTTTGCCTCTGTGCACACAAACTCTCCAGGTTCCAGATTCTGTACTGTTTCCTCTCCCTTTGCCTTATCATTTTGAAATAACTGCCACAGGCATCCCCCACACCCTTCTCAGGGATCTCAGGTAGACTGTGGCCAGGTGTTTGGAACCAGCAGAGAGCCCATGGCAGAAGCTGGGCCTGGCAGAACGGCCCACCAAGTCATTACAGAGAATAGAGCATGGCACACATTCTTCTAGACATTATTTTTCCCACAAGACTTTGTTGGTTCCTTGCCAAGGTCTGTAACAGTCACAGGCCTGTGGGTGCTTAAAGAGAACAGCACACACCCTTAAGTGTGGGTGTCTGTCCTCTCCCTTTAACCTCTTCCTCCCAGGTTGGGTGTTTGTAACAAAAGCTGCTGAATCAGAAGAAGGAAAAACAAAACAAAACCCCAACGTCCTGATGTAGACGCGTCAGACCCAACACCGTGAAGGTCGGTTTTGTCTCCACAGATGCCCAGTCTGTCCTCCATCCCAAAGCCAATGGGATTCCTAGACAGGGTCAGGCAGGACCAGTGAAACCTTGCTGGGCATGAGGGGAGACACCGTGTGTGTAACAACAATATCCCTCCGTTGGTCAGGAATGGAGGCAACTGGCTACCCACGTTCTCCCAGATGTGGAGCCCAAATGGGGGAAGTGCCAAGAATCCCTAAAAAGAGACTTCTTTTGTTATTACACTTTCATTAAATGGGTTCCTTGGGTGAATGCGCCTGTATACCTAAGATGCAAGTGAAAGTTTCACTGGAGTGGTTTCCAGGCATTTGTGGTCCTGGATTTATATGTAGGAACACTGTTTAGAGGGAGAATTCGACAAAGCTGCATGCCTGTCTGCGTTTGCATACAAGATGGCAGTGCAGTCTATAAAGGAAAAGAACCCTGAATTTCATCAGTAGGAGTAAAAGCTGTCTTCAGATCAGATTTTCTGCAAGTGTGGAATTGCTGCTTTTTCAATTTTCACTTGTTCTAGGAATTTGGGGTAGAGATAGGCCAGGAAAGTGGCCTCCCTTGGCATGGAGTTTCATAAAGATGGAACCTTAATTTGTTCCATTTCAGGGTAACCTTCGCAAGGAATCACGATTTCAGGAGGCCCTGTGGAGTGGATTGTTTATATCAGTCCTTAGTTTCTTTGTTACCTTTTTATTCAGAGAGCCTGCTGGACTGCATCTTTTATAGTCTCAGCAAGTGCTTATTTTAATGGTATTTCTATAGAAAGCATTTGATCCTTCATATTTCCATAATGGATTTCTCTGGAAAGCTGGGGATTTTCCAAAGTCTAATTGTTACATCAGTTTTTATAGTGATGGGCCTGATGTTTCTTCTATTAAAAGCCGCCTCTCCATTAATTGACTTAATTTTAGGCCCTTTTCTATAGTCAAGCAATGAAAAGAGCTTGCAAATTCTATTACTTGTTCCAAAATGAGGTGTGTGGTGAGTTCTAGGGTGGGGGGAGCTTCCAAAGGGAACAGGGTGCTATCAGAGCCTAGAGTCACATTAGATGGCAGACCCTGAGGGAGAGGTGCTGACGTCACAGTCTGACATATGACAACAGTCAGGAAACAGTTGTTTTCTCAGCTGCACAGAGATTTTTTCTTTTAAAAAACACATAACTGCCTGGTATAAGAGATGAGCAGGGTTCCCCCAGCATGTTACGATGTGAGGCCCATGTGCCATGTTATAAAGATGAATTACTAGAATAAGGGCAACTAGAATCTATTAACCTGGTATCTATTGAGCCTGTTTGGGGGCTGTCAGAAATGAGGGGACGTGCCACACCAGTGTTGTTCAGTGGTTGAGCGTTGACTCATGAACCAAGACGTCACTGGCTTGATTCCCTGTCAGGGCACATCCCCAGTAGGGTGTGTACAGGAGGCAGCCAGTTGATGTTTCTCTCTCATATATATTGCTGTCTCTCTATCCCTCTCCCTTCCTCTCTCTCTCAAAAATCAATAAAAAACATTTTTTAAAAATGAAGGAACATGGAGATCAGCCAGCAGGGCACCCCATCTCCCAAAGTGCCTCACCCAGAGCAGCTCCGCATAGTTTATTTCGTTGAGTTTCTGCATAAGCAACTGTTTGAATGAAGTTCTCTAGCAAGGCCAAAGTTTGAAAACTCCAGAGTTGGAAGATTCCTTTCTCTCCACGTACTGTCTTAGAAGTGAATTCCTGGGCAGGCATATGTAGGACCATCTTGACAGGTTTCCTGTTGAACTAGCGCCACCATCGCCATTGTGGCAAGTACTGGTAAATGAGATCGGAGAAACGCGCTCTGGTTTCTGAAATGAAGGGGGTTTCTGGGGACTAAAACATGAAAGAACTTTTAGTTGATGGGAGGGAAGAAAATTGTCAAAAGAAAAACACTAAGACTTCATGGGAACCTGTACATTTTAATCTCTCAGGAAAAGGAAGAGCAACAACAAAGGATGGTGCGTTGTTTCCGTTCACTTTTCTAGGCAGGGTACTCCAACACTGTGATCGCCAGGCTGAGGCCCTGGGACACAGGCGGGCCACAGAGGCAGCGGCCACAGACCCAGAACCCCACATGCCTTTGCCTTGGCCCCTCTACCTTTAATCTGCAGACCTGCCCTCTTTCTCCGTGTAAGTTAAGCTCTCCAGATTTTGCTATTATTTTTCTTTCTCCGCCATTTCACCTTTACTGAAGTCTAACCTCTCTGCATCTATCCCTAGAGGAATATGATGGCTGCCTCCTTGGAAGCCTCCTCTGCGCTCGCCCCCTGGGACAACCCCTTACTTCAGGCTCAGCTTGTCCTGTCTATGGGCAATGCCCAGTTATGTCCATCTTTAACTACTGTGTATATGTTATTCTGAGTCAAATTGCACCTCCCCCTAAAAAGATATGTTGAAGCCCTAACCCCGGGGCCTCGGAAGGTGACCTTATTTGGAAATTGGATCTCTGCAGATGTATTCAAGTTATGATGAGGTTATATGGATTAGGGCGGGCATAGACCAAGCGAGTTCCTCACAAGTGGCCATGTGATGGCAGAGGCAGGGGTTGGAGTGATGCCTCTTGAGATCAAGGAAAGACAGGGTTCTCTGGCAACTGCATGAAACTGGGAGAGAAGCATGGGGCACAGAGCCTCGGGAAAACCAGCCCTGCACACCTGATTTCAGCCTTCTGACCTCCAGAACATTGAGAGAATACTTTTCTGTTGTTTTTCAACCACCCTGTTCATGGCAAGTAGTTCCGACAGCCCTAGGAAAGTAATACATGTGTCTTCGTATCTCTAGGGACCTATTAACTTTGCCAAAAGAATTGTGATTTTTTTTTTTGAAATCTATCACTCTATTCCCCATTTATTCAACAGGAACAGAGAGTCAGATAAAAGCATTGGAGAACAAAGCTAAGAATAAAAGTAAAATTATTCTCTGGAGAACTGGTGTCTTGTTGGAGTTGGGAACTGTTTGGTGGATTAGTCTTCATTCTCCATTTGTACAGAGAGGAAGCCAAGAGGCCTACTCTAGATCAACAGACCCGCTATCAGTACCTTCCGATGAAAGATGTGGTGAGAGATACAGTTTACCTGGGCTGCAAGCCTGCAGTGCCATAAAAAACCCACTTTGCGGCGAGTGGAGGTGAGGGTGGCTTTTCCTCAGCCCTGTGCACTCTGCTTTGTATCTGCTGGATTCTAAAGGATGCGGGCATTGTTGATTAAGCTGTCTAACCTATAATTTACAAGGAAAGCAGGCTCAGCACTCCATGCAGGTAGTGGGGCTTTTAATCTCGGCCTTCCAGAAGTTTTTAGCAGCTAAGGACATTTCCTAAACATTGAAGGCCGGGCTCCAGTGACTCATCTGAGGAAGGACACCCCAGGGTGATGGGTTTTGTTTTCCCGTGTGTGTGTGTGTGTGTGTGTGTGTGTGTGTGTGTGTGTGTGTTTCTTCAGGCACTGAGCCTAATCACCAAGAGCTTTCTTTTGGATGGTGCCTAATTCCTTTCAGCCCCTCAGCCTGCGGGCTGGTGCTCATTCTCATGACTGATCAGGGTTTTAGCTGCTGTTCTCCTAATACATGTTTTTGAAAAGGGAAGTAGCTTACTTATGTGGCAGCACTGTTCTTTTGATCTGTTAACTTTTCTTAATTCTTTTTGAAGCATCCTTCTGCCTCCTTTTCTGGCTCTGAGTGATTTAAGGGAAAAATCCTGGAGTTTAGATGCTCTGAGAAACCTAATGCCCCGAGAAATCCAGTAAAGCCCACCGCCAGAATTGTGTTGGGGGGCGAGGGCTATGGGGATGACCACCCAGAGTGAGAGCCCGCTCAGATGACAAAAGCAAGCCGACATATACCTGTGTGAGGCTGCCACTGAGTAGCGGGCTGTAGGCTGCACATACCTGTGGAGGTGGGACTACACTAACATGTATTCAAACATCTGAAAATTTCAAATTTGCTTTCAGGGAAGTGTGTTTGCCCCTCCGTATATAATAGATGCAAAGGGTTTTTATTGTCTCCCCTCCCTTAGTTTGAATAATCACATCTTAGGAACTTTGTATTTTTTTGGATTCAGAGTGAACCATCCTGGGTTTTCTTTTACTTAATGGGCTCTTCAAATCACTATATCACCTTGATTCCCTTGATATTTTAAATCAACCAGAACATGGAAGCAATTCTCCTGGCCACACCCCTGTTGATGTGAAGTGACACCTCCCATGGCTCCTGCTGTTTGTGGTGTCAGCCTTGTTGGTCAGAACTTGGGTTGGGTGTCTTCCAAATTCAGGTGCCTCTCTGGTCCTGATGAAAGACGCACAGGTAAGCACAGGGGCTGCTACAGCAGGTAGGGAGGGGAGGAAGCAGAGAGTTCCCCAAACAGCTCAGATCTCTGGGAGGGAGCAGGATGTTCTCATAATCTTCGTAAAATAATAAAAACTATAAAACATTTTCCTGCAGTTCTACCCAAGTAAAAGCAAGAGGGTGATTGTCCTTGCAGCCCCTGACAACCCTGCCCCTCCCCAGCTGCTGTGGAACATTAAGCTCTTCCCATGGCTTATTCAGCTCTTTCATCACTTTAGAACTTCCATCATAAGGAGAGAATGATAAGGAAGAAGCAAACCGGGCAGATAATGTAGGCACACTCACCAGCAAGCATTTTCCTTTAGTGTGATAAGACAAATCATGCGTCTCAGACTTTGAAATGATTAAAAAGTTCCAATCAAAATACAAACCAAGTTTTAATTTAATAAGCCTTCTAAAAAGTGGTTTGTAGGCAAGCGTCATTAATAATCACATTCTGGCTGGTAGCCACCAGTGGGAAAGAATGGGGTGTCCCAGCGTGGTATTTGGGCATGTTTGTCCATCCCACAAAAAGAACTTCTAGTTTGGGATCACTTTTCCCAGCTGGCAGCAGCCTGGCATGAGAGGGCATTCCTGGTGGCAAAAATCAGACTGAAGGGGAGAGAGTGGTCCAGCCATTGCTTCTGGCAGTCATCCTCCTGCTCTGTGACCACACAATGATAACATAAGATCATGTCAAATGTTATTGTAAAAGGTGGATCATCAAATCCATAGGATTTTAAATAATTCAGTTGTTTATCTACACTTGGCTTTAATCAAAAAAAAGGGGGGGGGGGATTTGTGGAGCCATACCGAAAGTACAATACAACAAAATGAAAAAGAAAGCTATGGAAGGAAGGTCAGCAGTGGGAGGGCATTCTAAATGAGACTGCAAGATGCTGAGATGTTGCTGGGAAAGACATTGGTCCCGATTGCTGTCATCTTTTCAGTAAACCCGAGTCTGAGTCTGCTGGCACAGGGCACTTTCTGCAGGAGTCACAACTTTTAGGGAGAAACGAAGCTTGTCCTTGGTCCCACAGTGAATTTTTAGGTATATGTTCGACCTCACCTACCCATGGATGCTGTGCGTCATCAGCGCACTGTTTGGAACATGTGTTAATGAGCTCTGAAGGAGCAGGCCAAAGGTAGCAGGATTCTTGGGGAGTTAAAAAAAATAAGTTTTGTAAAACTAAGCAGGCCATTGTGGAGGTAGACCAGGGCAGGGGTGAGGGGGAGAAGGAGGGTGGGGGAAAGGGCAGACTCATATTAAAATCCTGATATAAAGTTCTAAGCGACGAATAAGAGGCTTAAATACATAAAGAGCGAGGCTAAATTTGGACCAATTTCCTGTGAAATCTCTTGTGTAATATTTTCAATTTGTGCTTGTTTAATGTGGTTTATTTTCCTAAGGTTCACAGTATAGGTTTTAAATTCAGCCTTGACTACACACATGTGTTGAGAGGTTATGAAATGAGAGCCAGCCCAGACCAGTCTCCAACTGGGTGCCCTTGGGTGGAAAACATTACCTCCTTTTCAATGCCTACAATTTCTTCTTGGGCACTGATTCTGTTTCTTCCCTAAAGAAACAGCTCCCCGACTACTTGTTCGTCACCTGGTTTCGACAGCACAAGTCCAGCTATATGTCAGTGCACTTAAAGCTGCTCCACGGCCTGTTCACTCCAGATCAGAATTCCAGGGTCCTTTCGGGCAGGCCTCCGACGTCCCCATGAAATCTCAAGTTCTGGACACAGGGATAATTCCCCCCTTCTCATTAGAATAGAAAAACCACCACAGGCCCTCCAGAGGGCTCGAAGTGCTGTACAGAATTCTAATTTTGGCCTCCGATGTCCTGGATCCCACCTTCTCTAGGATGTGATCATTTCCTGCATGTAGCAGGAATGGTTCTAGTGACTTGAATCCAGTCTGTAAGACCTGTAGCAGTGATGGTGAACCTTTTGAGCTCGGCGTGTCAGCATTTTGAAAAACCCTAACTTAACTCTGGTGCCGTGTCACATATAGAAATTTTTTGATATTTGCAACCATAGTAAAACAAAGATTTATATTTTTGATATTTATTTTATATATTTAAATGCCATTTAACAAAGAAAGATCAACCAAAAAAATGAGTTTGCGTGTCACCTCTGACACGCGTGTCATAGGTTCGCTGACCTATAGTGTCAAGTCAGACCTTAAAACAAGATGGCACTTACTCTATCAGACCTTGTATGATAGTTACCCGGTGTTTGTCTCTCCTTCTGGGGCTTTAAGTCCTTAAAGCAAAGATTGTGGTGGATTCATTTCTGTGTATCCTGCAACACACAACATTCTATATATAAAAGGCCAGGGACCATAAGCATAATGACTAGAATGACCGCTCGACCAGTCTCCATGAGGTTGCATTGACCACCTTTCAGTCCCTCCCCTCCCTCACCCTCCACTCCCGCCTGCAGGCGAACGGGAAACCATAGGGAAGCGGGCGGGTGGTGACGGGGTGGGACAACTGACCTCTGAGTTTCTCCACCCAGCCTGCAGGCTCCGATGGATCAGCCAACGGGGGAACTGGGGTGGGTGGCATGAAGACCGGGCTGGCTGTCAAGCTGTTGGGATCCCCAGCTCATCCCCGGCTGCTCAGGGGCTCAGGCTGGTGGGAAGCGGGCACTGGTGACTTTATCTCTATGCACATGTGCCGGGCCGGCCACTGATGGAACACGCTGCCTGCTCAGGGCCGCTCACTTGGGCGCTGCTGCTGCTGGGGCTTATGGCGCTGATGGAAGCTGCGGGGCATGCCTGCGACCTACCCGCCCTGGTGGCAGAGGCAGCATTTGGCCTGGGGACTGGCAAGTGGGCAGAAGGTGGTCCTGATCGCAGGCTAGGCCTAGGGACCCTACCCACATGATTTCGTGCTCTGGGTCTCTAGTCTATCTATATAAAAGCCAAGTGACTGGAACAACGGAATGACCAGAACAACCAGTCGCTAGGACACACATTAGGGAGGCCAACCAGCCCGATCAGGGGGCCTCTAATGGTCCCCAACCACCAGTGGCCTCTCTCCCCGGCTGACCCCGCCCCCAAGCACCACCCCCCCATTGGGGGCGGGGCCGGACAGCCAATCTCCCACGTCCCCTTCCCCCACCATCAACCAGCCTGATTGGCCCCCTTTGGGACAGGCCGTCCAGATCCCACCTGTACATGAATTCATGCACCGGGCCTATAGTGTTACATAATATGGAGAACTATATGTGTGAAGGTATGCTTATATATATGGATATAAAAGGGTCAAAAAGAGAATTCATGTTTATGCAGGGTTCATTAATTTAAACAGTGAGAGATTAATAGGAGAGATAATGAGTTTTATAGATGTCTTCTTCTTCACTACCATTCAACAAAATATTCATCATTTATTCAGTCAGCCATTTATTCAGGAAGCATTTATCAAGGACCTGTTTTTTTGTGTGTTTTTGTTGTTTTCTCTGAGGATACATAAGCCTTCCAAGTCTAGGTTGCAAAACCAGAAATGACTGTTTGTAGTTCTAGCTTTTATTTGCATCTCTGCCTGTGACACAGAGTACAGTGATATTGAAATCTGGCATCTCCTTGCCTCCCCTATGTTTTCTTAGTCTTTCTTTTTTTTTTTTCTTGGCATGAAAGTCTTTCTCAAGATGGTAGATCTGGGCTAGAAGCAATCAAGAAGTTGTTCTCCAAGCCTCTGTTTTCCCTGGAAGGGATGACATAATTATTGATCAGTGCTGACTTTCTTGCTGGGGATGCAGTTTCTCCCCACCTGCCTGCCCAGCTTTCTAACTAACTCGGGTATGGTGTCAGGAAACCAGCAGCCTAGAAATGTGAGGCTCACCTTATGGTCACTTTTCCCCCTGACATTCTATTATGAATATTTTTAACATAGAAGTAGCTTCAAGAATTGTTTATTTAGCACCTAGATTCTACATTTTGTTATATTTGCTTTATCATATATTTATACATATTTGTTTCTCTATCCATACATCAATCCATCTTATTTTTTATGCATTTCAAAGTAAGTTGCAGACATCAATAACTTTACCCCCTACCACTTCTGCATCTGTATCATTAGAGTTCATTATGTGTTTATGGTTCTTTTTTGTTGTTGAAATTTATAAAGAGCTAAATGCACAGGTTTCATGTAGGATGTCATTTTCTTTTCTGGCCTGTCTCATTTTTAATAACTAATCGTGATGAAAAGGATGTTGTCATATTCAAGGTTAGCATTTTTAGGTGGTGAATGTTCACATAACTTTTTCCTCTACGTGGTGATATCTGTTCTACTCAGGGAGGAGCAAAAAGAGAAAAGGAGTATGTGAGGCTTGTGTATTAAAAGCCTCACTTTGCAAACAGTCTGCATCGTCTCCTTCTTCCCTCTCTGTATTCACCTCCTTTGTCTCATCTACAGCCCTTTGTTGCTGCAACAATGGGAGAGACAGGATACATGGTAGTGAGGGACACAAGCTGTGGCATCATAGAGCCTCAATTCAGACCCAAGTTACTTTGACCTTGGGCCAGTAATACTTAATCACTCAGTGCCTCTGTTAAATGAGGATAACCTTATCATCGAAGGTTGTGATGATTCAATAAGACAAGGGATGAAAATTATCTGGCACATAGTACATACTCAGTGACATCAGCCATTATCATTATTATCACCTACATACCATACCAGCTCAGTTTATGGTTGGAGGTAAGTGTATATCTGTGTGTAGTTAATTTAGAAAGGCTCTAACATTTTTCAGATTACCAAAATGAGTCTTTCGTGTGATCAGTGAATTTTTGAGGAAAGAGTAAAAGTGTATCTTTCCCGCTGTTTGAATGGAAATGAGCACCGCTTAGTCTCAGCTGAGATGTTTACTGTTACTCCACACAGGAGGACCAGTGGGTCTTCCTCACCGTGTCTCTGCTTTGTGTGCCCGGAGTCATGCCTTGGCAGCCAAAGGACATCATGTTTCCCTACATGGTCCCGGGGCCCCATTTGTTAGCTTAAAGTCACCATGTGGTTTCCTTTTTGCTCACACATAGCACCAGTTCTTCAAGCAGCCAGCTTACATTCAGGATTCTTCTTGGCTTCTCCAGTCCATTGCTCTCCATCTTACATCGGTCACACATTCGATTGATTTTCCTCCCAAGCCTCGTGGTTCCCAGTAGCTGACATGGGACCCTGCTTCTGATACTCAGAAAATATTCGTAGACTTGCTTAAGTCATGTGACTATTTCTTAGAAACCTACATGAGGGAAGTTCATCTCTTCCTGGGAACTACACCACTGTTCTCTGCCTTCAGGAATGATAAGGTAGACTGGTTTAGGAACAATTAGAAGCTATGGAAGCTGTCCCAGAAGATGGAGAGGGTTTGAGGAAGACTGGCTACAAAGTGCCATCAAAAGACGGAAAAAGGAGCCATCAGAGCCCAAAGCCTTCTTTTCCTGGGGGCCAGAAAAGGAAGGGTATTAGCTGACTGTGGGGCATAGGGCGTGAGGAAAGGGACAACTCTGACAGGTCCATAACAGCGCTAGCAGTTTCCCGCACTTTGTGCAGCCGACAGACCTGGTGCCCTGTGGGTGCCAGACACTTGCTAGAACAGCACCTAGCACGTGAAGCTGAGGGGGTCATTTTGATTTCCAAGTGACTTGAGTTTGGATGGCCATAGATGGGATGGATCTGTAGGGTGGTCAGCATTGGTTCTGAGACTAGAGCTGAAGCAATTCGGGACCCTCAGCCCCTTTAAGTGAGTCTTATCAGATCAGGCCATCACCGAGCAGATAGGCAGGTAAGTCTCTCAGACCTCTGAACCCAATTAAAGTTGTACCACAAAGAAATCAAACTCATGTGGTTTGCATTTCAGAAAACTACATTTGGTGGGCTGTTCCTGTTTTAATTCGGTAACCTAATGCAGACCATGTGAACATTTGAAACGCTTTTAACAGTTAAACCAGCTCAAATAACACAGAACCAGAGCAGCAATAAAGAATGAATTAAAGCTGATTGCAACTGTGGCCAACATGGTATTTTTTCTTGCAAAGAACTTGGGGGGAATAGAATGCAGGACCAGTGGGAGGAAAGACAGGTATCCCACTTTCAGCTTTGAGTAAAGCAGCAGGCACTTTGACTTCTTTAGTTCTTAAGCAAATGTTTGAAACAGATTAACTTAGAAGGTACACTTAAATCTTGAAGGGATTTTAGACAAGGGAGTAAAGGGGTTGACATCCTTTAGAACTGATAGCTTGGAAGTTAGTAGCCCTGCATTCCCCCTGCTGTCTAAGACAGTTAGCTTTGTGGGCAGGGGAACTGTGCTGAGCCTACAGAGGTCGAGAGTTCAGTCCTGCCCAGGTCACTTAGCCTCGCTCTGGAGGAGGCGGGGAAGCAAAACCTATTTGAGTGCCAGAGCCTGTCCTTCCCATGTGTCTACAAAGGGTGACCCAGGAATGAGAAGGTGAGACAGTTGTGATCAGTTGATATGTTCTATGTACCAGGCACTGTTCTAGGTGCACTCAGCGCCACATATCTAACCTAGTTACTGAAACCCTTAATGCATCAGTTTTCTTATCTGTAAAATGGGGATACAATTAGGATTCCTATTTCACGGATGAGGAGACTGAGGCACAGAGAAGTTAAATTACTTTGCCAAGGTCAGAGAGATACTAAATGGCAGGACCAGGATTCAAACCAGGGGTTTTTGGTATGAATAGCTTCGGCACAACCACAACATACCACTCTAGCAAGGTAAACAATTCAAAGGCAAATCTAGTTGCTGATAATGAAAGTAAATGCCATAAGCTTCAGCCTGGCTTATCAGCATCTCATATCAGCATCTGTGATTGTGATAACCACACCAAGACTTAGCATAGTTGCTTTTTTTGTGTGCTCCACAATAGCTGCTCCATTCATGTTAGTTGAATTTAATTTTATACATGTATAGAAGATGCCTCCTGAAAAATTGTTGGTGTGCTCCAACCATGGATGGGGAAATTTCTATGAATAAAATCTCAAAGAGATGATGAGTATGCATTGAATTTATTTCCATGTAATTCCAGGCTCTTGATGGGGTGTGATGCTTGCAGCTTGGGCTCAGCCCTGGGAGATGGGCCATAGGTGATAACTAACTGCCTGCCACATTTCCCAGAATGTGCTGACTTTGTCAGAGATCCAAAGGAGTTGGGAGAGAGGGCCCATTAATTTCAGATCCATTAGTGACAGAAAGCCTGCCAAGTGAGAAGAGTAAAACTCCCGGAAGAAACTTTATTTGCAAACTCCTGAAAGGTTATCACCAGCAGCAGGGAGCCGAGGAACCACTGGTGGGCAAAGGGGCTCTGTGAGCCCTGAATGCAGGTTCCTTCTGGAGCAGTGGGAAGCCAGCTTGTCAATCTCTTCTGCAGGCAATGCCAAGTTCATCTGCCTGACTTAGGCAAACACTCCTCCCCAGAAGATGGGAAACCTGCCTCCTTTCTCCTTACAAAATCCAAACTACTATCAATGTTGCCTGCTAGACAACCCTGCACGAAACTTAAAATTACAAAGTATAAATAAAAAGTAAAGTTCTTTTTCTCAACCTCATAGACAAAGTCAAATGGTTAATTAAGGTATCATAGACTAGGTAACTATTTTCACAGCCCCTGTTCTCTTATTAGCGGGGAGAAGTGGATTCAGACACTTGATGAATATGATGTCTGTTTGACTTCAAGGTAAGAGAAATGTAGTTGCCTCCTGCTAAAACTCTGGTTTCAAGGATTACAGCCCACTTAACTCTCTTTAAGGCTGGATAAACATAGGCTGCCTAGTCTCCTAAACATTCCTCGAGTTATTAGTCTAGTTATAATTAACCTTCTAGAAACGTTTTCAGGTCCTCCTGATTCCCCAGGTCAACTCTGCCCTCTTTCTGTGGCATGCCTAAGTGACTCTGAGCATGTCACTCACCCAGCTAGACTGGGCACATCATGTGCATAGAGCTCAGTAGGCCATAAGTAAATAATAATTGAGGAGTACATGGTGAATGGAATAATGCAGAATAGGACCTTGATTAACATTAAGGATAAAAATTCATTTTCTCTCTAATAAAGATTTGTTTATATCAAACTTTATCTCAGCGTCTGCTTTCAGAGAACCCAACCTGTGAGAGTGTCCTTCAACATATGAGACTCAGAGACCTAGGTAACCAAATCCCTTGACTTCCAAAGAGTGTGTGTGTGTGTGTGTGTGTGTGTGTGTGTGTGTATTGAGAAAGAATCATTGATCACCTGCCTCCTGCACGCACCTTACTGGGGATTGAGCCCACAACCCAAGCATGTGTCCTGATGAGGAATCGAACCATGACCTCCTCATTCATAGGTCAATGCTCCACTGAGCCATGCCAGCTGGACGCAAAGAGTTTTAAATTAGTTCTCCCTCCTCCTTGTTTTCTCTGCTACAATTTAAAATTTCTGTTCAGCAGCCTCTACAAGCCATTCTCGCTACATGGGGCTGCAATATTCTCTGAACTTCATATGGTTCAGGACACACGAGTTGCAAAAGATCTGCTTATACCCTACTTCAGTCCTTGCATATCCTTTAGTTGTTTCTAACTCTACTCATTCAATAAGTATTTCTTGAGCATCCCAACTGTCAACTCCCTCACAATCCAATGTCTATATTCTCCTCTATGAAAAGCATTTATTTTAAATATTTATGTTATACATATTTCATATATTTTATAGATAAGTATATAATAAAATATAATATGTAATCTCAGGTGTGCTCTAAAAATAATAAAGAGAAAAACAGGCATGGTTATATATCACACAGTCTAGTGAGGGTGATGGACAGTGATTGACTATTTATACAAATACCTATAAAATTGTAACCTTCTAAGTACAAATGCATGTTGCTATGAAAAGATCTAGGAGAGGAGCTTGACTTTGTTTCAAAGGTCAGGGAAAATTGATTTTTAGAGGAATTTTGGAAATTGGGAGTATCATTATAACTTGAATGGTATAGTATGGTGATTACAGGGGTGGAGGGGGTGGGTGGAAGTGGAAGAGGGCTTAGAGGGGATAAATAGTGATGGAAATATTAATTTTTTTTTAGAAAGAATGGTTTTGGATGGTGTTGGATATACACACACAGACACTAGAGGCCCGGTGCATGAAATTTGTGCACTGGGGTGGGGGGGATGTCCCTCAGGCCAGACTGCACCCTCTCCAATCTGGTACCCCTCAGGGGATGTCCGACTGCCAGTTGGGATCAGGCCTAATCTGACAGTCGGACATCCCTTTAATAATCCAGGACTGCTGGCTCCTAACTACTTGCCTACCTGCCTGCCTGCCTGATTGCCCCTAACCGCTTCTGCCTGCCAGCCTGATCACCCCCTAACTGCTCCCCTGCCAACCTGATTGACACCTAACTGCTCCCCTGCTGGCCTGATCGCCCCAACTGCCCTCCCCTGCAGGCCTGGTCCCCCCAACTGCCCTCCCCTGCTGATGATCTTGTGACAACATGGGGGCAGCCATCTTGTGATGACATGGGGGTGGCCATCTTGTGACATGAGGGTGTGAGGGTCAATTTGCATATTGCATCTTTATTATATGGGATATATATTAGAGGCCCGATGCACGAAATTTGTGCAAGAGTAGGCCTTTGCAGCCCCAGCTGCCTCGGCCCTCGCAGCCCCAGCTTCGTCCAGCTTCCAGACGGTTGTTCCGCTGTTCGGCTTTTATTATATATATATATGTGTGTGTGTGTGTGTGTGTGTGTGTGTGTGTGTGTGTGTGTATATGTATATCTCCAATCAATGATCTAATTTGAAATAAAATTTAAATAGGTCAACATTTATTTCTGCTCATACCACAAGTCCCACCACATATCCCCTTTTTTTTGGTGGGTTCTATTTCTGTCTCACACTCTATATAGCAAGCATCCAGCTGTGCAAAAAGGATAAATCACTTTTAACTCTAGCCAAAGTCTGAGCAAAAGAGAGACCTCCTCTTCTCCTTTTCAACCCTTCCCACCAACACGGTGTTAATTTCAAAGCTGGTGATGAAGATTGAACATGGAAAAGGGTCTGGCTTTTGGCAGCAGCAACTTTGGGAATAATTTAGAGATCACATTTCAAACCCATTTTGCACACCATCAAAGCAAAGGGGATAGGAACTGATGCTTTTGAAATCAGAGGGCCAGGCCAGTCTTCATGTGACTCCAGTTGAAGTTCTCTGGCGTCACAAGTTCAGCAGACGGATATCATACGCCTACCTCTGCTATGGTGTTCTGGATTCCTTGGGAAATATGATCCTTGACCTCACTTTCATCGTGCCTACCACAGAAATTTAGGCCAAGACCTCCTAAATCACAATGTCATGAAACCCCCTTTACCCACTGGACCTAAATATGGGGGTTTCAGTGACCCCTCCCAAAGTCTATCTGACTGGAAGATTCTTCTCAGAGATGATACAGTGCAATTTTTATGAGATTTCGGAGTTTGTGGCAGCTCCATAGAATATGATGAGTTTCTACTCCCTCAAATCAAACATAATTGCTTTTACTAAATATTTGGGCAGACAGGGCAATCAGAACCAAAATAAATGTTAATCACTTCAAATTCAGGGGTGCTCTGAATAAGGCAAACTGAAATTTTATTCTTTTCTAAAGCACAAAGAAAGGAGCCAACCACCATGAATAACTCAGAACTGAATTTCTTGCATTGCATATATTAGAAGAAAAGGATGGTCTATACTGAAACTTATTTCCATAACAGCACTCTGGGATCCAAAAGAATTGAGTCCACTGATGCTTAGAAGCATCTCCATTGCTTACTTTGAACAGTCCATATTAAGTTATTGAGAGGAGAATGCATTGGAATTGCCTCTTCCCATTTTTTATCCAAATAAAACAAGTTCCTTTTGCCATATGTGAATTCTTTTGAATGGGTTAAGGGCATGAAATTATAGCCAAATAGACCTGTGTCCAAGTCCTTGCCTGACAGTGCCATATGGCCTGGCCCAACTGCTATATGATCTTGGAAATAATTACCTTCTCCATACCTCAGTTACATCTTCCCAAAGTGTGGATAATAGCAATCAATTCACATAGCTATTCTATATTATAAAGAAGTAATATGCAAATTGGCCCTCATGCCCTCACACAAGATGGCCGCCCCCATGTGGTCACAAGATGGCCACCACAACATGGCCAGTAGAGGAGGGCAGTTAGGGGCAACCGGGCTGGCAGGGGAGGGCAGTTAGTGGGACCAGGCCTGCAGGGGAGGGCAGTTAGGGACGACCGGGCTGGCAGGGGAGGGCAGTTGGGGGCAATTGGGTCAGCAGGGGAGCAGTTAGGCATCGATCAGGCTGGCAGGGGAGTGGTTAGGGAGTGATCAGGCTGGCAGGCAGAAGCAGTTAGGGGCAGTTAGGCAGGCAGGAAGGCGAGCGGTTGGGAGCCAGCAGTCCCAGATTGTGAGAGGGATGTCCCAGATTGGAGAGGGTGCAGGCTGGGTTGAGGGACAACCCGCCCCTCAGTGCAAGAATTTTGAGTACCGGGCCTCTAGTTAGAAATAAATTAGATGATACATATGTAAAGTATTTAGCATTGTGTTCATTATAATGATTCAAAAATATTAGCTATTATTACTGCTTTTGTTACTAGCACATGATAGTGATTTTTAAGAGTGAAAAGAATCCCAGCTTGTCTAATGACCTGTGAGCTTTGGGCCCAAAATAGGACCATATGATGCTGGTCCCAACACACTCACTTCTTAACTTTGCACTGGGACCAAGATCTTGACTTAATATAAAACCTGAAATGTGTGCTGTTCTAGCTTGAACTCAAGAATGTGGCTAATGGGTAGTTAAACCTTCCTGAGGCAAACTCAGAAATTGCTGGCTCCATTATCTTCTTGGCAGGACAAGCAGCTCAGTTCCTTTCCTTTTCCAGCTACAAAGTGCATGTTGACAGGACAGTTCTGGAACCCAGTGGTTGGATAAGTACAAGTTGCATGAGGCCTTCCATTTGATCCTCTGTTACTGCTCTCTGATGAAGTGTAGATATTTGAGCACTAGAAACAGGTGTTCTCTCAGGAGCAATACAGGAGAAGAGCACACCTCTTTGTAAATGGAAAGCTGATCTTTTGGTTCTGCTTGCTCTACTGCAATGATTTTCAGATGTCCACTGGGGACTTCAAATGATATGGCATTTCCAGTGCACTCTCCACTGATAAAATGTGATAACAATGTTCTTGGGAATGTTTGGAGAGACTTGATTCCAGATCAAGAAAGATAAACAGTGGACCTGAAAGGTCTGGCCTAGATGTAAGTCATATTCCATGCAAATAATATTCGTTTGGATGCATCGTTTAATTTGGACCAGATTGAGGGGGAGTGAATAACCTGTCCTTGGTCCCACCCGAGGACCTCATTATCTTCCTCACTATCTCAACTGTGGAGCCTCCTCACTCTACAGACTTTGGGAACCTAGTGACCCCAAGCTTAGCGAATTTCTCTGATTCTGCTTGAGGAGGATTCCACCATGTATGGGAATAAGGATGGTCTCCAAGGCATGGGAGAGCAAAAGAGGAAATAAAAAACAGCATACTAATCAGACTGTCATCCACCAGAGGCAAAAGAGATAATACTTGTTAACTACATTTGCGTTTTGAGAAGGTGGAAATATGATCCTGGAATTATACATCTTTGGCAAACAAATGTTGATTTCCTATAGAAGGAAACGGCAAGAAAGGGAGGTAGAATTAAAATTTATTTATTAACTAGTAGCCCTGCGCATGAATCCGTGCGTGAGTAGCTCGCTGCTGCTTGCCTCAGGTGGCCACCCTGCCCACTGCTGCTGGTAGCTCTCCTTGGCTGGTAGCTCGCTGCCCCGCCCTCCTGTAGCTCTCCACCGCTTGTAGATTGATCGTGATGTTACAGCGTCCAGGCTAATTTACATATTTCTCTATTATCATATTAGATAAGTTAGCATTTTAATGAGTTATCTCATGTAAGAGAAGAAGACGTGTGAAAAGATAGGTAACCATTCTGAGTGCTAGAATGATCTTTTGTGTGTAGTGGAAAGTATTTAAAGCTACCCTCAAGCATGAGACACTTGCCTGTGAATTATTTCTGTGATCATTAGACTTAATTGAAGAATTATAACAACTTCTCATGATGCATTCAGCCATTCCTTGTATCCCAGGTTAATTAGCACTGGCAAGTCCATTAAGCTAGTGTATTATCACTCACCCCTAACCCAGAACTAGTGATGGAGCATCTGGTGGGCCAAACTCCTCCTTTACCTCACTCTATCCATCATTACTTTATCTGAGTACTGCTCTATTGAATTGGCCGTGCTCAATTTGCATTCTGTGTGGGTGAAATGGTAGTGTTCAGAAGCTCAATTTTGATATAGCTGATGAGTCTTTCCTGCAGAGTTTTTAAAGAGGGTCTTAGTTTAAAGTAGGGCAAAATTATTTTGTGCTCTGTGGTATGGTGTATTCTAATGGAAGAAAGTTTCGTTACGTTTTTTCCACACTTTTTTTGTTTATTTATTTATGTATTTAATTTTAATCTTCATTATTGAAAGTATTACATAGGTCCTCCTTTTTCCCCCATTAACCTCTTCCAGCCCACCCATGTCCCCCCCCCTCAGATTTATTTATTTTTAAACTTTTTCTTCTTTTTAAAAATTGATTCTTAGAGAGAGGAAGGGGGAGAGAGAGAGAGAGAGAGAGAGAGAGAGAGGTGAGAAACATTGATTGGTTGCTTCCCACACATGCCCTGACTGAGGATTAAACCCGAAACCTGGGTATGTGCTCTGACGGGGAATGGAACCCACCACCTTGTGGTGAATGGGATGATACTCCAAACAAATGAGCCACACCAGCCAGGGGTCATTATATTTTTTATAAGTGAGGGGTACTTTACTTTTTTTTCCTTTCTTTTTTTTCCTCTTGTTGGTACCTTAAGCAAAAGCAAAAGGAGACTCATAGCTTTTCTGACTTAGTATGTCTTATCCACAACCTCAGCCCTCCTCCTGTTTTGGTGACAGAGATTTTGATGAGAATTTTCTGTAAGAAAAAATATGCTTGCTTTTGTAAATGACATGAGATTAGAAACATACCCTTTTCTTCAAATTGTGTTGGCAATTTGATCTGTTGGAGGTGATTGAAATTACAGCTTTGAACTAAATTACTGTAGTATAAGTCTCTCAAAGTTTGAAGAATATACAGGAAAGATGACAGAAAGAGAAAGAGATTGTAACAAATATGTTATATCATCTCAGATTTTATTTGGAATTTTCTTTCTCAAATAATGCTGATTATTTTGCCCTGGCAGCTGGTTGGCTCAGTTTGTTGGAGCGTCATCCTGTATACCAAAGGATGTGGGTTTGAGTCCGTGTACAGGGAGGCAACTGATCTCCCTCTCCCTCTCCCTCTCCCTCTCCCTCTTCCTCTCTCTCAAATCAATGGAAACATATCCTCAGTGAGGATTAAAATAATAATAATAATAATGCTAATTTAAAAAGATGTGAAAATAAGCCTATATATATATATTCTTGGGTTTTACCCTTACCCACAAATTAAAACTTAATCCATGAGAATATCTGGAAATATTAAAGTAATTTTACAAGATTACATTTGCATGCATTTTGGTCAGCTATTAATATGAGACTGTATATTGGGGGTGGGGGTAATACATTCAGAAGGTCTCTACAGTTACCTCATTTAGCCAAAGTAAATATCCTGTCTCACAGCTTAGCATCTATAAATGATGAATTCCTAAATGCATAATGAAAGATGTCCATAGCTCTGCACTACTTCAAATTACTAAAATTCTAAAATCTATTTCCATCTTATAAATGAGGAACTTTGGATTTTAAGGTTCCAGGACAGACCCAGTTTTGTATTTTTAATTATTTATTTCTTGATCATCATATTGTCTTTAAAAGCCATCTAACAGGTCAAGAATATTTAGTCAATGCCTGTATATGAGAATTATACAGTGATCTTTAAGATATCTATTGTCCATTCTTTTTGTGACGTGACCTGCCTTTATAGAAATGCCACCTGTTGATTTCTGCTTCTTGTGAAGTTCATGGGGGATCAATAATTGAGTTATTAAAAAGGAATCATGCCATGTGGGGACGTGGGGCTAAGGTGTTTGGAGAGTTTGTGTGTAGGAGTGGGGCTTTGGGGAGGGGTGTCAGTAGCACTTACAGGGTAGTGACTCTGAACTCCTTCCTTCCTCTCTTCCCACCTCCAGTTCCATACCCCATCTTTTACATCCCTGTGTCCCTAGACCAGCCTTGTAGCCTCTCTTCCTTAACATTTGTCTTTCCCTAACTTCCCAAACGTGCGTTGGCAGTTGGAAAGAAAGTGTTATTTGAATCCAGTAGTTGCTGAACAGGAAGTGGGGAAGCAGGGCAAGAACTATCTTGACATACCCTCTGTGTGCCCAGCCAAGCGCCCAGGGACAGGACTTAACATTAATCCAAGCAGCCATATGAAGATCAGATATGGGCCTGGTATGTAATTTCATATATGCAAAGTTCTCCAGCATGGCTTTCCTGAGAGTCCCTTTTGTGATGAAACTCACTGTAACAGGCAGATGCCTGTTTGCTTAATTTAGTTAGGTGATAACAAAGACTGGTAGGGAGAGGGTGGAGAGGAGAAGGAGATGGTTAATGTACAATTTGTGTGAGAGAGAAAATTTTTCAGGCCAGATGTCTTTTGAAGCTTTTTCTTTGCTTCAAGATTTGGTGGGAGGCAAAGGCAAACTTTTCAGATTATTTACATTCTACTGCAAATGAAAGGTAAAATATGGAAGATTTGCACTACCAGCACTGTCCATGTTGTATAAAAGCCAAAGGTGTGAGGGACAGAAATGGGAGTAATCAAAAATATTTTCAATAGGTATCCTAGGGCCTTTAAATACATGCTCTCCGGGAGAGGAGCTGTGGGCCTCAGTAACCACACAGACAAATAAATAGCTCAGCCCAAATTAACATGTTTCAGCTAAGAGTTATAACAGCCTCTTTGCCTCTCCCTCCTACTCTTTGTGCCACTAGAGTTTCTGTGAAAGGTCGTTTTAACCAATATGAGTTTCATGCTCTCCTTTCCTTCTGTCCATTTTCTAGTTGGGACTATTCAGTCCCAAAACGAGCAAACCAAAGAAAGGGAATATGTAAAATTTCAAAGATTGGATTATCTTCCTTCAAATAATTACCATGTTGAGCTTCCTCCTGGGGGATCTTTGGACTTTGCTTCATTTCTCTCTTTCTTGGGGGTGGGGGGGGGGGGCAGGGAGAGTGACACCTGGCTCTACATAGATACTTTCTGTTTCTATGGGGGTGTGTCAAATAAGAATTGTCAGAAGCATAGATGATAACAAGGAAAAAAACATGAGAGGGTCAATGTAAAACAAAATGGGAGGAGAGGGCTGCAAATGAAAAGAGCATTTAGCCAACTGGACAAGCAGGGATGCACTCTTTGAAAGGGGGGGAAATAGTGGGAGCAGTGTTTAAGGCACAGGTGCTAGAACCAGACCCTGTGGGTTTGAATCCTGAGCACACTATTTGCCAAATGTGTGACCAGGAGAAAGGCAGCTCAACCACTCTGGGCCTCAGTTTCCTTATCTGTGAAATGGGGATAATAATAGAGGCAATGCCAAAGGATATTTATAGTATATAGAGGAGCGAATCCACAAGCCTTGGGTACATGACAAGTGCTTACCCTATGACGCTATTACATATAGTGTCTTAATAGATTAACATGACGGAAAAGGAAAGATTACACCTAGAACTTGTAGTTGCAGTGGGAATATTTCAGTGTAGTAAATGGCTGAAAAGTTAGGCAAGGCAGATCAAAACCACTCAGCAGCCTTGGAGATTGTTAGTTCTGTCTGGAAAAAAATAGATCTTTCTTAAAATTCTGGGCTCTATGGAGGCCCTTGAAGCATTTACTGTAGATAAATTACCAAATAAAAGTCTAGAACAGAAATGGTATGTTTGGGCAGAAAGTTTTTGTTAGAGCTTTTTTTGTTTTTTAGCTTTTTAATACAATAAAAATTAGGACATATTATTAAGAACTTTACCATACATGGTCACCAAAGAGGTAAAAGCCATAAAGTGAATGTTTAATGTTTCTGTATCATCAATTTGTGGGTGAGTTATGGTATAGCATATTTTCTTCCAATAAGGACAAATCTTTTAGTTCTACTAGGTGTACCAGTTAATAATGCAGATTTTTTTTTAATAGATGGAGTTACACATATGTTGATATACATGCAATTTGATATGTATGCTATTTTGTTGTATTGACAGCAAGATTCAAAACTTCACATGTCAAATTTGCTGAAGGTGTTAACATCATAGATATTTTTACACTTAAAAATGTTGAATTTCATGCCAAAAAAAAAAGATCATTTGTAGGAAGTTTTAATTCATTATTTTGAAGAAAAAGTTACTGTAAACTTCGGGAAGCTTATGGTGATCATGCTCCATCTCAAGATACTTGTGAACTCTGGTTTAAATACTTTAAAAGTGCTGATTTCAATGTGAAAGACAAAAAATGTCCAGGTCAACCGAAAAAGTTTGAAGACCAACAATTACAAGCATTTTTGGATGAAGATGCGTGTCAAACTCAAAAACAACTTGCAGACAGATTAAACGTTGCTCAGCAAACAATTTCCAATCATTTACAAGCAATGGGAAATATTTTAAAGGAAGGAAAATGGGTGCCACATCAACTGAATGAAAGACAAATAGAAAACCGAAAAGTCATCAGTAAAATGTTGCTTCAACGGCATGAAAGAAAGTCTTTTTTGCATCGAATTGTGACTGTCGATGAAAAGTGGATTTATTTTGAGAATCCCAAATGCACAAAATTATGGGTTTATCCACGTCAACCATCAACAGCGACTGCAAGGCCAAATCGCTTCGGAAAGAAGACAATGCTCTGCATTTGGTAGGATCAGGAAGGTGTGGTGCAGGGGTCCTCAAACTTTTAAACAGGGGGTCAGTTCACTGTCCCTCAGACCGTTGGAGGGCCGGACTATAGTTTAAAAAAAAACTATGAACAATTCCCTATGCACACTGCACATATCTTATTTTGAAGTAAAAAAACAAAACGGGAACAAATACAATATTTGTATTTGCATGTGGCCCGCAGGCCGTAGTTTGAGGACCCCTGGTGTGGTGTATTACGAGCTTCTAAAACCAGGTGAAACTGTTAATACTGATTGCTACCAACAACAAATAATCAATTTGAACCACACTTTGATCGTGAAACCAGAATGTGTAAGACACGACAGGGTAATTTGCTTCATGATAATGCACCATCACACACCTCAAAACCAGATAAAGACACGTTAAAAGATCTTACCTGGGAAGTATTAACCCACCCGCTGTATTCAGCAGACCTTGGTCCTTCAGATTATCACTTGTTTTTATTGTGATGGCATGTGCACTTTCTGAGCACTTCAAAATGTACAAAGAAGTGGAAAGTTGGGTCTCTGAATGATTTGCCTCAAAACAAGAAAATTACCTGAAAGATGGGGGAAATGTGTAGCTAGCTATGGATATTACTTTGAATAAAGCACTTTTGATGTTTCTCTTGAAATTATCATGTTTTCTTTGATTACAAAATCTGCATTATTAACCGGTACACTAACTAGAGGCCCGATGCATAAAATCCATGCAAAAGGCTCGGCCCTCTCAGCTGCAGTGGCTTGCCTCGGCCCTCGCAGCTCCGGCTTCATCCGCAAGGTTGTCCAGAAGGACGTCTGGAGGGTTCTTCAGCTGTCCGGTCTAATAAGCATGTTATGCTTTTATTATTATAGGTTTTATAGTGTCAGAATTCACAAATTTGGACTATTTAAAAATAAGGTGTGTGTCTTTCAAGGGTGAATGGTTAACCAAACTGTGGTACATCTATACCTTAGGATATTAGTCAGCAATAAAAAGCAATGCACTAGTGATATATGCAATAATTTGGGATGGGTTTCAGGGGAATTATAGTTAATGAAAAAGCTAATCAAAAGATTACATACTACAGTGGGGCCTTAACTTACGAGTGTCCCGACTAACGAGTTTTTTGAGATACCAGCTGTCTCTCAGCCAATTTTTTGCATTGAGTTGATAGAGTAATTTGAGTTAACAAGCTCCTTAACGAGCTCAGTCTTGGAACGAATTAAACTCGTAAATCAAGGCCCCACTGTATATGATTCCATTAATGTAACATTCTTGAAATTACAAAATTATAGAGATGGAGAACCAATTGGTGGCTGCCAGATGTTAGGGTTGGTGGAGAATTAAGAGGTAGCTATACAGGGTGTCAGGAGTAATCCTTATGGTAATGGAACAGTTCTGTAACTTGGTTGTAGTAGTGACTACACAAATCTACACATGTGCTAAATTTCACTAAGCACATACACACACATGTATGCACACATACAATGAATGCATATGAAACTGGTGAAATAAGCTCTATGGATTGTACCAATGTTCATTTTCTGGTTTTGGTATGTTACTATAATTAAGCAAGTTGTTACCATTGAAGGAAAATGGATGAGGAGTACACAGGACCCACCTATACATTTTTTTAGTGTTGTTTTTTTGTTTTTGTTTTTTTTTTTTAGTTTATTTCAGATAGAGGAAGGGAGAGGGAGAGATAGAAACATCAATGATGAAAGAGAATCATAGATTGGCTGCCTCCTACAAGCCCCCTACTGGGGATGGAGCCCACAACCTAGGCATGTGCCCTGACCAGGGATTAGACAGTGACCTCCTGGTTCATAAATCAATGCTCAACCACTGAGCAATATCGGACAGGCCCTTCCTGTACATTTTTATGCAACTTCTTATGAATCTATAATTATCCTATCTAATAATAGACAAACATGGTAATTAACTGTACCTCCGACACGCTTCCCATTGGCTAATCAGGGCAATATGCAAATTAACTGCCAACCAAGATGGCAGCTGGCAGCCACACAGCTGAAGGGAACAGGAGGCTTGCTTGCTCCAGTGATGGAGGAAGCCAAGGTTCCCCGCCTGCTGCTGCCGGCCTCTGAGCTGCACTCTAAGAAACAATGTTGCAATTATAGAAGCTAAACAAACCCCAGAAATCTGCTTTCAGCAAGCCAGGCCTCAGAGCTGGAGCTGCAACAGTGTTTCAATTATAGAAGCCAAACAAACCCAGATACCTGCTTTCAGCAGCCAAGGTCTCAGAGCTGGAGCCGAGCCTCAGAGCTAAAGCCAGCTCTCAGTTCCAGTGACAGCCATAGAAGGTAAATAAATCCCAGAATAAAAAAATAAATAAAAAAAGGAGAGGTTGGGAGCTTCAGTCACCCGCCAGCCTGAAAACATCCCTCAGCCCCTCACCCAGACTGGCCAGGCACCCCAGTGGGAACCCCCACCCTGAAGGGGGTGTGACCAGCTGCAAACAGCCATCATCCCCTCATCCAGGCTGTCCAGGCACCCAAGCGGGACCCCCACCCTGATTCAGGACACCCTTCAGGGCAAACCAGCCAGCCCCCACCCATGCACCAGGCCTCTATCCTATATAGTAAAAGGGCAATATGCAAACTGACCCTAACAGCAGAAAGACTGGGAATGACTGGTCACTATGACACACACTGACCACCAGGGGGCAGACGCTCAATGCAGGAGCTGCCCTCTGGTGGTCAGGGCGCTCTCACATGGGAGAAGCTCTGCTCAGCCACAAGCCAGGCTGATGGCTGCCAGTACAGTGGTGGTGGTGGGAGCCTCTCCTGCCTCCTCGGCAGCACTAAGGATGTCCGACTGCAGCTTAGTCTGCTCCCCGCTGCCAAGTGGACATCCCCCGAGGGCTGCCAGAAGGATGTCTGATTGCCATCTTAGGCCCAATCCCTCGGGGAGCAGGCCTAAGCCAGCAGGTGGTCATCCCCTGAGGGGTCCCAGACTGCGAGAGGGCACAGGCCGGGCTGAGGGACGACCCCCACACCCTGAGTGCACAAATTTTTGTGCACCGGGCCTCTAGTTTCAAAATAAAAGATAAAAAATCATAGTCATGTTTATTTCTAATTGGATTTTAACTTAGTTGATTTCCACAGTCCAACCACAACAAGGCACTCATGATAATCAATTGAAAGACTGACACTGACTGCTCTTTGAATGTGAGCAACTTCATCTTGCCCCCACAAATTCATAAATTCACTGTATTCCATTGCTGCTAGGTGAAGATTCAGTGGCAGAAACCTTTATGTTTAATTTGGTGAGCACTAAAAACATGCAGAATAATTTTTCCACATTCTTTGAGAACTTAGCCAATGTGGCCCAATATGTTATGTCTTGATCACAGCCTATCTTTGGAGGCCTTTTGATCACATTCAAGAGGAATCAGGCAGTCACTCATCTGAATCCTTGTTTCATGTAGTGCCAGCCAGCACCCTGATCACTCTTCCTGTGACCTCATCTCAACTAGATGGTAAGCAGGGAGGAGATGCATGTGGCAAGCAGCAGACTTTTCAGAACTTGGGTGCCCCAACCAGGTGGAAGCTGTCTTAAAGAAGGTCTTGTTGGCAATGGCTGCTAATGAGCAATGACTGCAACTGAATGTGTGTGGCATCCTGTTGTGGGAGATTTTATTTATCTTGTAGATATTCCAAGGAGTGTGATTGATTTTGAGCAATAATAACTGATTTGTCTGGAACCCTTTTCGGACCATATTTTGGATTTGAATTTTTTTTTTCCATTCTGGTTCAAAACCTGGTAAACTTACTGAACATGCCCCTATCTTTTAGTTAGTTAGTTGGTCAGTTAACTGGTAAGTTACAGCCAGCTGTGCTTTTAGTTAGGAAATAGAGCATGGAAGGTTTTGATGTGGATTTAGGGATCTTTAGATAATTTGTAAATGTATCCATAGAGGTCTGACCATTGTTGATGTAAGGAGGAATGTGTTCCCAGGAGATCTGTGGCTGAGAGCTAGATTGTTTCACAAGTTTATGTCAGAATATGTGCAGTGTACAGTAATTAGAGAGATGGCATGCATAAAAAGGTGGTAATCTTACTCTGCACTTTTGTGACAAAATTTTCTACTTTTTCATGTGAATCTTTTTGTTAGGTAACAAAAAGATAGGGGTAGGGCAGGAACAACACCATCCACCTACATTTTTGGGACAAATAAAGAACAAAAGAAGACTAGAGGGCCATGCCTTTTTTAACTCCACCACCACCACCACAGGAAATGAAGAATCAAGGTGGTTATAAATTTGTACTATGGTGCTCTTTTCACTAGAACCCATTGCTGCTCTGCACACACCATTAATACCAAAGAAATATAAATTGTTTTTCTTTTATATTGACTGTAGATATTTGAAGAATCTGTGTTTATAGTGAGATCTGGGTTTGTTTTCTGCCATTAGATGCTTGTGTGGGTGAGAGATTGAGAAATGTCAATGAGGAGATCATTTTTATTGCCATTGATTTTTTAATATATGGTTTAGAAAGTTTATTTATAAACCTTTTTTCTGTAGAACTAGATAACATAAGGCAAGACTACCTGCTAAAAAGTGCCAACCATTCAGAAAATAATAACTTCCTTTTTATAAACATTCATTCTACCTTAGTATTTTAATCAACTTACTCCTTGGTTCTTTCATTGATCAGATAATTTGTCCAATTAAGGAACTATTGCTCTGTCAAGGGCCAGAATCCAGCAAGTAATATCTCCTTAAATGATAACATAGTAAATAATAAAGATAACAAGATGATAAAAGTCAAGAGCGCAGCCAACTCTGCCATTATTCTCAACATACATCTTGCATGTTGCTTCTTTTCTCTTTTGTGCCATAGTGTTGTTGTTTTTTTCATCTATTATAATACCATAGATTAAAATAATTCTATCATTGGGACCATCATGACAAACATTACTCTTAATTATTTTAAACTAATTTACCTCTTTGCTTTATTTCAAAAAATGATGTAAACTGATTTATTACTTCCATTATACCCCAGGGCCCTGGAAGAATTAATATATTCTCTCCCAGTCATTATCTGACAGCAGCTTGAGGGAAAATAGAACCGGGAGCTGATGTTTATGTGAATACGTAGGACACAGAACAATTTATGCCTTTTCTCATTAAAAAAAAAAAGTTGAGTCACACAGGAAGGTCTGAAAGAACATCAAGAAACAGACTAGCCCAATAATTTAGATAATTTGGATTCTTCTAACACTGGGATGGTTTCTATAGAGAGTATCAGGTCCGTAGAAAACTGGATACCACACAACCAAAAGAACCCTTGACTAGTCCTGACAAGGAAAAGAAAGTATTCATGTTTGGTGTAAATGGTGGCAAATGAAAATTTCTAATATATAAACCCCCAAAATTACATTTTAAATGAGAAGAATATTGGGAGGTTCAGAAATAAATAATCCATATTGCTTTGTACTTGTGTTTTTTCCATAAATTCTTCTAGGCATTATGAGAAAACCCATCTCTACCCCTGAGTTTATATCATGCATTTATCTTGCATTTATCTGTTTGGTCAAAGATATAGTTCTTCAAGGCGAGTGTGGGAAAGAAAAACCAAAGGGTCTTCTTCTTTTCTATTTTTGGCCTTCATGCTTGGAATTCCCTTATTCCAAAAATATCTTCTGGGGGAAACCCAAACAATGTGCTAAAATTAATACCCCAAAAGGAAATGAACTGGAATTGACCTTTGCTAGTTCCTGCTCCTTGTTTCCTGCTATTTCAGCGACTTTCTCAAAAATGGCACACGTCCATCTCTGGTCTTGTTATCAGAGTCAAAGCTGATTTCGTGACCATGAGACACCAGAGTGAAGGGCTCAGGGCTTTGAGCAAAATGTTGGGTTTGGCAAATTGAGATTAGAGATGCCAAATACAAAAGAATGCATTTGGTGTGATTCTACATCCATGAAATTCTAGACCAGACAAAATGCTATGTACAGACAGAGAGCAAGTTAGTGGAGGCTCAGGAGGGGGACATGAGAGAACTTTTTGGATGATGAAAATGCCTTATACAGTGGGACCTTGACTTACGAGTGTCCCCACTAACGGGTTTTTTGAGATACCAGCTGTCTCTCGGCCGATTTTTTGCATTGAGTTGATAGAGTAATTTGAGTTAAGGAGCTCCTTAACGAGCTTGGTCTTGGAACGAATTAAACTCGTAAGTCAAGGCCCCACTGTATCTTGATTTTGTTGGTGGTGACACAGGTGTAGACACTTGCCCAAACTCAACAATTATACACTTGAAATGGATAGATCTTAACATATGTAATTTATATCTCAATAAAGTTGACTTTTTAAAAAGTTGTGATTAGAATACAATTTGGGAAGCACCACTACAAATGCCTGCTTGTCCTTTAATCTTGTCTTCAGTACAGAGAAAATGACAATATTTGGGGACAACAGTTTGATAGCAACAGCCACTTTTTTATATCTCATAAGAATAAAATGTCCATGCAATCTCACTGAAAGGTCACAAAGCAGGGTTGATCTACTTAATTAGAGTTGTTACCCTCTGTTCTTCAAGATATTCCACACTTGTAGATAGAACCATTATTTTGACTTAAAATTTACATATTTATTTCATTCTTGCCCTGCTAATAAAGTATGAATAATTACCCTACTGATGTACTCCCATGTCCTCTTGATTCGAATCACACACCTTTGTTTGGCCTTCCTGGTAGAGACCTTTGGCGAACCTGCCCAGCTTTGGTGTGGGGACAGCCACTCACCCCTGGGAAAGGGCCCTCAGCAGGCAGGAATGACTAATATTCATTACAAAATGCTTAATCAAAACTGGTTCCTATTAAGCCTTTTGCAAACTTTGTTAGATACAGCGTGGCTTTTCTTTGTTTGTATGCCCTTTTCCCCTTTTCTTTATAATTGTCCTGAATGCCATCTTATGTTATTCATGTCAGGTGGTCAGAAAGATTTATCAGGTGAAAAATTTAATGATCCTTTAGAAAAACTAGATTGAGAATTCTCTAGGCTTGAGAGATAAATATAAAAGTTGTGATTTTCTGATTATCTTTCAGGACCAATTTCAGAGAGATTCCAGCTAAATAGTAACCCTTCAATTAGTATTTAAAATATCTGAGCTTCAAAAGGATCTCTATACCCCCATGTTATTTATAGTAGTCAAGAGGTGGAAACAACCTAAGTGTCCACTGACAGATGAATGGATAAAGAAGATGTGGCCCATACACACAGTGGAGGAGTATTCAGCCACAGCAAAGAAGGAAATCCTGCCATTGGTGACAGCCTGGATGAACTCTGAGGGCATTATGTTATGTGAAATAAGCCAGACAGAGAAAGACAAAAACTGTTTGATATCATTTATATGTAGAATCTATTAAAAAAAACAACAGCATAAATACAGAGACTGGATTAGTGGCACAGTGGGGGTAGGGATTGGAGGAATACGGGGGGCAAAATGAGTGAAGACAGTAAAAAAAAGTATATAAAATATGTCAGAGCTTTTGGATAAAACATCCACAAATGTGTAAAATGTGCGGATGCAAGACAGTGTAAGGGGAAGCAAGATTTAGACAGACCTTGCACAGAGGGGCATGGCAATGTGTATGCACATGCACTGGAGGCCTCTGAGGCTTCTAGGGACTGGAGCAGGCGTCCTCAAACTACGGCCCACGGGCCACATGCGGCCCGCCAAAAACATTTATCCGGCCCGGCCCGCCGGGTGTTTTTGCTGCCACTGCCTGTCCTGCTTAGCAGCCGACTCGTCCCAGGCCCACAGTGCGCATGTGTGGAATGTCTGAGGGACAGTGAACTGGCCCCCTGTTTAAAAAGTTTGAGGACCTCTGGACTGGAAGGTGCAAATGCACCCTGATCACTCTGATGCGCGCATTGCCAGGAGGATCCAATCCCTAATAACAGGCTTGATTTGCTTTGCTGCCAGATGAGGAAACTGTGCCCATTTCAACTGTTGCTTATGGATCTGAAAATCCTTAGACTAGGCAGGACCTCAGAGTTCTAACAGTGCACAAGGCTGAGTTAGTTATGGGACCGAATTCTGGAACTGGAAGTGGTTCAATGCCTTTTTATGGGTAAAATCATGAAAGCATAAAAGCCCACTGACTTACCCAAAGGAAGACCAGTGTCCATAGGTTTTTCTTTATCTTATACATACTTGAAAATATATTCTAACGAAATAAAAAGCCCAACTTCAAACTTGGCTTGCTTTTAGAGCTCACAGCGGTACAGTTAAACTGAATTCGCCTCCTCCCTCCAGCTTCCTTTGTTTTCCCCCAGACTTTGCCCTTTGAAACAAACACTGAGCAGCGCAGGACATTGTATTTCCTGGGTAATGTCACTCGCTGTGAGCTTTGTTTATTAATCATGACATTAGGGCACTGAGAGATCTTATATGGCTTCCTCTTGTACCATACAGATTTCTCACACACACCACACACAGGAACACACGCACACTCTTCCAGTCAAACCCCTTTTGCTCTTCGTTTTGGTTTGTGTCTTTCCTCACTCTTTAGAAGAAGGCAGGGCAAGGAATGGATTTCCTCCTTATGTGTGTTCACAGGTTTTATACTTTTCCCTTTCTTTTTGATTGTGATTTTGTATAGCAGTGGGGTAGAGGAGTGCAGTTGGAAAGATAGGACTTTAGCAGTAAATTTCCAGAAAGATCCTTTGGGCAATAATATGTTCTTCTTATTATTTAAAACAAATGGGGAGTGTTAAAGGGGAAATAATATGTAATTGAAACTGCTAACTAGCCTCTGGTCAGAGCCAGGCAGAATCTGGTTGTTAAGGATGCTCCTCTGAAACTTTTATGACATCAGTCCCAGTCTTCCTGCCTCCCGGGCTCCTGCCTGCCCTCCTCCCGACGGCACAGTGAACAGGCTCAAATCCTAAGTGTAAGAACTTGCACTGATGACCCTAAGTCTGTTTAAGAAAATCAGATTCATTGTTCACTCCTTCAGAAATCATTGCTACTTTTCTGGAAACCAGGGCTCTGAAATTCCTCAGAGTGTGGGGTAACGTGATGGGTTGACATGTGTTGCTATATGAGTAATCCTTAGATCAGTAAAGGTTAATGATAAGGACTGTCAGTTATATGTAAACTTAAGTATTACCTGACTCAAATATGAAAAAAATAGCATATCTACTTTTCTTCTTAAATTGCCTACCTTAAATTCAAAGGGGGGGGGGAGGATTCTGTAATTATTGGCATACCAATTAATCAATAGCAATCAATCAGAGTTGATTCATAATCCATGGCCTTCTATTTTATGCTGTGTCTGTAGTTATAATAAGAAAAGCATATAACTCCTCTTGGAGTTTACCATCTAAAGGCGGATATCAGAGGAGGTGCAACTTTAAATAGACTTACAGAAATATTTTCTAAAAATGTAGACTTGAGATAGTTATGAAACCACTGTCAGTGGTAAGCAGTGATAATTTGAATTAGCACAGTAATTCTTGAGTAGTAAGTTGTGTGTTTAATTTTGCGAAATGCGTGCTCTTCTTACTCATGCATTTTACACATGGCTCAGTTTCTTTTAGGACCTACGACTATGGAACAGTTTGTCCCTGGCCTTGAAGCCATTTCGGCTTGTTGAATTTCTAAGCCCTGCTGGACTTGCATCTAGGCTCCTTAGCTCCAGGAGCACATTGTCAGTAGAATTCCCTCTTGAGTGTTAGTTGAGCCTAAAGTGCTTTTTCTATCCTTTGCATGACATATGGGTTGGGCTTATGCAGGTTAGCAAGTCCCATGTAGAATACTGTTTACTAGATGAATGCACTGCCCAGGAGGGACAGGACACAGTTTGCTATCCTGAGCCTAACGAAATAGGTCGTTTTTAAGTAGAACAATCCCTTGGCATGTATTTTTATGTTGGTTTGCTTTTGTCTTAGGAAGAATTGTGTGGCAGGATCTTTTCTTTGCTCCTGTGATGACCCCATTCAATGGGCTGGTTTTCTTCTTTGGTTTCAGATCTGTCAGGAACCAAGGCCACCGTGTTGAGTTCGGTGCCCTAGTTGTGTGTGGCAGAAGTTTAGTCTCCTGCCGCTGGCAACAGTGATTGCTGAGTTGTGAAGGCTGCCTGCTTGTTGGCCAAAGTGGCTGGGCACAAGTGCTAGGGAGGCAGATGGCACAGAAGTGGGCACCTGGGGTCAGAGGAGGAAGGAGGAAAGATCAGCTCATGGACTATGGATTGTCTGAGGTTACCATTGAGAAGGGGACCTTGGGGGCTGGAGTCTAGTGTGAGGCAGTGTTGACTGGAATGTCTAAATGTTACCATTGTTCTCAACGGAGAGTTGGAACCCTCCCAAGGTCATCTTGAGGACCTTTGTAGTTTCCCTTTTCTTGGGCTGCTTCTCCTCTGCTGGCTCCCAAGGTTGTAGCTCATCTGTCAGGTCTTCTGCTCTGTCGTTTTAGACCCTGGAGTCTGTCTTCCATGGTATGTGTTTCAACTCTATAGCAGTGTCTTCTCATCAGTTTGGGGTCTCTCTGTGTCCCACTCTACTAACTGAGTGACAGGGGAGCTGGCAACAGGGGAAGCAGCTGGGGGTGGGGGGGAGGTGGTGAAAGGCAGGCTTGGGTATCTGGCTTTGGGTTTTTACAGAAGTTGATAGCATTCGGCTTAGTGACCACAATTCAATTATAAACACCGCACAGCCATCCTGAGTGACTCTACTGTTGCCAAAAAACTGCTGTGTAAAGGCGGCTGCATTTTTGTTAGTCTTGCCTGATGGACTTTTAAGTATATTAACCACATACAGTCACACAAAGAGGAAAATTTACTGCCTAAACAGAGGGACCTAAATCCCAGAGGCTAAATAAACCCACTGAAAACACAAGAACTGCATTTACAGGCCTCCTGAAGATAAGAATTCAACCTTTACAAAGGTTCCTTCAAATGAAAAATGGATGGCTGAGCTGCTAATGGCCCAGTAACTGAGGAAGTTAACTCTTCCCTAATGTGCAGGAACTTCGGGTGAGCTCCTACTTTGCAGGATGGGAATTTGCACCCTGGCTTTTTGCACAGTTCTGAGCCTGGACGGTCCAGTCATGGCCTTGGAGATTTAACAACCACCTGGGAGGACAGATTGTCCTGCCTGTTTTTGTGTTACCTCCATTTCTTGTGAGTGTGTGTGTATGTGTGTGTGCGTGTGCATGTGTGTTTGTGTGTGTGCGCACGCACACGTGTGCGCAAAAGAGGGTTGTATGCATGTGTGAGTCTGTGGGCAAGTAGGGGAGAGTGTGTCCCAGCTTTTCTCAGTTAGAATTTGCTTGAGGTGAATGACTGACTCAGTCTCCTTAAACTAGAGGGAAATATAAATCTTCCTCTTACACTTGGAGCAAGAGTTGGGAGGCTAAGAATTGCCTAGTGGAATTACTCCTGGGTGTGTTTCTCTGCAGAAATAGGTTCTCCATTAGGGAAAATGTGAGGCAATATGTCTCCCCCACCTTCTGGTGGTATTGATAGTCCACAAAGCTCATACCAATAAAGCCTGCCACTGTATTAAGAATAAGTTACAAGGATTTCCATGAATCAAGCTGCATGTGAATTCCTGTGTTTGTTATAAATCATCGGAATATTATTTTAAAATAAATATGGTGGGTGGTGAAGGGGTTAAGGGAGCAAGGGAATTTTTTGAGGTGATCGAACTGTTCTATATCTTGGTTCTATATCAATCAATATTTTTGTCACTTGTCCCCTTGCTGCTTTGCCAGCCAGTGAGCCACAGATAATGCCTCCTGTTCAAAGGAAGGACACCACATAGTCTTCCCTACTTATGAGCTCATGATTCCAGTAAAGCTGTTGTGGGAAAAAGCAGAGATGGTATGTGCTTCCTTCTGGGGCAGATGATCTAACCCTTCAGGTAGCAATGCCCTTATATGGTTAGCACAGGTAGGGAAATACCTAGCTTCATGCTGACTCACCAGGTAAAAAAAATCATTTCTCTGAATGAGTCAGAATCACAACTGCATTCTGAATGGTCTCACATACCCTGCAGTGTGAGAGGCTTACAGCCTCAGTCAGGGTGTCTGCTTGCAGGTCCCCTGGCCCTATATGGACACATTGCCAACCTGCAGCTCTCTCGTTTCCTGTCATGATCGTGTTAAATTCAAGCCCTCTAGCTCACTTCATCACATACCCAGTTAGGTTCAGGAGAGACTTATTTAAATGCATGCTCTTCTAATGTCGCTTATTTAGTTAGAGGTAAACTTAATAATGGCAGAATAAAATGCTTCCATGTAAAATGTGTTTCTGGACATTGGGAGAGGAGGGGTGTGTGTGTGTGTGTGTGTGTGTGTGTGTGTGTGTGTGTGTGTATGTGAGTGTAAGGCTATGGAGTTAAAACAGACTTGGGCAATGTAAAATACCACAGAAAGTAGAGGTTTCCAAGGAAAACATGGGAAAATGCTGTATGAGAATCTAATGTATGCCATAGCTTTTAAAAGGAAACATTAATAGCGAAACATGCCCTCAAAGGGCAAGCCAGTAATAAATTTCATGTCAGAAATTACCTGTCAGTAGGATTATGTTAAATAATGTTGAATTGTTATTAGTCGGAGGGGAAAGAGGAGAATAACTTTCTTAAAAATGTTCAAAGAGGGTAATGTTTCACACACAAATTCCATTATTGTTTAACGGGATTTCTGTGCTTAACCCTCCTCGTAGGTATATTGAAAAATTTGGCCATTTTAGTTCATTCTCCAAATGCAGTCATTATAGGCAAAGAAGCCAGATGCTTTCTGTGCAGGAATTGGGAATTACCCAGAGGACTGGTGGATCTTACTAGATATCCATCACCAAGCATCCTGGCTGATGAATGTTCTGCTTGCTGGGGCCACCAAGGCAAAGGCCTTCACGTCTGTGTCTCAGCAGAGCAGTGAGGGAATAGTGGTGGCCCTACTATTTTGAGCATTTTGTTTGTTTTGGCCAAATAACAAATAATAGATTTTCCCCATGGGTAAAAAAGAAAAGGTCTCATTGCAAATGTGTGACCATCTGAGATTGTTCAGTGTTCCTTGTAATACCTTGGGTCTGAAACTGGGGACACTGTTGGAGCCCAGGCCCAGAGCCCTGACCTCGATGCAGTGAAGCTGGAGGACCAGCGGGAACAGAGTGGTAAGCACTCTGAGGCTTAAATGTGTGTTAGCGCATCCTGGGCCCCTTACAAAGGGCTTCATGACTCATATGTGTCCGATCATCAAGTCATCATTCCCAGCATGAAAGGTCATTTGGTTTTATGTGACCTGAATGGAGGAGGATTATTGCATTGGATCTGGGTGTTTGAAAGGTAGGGTTAGAGGTGAGCTTTGGGATCCCTCCATGTGCTTTGATTTAACTCATTGATTACTGGTCGTTACCTTCCTTGAGTCCCTTTTGGAAGTTGTTATATTTGATGACATATTTAACTTCATGACAGTGGGACAGGATCTTGTCAGTGAGTGTCTGCACAAGCACATTAGGCATTTGTGGAAATTTTTATTTCTTCAGGTCATCAAATCTCAGTTTTAGTAATGAGCCCAGCAGTAATTTACAAATGATCTTGGGGTGGCTTAGAGTCATAGATGACATCTTTCCAAAGTGCAAGTCAATGCATCTCTTCTGGGGCAACGTGCAACCCAACGGGCTCCTTGCCAATCTGGGGCATTTGTATCTTCTTCAGGAGCTCCATGTCTTGGGGGTAGGTATAGTTTAATGGTATTTGAAAGCTTGTTCAGGTGGCAGTCATTTGTGCTATTCATTTGGGATTTGACCTCCTGGTTATGGAATGATCTTTTAATTACATTGCAAAACATATAGTTTTACAATGTCCTGTTATAATTTAGTTAAAACATACAGAGGCTAGGTTGCTGTTGTCACCTATGGCATAGATAATGAGGCCAAGCCCAAGCCAGTGAGATTATGCATTTCCCTGTCCTGGTCTAGTCCAGCTTTAGTCAAACAGGCTAGATACCCTTGTTATCACTTGGGAGAGATTCCTCATGCTTCATATCCCACTCATAATGAGGGTCCCTGAATTTCCAAAAGCTTCTTACTTTCATGTGAAATCCATTTATGGTGTTTAGGCTTTTTAAAAAACAATTGAGAAAAACTATCTTTTGTTGTAACTGTGAACAAACCTTCTTAAATAATTTTTTTTTATTAAGGAAAATTTCTAACATATAAGTACAAAGATTAGGCTCTCAGCATGGAAGCAGGCACCTTGCCAGAACATGGTGGGGTTTTCCCGTCTTGTTCCCCAGTCGTCTCCCCCGATGGGGACAATGGAGAGTTTGGCCAGGGTGATGTCCCCATGGAAAGCAATGGTTACCTCCTTGGAGCACCTGATTCCCAGACCATCTTGACCATTGTAGTCCCAGATGGTGTCAAATGCCTCAAACCTGGTCCACTGACCAGCACAGGTCTGTTTTTGCATGGGCATGACCTTCAAAGCCTCATCCTTGCCGCACATCCCCAGAAAAATGTCAGTGATGTCAGACTCTTTGATGGGCAAGAAGAGAGAGATCTCCTCCAGGGATTTTATCTTTATGTCCTTGACCAGGTGGCCCAGCTCAGCCTAGCTTCCTTGAGCTCCAGGATTCAGGCAGGACCCCTGCTGTGTCCCACTCCAAGGCCCCAGGAGCACCTGCATTACCTCCGCCATTTGGTGTATTCTGAGAAAAGAACTGCCCTTTATTTTAATTAGGACTGAAATAAGATCCATATTTGAAATTGGTTGGCATGTCTCATAAGTGTTTTTTTAATTTGAATATAGTCAATATATAATATATTAGTTTCAGTTGTACAATATAGTAGTTCAACATGTATATAGTACCTTATGAAGTGATCACCACGCTAAGTCTAGAAATCATCTGTCAACATGCAAATGTATCACAATATTATTGACTATATTTCCCATCACATTTTCAACCATCCCCCACCCCTCCTCTTTGGCAACCATCAATTAGGTCTTTGTTTCTATGAGTATGTTTTTGTTTTATTTTGTTTAGCTTATATATAAAAGTGAAACCATATAGTATTTGTCTTTCTTTGTCTGACTTATTTCACTTAGTATAATATCAACTGGGTCCATCCATGTTGTTGCAAATGACAAGATTTCATTATTTTTTTATCGCTGAGTAATATTCTGTTGTGTATATATTCACAATATATATACACAACAGAATATATCCTATATAATAAAGAGGTAATATGTAAATTGACTGTCACTCCAACACACAAAGATGGCCACCCCCATGTGGTCAAAGATGGTCGCCACAAGATGGCCAGCAGGGAAGGGCATTTGTGGGCAATCAGACCAGCAGGAGAGGGCAGTTGGGAGGGACCAGGCCTGCAAGGGAGGGCAATTGGGGGGTATCAGGCCTGCAGGGGAGGGCAGTTAGGGGCAACCAGGCCTGCAGGGGAGGGCAGTTGGGAGTAACCAGGCCTGCAGGGGAGGGCAGTTAGGGGCAACCAGGCCAGCAGGGGAGGGCAGTTAGGGGTAATAGGGCCGGCAGGGGAGCAGTTTGGTGTCGATCAGGCTGGCAGGGGAGTGGTTAGGGGGTGATCAGGCTGACAGGCAGAAGCAGTTAGGTGCAATCAGGTGGCCAGGCTGGTGAGCGGTTGGGAGCCAGAAGTCCTGGATTGTGAGAGGAATGTCCGACTGCCCGTTTAGGCTCGATTCCACCAGCAGTCGGACATCCCTCGAGGTGTCCCAGATTGGAGAGTGTGCAGGCTGGGCTGAGGGATACACACCCCTCCCTTGTGCATGAATTTCATGCTCGGGGCCAATTGTATTATATATAAATCACAGATCCACGCTCTTCCCTGCCACCCTCAACTATATTTTTTCTTGCAATTTACTTGTTGATGATCCTGTAGAGTTTAATACAATTTGAATGTTGTTGATTACATTTCCATGATGCCAGCTTAACAGGTTCCTCTGTTTCTTGTATTTCCTGTAAATTAGTAATTATGGGCTTTCTTGACTCGATTTAGAGTCCAGTTCAATGTTTTGGCAGGAGTACTTAATAGACAATGTGGGGTACTTCTGTCAGGAGGCACCAACCCTCTGCTTGTCTCTTCCTGGGATGTTCCCTAAAAGCAAAAAGCAGTTTAGAAGAACATCTGGAGAACTCTCATTAATTGTCTGCATGATAAAGTTAGCCTCAGATTATAGATTTTGATCCTACTTCCGAACTCTTCCCCAACCTTTTCTCTTTACCCAGACAACTAATGAATGAATACAGGTTAGAAGCATGAAGTCTAGTTTTAGCATAGTCTCAGGTTCCAAATTAGAAATGCAGACTCTGCTTCTTCGTTAATATACCTTATGTTCCACTCTGGGTACAGTATTAAAAGTGGCTCAGGTCGAGGGAATGAGTAGGGAGAGGAAAAGAGAAAACACAATTTCAAAATCAACCATTTGAATCACACTGGCTTGTGGCAGTGGCAGCACAAAAATAAAGTTGACAATTCTTGCCTCTGAAACTAGGAGCAAATGGGGACTTCCCTTTATCACAGTTTCACCCAGTACTTAGTCATACAAGGTGCTACTGCTCCCCTGACACTTAATAATTTAATAATAGAAGTAGTTCCTGGCAGGAGATGTTATGAAACTACCTTAAGCATAATAGAGGGGAAAAGAGCAATGTTCCACTTAACAAATCCAGAGCCTTTCTTGGAGGCCATGAAGTTCTCAGTTCAATTTAATTATCACCAACAAATATTTATTTATTCACTTGACGAATATTTATTGAGTGCTCCTTTGAGCAGCATGCGGTGCAGTGTCACTGTGACACACAGATGGCAAGAAGCAGTGCCTTCTAAGCTGGTAGGCCACAGCTCACTGTAAAACTAGGCAAACTTTGATGGCACTGAAAGTGTACAAATGAAAGCGTACAAAATTAGTTCTAGGTGGAGGATTGAGAAGCAGCTTAAGAATGGAGATGGCATTGAAGTTGAACATGGAAAACTTGGCAGAAACTAATCCAGAGAAGCCAGCAGGAGGGGGCAACAAGGGGGCACACACTGAGCTGGGAAAGCACTGGGGGAGCAGCTGTCCCCACTTGGCATCCATGTTCATGTCTTCCTCAAAGACGTTAGAGTTCGGAGTACATGTGTGTGTCACTGGTGAGACCATGATGCTAAAGAAAGAGATTTTTTAAAAATATATTTGTGTTCATTTCTGAGAAGGGAGAGGGAGAGAGAGAGAGAAGCATCAATGATGAAAGAGAATAATGGATCGGCTGCCTCCTGCAAGCCCCCTACTGGGGATGAGCCCTGACCTGGAATTGAACCAGGACCTCCTGGTTCATAGGTCGACACTCAACTGCTGAACCATGCCAGTCAGGGGAGAAAGATATATTTTTAAAGTTTTTCTCTCTTGTATCAACTGCATTCTTACTGGTCTTGTCCAGGAGTAGCATGTCATCTCCAACTCTGGAGAAATCAGTTTCATTCTATTTTTCACGCTGCATCAACACATCTGCTTCTCTCCATCAAAGCTCTGATTTTAGAACTGATGTTGCCCTGGGCTCCCCTGAGTAGCCACCCACGCAGTAAGTGATTGTCCTACTTTTCAGAGCTCAGGCAGCCTGTGGTTTTGCCCAGGTAAGCCTGCAGGACCGGTAGGACTCTTTGATTCCATATCTATCAGTAGATACAACCACACGCAGCTGGGACAGGCCTCCCATCCTGAGAGGTGGAGGCCCCCCAGGCTTTAAGTAAGCTCCCTCCCCTGTTAGACAGCATCACCCATCCCATGTCTCCTGCCTAACAAGCTGCTGATGGGTTTAGCCTAGAGATCAGAATATGCATGACGTTCTTTCTCATTTGATTTGATGAGAAAGGAGAAATTCCTTTCAATAGAAGGTAGGTGTAGTTTAAACATTACAACTTTCTCTTCAAAACAGTGACAGTCATTCTCTATAGCAGTGGTCCTCAACCTTCTGGCCCTTTAAATACAGTTCCTCATGTTGTGACCCAACCATAAAATTACTTTTGTTGCTACTTCATAACTGTAATGTTGCTACTGTTATGAATCGTAATATAAATATCTGATATGCAGGATGGTCTTAGGCGACCCCTGTGAAAGGGTCGTTCAACTGCCAAAGGGGTCGCGACCCACAGGTTGAGAACCACTGCTCTAGAGCATTATATGATTTATAAAGAACTTTTAAAAACAAGATGTAATTTGGTTCCTTTTAATCATTTTATTTTATTACTAGAGGCCCAGTGCACGAAATTCTGCATGGGGGGGGGGGAGGTGGGTGTCCCTCAGCCCAGCCTGTACCCCCTAACTGCCTCTGCCTGCCTGTCTGATTGCCCCTAACCACCTCTGCCTGCCAGCCTGATTGCCCCCTAACCATTCCCCTGCTGGCCTGATTGCTGCCTAATTGCTCCCCTGCTGGCCTGATCACCCCCAACTGCCCTCCCCTGCCAACCTGATCGCCCCTAACCACCTCTGCCTCAGCCCCCTGCCACTATGGCTTTGTCTGGAAGGAAGTAGGACATCCGGAAGATGTCTGGTCGACCCAGTCTAATTAGCATATTATCCTTTTATTAGTATAGATTTTTAAAATTGCCTGAGCTGCCCTAGCCGGCTTGGCTCAGTGGATAGAACGTCAGCCTGAGGACCAATGGGTCCCAGGTTTGATTCCGACCAAGGGCACATGCCTGGGTTGCGGGCTTGATCCCCAGTAGGGGGTGTGCAGGAGGCAGCCGATCAATGATTCTCTCTCATCATTGATGTTTCTATCGCTCTCTCCTTCTCCCTTCCTCTCTGAAATCAATAAAGAAATATATGTAATAAAATAAATTACAATAAAATAAAATGATAAAATAAAATAAAATAAAATTGCCTGAGCTGGTTTGGCTCAGTAGATAGAGTGTTGGCCTGTCAACTGAAGGGTCTAGGTTCAATTCTGGTCAAAGGCACATGCACAGGTTGTGGGCTCGATCCCCAGTAGGAGGCATGAAGGAAGCAGCCAGTCAATGATTCTCTCTCATCATTGATGTTTCTATCTCTCTCTCTCTCCTCCTCTCTGAAATCAATAAAAATATATTTAAAAAATAAATATAACAAATTTTATTAAATTTATTGGGGTGACATTGGTTAATAAAATTATAAAGGTTTCAGGTGTAAAATTCTATAACGCATCATCTGTATACTGTATTGTGTGCTCACCACCCCAAATCAAGTCTCCTTTCATCACCATATTGTTGGCCCCCTTTACCCTCATCTATCTCCCTCTAGCCCCCTTCCAGTCTGGTAACCACCATACTCTTGTCTGTGTTTATGAGATTTTGTTTTGTTTGTTCATTTGTTGCTTTCTATTTTATATCCCACATGCGAGTGAAATCATATTGCTCTTGTTTTATTCCATCTCACTTATTTTGCTTAGCATGATATTCTAAAGATCCATCCATGTTGTTGCAAATGGCAGTATTTCATTTTTTCTTATGGCTAAGTATTCTTTTAGAGGGATTTTCATTATTCTCACTTTATATATAAAGAAATCAAAAGGCTCATTTAAGATAATATAAATAACTGCTTTCATTGGGCACGTTGCCAAGTCCTATTCTAAGCACTTTACATTTATCTTACTAAAGCCCCTAAATTCTCCTAGGAGGTAGGTCATTGTCATCACCATTTTGAAAACAGGCACAGAGAAGTTACATAACTTGCTGGAAGGCCCACAGCTAGTAAATTGTAGAGGTTGGATTTTAATTCAGCCAGTGTGGCTCTACAGTGTTATGGAACAAGGTCTGGAAACGAAGAGTTATCCACATCTACCATTTACCCAGCCAAGAGGATACCTGGATATCGCAAGCTCCCCAATGGCAAATGTCTCTTTTCTCTCACTGGCCTACTATAACTGGTGTGGATTTTTAAGAAAGCTATTAAGGAGAAGATTGTTTGGTGCCTGTTTTCCCACCATTCTCTGTTGAGACAAGCACCATCCTCTTCAGTGATAAAACCACACATCTAAGCCTGCCCATGTTAGTCCAGATGACAAGGAAGCAAACCTTGGGGACAAGAGGGATTTTCCAAGTCTTGTAAGGAGCACAGGATCATGGGGAAACAGCACTGAATGAGCTGTGGAAAAACCTGGACATTGTGATCCTGGGCTAGTAGTTGTACCTCTCTGAGCCTTAACTGTATTAAGTAGTGACTCTTCTGCCTATTTCATGTTTTAAATATTATAAAAATTACTGTGAAATTGGTAGCATGCCATACAAATGAAATGGCTTATTGTCATGCTTTGCAGTTTCCAGCCAGTGGTTACTTTTGTCAAAGCTCAACCTCATGCCTCAACGCAAGAGACTCTTAACAATGAGATTTGACAACAGCTTGTAAACTTCTGCATAATTTGGGCATGAATATAATGGATTTAATTTAACTAAGACTGTCAGAGCACCAACTTTGAAAATGGTACAATAACTCTTTTCTTACCATTTGAGCCAGGGACATGTTTAATCTGTATAGAGAAGAGAAACGATTTTGCAATATCTTTAGCTTATCTGAAAGGAGATTATTCTTGTTGCATATTGAAGAAATTTCTTCTTCTTTAAGGCTGAATAATATTCCATTCCATCTACAGACTACATCTTCTTTATTAATTCAATCTGTTGATGGACATTTAGGTTGTTTCCATATCTTGGTTATTGTGAGTAATGCTGCAACGAACACAGGAGTGCTAATATCTCTTTGAGATCCTGATTTTCATTTTTTAAAAATAAATACCCAGAAGTGGGATTCCTGAATTATATGATAGTTTTCTCTTATTTTTTTTTAGGAATATCATACTGTTTCCTATTATAGCTGCATTACCATCAACAATGCACAAGGTTCTAATCTCTCCACAGCCTCACCAACACTTGTTTTCTTTTTTCATAATACCAATTCTGACAGTGTTAGGTAATATTTCATTGTGGTTCTGATTTGCATTTCCCTGATAGTTAATGACAGATTTTTTCATCTACCTGTTGGCCATGAGGACATTAGGCTAAGTGAAATAAGCCAGTCACAGAAAGATGAATATTGCTGATTCTGCTTATATGAGATATCTAAAATAGTAGAATTCATAGAATCAAAAGTAGAATGGTGGTTGCCAGGGCAGGGTGAGGGGATGTGGGGAGTTACTAATCAATGAGCACAAACCATCAGTTAAGCAAAATTAATAAGCTCTAGAGCTCTGTATAACATTGCACTTTATAATCAATAATAATGTGTAATGAAGTGTAATAATATATAATAATGTGTAATAAGGTATAATGATACACTTAAAATTTGTTAAGAAGGTAGGTGTCATGTTATGTGTTCTCACAACAATAAAATAAGGATTTTTAAAATGGTTCTGAAAATTGGGAATGTCTTCCTCTGATTCGAATTATAGGGAAATAATATGTTCCATTATGGCTATGCAGATCATCCTCACAGAATTGGTCAGTTATTAAGACTGATATGATCAGCGGTTCTCAACCTGTGGATCGCGACCCCTTTGGAGGTCGAACAACCCTTTCACAGGGGTTGCCTAAGACCATCGGAAAACATATATATAATTACATCTTGTTTTTGTGATGAATCACTATGTTTTAATTATGTTCAATTTGTAACAATGAAATTGGAAGTCACCACAACATGAGGAACTATATTAAAGGGTCGTGGCATTAGAAAGGTTGAGAACCGCTGGATATGATATAAGCCTAATAGTATATCTTTGAATGAGAAATAGCATTGACATATGACCATTTGATAATGCTTAAGTAAGAGATTAATCAATAAGAAACAATTGGATAGGAAGATAAAAGACATTAACCTGGTAAATTATTTTGTACAAATTTATCAATAGCAGGACCCTGGTACCTTACTAGGTGAATTTCCAAATAGTTGTTTTTCTTATATCATTGTAGGATAGGATGGTCTCACTATCCCCAGACTTTGATCTCCAGAAAGCCTTCATCTTAAACTAAATCCTACTCAATAACAAATAGATTATGCTATATTATCCTTGAACTGATGAATTTGCTTAAATTATTGTTTGATTTAAACAATAAATAAAGGTTGTCTCCATCAAACATAATGTTGGAACCCAATCAGTGAAAGATTTAAAAATTAGTAGCTCAGTGAAGTAGTCAGTGCCAAATCTCTGATTTATTCTCTGTTATTGAAGTAGCAGAAATAGAAGGAAACTACTCTTTGGAAATGCCAAAAATAACTATTCTAGAGCCCTTTAGGCTGATATTGTTGAGGTCTTTATTTTGGAGCCATCTGATGAGAAAAGCTGACTTATAAGTAATTCCTTTTATTTCTTCAAAAATTCAGTCCACTTGGAAAAGGTGGTCTCATTTATGCCGAGTGTCTCCGTGAACAGTGCTATAGGGGAATTCTGCTATTAAAGAGAGCATTAGCGAGTCCACTATTCCTGTGAGGTCATATTTACCAGGGCCATGTCTGGGCATCTCCAGATCTTAGCATTGGTCTCGTGCCTAATGGAAGAGCATCATTGTCTTCGAAAAGAATTTTCTTAGGTGATGAAGTTGTTCACAAGGTAATTAGTTCTTAGATACCATTTGTATTTGGCCTTAAAGAGGTACTAGGAACCATATATCCAGGAAATGCCTAAACCCTTCACTTTTTCATACCTGCCCCCAGGCTCCTCCCATTTAGACCCTCTTATTGGCATCTAGAGCTATTGTGATCACGGGGAAGGAGGCTCCAGGTTTACCTGAATTAAATGATAAACCTGTCCAGCCAACCACTTTAGAGTCAAGAGGTGTCTGTACAGATCATCGTGTCCTCTACCATGGAAATGCTGTTACCACAGGGAGAATCAATTGAAAAAGAAAGCAGCCTGCAATCTAGTTGGTACTGAAGATAAAGGAATGCTTGCTGGCATTAACATTTTACAAAACCAGTGAGGAGTCCCTGAAATGAATTTCACTTAAACCTAGTCCCAAATTTGGAATTGAATGCTGATCAAAAAAAGTCATGTTAAATCTCTACTTTCAAAATAATTGAAGAGTGACACAGACATTTCTACATGCCTAATATGGCAGCATCTCCCTAGAGCCATAAGAACTGAATGGCCTTGGAATTGTGCAGTCAGACTGGGGAGCCCCTGGAGATGTCCAGACCAGGACCGTCATGAGGTGCAATCTGGTCTTCACTAGCCCTGGGGATTCGGAAGGGCATAGGGAATCCTCCCACTCTGGTAGAATAATGTTTGCCTGCTCAGCTCATGTACTAAACTATTATTGGCATGCAGGGTTCCTGCAAAATGTTGAGAGCCAGAGAGTTTGGGGTTTGATAGCCATGAACAAAGGAAAGTATTTACAATATCCCTTTTGTCCCAAAATAGATTTTAACCACTATACAACCACAATGGAATGTGTCCATTCATTTCTAAATGGGTTGTCTCCTCCCCCCATGTTTAGGTCATAGCTATTTCTAGACTTTCATGTGACAGGACCTTCACAGACCAAATTCCGTAGTGTCACCTTCTGAACCAAGTGGCCGCATGTGCTGTGGTTTTCCCTTGTTTATTTTGTCTTGTTTTGTGTTACACAGCCTGTATCACTAGCCTCCCAATCAAGGTCAGTAGATTAAGTCCAACACCATTCATTTAAAAGAGCAATAAATTCATGCCAGCACCATGATCTCACTCCCTCAGTAGCAGAATGTGTCCATGGTGTGCTGTGAAGTCAGCCTTCCAGACACAAGGGGTCTGTGTGACCCTGAAACTACACCTGAAGGACAGGATGGTGTCATCATACCAGCATACACTCTGACTGCACCTTAATGCATTAAGAAAATGTATCCATAGATAAAAAGAAAATGAAAAGGGCTGATTTACTGTTTTAATTGAGGAAGAGCCTTTAGTCCAAATAAACGGTATCAATGGAAAAGACTCATCCAAATACCAACATGGAATTTCCTAATAGTGCTGCCAGCGAGCTGGCAAGTACATGGTTAGGAAGTCTCAGGTGGATTCTGCTTGTGTGAGGGCCAAAGCGATCTTATTACCAGGGCGGAGGGCAGTGATTAACATTGTGATGTGAGGTCATATTCCTTGTAATGCAGCCCTTACAGTGTGCCAGGTTTGGGATATGTGTGCAGGCAACACTGACATGTTCGCCTGTGAGTGAAACTTGGGTGAAGAGAGTGGCAAATTCCTCTTGTCACGATGTGAATTCTTATACTAAACACAACACAGAGGTGGAGGCTTTTCTTTACTCCTCTGTCCTCGTCAAGAGATCCTCTTCTCTTCCTCCTCTCCTCCCCCGGCCCCGACTCTTTCCTCCCCTCCTCCTCCAGTCCCGCCCGCCTCGCTCCCCTCCTCCTCCTCCCCCTCCTCCTCCTCTCCCCCCTCTTCCTCCTCCTCCTCCTTCCTCTCCTCCTCCTCCTCCTCCTCCTCCCCCTCTCCTCCCTCCCCCTCCTCCTCCTCCCCCCCCTCCTCCTCCTCCCCCTCTTCCTCCTCCCCTCCTCCTCTCCTCCCCTCCTCCTCCCTCCCTCTCCTCCCCCTCCCTCCTCCTTCCTCCTCCTCCTCCTCCCTCCTCCCCTCCTCCTCCTCCTCCTCCTCCTCATCCTCCTCCTCCTTCCTCCTCCTCCTCTTCTTCTTCTTCTTCTTCTCTTCTTCTTCTCTCTCTCTCTCTCTCTCTCTCTCTCTCTCTCTCTCTCTCTCTCTCTCTCTCTCTCTCTCTCTATCTCACACACACACCCTTCCTCCCTCCCTCCAGTCATATGTCCCCTTAAAGATATTATATTGGCCATGCAGGTGGGGGGGAAACATACCCTACCCCATTTGTAGGCATTGGACATGCCCCCTGGGGCAGCTGTTTACAAGGCTATGAAGACATGCTCTAGCAATGAAGGGACACCATCCTATAGCTGCTGGGGCTGAGGAGAAGAAGTATAGCTGACGTTTCTTAACATTGTATTATATGTTCTGAGTGCTTTGTATTTATTATCTCATTTAATCCTCGCATCAATCTCCTAAGGTAGGGACAATATTTATTTCCATTTAGGAAACGGGGGCTCAGAGATGTTAAACAACTTATTTATGGTCGCACAAATCCACTCTAACCCACTGTGCAATGCAAGTCAAAATACTCTCACCTACTTCTTTGTAGGAGAATGTGTGGAATGACAACTTGTTACTTGGCATCAAATACAGTCCCTACTTAAGTACATGTGAATGTAGATGTATCTGTAATATGTTTGGGCCTAAGTGTACACTCATTGGACATGCACACTTTCATACTAGTTGTCCTGTTACCAAATGTTTTGACTTTATAGTAGCCTCTGGTCATATTTCTGATATTTTTAGCCAGGGTTATAATGAAAGAATCTTTATGTTTCAAACTGACTTTATAGGTCAAACTCTGCACAATCTGAAATGCCATTCTGTGTGCTGAGGGTTAAATGGTGTCTCAGGCCAGTGTTTAGTTCACATTCTATAAATGGCTCTTACTCCTTGATCTAACCCACTGTATGTATTACAGCAAAGTCACTTACAGATCAATTTATTTTTAGAATCTTAAAGAAACAGATTGTACAGGGAGCATTTGTTTCTGACCACAGGCTAGTGGGAGTGAAAACATATCTCAGTGAGGAACTTTCTTTCCATTTGTTTCCACTGCCCATGGCTCCCTGTTAGTGATAGATCTTTGCACATTATGTTAAATAATGTTTTGAATTATTTATAAATAGCAGAATGGCAGAATTATATGCCGGCATCTTACTAAGAGGTTTGTGGTGTGTAAATGGGAGAGTCTTTTGGATTTTAAGTAAAAATAATAAGTCAGGAAAAAATGAACAATTTATATTCATAAAGGGAAAAAAATTGTTACCTGTTGCCACCCTTGCAACTTGGCAATAGACATTTTCTTGAAGATCAAAAACCAAGAATCTGATAAGAACAATGATGATGATGATGATGATGATGATGATGATTGTCCACCATTAGTAGAGATTCTGGATCCATCCATTAAATAAATATGGCATGCTGCCCTCTACAGGTATTCGATCTAAACCAGATGGTATTAGATTTGTACAAATAGATAAGGCATTTTCAAATACACATATGCAAATTGAATACTGCCACCAGTTAGAGAAGTAAAAGCTTTATACTCTGCAGGTCTAATTTGTGTGAATTCTGAAGCCAGAGACGAAGCAGGAATGTAACAGCTCACTTATGGTAATATTCTCTTCTGAGTTTTTGAGTATGTATATTTGAGGCCATTGTCAGAAGCAGGGAAGAACAGCTGGGAATTCATGGATCACTTTTCTGTTTATATTTGTAAAAGCTAATTGTTCTTAAGTTTGACTAAGATCTATTATTTTTTGCTAAGAGATGGTTAATGAACAATTAATAAATAATTACAGATTTGCCCAGCCAGTGTGGCGCAGTGGTGGACCATTTACCCAGGAACCAAGAGGTCATGGTTCGGTTCCCGGTCAGGACACATGCCTGGGTTTCGGGCTGGAGCCCCAGTAGAGAGTGTGCAGGAGGCAGCTGATCAATGTTTCTCTCTTATCGATGTTTCTATCTCTATCCTTCTCCCTTCCTCTCTAAAAAATCAATAAAAAACATATTAAAGAAAAATAAATAAATAAATAACGACAGTTTTGGAAATCTCAATTTTTTGCAATTCAAAAAGTTGGATTTTATACCAAAGTTTTTGGATACTAAACCAACAGGTTTTGTACAAAAAAGAGGGTCTACCTGGTTCCTTCCTTACTCCTATACCTCTGCCTATCCCCAATCAATGCTCTTGTTATTTTAGTGTCTAAATTGAAAACTTTTCTCAACTTTCTCTTTGCTCTTCCTTGCTAGGATATGAGTCAACAGAGGAACAATCATTGGGCAGAGTCTAAAGAACTGATTTCTTGTACCCACTTTCCACCCTTGAGTTTACTGTAAATTAGTTTGGTCTGATCTAATTTGAACCACACACTCACGAAAGGAAGGGCTGGCTCGCCCTAACTTACTGCATGGGCCAATGAGCACCATCTTTAGGGCAGTCCTGGGCCACTTGCCTGCTGGGTGACCGTGGGCCAGTTATATAATGGCTCTGTCTCAGTTTCCCATGGGCAAGATGAGTTCTCTAGTATCCACTCATAGGAATTCGGGGAGAATTTAAACATACAGGGTAGGATAAAACATTTTTTATATGTTTTTTAAAAATCTTTATAGTTGAAAGTATTACAGATGTCCCCTTTTTTTCCCCATTGACCCCTTCTAGCCTGTCCCCACCCCCGCCCCAGGCCTTCACCATTCTATTGTCTGTGTCCATGTGTTATGCATATATGCATACAAGTTCTTTGGTTGATCTCTTCCCACCCACTACCCTCACCTTTCGTCTGAGATTCCACAGTCTATCCCATGCTTCTATGTTTCTGAATCTATTTTGTTCATCAGTTTATTTTGTTCATTAGATTCCACATATGAGTGAGATCATATGATACCTGTCTGTCTCTGACTGGCTTATTTCACTTAGCATAGTACTTTCCAGGTCCCTCCATGCTGTCTCAAAGGGTAAGAGATCCTTCTTTTTTATTGATGCATAGTATTCCATGGCATAAACAAATCACAGCTTTTTTATCCACTCATCTACTGATGGGCACTTGGGCTGTTTGCACATCTTAGCTATTGTAAATTGTGTTGCTATGAACATAGGGGTGCATACATTCTTTCTGATTGGTGTTTCAGGCTATAGCATTTTATAAGCACCACCGTGTTCTATTCTCATGACTACCTTGTAAGTGGAGACAATTATCCCCCCCTCCCCTCATTTTATAGATGAGGGGAATTAAGCAGCTGAATGCGAGTTATGGGGCTAGTAGGTGTGGAGCCAGATTCAAGCTCAGCCCTAGGCCATCTTTTGACCACTATTCTGTCAGATAGCTGTATACATTTTCTGCACACATGTTGATAGGACAGTGAAAAGAGTGAGTTTCACTCTGCTCTTAAGACAGCTCCCTCCCCCATCATTCCTATTTCTTGCCAGACTTTGGTACCTCCAATTACAAGAGGTACCAGAGAGTCCATCTCTGCTGCCTACACCCCCAGTGCTTGATAGACATGGAAGAAACTACAAAAAAATCCACTCTACCCTGTGGCTCTCAGAGTTGACTTATATAGTAAAAAAGAAGGAGATCCTTATTAGTGGCTGGAGTTAAAATCCCAAAGCACAGTCAGCCAAAACCTCATCCAGATGCGAGTGTGTGGTCACTGGTCATGCATTTCTCTTTGCTGAATTCCATACAGCCAAGGCAACTGCCTTGCCTCGCTGAAGATCCACAGGGGAAAAAAGTTATGTGCACTAGTACAAAAACATGCAAGTGTTCTCCCTCGTCAGCAGGAATGTTCAATTGATACAGCAGTGTTCACTCCATGGCCTCCATCCATGGAAAATGTGCCATCAGTCCTCACCTGGGGAAAGTTGACCCAGAACTTTCTTATTGGCTGCTCATTTTGTTAAAATGATGGAGCATCATAGAGGATAATGTATTTCAATCAGAACAATTTTGTGGAATTATAAAAGTTCACACATTCCAAGGAAATAACTACTGTTGAGTTGTTGTCAGACTAAAAATACATAGAAGTTGTCATTAAATACCATTTGCTCCTTTTCTTCACCTAATTCCATATATCCTGTGGGGGACAGTTTATGGTAATGATATCCTAACAGGTTATACTGTCTTTCTTCTTTATGGCATGTTCATTTTAGGGGGTACATTATTTATATTTTAACTACACATTAGCCATATTATGATAGCATAATTCATTATTTTCTGCAGCATCTTATTGTAGGTCACTAGAATAAGTGACCTTCAAAACAAGAAATGGTACTTGTTTTGCCTTAAAAATATCACTTCTTGTCAAATCCTGCACTGGCTTCACCATTCCTGCTATTCAAGTTGTATGATTTTTAATTTTAAAAAATACTTAGAATGATTAAAGTATGGAAGAGTTCACATTTCAAGTAAAAATTTCCTAGTCATCTCTGACAGTTGCACTAGCTAATACTCTAACTGCATACTATATACCAGGCCTTGTTCCAAGTTTTTTATATGTTAACCCATCTATCTGTGTAATCATCATCCTACAAGGTGCATTACTGTTATTGTGCCAAGTTACAAAGTGGAAAACCGAGGCATGATAGGTTAAGGAACCTGCCTTTGGTGACATGGCTACTAAGTGCTGCTTCTGGGATTCAAACACAAGGGATTGGTTCCAGGATCTGCTCTCTCAACCCCTCCCCCTTAGTGCCACCTTAAATCAGGGGGGGAGGGGAGGTTGAATAGAATCATTTTATTGCTTTTATAGGACATTTACTTTTTTAAATGAGTAAAAATAGATTATTATCTTTAACCAGAGAGAGAAGGCAGAGCCTGTTCAAGAAGGGATCTAAACAATATGCAAAAATGTGTTCTTTCTCTAGATCTCTATTGAAAGACTTGGTGAACAAGGCTGAGTATGTCTTACTCCCCCTGGTGTTGAGAAAGGGAGCCTAGGGGGCCCTTAATCAGGTTTTGGGAGAGGAACCCCAAGAAGGCTTTGTTTCCTTTCTGCTCCTATGCTTGAGAAATGAAAAGCAGCCAGAATGCAATGCGTGAGTTTCTTTCCTCATCTGGTTTTGCTCTCAAGGCTTGCGATACGTTAAGAAAGAACTCAGCACCCAATTGCAGCCTCGACAGTCAAAGTTATTAAAATTTCTAATTTCCTAGAATTTCTCCTGTCCCCCACCCCTACTCATTCTGCCACACCCCTGGCCTTCTGCCAGGGCTTCTGGTTTTCTATAATTAGCCTGATCTTTTGTATAATCTTTCTTACCCCCTCTTTTGCCCTGGCTGCTGGGCATTTGTATCAAAATCTCCATCACCGTTGCCTTGTTACTATCAGCTTGGAGATTCTGATAGCCAACATTGGATGGAGAAGATGTAAGATTACCTTGAATTTTCAAGTCAACTTGAGCTTCAATTCTTTGTATTGGAAAAATTGGCCCTCAGATCATTAGTTTAAAAAGTGGCTCAGCCATGGCTCCCTGTGGCTCTTATTGAGGAGCTTAAAAAACAATAACAACCCAGTGCTTGGGCCCACCTCCAGAAAGTCTGAATCATTTCTTCAGGGGTGGAGCCCAGGCATCAGCATTTTTTAACATGAGGTCATGGTAAAGAAACACTGGGCTAATTTAATCTTTTGGCTTAAATCTGAATACCAAGACCCTGAAAGGCCTTGGCTCAGATATATATAAAATTCACTTAAAAGGCTAATTATAATTCCCATGCTCTTGAAACGTGAAAAGGGATTTTTTTCTGTGTAGTTATGGTCACCTCCAGATTAAAGGGAAAGGATGAAGTTCATGGTACATTTGGATTCCCTCCCCCTTGCCCCCCCCCCACACACACACACACCCCTGTCCCAGGCCTCCTCTGGCCACATCCTTTGCAAGTGTCCAAAGTGTTTCATGGCACAACATAAGATGTTTCCAGCTTATCTTCAGTGCAAGACAGACCAGTGTAATCACTAGAAATCATTTTCATGACGTGCCTAGCGCATACTAGGGTTTGAGAAAGCAAAATTCATATGTGGCTCAGTGCAAAATGCTGTGACTGTGTGAGTTTGGAGATGAGTGGTTTCTCATCCATAACAAGAATATGGTTGTGCTTGCCAAACAGGACTCTTTACAGATTAAATGACCCCATTTATGTGAATGCTCTCGGTCTACCTGCCACCACACAGCGGTGACTCCTTTCCTTTCCTCCCCTCCCCAGTGATCTGGAAACTTCCCAGTTGAGAGAAGGGCATTTCTCTCTCATTTGAACTGCTATTACCATGATATCAGCCAACACCATCAGCTTTGTCTTTCATGGTTGTCTGCGATGATGACCCTAAAAACGAACAGTTTTGGGGGACTTTGTGGTCTGTGCTCACAGCACATATGATAGGATCACACAGATTTCCTAAACTTCCCTGTTTATTTACCAGACCCTGTGACTAGCAGGGCTGCTGCAGCAACCCACTATGCCTGCTTATCGTCAGTCTCCCGCCTGATCACCTCTCATAGTTCTGATTTGCCCCAGTAGGCTTAGCATCTGTCAATCTACTTCACCCTCAAAACCTTCCAGAAGATGTTTTAACATCCAAGGGAAATAAACAGGCTCCTCCAGGACCTCAGGGACATGACCAGGAAATCTGCACTTCAGGGAGTCAGAGAAGGAGGAGACAACTCTAGAGAGTCTGCAGCTTCTATGTGGGCAGCCAGAGGTGACTGAACTGGGCAGAGGAAAGTGTGAAATCAGAGAACATCGTGTCCTGCAGGAGGATGGCCGGGTAGCATGGAGACCAGGGATGTGGTGCTCGAGGATTAGATGCATGGGGTCAAACAGTAGCCCCGAGAAATTAGAGATGATATGCTATATGTTAGTGCTTTTAATATATTTATCTAACTTTTACAGGAATTTTTTTTAGGCATTTTCTCTGCTGTATTCATTAATTCAGCAAACATTGACATAGCACCTATTGTTGGCTGGGCAATCTACTAAGAGTTGAGAAGCAGAAAGGCCAGTCCTGACTCATGCAGTACAATCTGGTGGGGAGGGGAATCATTAAAGAGGCAATGGGTATTGATAGATTTAATTACATTAAAGACAATCAAATTAAAAAAAAATTAAAAGGAAAGCCAAACTTCTAATTCCTCTTCTTTCTCGTGTCTCCCTTTTTCCTTCCCAACTAGTGGGTAGTGAATAAGAGTCCAGACTTCTAAGATAGACTTTATTTTTTTAAAATATATTTTTATTGATTTCAGAGAAGAAGGAAGAGGGAGAGAGGGATTGAAACCTCAATGATGAGAGAGAATCATCGATCGGCTGCCTCTTGCACACCTCCTACTGGGGATTGAGCCAGCAACCTGGGCTTGTACCCTGACTGGGAATTAAACCTGTGACCTCCTGGTTCATAGGTGGCCACTCAACCACTGAGCCACACCAGCCAGGCCAGACTTTGTGTTTATATGGAATGTCCATTGCTTACTATCTGTGTGATCTTAGGCTAAATGATACTTCAGTTTACTTTTTTGAAAATTAACATAATAAAAATATTCACATGTTGTTGAGTTAAACTGAGATTGATCAATTGATAATGGGGGAGATTAGAGATCATTAATTCAAAATCCTTAGAGAAGTGTTTAGCACATAGTAAACATGCAGCAAAGGTTAAATTATTAGTATTAGTCTACCAGAATATGTTAAGAAAGAGTGACTGAAGATGGATACACATGGGCAGGCCCTGGAGGGAAATCCAAATGACTAATTTATTGCCCCATCCTCCTTCCACCTCCTCCCTTCCCTTAGAGAGTTGTCCTGGAATCACACACCCGGTGTATAGGTCAGCCAAGCTGTTCAGTGGCTGTTAGTTCCTGAACTCTTCTTGCCTCTATAGATGGAGCAGAGAGAACTGGGGGCAGCCAGTAAATAACTCTGCATTCACAGTTGAGCAGGCAGCTGGCAAGCAGGGAGTATCTTTGCTCCAAAAGATAGTAGGACAGTCAGGGGTTGAACGGACTGTGCTGCTTTCAGAAAACTCATTGGCCTGCTAGAGTTAGGAAGGGCCCTTGGACATAGGGCCATAGCATTCTCCTTTTGAGATGACCTTTGCTTCTTTGGAGTCATAAGTCTTCCCAAAGCTTTGACCCTCCCTGATTCAGATATTCTGAACAGCTGTCTCAGCTTTGGATGAGGGACTGTGTCTAATAATTTGCACAAGTTAACCTTTGTTTATCAGAGACATTCTTAAGGCTCTTTGCTATGTTGAGTTTCCACCTTGACTCAGGGAAACTTCAATATTGATTATGCTTATGTAAACATCTGAAGAGATGGACTTCTATCACACATTCAGAAAACATAGCCTCCCAGGTTTAGAAGGGCCTTCAGAGGTCTTTCAGTCCAACCTCCCCACTGGATAACTTTCAAAGAAGTCCTGAGAGGAGCCTTCCCAGCTTCAACCTGAGCCATTCTGTGATACCTTGACCTCATTAGCTCCTACAGTACCCTGTTTTTGTGACGGCTACTTGGACAGCATGAATTGTTAGAAAATAATACTTCTATGAATCAATTATGGCTTTGGAGAATTCCTATCCATAGGACATAGTTCTCCTCATCTATATATATAAAAGCCAAGTGACCAGAATGATGGAACTACCGGTCGCTATGATGCGTGCTGTGGCAGCCAACAGGCCCAATTTTCCCCCTCCCCAACTTCCTACGGCCCCTCCCCCTGGCCAGCCAGGCCCCAATGCCCCCCCCCCACCTCAATCGGGGACTGGGCTGGCTGGCCAACTGCCTGAGGCCCCTCCCCTTGGCCGGCCTACTCCCAAAAGCCCCTCCCCCCGCAACCTCAATCAGGGGCAGGGCCAGCTGGCCAACTTCCCATGGCCCCCCATAGCCAGCTGACCTCCCACCGGCCTCCCTCCCCCATGGTCAGCCCAGTCCCATTTGGGCCCCAATCGGGGGTGGGGCCAGCCAGCCAACCTCTCACATCCCCTCTCCTCCGCTGGCTTGGTCCCTATTGGCCCCCATAGGGGTGGGCTGACCGGACCCCACCCATGCATGAATTCGTGCACCGGGCCTCTAGTTTGTTATAACACTAAGCTCATGTATTCTTTCTCCCAAATGATAGATATCTTATGTCTCTTGAATTTTCTCTTTTTTACACCAAACATCACAGTTTGATGAAGCTTTTCATCTTGATTCTCTAGTACCACCCAATCTGTGAAAGTAACAAATGTTGCTCACTTTTGATTAATTATCTATTCCTAATAGCAGCTTCAAAACATGAGAAATCTACATTTCTGTTCAGTCTCTTTGAAAATCTTATTCTCAAAACTGTGTTTTTTGGAAACCCAAGAATACTTGAAACCAAGTACTGAAAAACATGTTTTTCATTTTCACCTGACATATTGCATCTTAAGGCATTATGCTGGGTGTGCAGCAGCTGAAACTTTGAAAAAAATGTAGCCACTCGAAACTATAGTGATACAGGGACACATGGAGAAGCAGAAGGATCAGTGTGTAAAGCAGTTTGGTTTATAGCTTGGTGATTGTAATCATTGTGTTAAATTGATGGACAATAACATGGCTAAGAGTCTCAAAAATTCCAAATATATTTTCAACCATTTTTCACCTTGATCACCACCATACTAGCTAAGAGTGACTTTTTACATACAGAAGACATATGTCTATATGTTCCTTTAATATTGACTCAGCATTTATGAAGCACTTCCCTTGTATTCTAGATGAAGTTTCTGTGGTATCAACATAGTGGGTACATATCACTATCCTCTCCATGTTACAGAAGAGAAACTAAGCACAAATATTAACAACTCACCCAAAGTCACATGGCTAGTAAGTGGTCACACTAGGGTTGGTGCCGGGGTCCAACCCCAGCGGGTCCAGGGGTCCCCAAAGGTGTGGATGGAGTCGGCGAAGAAGGAAGGACACGGAGACAGTCTTCAGTTGATCAGCAGCCTAGCCAGGATCTCCAGCCAGGATCTCCAGCCAAGTTCTGGTCTGGATCTCCAGAGAAGTTCTGGTTAGGATCTCCAGCCAGGTTCTGTATCCATGTTGTCTTGCTAGGTTCTCCAGCCAGGTTCTGTCCAGGTTCTCCAGCCAGGTTCAGTTACCAGGTTCTAGTCAGATTCTCTTGACAATTTCTGTAGTCAGGTTCAGTCCAGGATCTTTTGCCATGTTCTCTCGCTAGGTTCTGTCTCTAGGTTCTGAGGCCAGTTTCTCTCCAGGAACTTTTGCCATGTTCTCTCCAGCGAAGTTCTTCTGTCTCTAGAGAACGTTCTGTGTAGGTTCTGTGCCTAGGTTCTGTCTCTCTTGGTTCCGTATTCTAAGTTCTGTATTCTAAGTTCTGTGTTCTAAGTTCTGTCTCTTGCTGTCTTATTACATCTGTATTTATACCAGTTGATTCAATCCTATCAATCTCTATTACAAAGGTTAGGGCGTTTCTTATCTCCATTCCAGGGAGTAGATTATGTAGCTTAAGCATGATTGTTCGTAGTTAAAGTGATTAATTACCCACCTGGCACTAGTTAAGAGGTTTTATTCCCTCCCTAACTTCAGGGGAAAATCCCTACCTGGGGAAATAACCTTTCTCAGAGACCTTGGTTAAAACACATAGTGCCAAGAAGGTGAGCAAACATATTAAGAACAGTATGCCATATATGCCAGGTCCCTTGAAACAGCAAGCATGGACCGGCTCCCGGCAAATTCCCCCTTTTTTATTTTTTAAAAGCAGGCATTAAAAAGAAAAACCCCAAATGCTCTCTTGTATCCATTTTAAGAGTAGGATTGGCGCTTTCCGCTATTACCTGAGTCCTGATCTATCACCCCAGGGAGAGCTTGCCAATCCTGCACTTTCCCGGGGTGGAAAGGCTGCAGTGGGGTTAAGGATAAGGCTCCTTGGGCCTACCTTCTCCCATGCCATTACATTTACCTTTCCTTCCTCAGAAAAGCATGGACATATTTCTTGTATAAAACGTTCTGTCTGACTGGGAGTAACCTTAATTCCTCTGCTAGCAAGCGTATATGTTAAAAGATCAATACAGAGTCTTTTTTCTTTAGACTCAGTATGGCACATCTTCTTAATCTAAAGATCAATACAGAGTCTTCTTTCTTTGGACTCAGTATGGCACATCTTCTCAATCTAAGAATCAATACAGAGTCTTCTTTCTTTGGACTCAGTATGGCACATCTTCTCAATCTAAGTTCTGTACTATCCACCTTCTTACCCTACTTATCCTCTGTAGGGGGGTCTGCAGTACCCTGGTGGAGTCCTATCCATCCCGAGTGTGGGGGTTCTCAATGGGGGGGGGGGGTTTACCTAGGGGAATCCTGTTCCAGGGCTTCCCAAAGGTGTGGACGGAGTCGGCGAAGACTATCCACCCTCTTCCTGCGGTGGAGTCCTATCCATCCCGAGAGTGGGGCTTACCTAGGGGTCTCTGTTCGGGCGCCAGATGCCGGGGTCCAACCCCAGCGGGTCCAGGGGTCCCCAAAGGTGTGGACGGAGTCGGCGAAGAAGGAAGGACACGGAGAACAGTATTCAGTTGATCAGCAGCCTAGCCAGGTTCTGTCTCTAGCCAGGATCTCCAGCCAAGTTCTGGTCTGGATCTCCAGCGGAGTTCTGATTAGGATCTCCAGCCAGGTTCTGTGTCCATGTTCTCTTGCTAGGTTCTCCAGGTTCTCCAGCCAGGTTCTGTAGCCATGTTCCCTCGCTAGGTTCTTCAGCCAGGTTCTGTCCAGGTTCTCCAGCCAGGTTCAGTCACCAGGTTCTAGTCAGGTTCTCTTGCCAATTTCTGTAGTCAGGTTCAGTCCAGGATCTTTTGCCGTGTTCTCTCCAGCGAAGTTCTTCTGTCTGTGTAGGTTCTGTCTTCTCTGTTCTGTGTTCTAAGTTCTGTCTCTTGCTGTCTTATTACATCTGTATTTATACCAGTTGATTCAATCCTATCAATCTCTATTACAAAGGTTAGGGCGTTTCTTATCTCCATTCCAGGGAGTAAAGATTATGTAGCTTAAGCATGATTGTTCGTAGTTAAAGTGATTAATTACCCACCTGGCACTAGTTAAGAGGTTTTATTCCCTCCCTAACTTCAGGGGAAAATCCCTACCTGGGGAAATAACCTTTCTCAGAGACCTTGGTTAAAACACATAGTGCCAAGAAGGTGAGCAAACATATTAAGAACAGTATGCCATATATGCCAGGTCCCTTGAAACAGCAAGCATGGACCGGCTCCCGGCAGGTTGGGACCAGAAATCTGGCCCCCAAATTACATAATCTCAACTACCACTTGCACCAACAGTGGGACACAGAGTTGTATGGAAACCTTTCAACTCAACTCAAGCTGCTGAGTGTATCTTGGCTAGGACCATTGTTCTTCTCTGTGTTAAGGATTTCAGGATGCTGATTCTGAAGGCCATCTGCTTTTATCTGCCCAGAAAAGTACTATAGCCCAATTCCAGTGTGCGGGTTTCTCTTTACATATCCAAAGCAATTCTCCAACACCAGATGGGTGTGCTGCAATTCAACTTAATTTTGACACTATTTACCTGGAGATAGCATCAGATTCCACTGGTTAAGGGGTTAGTCCCACAAGACTGCCCCCCCTTCGCCACTCTAGACCCCAGTTGCTTCTGACTAATTGGCTGTAGATTAGAGTTCCAAGGAAACCCTCTTTGGGTTCTATTAATTTTCTAGAGTGGCTCACAGAACTCTAAGATACATTTTACTTACTAGATTACTGGTTTATTTTTTTTTAAAAAAAATCACTTGGAAACAGCCAGATGTAAGAGATGCATAGGGAAAGGTATGGAGAAAGGGCACAGACCTTCTATGCCCTCTCCAGGTGCACCATTCTCCTCAAGCTTCCATGTGTTCCCCAGTTTGGAAACTCTCCAAATACCCTCCTGTTCAGCTTTATGGAGGCTTCATTACAGAGGCTCGATTGATTAAAGCATTGGCCATTGGTGATTGATTCAACCTTCTGTCCTTCTTTCCTCCCCAGAGGTCAGGGGTGTGACTGAAGTTCCAACCCTCTAATCATATGGTTGGTTCTCCTGGCAGCCAGCTCCATCCTGGATGCGGTTCAAAAGTCACCTTATGAAATTGACAAAAAACACCTTGGGAAATTCCAGGTATTGTAGGAGCTCTGCCAGAAACAAAGATGAACACCAAACAAATATTTCTTATTATAAGTCACTATATCACAGCCTCCCATTGGGATACTTGAAAACCTCACATCTCTCTTCAGTGCCCTTGACAGTCTTTTGTGAGTTTCTTTCTATGTGGTGTGCCCTAACATTAAGAATCAGAAACCCTGAGTTAGAGTCCCAGCTTTACCAGATATGAGCTATGTGACCCTGGGCCAGGCACTCAACCCCTTGGGATTCGGTTTCTTCCAAGTTTGTGGGAAGGATTCTTTTACTCAAAAAAATGCTGAGCATCTAATATGTGCCAAGCACTTGGTGAAGCTCTGGGTGTTTGCTGATAGATAAAATAGACATAGGTGCTGCCTTTTGGTAGAGCCTGCAGTCAAGTGGGGGTGGTAGACAAGAAGTAAGGAAACACATGCATAGTTTCAAGTTGGGATAAGGATTCTGAAGGAAATGAAAGATCTCAGTCTTAGGAAATGGAGTGTGTGGGAGCCCCTGCTTAAATAAGGTGGACATGGAGAATGTATCCAAAAGATGAGGAGGCATCTGCCAAGTGAAGAGCAGAGAGAATTCCAGGCCTGGGAATGACATTATTAGGGCCCTGACCTGGGAAATAGGATTAAATGAAAATTTATATTATATGTATGTATATGTGTATGTATGTGTGTGTATATATGTAGACACACATGTACATATGTATGTGTGTGTGTGTATGTATAAGGGCACGTGTTAACTAAAATACATGTAAAAAATCTGTTGCAAATGAAAAACGGCATTGGCCACTTGCAAAATACAGCTTGCACCGTATTCTTCCCATATGAGTCAAGAGTAACATTCCAACCCTGTGAAGTTTGTTCCATTTCCACAAGATAACAGCTTTTATCCCCCCACACCAAAATTTTAGGTGCCTGGACTGAACAAACACAAGCAGTAGTGTTTTCTTTGATTTCCATCATCTACCAAGGAGCAGAACTTCCTCCCTCTCTCACTTTTCCATTTCCTCCACTTCCTGTCCTTGCAGGTTGGGCAACAATTTCCAAAAATTTCCTGAAGTTGACTGATGTCAGGATATGGGTGTCTGGAGTCTGAACTGCCTGACTAGAGCTAGGATGAGATGTTGACAAAGAAGCAATGAGGGTCCTTCTCTGATTCTTCACTCCCTCTCTCCTGTTAATGCCTTAATTTGGGGGTGACCATCAGTAGGGCTGAGATCCTATTTTTCAAATATTTTGATCTTTAAATGTTTTGTTTACTATCCTTAAATATATCTCCGGTGTGTAAAGCACATTGGAAATGCTAAAGCAGGAATTACCTATTGTGATCGGTCTTATTGTGATCTCCTTGACCTTGGAGAATGAGGAATGCCACAACCTGCATCTGCTTAGTGTTTCTTACACAGGAGACATAACTAAGGTCTCAGTAACAGTGTCATCAAGAAGGAATTTTCTGCTCAACTTCTTGAAGGATAACCAGCCCCTGACCCTAGTCACCTATGACATCACCCATTGTCATTTTCCTCACAATATTTTCCTTTCTCTGAAATGATGTTTGTTTGTTTATTATCTACCTCCTTCATACAATGTAAGCACTCTAAGTTCAAGTTGCTCATATGCCCTGTTCACCTGTGTCCCCTGTTTTTAGAATAGTATCATGTGATGGGTACTCAATGGCTGAGTGATGATTGTACTAATAGATCAAGTTATAGTAATGAGAGCTAGTGCTTCCATAGCACTCATCAAGTTCTAGGCTCTTCTTCAAGCACTTTAAACATGATCATTTAATCCTTATGATGAACATATGAGTTAGGCATTAGTATTAATTCCTATTTGTAGATTAGTAAACTAAGACACAGAGAAATGAAGTAATTTGCCCAACTAATAAGTGCAAGAACTAGGATCCAAACTCAGACTATAGAATCTGTATTTTTATCTCCTACATTGATATTCTATAGGACATGTTCCAGTTCCAAAAGAAATACTGATGATACTAAAACAAAAGAATAAAACCCTTTTATAACAAAATTGTTTCCCACAAATGAGAATTTTGATGAGTTTAACCGAGGTATTCAGTCTCTCTCGCGCGCACGTGTGTGTGTGTGTGTGTGTGTGTGTGTGTGTGTGTGTGTGTGTGTAAAGAAAAGAAATGTAAAAGACTTGTCACTGAATATTCTTTTAACCTTAACTCTTCAATTATCAGGAGTTACTTTTGCTTCTGTCTCCATCTCACACCTAGAAAAATATTTTTGAGGACATCTGAATAAAAAGTAAAGAGTGAGTCAGGAACTTCCAGGCATCCATCCATCCCTCCATCATTCATTCATTCATTCATTCACTCATTATTTCCCATTACCATTTATTCCCTCTGTGCCCTCGTCCACTTCTACCCATTCCCCATCCCCGCAATCACCACACCATTGTCCTTATTCATGAGTTCTCTCTCCTTTTGATTTGCTGGTCACTTTGTGTATGGTTAGCTCTGGACCTAACAGTGACAGTGACAATGGTGTGGGGAGTAGGGAAGGAGGATTGTGAATGTATGGGCTGCATGAGTTTGTCCAAAGAAATAAATACACAGGCAGTGCCCCTATGTCTCTCTTTGGGTTCCCATAACCATGCATCTTCAAACCTAAAAGATAAGAATCTGCCCTGTCTCTGGTTATTGAGTAGCATAAATTCTGTGCTGACTATAAAATGAGACCAAATCTCTAAGTCACTCTTATCTGAAGCCAGGGGTCTGACTCTGAAACAAAAGAATGAAAAGAAAATCAATAAGTCTGACTTTTTAGCTTGTCTTCTTGGCTGTCTGATCAGTTAAGATTCCTAGAATAAAAAGTAAAATGGAGGTAATAGATAACATTTTGACCTTCAGCTTTTTCTCAAAGATTGGCCATGTTTTATAAGTATGATCTTGATGTTTCTTATTACAACCTTATAAATGGCAGACAAATTGCCACACGAATTTTATTTGAGTTTTAATTTACCCACCCAGCCTGTCTTCGAACGGTGACTGGCATCTCTTGGCTCTTAAAGGAGTGTTTTTAAAAAAAGACTATTTTCACCCAAAGCTTTAATCATGTCATTGCCCTTTCAGACCTGTTGAACAGATGGAAACATACTCATGAATTAAATTGAGCTGATATTTTATAATAGGAAGGGCAAAAAGATATCCATATATTCTCATTATATGCTTCACTCTCTTCTTAAGGAAAAAATATTTTCAAGTGTGTATTGTTACATCATTTTGACAATTTTTATTTTAAAAGTATTATGAGCTGTGCATCATAAAAGTCCATATTCATCATGTCATTCATGCTCAAAACCTTTGGTGGCCCCTATTTCCTATGGCCTGATTCTAAGGACCTTCTGAGCCCTCTCCAGTATATCTTGCCTTATTGCCTCAGTTGTCAACTGGTTCTCCTCAGTGACTCATGTCTAGAACCTCAATATGATTATTGTCTCTTTTTTCCATAAGCCAAAATCCTACTACCATCTATCTGTCAAGCGTCCCATTCTTCCCTCACTTTCTAGCTCTGTGGTGTGTGTGTGGTGTGTGTGTGTGTGTATGTGTTCTGAACTCTTAGAGAAATTTAGTTTATATCTCTAATATCCTCCTTTAATTTTATATTTTTTGATGTTTTCTGCATATTAATATGGCCTTTTCAAGGAGATACTAACAATGTAGGGTAGAACACTGTGTCAGTTAAGGAATACATTTTCAAGAATGAAAAAAAAAACACGCAAAAAAGGTTTTTTATTTTTATGGATCAAGAAACATTTATTATGTACTTGTATCAGTAGACCAATTTTGATGGAGCTCAGTCTCTTTTGTCATCATGAAAAGGTTACTAGAATGTTTAGCTCTGTTGACAAGCTGCAAAAGCAAGACAGGTTAGCCATTTTGAAATTACAAACTCTCCAAAATAGCCAATAATATTCTGTCTTCATACTTCTGTGCTTCTTTATCTCTCTATCTCTGTATCTGTCTACCACCTGCCTATACTTATTTTGGTTTAGTTTTGGTTGCCTTTTTTGGACCCACCTATTTCAGTTTTCCACTCTGCAGGGTCTCTATTTATTTTTAGATTTGTTTATTCATATTGTTTTCTGGGCCCAGTCACATTCCAGAATGGCATGTGCCAGTTAAAATGGTACCTCCTGAACTCTTGGCAGCTCACCTGAGAATTCTGAATTGCTCCCAAGCTATGCTATTGTTGCATGTAGCTCAGACCTGTGAGCCAAGCTTTCTGAAGAGATGAATGAAGCATGGCTAGCAACTCATCATCTGAGCATGCCAAATCAACAAATAGTTACTGAGTAGCAAAAACATCTGATTGCAGAACTGGATGAAACCTTAGAAATCATCTCTTCTGATTTCCTCATTTATAAAAAATGTTTAATATGATTCTCCATCAAAATTGGCCTACTGATGCAAGTACATACATGCTGGTTTTATATTTTCATATTTTAATCTTTTTAATTGAACAAATAAATTCACACATTATACCTCATTTGACGAAAGAGGAAAATTAAGGGCAAGATCACACCACTAGCGACAAGAAGCCATTTTGTGCTTCCAGCTCATGCCCTCTGATCCTTTGAGGAACCAAATCTGAGCTTCTCTGCTGGGGAGATGAGGAATAGAGAGGAGTAATAGTAATAGCTTTCATCTGTGGAATGTGTTAATGCATTTTCACTTGTGATCATCATCACATATGAAAGGATTGGCAAGGATTATTAATACCACATTACTGATGACTCTCTCATCTTTTTTGCTTTTCCTCTGTATTCCCTGCCTCAGTAAAGGCATCACCATGCACCTGGTCACCCGTTAGCTCACTTTTGCTATGCTGAAAATTTTGTTTAGGTATAATTATTTGTTTAATATTCTCCTCTCCTAGATTATAAACTCCATGATAACAGATAGTATGCCTGCCTCTTACATCCCCAATTATTTTTTGAATGAATAAATCACCATATTCATCCTCACCTCTGCGCTTTTAACCATAACCTATAACCTGGAAGTTTGTGATATTATTCACCTACTTTGAAAGTCTCACACTTGTCCATTCATTTTCATTCCCACTCTTCATTTAGTCCTGCAGATACAATTACTTTTCTCAAATACAAATGCTTCTTAGCCTAGAATATCTCCAGCTTTAATGGTGCCCTGTAACTTTTATTCACTCATTCACTCCAGAAATAGTTCTTGAGAGACTATCATTTGCTAGACACTGTACAAGGGGCCTCCTATGTTGAGGCTAATATAATAGTCTAGTTGAGGAAGATTGATACTAAACAAGGATAAAATACTTCAATATATAATTACAATTTGTGACGACTGTGATCAGGAAGGAAACAAGTGGGGTGCTAATATGGAGAGTAATGGTGGAGGGGGAAAGAGGAGAGAGAGAAAGATGATTTAGAAGAGTTAGGTAGAAAACACTTCTCTGAAAAGTGACATTTCAGATGCTGCCGTAAGAATCAGAAAGAGCTATCCATGTAAAGATACAGAAGGAAAGGTATTTGTACAGAAGGAACAGTGGGATGAAAGAGATCCCCTTGCTATCTTAAATCAAGGCATCAAATTTACATAGACATGCATATATATGTCTGTCTATCTATCTATCTATCTATCTATCTATCTATCTATCTATCTGCAGAGATGTTTGCTAAGAGAGTACATGTACATATTCTTTCTCTCTTACTCTAAATGAGAGACTACACCAATGTAATTTGATATTATTACAACTTCTATTAATAATATACTCCACATAGCCTTTAGAAATTAGTCTATCCTATATAATAAAAGGCTAATATGCAAACTGCCCCTCAGGAGTTCTACTGGGAGACCAGGAGTTTGACCACCCAGTATGACATGTGCTGACCACCAGGGGGCGGCACAGAATGGAGGAAGGCCCCGGCTGGCAGCCAGAAGGCCCCGATTGGCCCTGATCCCTGTCCAGGTCTAGGGACCCTACCCATGCACGAATTTTGTGCACCAGGCCTCTAGTTTTATTTATGAATAACCTAAAAATGATAATCTACCAAGGACGTTTTACACTCACATGGCAAATCAGAAAATAAAACCTGGATGTTTGTTTTCTCTGAGATGGAAATGAGGTCATTAGTAGAGAATCCTTTGCTTAATCTTTCCCAAAATTCAGAGAGGTGAAATGTCTATCCATTTTTTTGCCCTGATTATGTGTTGTATAAGAGGAAAGTTATCACATCTATTCACATGAAGTGCCTTTTGGCCACACTTTCTGAAAAACATTTTACATGGAATATTTTGAGCTGGGAACATGTAATGCCCACACCTAGCCCAGTAGCCCTTGTGCTGGGCATCCTGACAGCTTCAGAGCATTCATTCCTCTGGAGTTGAATAATGATGACTCAACATAAGGATTCTAGATTCTCCTGATACTCAAGTAGGGTCTGATAAGTTTCTTGGCCTTATCTCTGTTTGGTCTTTCACATTTTCTAGAATAAGCCAATATTTAAAAAAAAATTCTAATTCTTTTTTCTTTATTTTTATTGTTGACACTCTTGCAGATGTCCCCATTCCTCACTCCCTTTGCCCCCCTCCACCCAGCACCCCCCTTTTCTCTGTCCATTAGCACACAATTGTCTGTGGTAAGTCTAATATTCCGATGCAAGCATGGGTGTCTTCTTAAAATAAATCAGAATACAACAAAACAAAATTCCTTCAAACAAACGTCAACAGACATTAACTCTCGAAAAGGGAGTAAGCATTTCGATAGGTTTAACTTTTGTGTCCCAGAGATGTGAACTAAGAAAAAGAAATATGGACTTTTGTGGTATTTATTATGTTCTCTCTCAACTATATACATTTACTTCTCAAAAATGAGCAATAAACATATATCTAAATTCAATAAAAGGAATCCACACAGTTCAATTTTTCATAGCATGTGAGTGAATTGAAAAAAAAAGAAAAAGAAAGAAAAACATCCATCATTCCTCGCTGCCAGCTTCTCCCTGAACTTGAATAGCAGCCTGGGTCTTAAATGTGGACTCAAAGGCCACACAAAGCCTTATCTGACGCTCATGAAGAGTGAATGACAAGGAATCCTGATGTCCTGTCTTATCTGCTATGCAGGAGAACCTAGTTCTCCACTAAATTGGCACAAATTAAACAAGGTTCTTTTGACACTTAACAAGCATTTCAACCCTGAGGCCAGCAGCAGTGCTGTGGAGTCAAAATAGACGCCTCTCAACCCTGCTGGAGACCAACCACAGGAACTCATAGCTGGCCATGTGGTCCTCCATGCGAACACTGCTGCAGAGTTTGGAGAACACACACACACACACACACACACACACACACACACACACACTCACACACACTCACACACACATCCCTACCATAACAGTGGAATATAATTAATCCCCCTGTGTTTCACATGCCTTTCCACTCTGGATAAAGCCTGGGCCTCACAGTTTCACCTCTGGGAAGAATTTGATTGAAAACGTTAACCTCAGTGACAACCCATGCTCGAGCATCCTGGGCCAGTGAACGTAATGTCCTGTTTGGTCAGCTCAGCCCAGACAGTAAGTCCGGAGTGTGAGCCACAGAGCTCAATCCTCCACTCAGACTGCACAACCTCAGAAATGTGCTGAGAAGCCTGTACCTGGCTGACACCACTTAAAAGTTTTCCATATTTACCATATGAACTCAGTGACAAACCTCTGGGGGATTTTGAGTTTTTCACATCTGGACTAAAAAAATGCCCAAATGCTGTGGTATTGGTGAAAAGTTTACCACACATCTTTAAAAACAGCAGCAATGCAGAAACAACAATTTCAGCAACAACTACTTCAAACTATTGATATTTTGCTGTTCATGTCATCATTTAGGAAAAACATGCTTTTTTATATTGTTTATCAAATGACTACTTGTAACACCATTGGATTGAGAAAAATTAGATTGAGAGCATTTTCTTTTTAGTTTATGGTGATCATAAGGGAGAACATGGAAGTAAGTTTCATATGGTAAGGTCCATAATTAAAAGATTTCAAAATATGAGCTGGCCACATGCTGGAAGAAAATGAGCCTTGAATTTGGGAATGTGACAGGGCAGCATTTTAAAATTATATACCTCTATAAATGCATGAAACTCATGTCTCCCCTTCTTTAAGCTGATAATTTATACCTTGTTCCCCAAAGCAAGACCCCCTTCCATGGTGTACTGAGAGAAAATTATTTCCTCACTTTCAGTTCATTGGTCATTGTAGCAGTGTAGCCCTGAGGAAGAGTTTTAATATCTAGTCCTGGTTTTCCTCAGAGCCGCATTGACAATGCTTTAAAATCAAGTCTTGCCCCACCTGTGTGGCTTAGTGCTTGAGTGTGGAGCTATGAACCAGGAGGCCACAGTTCAGTTCCCAGTGGGGGCACATGCCCGGGTTGTGGGCTCTATCCCCAGTAGGGGGCCTGCGGGAGGCAGCCAATCAGTGACTGTCTCTCATCATTGATGTTTCTACATCTCTCTTCCTCTCCCTTCCTCTCTAAAAATCAATAAAAATATAAAAAATAAAATAAAATCAAGTCATAGTCTCAAGCTTACTTTGCTACTTGTCCAGATTCTAAATCTTTGGCATAGCTGAGGTTCCTTTCAGAATGTTGGCTTTTTCCATATAGGTGATGAGTGTAATTCTGAAAGACATCACCCAAAACTGCTCCTTCACCCCCACATCAGGTCCAGGGCTGAGATTCCACTATGAGAGCAGGCTCTTTGGCCTATAAGAATCCCTAGTGGAAATGCAGTTCTTGGGAGCTGACAGCCTTGGGTTAATGTAGGTTAATACCCTAAAGGAGATTACTTATCCCTGGTTACTCCCATGGAACTCAGGGCCTGGTGATGAATAAGCTCTAAGGGGACAATCCAGAAGCTGGCTTTGAAGGAGCATGACAAATGGCCTCCATCAGGTGATGGCTGCAGGGATATGTTGGGGCATGGATGATGGGGCTAAAATTTCAAAGAGAAAAATATGGAATCAAGAAATACTGGACTCAGACAGTCCCCTCGAAAGTTCATTGTTCAGATAAAGACCCTGGGACTCAAAGGAGTTTAGGGATTAGCCGACATAGAAACTTTTAGGTGGGCCAGACCAGCACACAGGTTTCTTGACTTCTAGCCACTGTTTACACTTTTCCAAAAGGGACTTATACTTGGGCATGGCAGGGGTAGAGGAGGACAGACCATTTTTTCTGGAAAAATAAAATGTGCTTTAGGTCTCCCACATATCTAGCTATATCATTTTCTCAAGAAGAAAGGAAATGGTGAACTAGACTAAAATTAGATAAGATTTTATAAACTGGCCGGTGTGGCTCAGTGGTTGAATATCTACCCATGAACCAACAGGTCATGGGTTCAATTCCCAGTCAGTGCACATGCCCAGAACGCAGGCTCAATCCCCAGTAGAGGGCATGCAGGAGCAGCCAATCCATGTTTCTCTCTCATTGATGTTTCTACCTCTCTCCCTTCCTCTCTTAAAAAAAAAAAAATTAAAAAAAAGAAAATAGCTTATAAATCTAGCTTAGCAAGGAATATTACCACCTCCTTGTTTTTGTCCCAGGTAAAATATACTAAGTTCTTTAGCATTTCTCCTTTGTTCTTGACTTCCTGCTTATCTGACCTCCAGTTCCTATACCATTAGTTTTTTATGGATGGATCATGGAATCCAGAAATACACCCACAGCAAAGACATCTTCCCACTGGGTAAAAATAAAAACATGTGTGTGCATGTTTATGTACGTGTTCCTGTGTGTACATACCATAATGTGAAGCAAATTTGAGAGGAGCACCCAAGTTAATGAGTTATCCACATATAGCCAGGTATGCAGTGGCCTTTATTCAACCCAGCAATTGTACTGGAACCCCAAATTAGAGTCTTCATTGTTCTTTGTTGCCTTTGTTTTAAGCTCAACACCAATTTTTTTTTTTTTTGCTATAAAAAATAAATCTGAAAACAATAAGTCTTGTTCATTGACATAAACCGGCTGTAGGTTCCTTGTGGGACCTATGCTGATAAAAACCAGGGAAAAACTATTTTATTTGCAATGTAAAGAATTTTAGCCTGTGGAGGTGTTTTTTTTTTTCTTTTTTCTTTTTTTTTTTACTTGAGCAGCAGTAAAGGTAGGGACAGCAACCAAATAAGCTGTTAAAATCTGTATCCCCCTCCCTCACCCTTCTCCCAGTCCCAAGAGACATAATTAAAACTCCAGAAAGTGAGAAGCTGTTACTAATACTAACATAACTATTTAGTGCAACAGAATCATACATTTACCAACTTCATTTTTTTAAATAGTTCAAGCTGAACTGCATTTTGCTACATACAAGGGCCTTTTCTCCATGTAAGTGCTTTAATATGGTTTGCCAGTCAGCCTGTTAATATTTGTCAAGGAGTAGACATGTTGGCCAACAATGGGACCATACTCAGAGCCGCTAGGTGCAGTTCACATGTGAACTTCAACTCCTTCTGCTGAAGATGTCCTAACTGAAGGCTCATGTATTATCCTCATCCCAATTCTGTTAAAGAGATTTGTAGTTCTAGCTGGCTAAACTGCCTTTTGTGTTTTGTATGCAATCAGAATAGATACAGATGCATATGTAATAACCAGCATTTTTGTTAAGGTGGATGAAAGCAAGTGTGCCTAAACCTTGGCCCAGAATCCTGTTAAATATTTGCCAGAAAAAGACAGGAAATGGAGTAGATATTAACCCTTATTTTTCATGTTGGTGCACTCCTGTTGATTTCTTCCTTCTTACACACATGCACACACACTCATCACTCTGGTCTGGCTGGCCCCCAATATCTAGGAAGCCTGTTTCTCAAGCTATAATTCTCAATTGTCAGGGTCTGAAGGCTTGCAGTAGCAGTTGCATTGAACTTTTAGACTTTATGAACATTTCCTCTCACTCAGGTTATGTGATAATGTGAGTATATCATAGAATCCTGTAGTGTCACAGATCTGCCCCTGGAACCAGCTTTCCTGACCATTTCTAAAAACACTTGCAAATCTGAAAAGGGAATCTTCCAGCTAATTGTACTGGAAGGGCTGGAGTATATGGGTTGAACTTCTATATGTTCTCGTGTATTCTCCACTCCTATCCACCCACATGTTTCATTCTCCATTCATTTATAGTGTCCACTTGATTCTCATAGTGACCTTTAGCCACCCCCACACACACACACACACACATCCTCAGACACACATTCTAAGTTGAATGGAAGTGTAATGACCTTAGTTAGAAAGGTTAGTTAGCTCCTCTCTATCTGTCTTTGTGTGTCTGTAATGGGGGCTACAAGTATCTAATTTCTCATTTGTGAGACTAAATGAGATAATACCAGTAATAATGCTAGTAAGTACCTAGCACACAATAAGAGTTCAAGAAATAGCAGGTTTTGCCATCATCATTACTTTGAGCTAGAGGCAAATCTTCATAAGAAAGTAGCCCATACAATGCAGCATAGGGCTTTGGATGAGAATGTTGGTGGTAGCTATTCCTCACACACCACCTTGGGCTGAATGATGGCTGTTCATCTTTCTTCAAAAAATAGAAACCCTATCATGAATGCCTATCCTGCAGACTTTTCAGAATACCACCAGAGAAAGGATTTCCAGCTTACCAATGGGGATTTTATACTATTCATATGTGAACCCATTTTGAGGCACCAAACTTGATCAATGCAATTGGTTCTCTTCCCACTCCCCACAAATTTCAACCTGCTGACAACCAGGAAACAAAAGGCATCATACGTGAATGAACCTAGGGAGATGGGGAGGAAGAGGTAAAAAAATTATGATCTAATTTGAAATTTTATTGGCAGATATTACTGATGATTAAAAATAAAGATAAATGTCTGGTCAGTGTGCTCAGTGGTTGAGCAGCGACCTGTGAACCAAGAGGTCACCATCCTGGTCAGGGAACATGTCCAGGTTGCAGGTTTCATCCCCTAAATGTTCTAATGACTCTCTCATCATTGATGCTTCTCTCTCCCCCTCTCCCTTTCTCTCTAAAATCAATAAAAATATTTTTGAAAATAAAATATAAATAAAGTCCAGAGGATTCTAGTACACCCATTTGCATCTAGAATTTTTATCTGTTAAAATTAAGAGTGTCTACTGACCCTCATTTTTAGATTTTTTCCTCCCCAAAAAACTAGTTAGTATTGCAGTCCTACCAATATCACTTTGAAACAGTTTTTCTGGCTTGCTCTTCTTTATGAATGATGACCAGTTACACTTAGCACACAAAATCTAGGGAGTGTTTATCCTTATTAGAACACAGAGACATGAAGAGACATGGGGGATTAGGGGGTTTTCCCAGCAGTCCATGGCCAAATCCTTATTTTCAAATAAAAATCTTCAGTGCCTCTTTCAAGATGGGGATCTTCAGGTCAAGTTCTGCTTCTACCCCAGTTGCTGCCCCTCTTTTGTCATATATCTAGATTTTGGCCTGGCCTTCCCGTGAGTAATAAAGAGTACACCTAGCAGGAGTTGAAGCCTTGGAAAGGTGAGAAGCCTTAAGAATAAGTTTTTCATCTTATCCTACAAACTGTAGGTCTCTTGATATTTTACTGCCATGATAAAATCCTAATTACCTTTGAATCTTCATCAGGGAGAAGAAATGGCTGAAATGTGGTCTCCCTGGATGCTGGCATAAAACTATAGCTGTTCTTTCTGGGAAACCTTGTGGAGTGTCTAGTTTGCTCAAGCTGGTCGTTAGTGTGATTAGATGCTGTGGCAAATTAGGTTGATTTTTCTGAGCCTAGAGTCTGTTATGCATATATATGATGCTTGTAATTGCCCATCTACACTAACAATAGACACATATGTAAATTGACCATACCCCCACAATGCCCCACAGCCAATCAGGAGGGAATATGCAAATTAGCAAGCCAAAAATGGCGGCGGCCATAGAGCCAGCTGGAGGATGTGGGAGGCTTGGGTCGCCCCTGGTGATGGAGGAAGCCAAGCTTCCCACCCGCTTGGGCTGGCCACTGAAGGAGGGGCCTGTGGGCGGCAGCCACGGAGCTGGCCTGAGCACTTGGGAGGCTTGGGTCGCCCGGGCTGGTCGCTGAGGGAGGGACCTTCAAATGGCCTTCAGCCCCTCACCCAGGCTGGCCATGCCCCCATGGGGTGAGGGTCCCCGCTGGGGGGGCGTGGCCAGCCTGCAGACAGCCATCAGCCCCTCACCCAGACTGGCCACGTCCCCCCCAGTGGGAACCCTCACCCCCTGGGGGTGTGGCTAGCCTGCAGACTGCCCCAGCCCCTCGCCCAGGCTGGCACTGTCCCAGTGGGGCCCCACCGCAATGGGGGTGTGATTGGCCTGCAAACCACCACAGGCCCCTCGCCCAGGCTGCCCCACCCCCCAAGGGAACCCCCACCCTATCCGGGACACCCTTCAGGGCAAACTAGCCGGCTCCCACCTGTGCACTAGGCCTCTAGCTATACTAATAAAAGGGTAATATGTTAATTAGTCTGGGAGATCTTCCAGGAGACCTTCTGGATGTTCTTCTGGACAAAGCCATAGAGGCGGTTAGGGGCCAAGAGGGGAGGGAAGTTGTGGGTGATCAGGACAGGATGGGACGGCAGTTGTGGGTGATCAGGCTGGTGGGGATGGCCATTAGGCGTGATCAGGGGGAGGGGGGGCAGTTGGGAGTGAGCAAGCCGGCGGGGGGGGCAGTTGGGGGTGAGCAGGCCAGCAGGGCGGCAGTTGAGGGCAGGCAGGCCAGCAGGCAGAGTGGTTAGGGGCAATCAGGCAGGCAGGGGAGTGGTTAGGGGGTGATCAGGCTGGCAGGCAGAAGCGGTTAGGGGCAATAAGGCAGGCAGGCAGGCGAGCAGTTAGGAGCCAGCAGTCCCGGATTGCGAGAGGGATGTCAGACCTAAACCGGCAGTTGGACATCCCCCAAGGGGCCCCAGATTGGAGAAGGTGCAGGCCGGGCTGAGGAATACCCCCCCCCCCCCGCACAAATTTTGTGCACCAGGCCACTAGTAGATTATAAAATATGGAACTGTGCAGAGAAAAAGAGGGCATGAGGAGGGGAGAGAGAGAATGGTGGGGTTGGGGGAGGGGGTTATTTATTCTTCTTTTAAATTAAATATATTGGGGTGATAATGCTTAATAAGATTTTATGGGTTTCATGTGTACAATTCTATGATACATCGTCTGTACCACCTAAAGTCAAATTTTCTTTCATCACCACATATTTTCCCCCTTTTACCCTTTTCTATCCCCCCACCTACTTCTCTCTGGTAACCACCATACTGTTCTCTGTGTCTATGAGTTTTTGTTTGTTTGCTTTTCATGTTTGTTCATTTGTTGCTTTCAGTTTTATAACCACATATGAGTGAAATCATATGGTTCTTGACTTTTTCTGTCTGATTCATTTCACTTAGCATGATATTCTCAAGATATATCTATGTTGTTGCAATGGCAGTATTTCATCTTTTCTATAGCTGAGTAGTATTATTCCATTGTATATAGTACCACATCTTCTTTATCTAGTCATTTAATGAAGGGCACTTTGGTTGTTTCCATGTCTTGGTGAGAATAATTACTCTTATGATATGATTGTTTAGAAATGTTGTTTGCCAGTGGTCAGAGGAGGAACTGAAATACCACAGGATCAGTGTTTCTGTGAGGTTGATATATACCAGGAAACAGGCTGACATGCAAATGAGGTTGCTTCTGTTTAGGGAAAAAATATCTTTGTCAGGGAGTTAGGAAAGCCTGAGATTTCCTCTTGAATGAAAAGCCCTCCCAACCTCGTTTTTCCATGAGCAGTATTTCAGTCCAGAGGTCTCAAGAAAAGTGAGAAATGTAAGTCACACCTTTCTGTGAAAGCCCAGTGCTGTCATCTCCTGCAGTATTTTGAAGTAACCATTGGGGGTGACACACTCTTTATCTTTCAAAGCCATCCCCACTTGCAGAGACTCTAGTATGACTGTGCTAACAGTACAAAGGCCATCCTTGGAGTGCATTTCAGCTCAGGGTTATTTCATGTGTTTTGAAGAGAGATAGTGCCAGTTACCATGATAGTATTAACCAAGGATAACAGAGAACAAAGCTTTTAAACTTAGAAGAAGGAAATCTTTCAAAGAATGTTTTTGACACAGAAACCCAAAGAGCAGATTGGAAATACCACTAAAAATTTGAAATGTGTTTTCTTTATGTTCTGTTTTTGTTTGTAGACTGAAATAATCCTTTTGCAAGCAAGATACATATTTTTTAATTGGGTTGCCATATTTTTTATTTTACAATTAATAGTGATCATAAATTCTTTAAAAGTAGCCTCTGATACAACAGTGGCAACATTAACAAAATACTTTGCATCTGGATGTTTTGAGGTGGTTTTTCCTTTTTTTTTTTTTTTTTTAGACAAAAACTATGTAGATTAACCTGTAAACGCTATTTATAGAATGTGGAAATAATATGGGTGAGGTGTCAGTGAAAGTTCTTGGTGGTGAGAAGAAAAAGCTCACTCTTATTATCTTACACAGAAAAAAAGAATTTCTTCAAAGGCTATTTGGGCTCCCAGAATTAGGCAGAGGCTGAAGGGCATCAACTTTGTAAAGTGGGCAGAGATCAGGGTAGCTTCAGATGACTTAGAAAGCTCGCAGCAGAAACAGCCTGGCCGGGATTCCACAGCTGCTGCCCCTGGGCACTGCCCACCATCACTAATGGGCATCATCACAAACATGGCACATGTGATTCAGTCTGCCCTTTCTTGACCTCACTTGCCCCAGAACCATAGGTTAAGGTGGAGCTTTTGATTGACCAAGCCTGCATCGTGTGCTTCATTCAGACCTTATTCAATAAGAATTCTCAAAAAAGAGGAAGGTAGCATATGCTGACGTAGGTATGATTAAAATTATTTTACTAATTCCTTGTCTTAAACATGGGGGATAGAGGCTTAAAGAGAAAAGTATCCTAGCCTATTATTAGAGGGCAGTGTCTTCTAACTGTCACATTGTTAGTGCTTATCATTCAAAAAAATCTATAATTTTATTCTAGAGAAATAAAGAACTAAGTTGGTCAGGATAATTCTTAGCTGCCATAAATAAATCAAGAGATTGACAGTCATAACTGCTTGGCTTCCTGTTTTTTCATCGATATCAGCACGGTCCAGTAAAACTTTCTTCAGTGATGCCTATTGAGCAATTGAGATGTGGTCAGTGAGACCAGGGAACTGAATTTTTAATTTTATTTAATTTTACTCAGTTTAAACTTAGAAATAAATAGCCTCATGTAGCTAGCCGCTATCTTCATATATGTGGCCAAAGGGGAACTGTATACAAAGCAGGTGGCTGAAATCTCTGTGATTCCTGGCCACCAGCAAGATTTCCAGCATGGCTTCCTTTAATCTAGGACAGTGGTTGGCAAACTCATTAGTCAGCAGAGCCAAATATCACCAGTACAACGATTGAAATTTCTTTTGAGAGCCAAATTTTTTAAACTTAAACTATATAGGTAGGTTCATTGTTATTAACTTAATTAGGGTACTCCTAAGGCTTAGGAATAGCCACACTCAAGAGGCCAAAGAGCCACAGTTTGCCGACCACAGACCTAGCACAAGGGTTGGTAAAGCACAGCCCAGGGCCATATTCAGCCTGCCGCCTGTTTCTGTGTGGCTCATGAGGTAAGAACAGTTTTTTACATTTTTAAGTAACTGGAAAAACCAAAAGAAGAATGATATATCGTGACATATAAAATTTGCATCAAGTTCAGACTTCAGTGTCCACAAATAAAGTTTTCTCAGAACATAGGTGTGCCCATTCATTGACATATTGTCTGTGGCTGCAGAGTGGGGGAGTTGCAATAGAGACCATATGGCCATATGCTAGTAAAGATGTCACTTGACAGAAAAAGTTTGCTAATTCCTGACCTTGGAGATGCCACAAAGCGAGTCTTATCCTCTGAGCCACCAGAGGGTATTCGACCCACTTGGGATGTTTTTGGCTCCGCATCAGAGAGAGTAGTTTTGCCTTTTCATTTGAAACTTTTTCACCATCCTTCCACTGAACTATAATCTTGTTGGGAAGTAGACCATGTCTTATCTCTTATATCCTCTGTAGTGCCTTATAAATAGAAGGTGATAAAAGGTTATTGAATGCATGATTGATTAAATAAATGAATGAAAGAATAGAAAGGGCAGAAAGAGGGGAGGAAGGGAAGAAAGAAGAGTTTTTGGAACACATTATTTACCTTTACATTATTGCCTCATATGAAAAATCAGAATTATAATACCATCATAAATTATCAGCTAATTACTAGAAAGCAGGAGATATTAAGAACAGTAAAATGTAATAGAAGAAGCTCTCTATGGAAAGCCATCTTACCACTCCCTTTTGAAATATGCTGATGGCCACATCCTACAAAGTGCAAAGCCAGTAAGTAGCTTTCTTTGGCTCCATTTACATCTGCTTCCACCAGTTGAGTTGTGTTTATACCAATAGCCCCCGGTATCTGCCTATGGCCGGTGTGCTGATACTGAAAATGCATAATCCAATTAAATACTTAAAAAATTCTATGGCCAGAACAAAGTGGGGAGAAAAAGCAACATTTGCTAAATACCTTTGCTGAGCCAGGTGTTGACTTGGGCATTTCACGTACACCTAGAAGCCCAGATTCTCTGCAGCTGGTTCTGGTTCTCTGTCGTACACATTCTTTGTAAATTGTATCTACTTGTAGCTACAGAGTGGGACACAGCCCAGCTGATTTGCTGTGTGTTGCTGTCTTCATAAGCAGTATTGATTGCCTTGGTCAAATCAATTGTGTGGCCATTTCCATTTGCACATCATTCAGCTGCCTGGACTGATTGCTCCTGCCAGGCCCCAGTTGTGCTGTTTGAATCGTGGTGATCCAGGTAGCCTCAACTCCTTCAAACAGAAAGCTAGAACATCAAAACACCAAACTCCAGAAGCATCAGCCTAGCTTTTTTTTTCCTCTAGGAAATTAGTGTTAAGATTATTAGTAGGCTATTTCGTTCAACAATACAAAATAAATCAGCAATTTATGGAACACATGTTTCTTAATAACAGAGAATAGACTATCACCAATTATTTTCCAAATTAAGTATACAATTAGCTAGATGATAAACACCTTTGGTAGCAGATGGCTCTTTAGATCCCAAATTTCATTATCTTTTTTTAAACATAGAAAATATTTACTCATCTTTGATTACTGGGTGCTGGCATATTTAGTACCGAAGTTTTTGATGTGTTTATTTGGTTTACATAAAGATGGCAGAGGTCTGTGGTCTAGAAAAGTCAAGGACCACTCTGAATGGGAACAGAACCCCTTTACAGGTTATTTTCACTAGTGGCAGCAATCCAGAGTTGGTAGTGGTGGTAAAGGGAGAATGGGAATATAAAGACAGCTTATTGCTGGAGCACGTGACTTTGCTTTTACTATTTGTTTATTTTTTTGTGTGGTTGGTTTTCTTTTTTTCAATTAAAAGGAAAAGCAGGTTTGCACTTCCTGGCAAATTAACCTATAAAACAAACATGTGTTTTAACAAATATACTTTAGCATGGGGGCCAGGTAAATTTTATTGAGCATCACAGTAGCGACTAAAGGTCAATGTAGAAGAATACTACTATTGTCGTCATTTTAGAATGTGGGGGAAATTATGCTAAAAATGACACAACAGATAGTAACTACATTCTTGGAAGAATGGGCAAAGCCAAAGAAAAAGTGTTTCCCAGTGAGGACATTGACATTGTATTGAGTATTATAAGTAACCTAGAGATCATTTAAAGTGTATGGGAGGATGTGCATAGGTTCTATGCAAATACTGTACCATCCTCTATAATAAAAGCTTAATATGCAAATTGTCCCCTGAGGCAGTCGGTCAACTGAGAGTTCAGCCAGAAGACAGCAAGTTTCAACTGCTTGCTATGAGATGCGCTGACCACCAGGGGGCGGCATGGAACATGGCGGGCATTGGTGATGCGCTGCCACCTCTCGCTGGCTACCTAGGGGTGGGGGTGATGGAGATGGAAGTGCAGTGAGAATGCAGGGTGTCCACCGAACTCACTCTCACTCTCCCTATATCCTCCCCCCGGGATGCCAGGGCTCTTTCCAGTAAGCCGCAGGGGCTGGTAGGGCTCCCCATGGGTTTGCGCAGGCTGCTTGGTCTGCGAGGCTGGCCGGCAAAGAGCGCACTGCCCATCTGGCTTCAGTGAGGCGCCACTGGGTGGCCCAGAGGCCCACACTGCACCCCAGCCGGCAGCATCCGGCTGTACTCATCACATCTCCGGTGGGGACTCAGATTCCATGACTCAGGTAGAGGGGGGCGCATGGGGCTCAGGGGCCCAGGTACTGCCCAGGGCTCGGAGGTCAGCCAGAACCTGCCCTTCCATGCCAGATGCTCACGCTTCAGTCGCCAGCCAGGCTTGGGACCACACTCGTTGACAAATTCCATGCACCATGCCCCTAGTTTTATATAAAGGACTTGAGCATTGGAGATTTTGGTCTCCTGGGAGGTCCTGGAACCAATCCTCCAAGGTTACCAAGGGACAAGTGTAGAGAATAAGCCTTAAATGAACTTGCAACAAAGGTTCAGGAAGACTTCTGGGCCTTTCTATTTCTGTTTCAACTTTTCCAGCTGTTCTTTCATCCACCAGGCACTGAGTACCAACCTGTGCCAGACCTAAGATTTTGCTGAACTTTCCCCATCAAAACTTACCTATTCAACATGCTGTTTGCAGTATGAGCTGTGTTGGTCACTTTTTGACCTGGAATTTGTTATTCCTTTATCAGAGTGCTACACCTGTCTCTTGTGCTTTCACTCTTTCAAACTTTTATAATTTACTCTTCTGGGTGGTAGAGGAAGGGACTACATGGGAATCCTAAGAGCTGAGTTCCAGTTCTGGCTCCGTTCCTTTCTACCTGTCTAAGCCTCAATTCCTCATTTGTAAAACAGGATAAATAAAATTTGACCTACTTGCTTTTTGTTGTTAGAAGTGAAAGACATTGACATTATTGTTATGCAAGTTGGTAAAAGTAAGCAAATTATGTACTTTGGCTGTGGAGTAATCTGCTCCCCAAATAATTATTAAACAAGTTTATCTTAAAGGTAAATGAAGAGCATACCATATTTCAAATTTTAAATTAATTTCTCATATCTAATGCTTTAAATAATGACATCTCCAATCTTAACAGTGGTTATTAACAGAATAACAAGATAGCATTTCATAATTTTCTTCCTAACATGAAAGCTCCCATTTTTAAATTGTTATAATGGAGATGTTTTCACATTATGGTTTTAAAGAAATTTATTCTAGTAACCTACCCTCTAAAGGGTCCTAATTTTATTAATGTCAGACACGTGACTATAGAAAGGAATTACAGAAGGGAGAGTATTATTCTGTGATCTACTTAAGATAGCACTATATTGAGATAGTGATACAGTAGAAACAGGCCTAGCTACAGTTGTTGTCTCCTGTACTTTCTTTTCTTTGAGCCTTAGTTTCTTCATCTATAAAATAGGAATAATAATATCTTGCAGTAATGTCATAAGGGTTAGAGAAAATGCATGCAAGGTGCCTTGTACACAGATTGGATGCTCAATAATTATCCCTACATCCACATCCTTCTAGGAATGAACTCTTAGGCTTGGGTGCCTGTTGCTAATGGGATCATCATAATGGATTCCAGTGATGCTACCCAAAGATGTGGTTTCCTTTCCGGCTGTCGTGGAAGTACAGGGAAAACCTGATTCAGTAAAAGATGACTGCTGTTCAGCTACCTCTGCACACATGCCCAAAGAGTAAAAATTATGGTGATAAAATTTCTCAATTCAAACTTGTTTCTTCTACTGATGAAAATCTTCTTTAATGAGACTTGGTACAGCATTGAGCTCTCTATACCCCCAGACATGAGTGTGACTAAAATTAGGAACTAAAACTTGAAAGTAACTAAAATGGGAAAATAAGTAACCCAATGTGTTTGATTTGGCAGGGGTTAGAGTAATTATGTTGGATGATTTCCATGCAAAATGTTAACATCGCATAGAAAATATTTCTTTTAAGCAAAAGATGTGAAGGTACTTTAACAACAAGTCTGAAATTTGAAGAGCCATCCATATATTTGAAAAGTCGAACTGGGTATTTTCACGTCTGTAAACATGGGCCATTTTCCCCTTTGAGGCACTTGGGGATGATGGGATTTTGAGGTGCCAGTGATTTGGGGGGAGACAGAAGTAATTCTGTAACTTGTCAGTGTGTTGACATGGCATGCCCTTTCGGATTTCCAGTGTGAAGCCAAGCAGTGTTTTATTTAGCCTGACTGAACATAGGTGAAAACATTCATTATACATTTATTTTACTTCTTTAGAAGCAGCTATTTCCATGATAGCCATTTCCTGGTCTGATTTGCACTTTGGGAAAATGTGAGTTTCCCCACTCACCTAGGAGAATGCGATAAACATCGCCTCACATTATTTGCCAGGCAGGTCCAGAGATGTTTTCCCACAATAACTACATGGGAATGAATCCGTAGGCTGTTCAAAAGACTCTTTTCAGAATGCAGAAAAATTAGATTCTAGCTCACACTCCAGCCCCCAACAGGTGGTTAGAAGCTGCAGTGTGCTGGTGAACTAGCATCCTATAGGAAAGTCCTGAGTCACAGGTTTACCAATTTTCTTGCTCCTACCATGGTCCATTTCAACTTACCAACAATTTAAGAACTTGTTTCCAGGATTCCTGAATATTTAACAGTTAGCTCTCACAAAGCTGTTACAACTAGCTGTAGCTCACCACAGCCTTTAGAGTGAGTTTTAAAATCTCAAGCCCTGACCATATGAATTTCTTTTGGCTCAAAGATGAAACTAACATGCTCCTGTCACTTGAGGAACCTATTTTTCCCATTTACTGGCCTTTCCTGCATTGTTTAAAGCTGTCTTTCATTTTCAGTAGCCGATATACATGACACCTGTGACTTTCAGACACAACAGACCTCTGATGAAAATACTGATTCATGCAAATAAAAGATTCTCTTTCTACCCAAACAGTTAAAAATATATTTGCTTGGCAATTAGCCAAGGCTTGCTGCTTACAGGAGTCGATGCGACTCACTTCTCTTCTAGCTCTCAGCCTGCTGTGGAGTTTTGCTGACACATCTAATAGCCCAGGCTTCTAACTGCTGCCTGCTTGTCAGTCGCTGGCAAAGTGATTTAATTCCTTTATGTATGTAATACAGTAAAGCGCTTTGAGGCTTGCAAATGGCACTGTTTAAATCAATATATAATGATTTACTACATATTGTGGAGTGCTTATAAATATATTATGAAGCACTAGCACAGCAGCATCAGGGCTGGTGGGGGCCATGGGTAGGAGCCGTCCATGCAGTTTTCTTCTTCATTCTGTTACTGAGATGCCGTGTGACTCTGGATAATTCATTTGCCTTCACTGTAGTACTTTGTTTTGTACCTTTAGGGAATAGGGTCACCAGAGGTAGATTGCATATGGTTTAGAGATCCAGGGTGGTGTATGGCATAGCATTCCTCATTTCCAGAATCAATATGGCAGTATGATTGGGGCTCTTGATTCTTATGAACAACTAAAAATAAATCACTCTCATTTATTTCCATTTAATAATTTCTTCCTTTGCTATAAGAGAGGCAATATTCTGAGTTAAAATCAGATGATTTTCAGAGCAGCATGGTGTATAAATGATCCCAACTCTGGATCCAAAATATTAAATGGGGAATATCAAATGTCCCAATCAAGCAATTGGGATTTTCACTACAAATACCTTCAAAGGTTGTCAGTACCACCCCTGACCTTCTCTCCCTGGAAGAGAGGCTGGGGAGGGTAGAACAGAGGAGACCTTTCTAAGAAACTACATCTCTGCTCAGTCAGCACTTTCACTCACCCTAAGGGTCCCCAGAGGGAAGGTATTGCCATTTATTCCAGGGCACTTTATTTGTATGACCTTTCTCCTTCATCATCACACGCCAATTTTCTGACTTTGTTCACTTGTATTATAGGGTGATTTTAACTCCTCTTTCAGTATCCTCCCTTTTTTTTAAGGATTGTAAGACAACCAGCTCACAGACAACATGAGATTCTTGTGAAGGGAACAAAAACTGGGGGGGAAGGAGATTTTCTAGAGAATTCAGAATCATGGGGTGCATAGAATACATTTCCATGCAGACATGATCCCAAGCACACATAATCCCTCTGAAAGCACACCTGTCCCATCTGCGAGGCACCAAGCCCATTCCCCACACCTGCCATACTTACCAAGGGTCTTAGGTGAAGAGTGAATGTGGTTTAAACAATGTTTTGTGCCATATATTGGAGAAGTGGGTGACCAATTCGAAGTTCCATGGAGATGTCTCTGGATAATTGGTTTCCAAATATAACCTGTCAGGTCAGGAGGAATCCAGGAACAAGCCAGAGCCTGCGGTGACAGCCCTCAGTGGCAGCATTACAGCTGCGTGACCCTTAGTCCCCTTCTCTGCAATTCTACTCCTCATCCTCCCACCCCCACCCCACCCCTTAGCCTACACTTTAAAAAATTGCTCCAAAGCTCTCTATTCTAGTCATTGTGTCTCCTTTGTAAAGTAGTGGAACCAATCAGCTATCCTAAGCCAGCTGCTTAGATATATGCCAGCACAGCTCATTAGAGTGCAGTCATAAACTCATTCATAGAAGTATTCTGAAGGATGTTTTCCTTGCTTTATTGTATGGATAAATCTCTTTGTTTGCACACAGAGAGCACTGATTGAACAAAATGATGAGCTGCTGGTACCATTTCTTGCCTGTTTACTGAGCAGGCACATTATAGTCTATTTTAGGTTACTCTTGTGTAAACAGTATATTAGGGAACATGAGCATCATTTATGCCACACCTTTCTCCTGCTTAATGCAGAGCATACAATATGAATAAATGCACTGATAAGGGTGGAACATGACTTGCACAGAAGGGATAATGATGGCTCCAGACAAATGACAGGATGAGTTTTTAATTGCTTTCTAGAGCCATTTCTCCCATGAATGCCCCTGACTATTGTTTTCCAAAGAATAAGGGTAGAATTTCCAAAGTCAAACAGTAAAATTTATGTCAGAATCTACTCCAGTATCAGTGTTTTCAACAATCTACTCCATAAGTGGTTGCATGAATCCAGGAAGAAACATGGTCAAAGAATTATGGTCAAAACAAAAGCTTCTCTCTGCGAACTCTGCCCATGATCTGATTCAAGTGTCTGTTTTGTTTCAGTGGCTTCTTTTGTTAGATTAGCTTTTATTTGGAGTTTCACACAGGAGAGAGATGCTTAGCACTGGTGGAGGAGGCAAGAGTTTCTGTTCTGTTCACACAGCAATTCTCTTCATTGCAAGAGAAGCCAGTTCTTGCAGCTGCACTGGGAGCTCGGGCATCCTTGAATAAAGCACGTTTGCACTCATGCACACAGAAACGTGAGAGACACTATCAAATACACAGCTCGCTGAGGTCTGGCCAAGTGGCCCACCAGCCGTTCATGGTGTTCCCAGGGGGACACAGCCTGGCTTTCTCAGGCTCGGAGCTGATTAAAGCAAGGGGTGATGGGAAGGCCATGTTGAGTCTCTAGTGTGGGGAGGGGGGAAAGAAAAGGGCTGACAGCTGCTTCGCAACTGGAGACAAACATGGTAGAGATAGGAGCCTCCTGTTATAGGAAAAATAAGAACAGCACAAAGATATGCTATAGATTATCTGCAATAAATGAATGCTTTCTCAATAGTCCCTCACTTGGCCAGGTCTCTAATTTTTAAGTATAAATATGCACTAACTATGCATATACTATGCAGTAAATATGATATAGATGTCATAATTTATAATAAGTCTTCATGTTGAGGGGTCTCCAAAATGAGAGTGAACATTTTATTGGTATTCTGCCTCTGAACACTCACCTACTGACTCATTCCTTTCACAAATGTGCAAGGGAGTCAGTGTTTTCAACAACCTATTCCATAAGTGTACTGGGCGGATGGGATTTTTCCTGTTTATTAGGCACGCATGAGCAAAGCCTTTGCAGGCAATTATTTTGTATCTGGAAAGTCCCCTCAGCAGCTGGAATCAGTTCCTGTGGCACATCAGGAGATGGAAATTATGTTCAGATTAAAAAGCCCGATAGGAAGTTGGACATGTAAGCAAGAAAGGCAAACGGGCCTCCAAAAGAGACAACCAGGCACTTCTTCCACTAAGGAGGGAGTTTAAGGGGTCGCATGCAGAACACTTTTCCTAAACACGTTTCTGAAGCTTTTTAATTATTCTTGCAATATGCTGCAGCACTGTCCTGCAGCCAGATAGGACTTGCACCTAAAGCACGCCTGTATTCATGAGCACATCTTATTGTTAATCCCAGTGTAACCTTTGACAGAGGAGTTAGAAACCAGGTTAGATAAATATATATCATTTTGTGACAACATATTTTGCAATTATTTTTAGTCTTTAAGCTGCCCTTTAATTTACTCACACAGGAAATCTATTTCAATATAGACTAGGGTAAATTGAATTAAATTTCATATCTGATTTTGATATCTAATAAGTGATGAATTTAAAATACAAAATACAAGAAACAGGAAAAAAGAATAAAACACAAAAGTACAATACAAATACAGTTGTTCAAGATAGCAAACCAAGTGCATATACCTATCTCCCCTTGAAATAAGAATATACATATATACATATATATACATATATATATATATATGAATAAAACTATAACAATACTGGGAAATGACAAAGGGTACTCTAATTAAATCAGAAATGTTGAGGATTTTCTAGGAGATATGATCAGGACAGAGGAGCAAAAGTAGAGGAAACAGCATCCCAGTTCCCTCAGCCAGGCTCTAAACTTCAAGTCAGCAATTCCAGAGAATAAGGGTGGCCTTGGGACAAAACTCATTAAAGAACTGCATGCTAATGAGTTGACATTATTGGGATTCTCCCTTCTCCTCTATCAGTGGTGTTTTTTAAATATATTTTATTGATTTTTTATAGAGAGGAAGGGAGAGAGTTCGTCAGAAACATCGATGAGAGAGAAACATCGACCAGCTGCCTCCTGCACATCCCCCACTGGGTATATGCCCGCAACCCAGGTACATGCCCTTGACCGGAATCGAACCTGGAACCTTTCAGTCCACAGGCCGACACTCTATCCACTGAGCCAAACCGGTCTTGGCATCAGTGGTGTTTTTTGTTCTCATGATAATACCAAAAATGTACTATGTGTAGAATAACATAGCTATTATAACATAGATAGGGCTTATAGCTTATCTATAAAAATTAAGAGACAATTTTATGTTTTAGGAAGAAGAAAAGTAAGTCCTGGTTACCAATAAAAGAAAAGGATTTAGAATGGCCTCGAACTTCTCTTCAGCAACGCTAATTACTGAGGGGGGTGGGAGGTTTAACAGCTTTTCTTAAAATAAAATAAAAAACAACCTGAGGGAAAATTATTTTGAACCTAAAATTCCATACCCAGCCAAACTATCATTTATTCATTTAACAATTTTTTTAACAATTTATTTAACAATGTCTACTGTGTGTTAGTCATTCTATTATTCTCAGGAGATGTAATGATGAGCAAAAACAAAGTTAGTCCTTATCTTGTTGAAACTGATAATCTAGTTGGGGAAGCAGAGATAAATAACCACTCAAACAAATACATAATAACAAACTAGTACAAATTCCACCATCTGGTATTGCCTACACTGATTTGCATATAAAATATTATTTTATTAAAGACTAAGAAATCTTAACAGTAAATTCATGGGTAACTTATTTAACCTAATGTTTCTTAAATGTATTTAAATATAGAATCATGTTTCCTCCTCTCCTTCCCCCCCTTCTCTTTTTCCTCCCATTCTTATTCTCCAATTAATATTCTGTGGAACTCATGTTCTCCCCTGCACACTCTGGTAAGTTCTGGATTCCAGAGGGAAAAAAACCATCCTCCTTGGCACTGCCTACAAAGCTTTTTTCATAGTCTGACCTCAGCTTACTTTCCCTCCTTTTTATCTCCCCATAAACCTTGCCCTTGGCCATTCTCCATTGTTTGCCAGGCCTTGAACATGCCAACCATGTTGGCAACTCCTTGTTTTCTTCAGTGCTGTTTTCTCTGTGAGAATGCCTTTCAGTCCTCATTCACTGAGCCTCTGCTCTAGGCTGAACCTGGGGGATGGAGTGAGGGGGCTTAGAGTGTGGAAGATGAAAACATGGCCTTTTTTCTTTTTTTAATCAAGAATCTTATTGCCTCTTTTTTAAAAAATATATTTTATTGATTTTTTTACAGAGAGGAAGGGAGAGGGATAGAGAGTTAGAAACATCGATGAGAGAGAAACATCGATCAGCTGCCTCCTGCACACCCCCCACTGGGGATGTGCCCGCAACCAAGGTACATGCCCTTGACCGGAATCGAACCTGGGACCCCTCAGTCCACAGGCTGATGCTCTATCCATTGAGCCAAACCGGTTAGGGCTCTTATTGTCTCTTGCTTCTGGTATTTTCCTCATTGACTCTCATTCCCAATGGCCCTTCAGACATATCATACCATGCTCCCATAGCATTTATCTATATAATAAAAGCCTAAGCAACCATTACAGCAGAACAACCAGAACGACCAGTCACTATGATGCGCACTGACCACCAGGGGGCAGACACTCAACACAGGAGCTGCCCCCCCGGTGGTCAGTGCACTCCCACAGGGGTAGTGCCACTCAGCCAGAAGCCAGGCTCACAGCTGGCGAGCACAGTGGCAGTGGCGGGAGCCTCTTCTGCCTCCATGGCAGCGCTAAGGAGTAGTGAGCTAAGCAGTAAAGAGCAGCGAGCAGGCGGGTGGTAAGGAGAGAGGGACTGCGAGAGGGACGTCTGTCCAACTGCTTGCTTAGGCCCCCTTCCTGGGGACCGGGCCTAAGCCGGCAGTTGGACATACCCCGAGGGGTCCCAGACTACGAGAGTGTGCAGGCTGGGCTGAGGGATCCCCTCTTTCATGCACCAGGCCTCTAGTTATATCATAACTATGTGTGACTTATGGGTATCACTTTTGCTGAATACTCAGTGTTTCTTGAATCAGTATATTGGATGGGGATAAAGATTTTCCCATAAATATTCTCTTTGGTCTCCCCAACCATCCTCCCTACCCCCTGGCTTCCTGGAACCCGTGTTCTTGGAAACTGCTTCTCTCTCTTTCTGCATGAAAGCAAAGTTTTCTTGACTCTCTCTTTTCTCTTGGCTGTTTGCACATCTGCCAGCATAAATTACTTGCTAGATTTGGAGAGACAAAACTTCATAAGCAAAACTCCCTGTATTGAATCAGATTCACAAAAGTCGTGAAAGCTCTGGTATTTTCTGAATTTTGTTTTTCTCTTAAGTGACAACAGTGACTGACTTTTCAAATTCATTCTTACTTTAGCCTGAAGGCACATGCATTCGCCCCGCCCTTACAGTGGGGATCCCGCTTGCATCCCTACCTTCCCTTGCGTTTACACAGATTTTAAAATCTAATGTATTATTTTAAAGGGGAAGATTTAATATGAAAGCTGCGGACAAATTGTAAACATTGTAAATGACCACTGCTTTTCCTGTAACAACAGGCACACACACCAGGTGGGAAGGAAACAGACATGCTGTACTTGAGCAGAAGCATCGTGCAATAGGGAAGCAGTTCCTTGTTTGGATCCATTTCCTTTGAGTGTGTTTCATATTAGCTCTGTGCATGCCAGCCCCCAGGGGACAATGTGGTTTCCCCTTTGTGAACAGCAGGAAAGTATGCTGCCCTTCCAGCTGCACAGATCTCCTGATCACCTAAGGAATGTAGAAGAAGAGCTGGGTCATTCATCTGATGGCCTATGAACAGAAATGGTGTCTTATGGCTCCAGGTCAGCCCCCAACCTTGATTGAAAAAGTGAGAACAAAAATTAACTTGATTTGACAAGATGTCCAAGGGCCTGGGCTTTTCTGAGGCAGTGACCTCCTGAGTTCCCAACGCTGGGTGGCTTCACCACAGCCCCATAGCTCCATGTTTTACTCTGCAGAGAGGAGGTCCAAACACCATGTGGGCTCAGCGCGCTCTCGTGCTTGCCCGGCAGGAAACGGCGGTGGTTACATTTGGCCTGCAGAAACCTGTGCAGCGCCGGGTTGTTGATTTTGCTCCCCACAGTAAGTCTTTGGGGGCCAAACCATAAAGTTGACTTGTCATCTCTCTCTGAAGTTTGATTTAAACACTTACCTTCAAGTGATGACCCTTCCACACACACACACAACACACACAAACACACTCACACTCACACTCACACTCACACACCAGCCTCGATGAGCTGACCAATGAATATACTGTGAGATGTGCTGAAAAGCTTCTCTGGAGCTTTCCGTCCCGGACAGGTTTTGCTTCTGTTTCTCTTGGGAGGATAATGGCAGGATGGGAAAGTCTCTGCTTTATGAGTTTAGCCATAATCTGCCTATTTTGCTTAACTTTCAGGTTTACTATGTTATACTCATGACTGCTGCAGAGGAAGATATAAGTGAAGGCGTCATATAGTTGAAAGGTCACAATTTCCTCTGTTACTAAAATCCACATCTTATATGTGTGAGTATAGTGGCTATGTTATTATGTGCAGGGATCTCTCTCCCCTGTGTGTGAAGCCCAAAGGAGTCTCTCAGGCCAGATGGGACCGTCCGTCTCTGGGTTAAGATTCCATGTCTATATTTTCCAGTAGGAACCATTTCTGGTTTCACGATGGAGGCATCAGAGACTGCAAGCCTGTTGTCAAATGATGATTTAATTTCTCTCCCCACATATTTCTGATATTTATGTTTCTTCTAGAAACTTAAGGATTCTAATCTTCTCTGTTTATGTGTGTTCACTTATTCTACCCTCTTCTCTCACTTGCTCCTAATAAATGTGTTCTTCTACACCTTGTCTTGTATTCTTTCTTGTATTCTACACTATTGCTATTTCATTGAATGAAAGCTTGGTAATTGCTCTTCCTCCCCACGTGCAGGCTTAAATCTTTTGGGGGAAGAGTGTTTACAGTGTTTCTCACACTTAGCCTGCGGAAGAATGACCCAGAATGACCCAGAAGGCAATTACACAGATTCCTGGGCCCCGCCCTCAAAGAGTCTGATTTGCAGGTCTGGAGTGGGGCCCAAGAATTTGCATTTCTAATAAGTTCCCAGGCCATCCTGATGCTGCTGGTCCCGGGACCTCAATTAAGAGCTGTACTACCATAGAAAGCCACCACACAGGACTTTTCTGCTTACTTAGCTCCCAGTTTCATTTTTCCTGAGGGTTATTGACCTGGTCATGGCAAACAAGCTCAGCCAGGCATCCTCTGGATAGAGGTGGAACCAGCATTCTTCTCTCCCAGCTCTGTATCAAATCAAGGAGCATTTAGCTACTTCAGCGCTTCGAGTATGATTTGATGTTTCAGATTCCAAATCTTTTCCAGTGTAAATTCCTTATAGGACTTTAAAAATAATTTTTGTCTATGGAAAGATGAAAAACAATTTTTTCCTTCCTCTCTCCTAATTCCCTTCCTTTCTTTTTCTTTCCTCTGAGGGTGAGGATTTAAGTAAGTGAATTTTCCTATTTTACGCTTCTGATGCCTCTTGTGCCTGCTGTTTTTCCATCGTCCTCCTTCCTGTGTTCCTAGGGAAAGAGTAGCAACTGAGTTGGAAAACATGATGCCTGTGTATTTAACATTTTCTCAAATGTGATAATTGCTGATTTTCTTGAGGCTTGCCACTGAAGGCTATTTCAGCATGCAGCTTGTTGTTGTATTCTAAAGATTGACCAAGAGGCATAAGAGATTAGCAACAGAACTCTCTCAGTCTACATTAATGCTTTTCCATAGCAAAATGGACAGCCCTTTCAGCTGGGTTGGGGTGGGGCAATGAGTACCATAGAAGAGCAGAAAGGAAAGGAAAGGGATAGTATATCCTCTGCAGAAATCACTGAACGTATACAAATAATGAGAGTTATGAAAGAAAGACAGACCTGGCTAAGCATTATGTCAGGGAAGTCTATGATCTCAGGCCATTAAATATTATCCAGTTCTTCCTGGCTGCCATATTTCAGAACTGCAGTGACACTGGGGTAGCTACACATGGTCATCTTGCCTTTGCCCCAAAGACTAAGAAGAAGGCAAAAGCTAGGAAAGATCAGAGAGCATATTGTGTTGAGAAAAAGAGGTTACCTCATTTTTCTATGGAAGCTTCCTGAAATACTCAGCTTGACCTCTACTGCTGGATAATGACTTTCAGTGAAGGAAAAGGGGGAGAAGTGAGGTGGTATCAGGGTGGGGGTAGTGGGGTAGAGGTGAATGGGGGCCAGTGGGTAACACTTCCTGGATCTCCTGGAGCCCAGCTGAAAGGACTGGGCAGAGTTACATTAAAGCTGATTGGAAAGCTCTGCTTAATACATTAAAGAAACAACTTGCAGAAACATCAACCTCCCTTCCTTCCTCCCCCAAACAGTAATGAGTCCAAATTGCTAATAAAACATAAAAACTCAAAGATGTTGTGCATGGGCCATTTTTCTGAGCTGGTTATTTTTTATGTCACTTTTCCCACAGCTGTGAGCGTGCTATAACTATTAACTTACCAAATGCCCCAGTTTAAATGAAACTTAAAAGAATGTATTTAGGAACTTTATAAAGAAGGTGGCGGGGGGAGGAGACAAAAAGGGCAGGGAAACAGACAAACAAGATCTATTAATTATTTTTTTTTGTAAGAAAGAGAAATTTGGAAAGGATTTGGGGGTGGTGGAGAAACGGCTTGAATCAATGCCTTAAGAGTAGTGGTTGAGCCTGGTCAGTATGGTTCAGTGGTTGAGCATCAACCTGTGAACCAGGAGGTCGCAGTTCAATTCCCGGTCAGGACACATGCCACAGTTGCAGCTCGGTCTCCAGTGGGGGGCATGCAGGAAGCATCAATCAATGATTCTCTCTCATCGGTGATGTTTCTTTCTCTCTTCCTCTTCCTTCCTCTCTGAGAGGAAGGAAGAAGTAGTGGTTGAGATAACAAATAGAAGGTCCATTCCTCTCCTTGCAAAATGATTATTCCAAGATTGTGTTCTGCTTGAATGGAAAGTAAGACAGAAATGTCTGGTAGAATCTCACACATGTTACTGTGGGCATAATCTAACTTCTGAGGACAACCTACCCAAGTAAAATTAAGAGGCAAGTCTAAAACACAAGGAAGAACAACGTGTTTTTTACACGTTAAACATATACAAAATCCCATATAAAGGTCATTCTACCCAGGATGGGTCAAATGGACTAAACTGTCCAAGGAAATCTACTTTTTGCTTTTTTTTTTTTTTTTTAATTTTCATCTCTCAAAAAAAAATAAAGATTATTATTTGGAAACGTGTGAATGTTACAAGGAGCGATTGCCAAAACATTAGGTAATAAACAAGAAATGCATGCTGTGAAGATGAAACTTGCACATTATACCCAGAATTAGAAATTGAGCTCCATCACTGGCTCAGCAGCATCATTCAAGCTACAAAACACCTCAGGGGTATTTAATGTTCTGTGCCCACCCCTTATAAATGTATATGACTCAATATCCCCAATGAGTAATATGGCTGGCGGCCATACCACCTTCAGCTAAGTTCTCATAAGCTGAACAGGGCTGGGCTAGGCCGTGTTCTTATGGGAGACCTCCACAGAAACCCTGGAGGTGTCAGCGATGATTCACTGGGTAGTACCCTGCCTTGAGTCAATCCCAAATCACTTTCCCTTCCTGGTGTTAACGGGTTCTGTATATATGCAGGTGCAGCTTTTTTTGAGAAGCAGTCCAAATTTTATTTGCTATAAAAAATTTTTTAAAAATAAAAGTTGGTTAGGAGAGGGATGGACCAAAGAAAGGGAAAAAAAGGAAGGGAGCAGCACAAACCGGAGAGTAATGATCAGTTGCAGGCCCAATCCCATTTCAAAAAACTCACACGATGCCCCCAAAGTTTTGGACTGTACTGGGGCTTGGTTATCAGACGTTTTGCTTGGGTTGGGTCATCAGTGACAAGATTTGTGGATCTGCTTTAATATGAAGAGTGAAACAAGGGTTGTTGCTCTTGGGGATCCTATAGAAAGTTCTGACTTGCCCCTGAATAAACCACTCTAAACAAATCCAGAAGATGGGCACAGCCCATCAAGATGCTGTCAGATGCATGGTCTCCCTGGGGGACCCACTCAGTCCCAGGGTAGGCCCTGCAGTGCTGGCCAGGGCCATCAAGGATACTAGTCCTGCCCTGATGGGTTTGGCTCAGTGGATAGAGAGTCGGCCTGCAGACCGAGGGTTCCCAGGTTCGATTCCAGTCAAGGGCATGTACTTTGGTTGCGGGCACATCCCCAGTGGGGGGTGTGCAGGAGGCAGCTGATCAATGTTTCTGTCTCATCGATGTTTCTGACTCTCTGTCCCTCTCCCTTCCTCTCTATAAAAAATCAATAAAATATATTTAAAATATATATATTAAAAAAAAAAAGATACTAGTCCTTAGTGTGTATTCTTAAACACCCAGCTGCTTGAAACTACCATCCAATTTTGTTGTTGGCAATTAAAGTGCTATGGTGCCCCTTTCTAGAAGCTGCTGTTATGAGAGTGTTAAAATTCCTAAAGATATGGAAATTTTTTTTGAGTAAAAAACACTTTTTGTTATGCAAAAGGAACTGTGAGCCTATTTCCTTTCTTCAATGAGATATGCTTAGACTGCTTCTATTCCTATTAAATCAAGGATATGAATAAATCTGCCTAAATATTTTCTTTGGGATTGGAGTTATTTTCTAAGTAAATCTCATTGGATGATTAAAGAAAAAAAAGATGAAATAGTTAATAAAAATACCCTCAGTTTCACATAAGAGAAAAAACTGTTCTGTTTATTTGTAAACTGGTAAAATATTTCTGAGTTTGCAAATAAAATAAACATTTCCCCATACAATTGTTTTTGAAGTTATACCCAGCCTATCTCCCTAAAATGACAAAGCCAGGAAACAAAAACAAATATCTCTTCAATGGACTTGAAATCAGTCCACATTTATATTTTTATTTGAGGGACGCATTAGACTTTGAAAAGCCTACACGTGGTGAATATTGAGCTCTTATTAATAGATTTTTCTGAACTTTTGCTTTGCCTTTAAAAAGAAAAAGTTACAGAGTATAAGATAATTGAAGGTTTAAAAACTCATGCCTGCCTTTTAGTCACACTGCTAATCATAAGTCTTCCTGCATAACTCCCCCAGCCTTGAATATTGCATAGTCACATACAGAAATCAAACTTTTCCATAAAGTTCTCTCTTTCAGGTTATATCATTTTTTGTTTTGTTGTTCACATTTTAAACTTTATTAAACTCTACTTGTGTCAGAATTTATTGTGAGGAGATGTAAAGAAAATTTATGAAGTTTCCCTTCCTAGGTATAGTGGATGGTCTCACTTTATACTGATCTCAGTTTTTATTCAATTTCTTTGCTAACTGAATGCTAAAAGATATTTAGGAAAATTAATAAAACGCATGTCACATCTTTTCATTTGCAGGAAAAAAATCAGTGTTCTGCATTCCAATATGAGGGGTCACGTCATACAGTCGTTTCCATTGTCTGGGTTTTGAGAACATCTCTGGATGTCAAATTTTATATCTTTTTTAGTAATCCTTTCTATATCTACCCTTAACTATACAAAATTCTATTGTAATTATATAAATATGAACATATAATTATAAAAGAACAAACAATGGCTATAGTCAGTGATACAAATTATGTTTTCCCCTAAAGTGTGCCTACAAAAGAAAAAGTGCTTATTATAATCTCTAATATAGTAAGGAAAGAAGCAGGGAGAAACAAAAATCAAAATAAAAAAGTATACAAAGAGTTAGGTTTTCCTCTGAACAGTGTTTGGGTGAAAACAGGTTTTATTCTAATGTTATAGGCAAGACATAATATGCTCTTTTTATATTTTTATGATAGGATTTCAGTCAGTATCAGAATCAAATTATGTTGTGATGCCTCAAGCATTGGGTTTTACCAGTAGAGGAGAGTGTGAAGTTTCTTTTCAAATTCACTACATCCAGGGACTCCTGTTACCTCACTTTTGAGGGGGTCGGGGTCAGTGCCTTTTTCTTACTGCTCCTCAGCTGCCCAGGCCTTGCCCATCCAGCCTTCCCTGATCTGATGCCCATCTGGTGGTACCCTTCCCAGTGTGGCACACAAGAAAAGCACCAGTTACTGTACAACGAAGATTCTTGGGCAAGAAAGAACACGTCTGACTTGAGGAACTAGGAACACTTTCATGGAGTACAAAGCACTTGATCTGAGCCCGAAAGAAAGCATAGAACCATGAGTCCTGGCAGATATTACAAGGAGAGGGAACAGGGTGAGCAAAGTTGTAAATGTAGGACAGATTGGGATATATTGGGAGAAAGCAAACATGCCAGTTTGGTTCTAGCCAAACCATAGAGAGTACATGTTGGCGAATAGTGATAGATGATTCTAAAAATATAGGATGCAACCAAATAACTGAAGAACATTTACTTAGATTAGCTATTGAGACCTTGTTTTTGGTCAAGGGAATCGTATCTAATAAAGAGGGAATATGCTAATTGACCCTCACGTTGTCACAAAGATGTCAGCACCCACAACCAATAAGGAGGGAATATGCTAATTGACTGTCCCGCCCTCAAAGATGGCAGCGCCCACAGCCACAAGATGGTGGCAACCAGTCCCCTCAGGTCGGCAGGCATGTGGCAAGGCTGGGCCCACCCCCAGGCAAACCTGGCCACTCACGCGCCTGCTTCCAGAGTCCCCCAATTCCCTCAGCCCCCAGCCGCCCAGGGCTGGCCCTAGGTACAGGCAAGCCTGGAATGGCAGTTGCCCAGCTGCCCAGGGCCACCTGAGGCTCAGGTAACCAGGGCCGGCTGAGGCTTGTGCTGCCGGCAGTGGCAGCAGCAGAGGTGTGATGGGGCATCACCTTCCCCTGATCACCTGGTCACCTCCTGCCCCTGAGGGCTCCCAGTCTGTGAGAGGGGGCAGGCCAGGCTGAGGGACCCCCCACTCCAGTGCATGAATTTTCATACACCAGGCCTCTAGCCAAATTATAAAAGCCCTATTATGGCAGTATCCTGGAAAAGAAGAGAAATCAGTGAAAAAAACTGATGAAGGCTATAGTTTGGTTAATAGTATTCCACCAATGTCAGTTTCTTAGTTTTGATAAATGTGCCCAAATGAATTAAGATGTGAACATTAGGGGAAGCTCAGTGATGGGTGTATGGGATGGCTCTGCACTATCTTTGCAACTCTTCTGAAAATCAGAAATTATTTCAAGCCCATGCAGTGTGGCTCAGTTGGTTGAATGTCGTCCCATTCTCCAGGAGGTTGCTGGTTCAATTCCTCCTCAAGGCACATATCTGGGTTATGGGCTTAATCCGCAGTAGGGGGCGTGCTAGAGGCAGCCAATTGTTGTTTCTCTCCTTCTCTCTGAAATCAATAAAAACATTAAAAATGTTTTAAATAAATTATTTCAACATATAAAGAAATACCATTATGACACTTTATCTGCAGCACAGAATACACATGAGGGGTGTTTGGGGATGGTTTGGCTGTAACCACAAGCCCAGCTCCTAGAACAGAAATAAAGCATTTGCCATTGTGCTGTAACCTCACCTGCTCCTAGGGTCTGCTGCTTCCTGTGCTGGCCATAAAGATCTACCCCTTCGCTGGAAGCTCAGGGCTACTCTGGGGACCCATGCATTAAGTACAAGGTGGAGTCCAGCTTCCTGGGGCATTGTTTCTTGCTTTTTTTTTTTCCTTTGAAATATCTTTTATTAAATTTATTGGGGGTGACATTGGTTAATAAAATTACAGAGGTTTCAAGTAGTATCCAGTTCTATACTACATCATCTGTATATTGCATTGTGTGATCACCACCCAAAGTCAGATCTTTTTCTGTCATCATGTATTTGACTCCCTTTACCACTTACTACTGCCCCACCCTCTTCCCTCGTAACTACCATACTATTTCTGTGTATATGAATTTTTGTTCGTTTGTCTTGTTTCGATTTGTTGCGTTTAGTTTTAGAGCCCACATATGAGTGAAATCAAATGATTCTTGACTTTTTTCATTTGGCTTATTTCGCTTAGTATGATATGCTCAAGATTCATCCATGTTGAAGCAAATGGCAGTATTTCATCATTTCTTATGGCTGAATAGTATTTCATCGTACATATGAACCACAGCTTCTTTATCCAGTCATCTCGCTTTCTCTATCAGTTCTCCTGCTGTCCCCTTCCATCCTCATGTCTTTCTGAATGTTCTCTGCTGTGTGGGTAGAAAGTAAGCCATTTTTAAGACCATTTGGCACATAATTTGAGAAGTGCTTAAGTTGACTGCCTTTTAATTGGTGATTTTTAAGTGTATCTCTCCATGTATCTGAGTTTGAGATTCTAGGGGCTAATGTATTTCTGCCATTGGAAATATTTTCTGTCATCATTAATGCAGGCTAAGTGAAGATGACAGTTTATCCAAAAACAATATAAGCTCATTTCATACTTGTATACAAAGATCATGGCATGAGGAAATATGTAGATAATGTGAGGTCATTGTCCAAAGTTCGTTTTTAATTCCACATATATCCCATGAGCCATCTAAAAAGCCTGGAGGTACAGATCAATACAAGTCAAAACAATAGAAGTTTACTAATATGGAAATAATGTGTGCATTTTTATACAGTGTGCATGTATTCTTTCCATCAGTCTATAGCAGCCTGCTGTGTTGATGAATTTACAATTGCATTTTCTACAGTAATCTATTATCCAAAAGTGTGTATGAGATCGCTTAAGTCATTTAGTGACGTTTATTGTGAAATGATTGGGACACTTCCTATTTAGAAATAAGTTTCCTGCTCTCCATGATCTCTTCTAAAAAAAAAAAAAACACAAAAAAACAACTGAGGTTCTCTTACAGTTTGCGTTAGCATAAGCATAATTGGGATACCCTGGGCCAATCTTAGATGTTGCCAGCTGCAATTAGAAGAGAACAATCATAATTTCTCAGATTGTCAGGGGAGAAGCAAGAAACTTTTGGCCCTTTTCCCTGTCTCAAGTACTTCTCACGTTCTGGTAGCACTTGGATTGCTCATGACCAATCAACATGTAAGGTTTCAAATGGGACAGAGAACCCAAGAAAGAACTGAGTCTTTCAGTTCTTCTCTGTTTTGTGTAACAGCAGCCCCAGAGAAAAAGCAACAAGGTGTGGTGGATTAGAGCATGAATACGTCAGTCAGCTGCCTGGGTTTGCCACATGACTCTCCTGGGTACTAGGTTGGCCAAGTTACTTAACCTCTCTGAACTTGTGTTTCCCCATCTGTAAAAGAAGGATAAGAATTGCAGCCAGATTCACTTTTAAAATTTAGTGAGATATTACAGATTAGCTCTTAGCACTTTGCTTGGCATTTAGTAAGAACTTGAACTTATTAATTAGCTTTTATTTTACAGTAATTACTATTACACTTCCTATTCTTTGCTACCTCAAAAGTTCAACCATGTGCCTCATACCCCACTGAACTGTACACTTAAAAAAATTAAAATGGTAAGTTTCATGTTATGTCTATTTTACCATAATAAACAAACATAATGAGTGAAAATAAAAATAAAATAAAAAGAGTTCCAACCACTCCACCCAGCCTAATATTAAAATCACATTCCAAAATAAACAACACTCATCCAGGAGACCAGACAAAAAAAAAAAAAAAATATATATATATATATATATATATATATATGCAAACACACTGGACCACAGGATGTCAAAGACCCAGGATCTAGTTAGTAACTGTGTTCTGGACCAAGTCATTACACCATCCTGACCTCAGCTTTCTCCTTGGGAAAAGCTCTAGGAGAATGAAATGAGGTGACAGATTGCTTTGTATCACATATAAATTGGCATTATTGTGGCCAGAGTCCCCACTGCTTTTTATCCACTCCTAAGAACAGATGCAGGATGTTGTAGGGAAAATGTCCTGTTCATAATGCATTGATTTGGTTACACAAACATCAGGACATTTAATAATGTGGTAGGAAACAGGCTCTGACCACCTCTGATTGACAGACACTGGCTGGCTTGACTCCGCTCAGGGGAAATACCCGGGGCCCAGCTGCTGTTCAGTGGGCCATTTCCATTGCCCCTTGGCTGACATCTTGTTCAGGGCTCAGCCTTTCCCCACAAGAGACCAAAGCCAAGAAGGAATTCAGGAAAGTCGCTGAATGAGACTCTGTCCACAGTCCAGAGACACCAGCCTCCCCAAAGTGTGACAGAAAGAGCTCTGAACTGGCACAAGGCGGCCTAGGGTGATTTTAAGCACATGACAACTTTCCGGTAATCACCTTTCTCATCTGTAAAATCAGGAGAGTGGATTTTAAAATCTTCATGATCTAATTAATATTCTATAGGGTTGTGTTAAGAAAGTACTTTGAAAATTTCAGGATATTTTTCTGCTTGTTGCCCCAAATTTAAAATAATCATTATAGCCCTTAGATTCATGGATTACCTTGGCTCCCTGTGCCCTATTACTTGCCCAATCCCTTACCTTCCCTCTGTTGCCCTTTCTAAGTTGATATAGACTATCTTTAGGGGAGGGACAAATTTATTTAGACCCAATGCCACTGCTGTTTAGGGAAATTGGGATTTACCTAGAACAATATAAGGATTTTCATAAAAATATCCATAGTATAGCCTTTAAATTTTTAATTTTTTGAGATATGCTTTTATTGATTTTTTTTTTTTTAGAAAGAAATGAAGGAAGAGGGATAGAGAGATAGAAACATTGATGAGAGAGGATCATGAATCAGCTGCCTCCTGCACAGCCCCACCCAGGATCAAGCCCACAACCCTGGCATGTGCCCTGACCAGGAATTGAACCAGCAACCTCTTGATTCCTGGGTCAGTGTTTAAAACATGATTTAGGACTTTCGTTTGAATCTTGCTCCCTCGCCTTTGAGACAAATGAAGGTCTCCAACCAATGCCCATGTAAAATTTCAATTTTATCAATTCTGCTAACTCGCCCAAATGGTAATGAATAAAGCAGAAGTCTTTATCAACAGCAAATTTATCTCTTTCTAATAAAAACTATATATTCACCAGCGTGTTAGAGCCATGTTTAAACTACCCCAGAACAACAGTTGTAAAAGGAAAAGGCGGCCAGGCAGAGGGTATCTAAAAGCTTTCATCCCCAAGTATATTTTTTTTAAGCACCTTATCCTTTGTTGTTTGCAAATAAAACCTTCAAATTTTCTGCATTACAATAATTTTCTTAATACTTACAGTCATGGGGAGAAGGGTGGAGTGTCTGCAGGAAGGTGGTAGGGAGGATGGTCTATTCTCTCATTTGGCCGACTCTCCCTTGCTTTTCAATCTTAACCTAGGCAGAGCACAGCTCCATGGATTACTGAATAGGTTATTTTGAACAAGTTCATACTTCTTGGTCATCTGAAGTGGCTGTGGTACTTACACTGCTCCCAGGACTCTCCCTGCCTCTTTCCTAGTTTTCTCACATCTCATTAGCTAATCCTCTTCTGCCCACTTGTGATTTAAGTGTCCTGCATGACTCAGTTCTGAGACTCCCCAGTCTGTTGCTTTAAAGACAGTGGATCAAAATTGATTCCCTATGGCTATCTTCAACTCTGCCTTTTTTATTTCTCCAATTTTATGTCACTCAGCATCTCAAAGTTAACTTGTCCAAGGCAAAACTCTTGATCCTCCCAAGCCATCTATCTGCATTACCCGCCTTCTTCATGGCAGTTAATAGCAACAGCGTTTACCCACCTGATCTGGTCAAAAATGCGGAGTCCTCTCTGATTCCTTATGCTCCTTGTCCTGTGGCCCACTCAGGTAGTGCAGCTGGCTTTATGTCAATCTACCCTGGCTTCGTCCTCCTCTCTTCGCACTGCTACCAGCCTAGTGCAAGCCTCTATCTCCACTCACCCAGACTATTGCAAAATCTCTTAACTGCTCCCAAACTTGAATTCTCACTCTTTGACAATCCGTACAACAGTTAGTGCAATGTCTTTCAAATAAAGATCAGATGATGTCAGTCCTTTCTTTAGATTTTCCAATGGCTTCTCTTTGCCTTAAAACAAAGTAGAAACTCTTCGTTGTGGCCTGCAAGACAGCTACTCACTTCTCCCAGGTTAGCACTTTCCCCGCCCTTTCTCCTTCCGCCCTTGACTGTCTTTCCCTGCAGGGAATACACTAAGTTCTTTCCTGCCTTGGGGCACACTTCTTTCTCCATGTCTACACTTATGCCTCTAGATCATTCTGCAGTGCTCAGGTAAAATGTCATCTCTGTGGAGAGGACTTCCCTGAACACCTGGAAGACTCTACCACATCCAGCATTCCATCTCATCATTGTGTTCTAATGTCTTGGTAGCAGTTATCACTATCTATGGTTATTTATTTGCTTGTTTACTTGTTTATCATCTCTTTCTACCCATTACAATGCTGGCTTCCTGGGGTCTGAGACCTTGTTTGTTTTGTTTTCTGCTATTTCTCTGAAACCTAGAACCCAAGGTTCAGCAGCATCTTTATGCCAAACCATTTCCCTTCCATCCTCTGTCCTGGTATCTCCAATACCACCACCATGAGACCTTATAACTTTGCATGTCCTTGAATTCTCAGCTTTTTCAATGGAGCAAATGCGTCTTTATCAGTTAAAATATTTTGCCAGATGACTTAAAAGGGCATCAGGAAACATAGAGAGAGAGATTGAAATGGGAGATGAGAGAAAACAAAAGGATCTTAATTTTGCTGAGGTTTAGCCAAGCCAAGAGGTATCACATAACACCAAATAGCCTTTGTTAAAATCACAGAAACTTGGACAAATTAAAACAGAGCTGCCCAGAATGAGTTATGGGGCCTTCTACACTCACACACATCTAACCTTGCAAAATTGTGCTACCCTATGCAGTCAGGCATTGTGGATGCTGTTTCAGCTTGGGATACAGTGCAGTGTGCTCATACACAACATGGCATCTTATATTTGAGACAAAGAAGACTCTGGTTTGCCTATGAGAAGCCAACAAGAAGGGATTTTTTTTTTTTCACCAAGTGGAAAAGACAATTTGCTAACAATTATAGATTATTTGTTTCTGAAATTATCCAGGACTGTAAGGAGATGTGCTACCCCAAAACTTTTTCAAATAACGATCAGTATCTCTTCATTCTCCAAATCTTGGAGTCTTTCATCTTCTGTCAACACAAACCTTCTCTGAGTAAATAGATTTTAAAAGCTTTAACAAGTGTCACAATAAAAGGGGTGCCGGGAGCCGGTCCATGCTTGCTGTTTCAAGGGACCTGGCATATATGGCATACTGTTCTTAATATGTTTGCTCACCTTCTTGGCACTATGTGTTTTAACCAAGGTCTCTGAGAAAGGTTGTTTCCCCAGGTAGGGATTTTCCCCTGAAGTTAGGGAGGGAATAAAACCTCTTAACTAAGTGCCAGGCGGGTAATTAATCACTTTAACTATGAACAATCATGCTTAAGCTACATAATCTTTACTCCCTGGAATGGAGATAAGAAATGCCCTAACCTTTGAAATAGAGATTGATAGGATTGGAATCAACTGGTATAAATACAGATGTAAGAAGACAGAACGGTGAGAGACAGAACCTAGGCACAGAACCTACACAGAACGTTCTCTAGAGACAGAAGAACTTCGCTGGAGAGAACATGGCAAAAGATCCTGGACTGAACCTGACTACAGAAATTGGCAAGAGAACCTGACTAGAACCTGGTGACTGAACCTGGCTGGAGAACCTGGACAGAACCTGGCTGGGGAACCTAGCAAGAGAACATGGACACAGAACCTGGCTGGAGATCCTAGGCAGAACTTCGCTGGAGATCCAGACCAGAACTTGGCTGGAGATCCTGGCTAGAGATCCTGGCTAGGCTGCTGATCAACTGAACGCTGTCTCTGTGTCATTCCTTCTTCGCCGACTCCATCCACACCTTTGGGGACCCCTGGACCTGCTGGGGCTGGACCCCAGCAAAGGGGCATGACAATCCCTGGCTAGAAAGGTAGTAAGTGACCAAAGACATGCTTAAGTGGCCTCTTGATTTTGTCATGTCCATCAATATTTTTCATGTCCGTTGCCCTTGATCTCTTAGAACATTGCTCTCTCGTATTTCAGCATTATTTTCCCAGACATTCGGCAACTACCAAGGGTTTTTTTCTTTTGTCTGTTCTTTGGGCTTGTGCGTGGTGTCTAGAACTGTGATTTCAGGGGTACAGTGGTACTATGACAGTATTAATATGACAGAGTTGGTCTAACAGAAATGATACAAGGACTGTCATTGTAATTCAGACACTTAATTCCCACTTAGTAGATGCAGCCTTGATGACTCACAAGTCATGATCCTCATTCCCCTTCATCAGTCACTCTTGTTTTTGGGTCTGTGAATAGACTGCCACTTTCTCCTCTCAAGTGTTTATGGCACATTGCAACGTTAAGAGTAAAAGACTTATGAAAAACTTTCATAACATTTAAGTGATGGGTAAGGAACACTGGAAAAGGGGACCCTGTGTATAATTCTGTAGTGTTCTAAATTGTACAGAACCAAGACCACTGGTTGATGTTTAGCTAAAGTTCTAGAACAGCCGTGGGCAAACTACGGCCCTCGGGCCGGATCCGGCCCGTTTGAAATGAATAAAACTGAAAAAAAAAAAAAAGACCGTACCCTTTTATGTAATGATGTTTACTTTGAATTTATATTAGTTCACACAAACACTCCATCCATGCTTTTGTTCCGGCCCTCCAGTCCAGTTTAAGAACCCATTGTGGCCCTCGAGTCAAAAAGTTTGCCCACCCTTGTTCTAGAAGATAACCAAGTTATGCCAAAGACGCGATGGGCTGGTCCCACGCAATACACTCTTCAATTAGCACTAATATTCCTTTCCCCTCCCTGAAGCCCTCTCCCTCTGATTATCACATTAGAAGACTGGGAATATTGCAAAGTAAACATCTGGAGGCATTGATAGTAAACATAGGAGAGACATGCCACAGGTCAGGAAACCCTATCTTATCAGGGGTCCTGGAGACCATAGACTGTTTAGATGGTGTCATGTTACTGTGAACATGTATGTTTTATTTCCATCTGTTGTAGACATCCTGTTTTGGAAAAGCCACTTCTTCCCATTTTTAAAGGTTTGATAATTTCAGGGCAGATAAAATAAGAGGTGAAAGAAAAATCTTAGAACCTGAACAGCAGAGAAATTACACATGTATTTATATTTGTTTTCTTCTTCTAATTTGTTTGTAATATTTCTATGACCACAGGACCAAATAGAATTCAGTCTTTCTTGAAGTGAGGTCTGTGAATCACTAGCATCAAAATCTCTAGGGAGCCCTGGCTGGTGTGGCTCAGTTTGTTGAGCGTCGCCCTGTGCATGTAGAGGTTGCCAGTTCGATTCCTGGTCAGGGCACATGCCCGGGTTGCCGTTGCTATCCCCTGTAGGGGGCATGCAGGAGGCAGCCGGTAGATTTTTCATCAATATTTCTCTCCCTCTCTCAAATCAATAAAAACATATTTTAGAAAAGAAAAGAAAAATGCATATACTTAGGCCCCACTTTGACAGTTACAGTCTTTGTGGTAGTACCTGGAAATCTGCATGTTAAATCTGTTCTCTGAGGATTCTTAGGTACACAAGTCTGAAAAACACTGAGCTAGAAAAAGTCCTAGGCCTTCTGGTCATAGTGCCAGTGCAGGGGTTAGCCTTCAAGGCATCGAGGTTCATCTGTAAGTGCCTGTTCTCTTAACCTGTAAAAGACCACAGCTTAAAGTTTAATACAAGGAGAACATGTTTTTGATTTTTTTTTTCTTGAGTTTTAACCTGGGGTTCCTGGTTAAAAAGAGGGTTCACAATTTTCATGAAGTTCTCGAGGAGGATTGTTGCTCAAGAAAGGTATGTTCTCACACAGCTTAAAATCATGCTTTCCAGTTGGGTGGCTACTAAAAGAAAGGAATTGGGCACTCAGATGGGCCCGTTACCGGAAAGGGGCCCTGAGTGGGTCTGCCCTAGAGCCTGTAGGACAAGCATGTCAAACTCTCGGCCTGTGGGCCGCATGCCTCGTTTATTTGGCCCGTGTTAGCCTTTGAGTTTGACATGCTTGCTGTAGGACATTTATTAAAACTTGGGACAGTGCAACAAGGGAGGGCCTAGCATAGAAGAAGCAACAGGAGAGAGACTAGTCAGGGAAATGGGCCCAGGCCAGGCTGCTTTCACTCACTAAGAAGTCAGAGAAAAGGGGCCTTGGGAACAGGTTCAGGGGATTAGCTCAGGATGAGCTGCTGCTGCCTGGTTGCAAGTCTCCTGGGGTCCCTTAGGGTTTAGGAGATGCATGCTTGTAGGGGAAGAAGAGAGGGTGGGGAAGGCGCAGGCATGCTCCTGGGAGAGAGGGCAGGTGCTAGGAGCTTCATTTTGAGGTGTTTTAAATGTTGGAAATTTAGGGGAGATCTTAGGGGAGGATCTCAAAAGAATATTCATCAGTTTTATGCTGATGTGCCAAAATGAGATTTATTCCCTAACTTCATCTGCCTTTGAGTGTGGTTGTCCAAAGGCATTAACTGGATTTCTGTTCTTTGTCTCCCTGAGTAGGATGATTTAAACTATTTACCCTCTGATTGGGGAGGAGTGTAAAACCATTTACTCTTAAGTGTCCTTGGTTACAGAGGATAGGATTTTGAGATTTGCTAGATGGCTATAAGCTGTTTGGCCATTTACTATCTCAGTTTCCCTCTTCTGCTTGTCCTGGCTTACTAGCCTGCCTCAAACCCAGATGGTGCTTGACTCTCCTTTTTCTTTCCATTTCTGCTAATGTCAGAGGAATTCTAAAGCTTATGCAGAAGAGAAATTTAGGATCTTTTACTCCCAAACCTAAAGACCCCTTCGGCATCACAATACCTATTTTCCCTCTCATAGGAAAGGAAAGGACAAGACTAAGTTATTTACAAATCATACAGCACTACACTTCCAGAAAGACAGAAACAAATGCCAATGGGTATGGAAGTGTCACTATGATCAGGTTTTTTTTGTTGTTGTTTTTTTTTTAATATGTTTTCATTGATTTTTTTTAGAGAGAAAGTAAGGGAGAAGGAGAGAGAGAGAAACTTTGGTGAAGAGAAACATCATATGATCAGATTTTTAACATTTAGAGCTGCCTTTCAGCATAAAGCAGGATTAACTGCACTTTTTCTATCTGGGATTCTGGTGTAAGTCCAGAGATCACAGCCATGTACAGCAGAATGTGGAAGTGGGTTTGGAAACCAAAATATTATGTCAGCAGTTTCTCTTTCATTTATTCTCTCTTATCAAAACCAACTTTTTAACTCAGGGGCTCTGTTAATAAAAACATAGATAATTTCATTTGGAAGGCCCGAGAGCTTCATGTTTGGGGTTTTTTTTAAAAAAAAAAACTCTCATCCCCTCCAGGCAGAAGTGTCGGAGGGCTCATTCTCCATGCAGAATAAATCAGCGCTGGTGAACTCTGCTCAGAGGAAGGGAGGTCAGCTTTAAACACACACAGAGCCCGACAGCTGGACTCTCAGTAAAAAGCAAAGAAACCACAAATATAATTCCTGAGTGTAAGCCTTCCTTTTTATTTCCAATGCCCTCAAAACCTCTTCAGATTCATTCCTACTTTTGCAGTTTTATATTTAAATTTAAAAATGCTTAACAATGCAAACAGCCAATAGAGTATATTTGCTGGTCTGTCATCCAAACAGGTAAGTACTCTTTTTCAGAAAGCCATTTTTGTGCAATTGCAAAGTATTGGGGGGCAAGTATTCAGAAAAGAGACCCCCAATGGCTTGAATTTATAATATGCAAAGAGATAAGCAAAGCAAATATGAGTTCTCAGCCAGCGATGGTCAAGATCCAGCAGGCACACATTTTTTTCCCTGAGAAATGGAATGCCCACCAAGGAGGAAGGACCCAGAATCCAGCAGCCTGAGGGCACTAGGAGAGCCACAGAGGTGGACTTGGCAGTGTTGGTTCATGGTATGGCCCCTGACAAGATTTCAGGGTGTGACAGGGAGTGGTGTGAGGCAGACAACACCATCTTTTCACCTGAGAGAGGTGACCTGCATTTCTTAGTTTTTTTGTTATGCCATAAAAAGGTTTCATTCTTCTCTGCTTCCACTCCAGCCCTTCTCCTTTGGAATATGTCCCTGGTCAGAATCATGAAGCTCCTAAGACTCACATGCCCACCTGGTTGCCTGGGCCCAGGACACTGCTTGCTTCTGGGCACACAGATTAACCCAGGTCACCAGGAACAGCTGGGCTATGGAAGGTATTAGTGCACTGATACAGAAGAGTAAAGTGACATGGTCACATCCCTGACTTTGGCATTAGACAACATTCAGTTCAAGCCTCAGCTCCACTGGGGCATTTAGGCAGGTTACCAAATTCCCTGAATCAATTTTTTCATCCACAAAATGGGGATAAGGAAAGCATTCAATTCATAGTGTTTATGAAAAGATTAAAAGAATTAACATCTGTGGGGCACCTAACACAATACACAGCACAGAATATGTGCTCAATCAATGTTGGCTAAGGATGACAAATGTTGGCATATACATATACACACATGTATATTCACATATGTATATATGTAAGCATCTACATATAATGTTTGTATGTATATATTATTATATATGTCAATAAAATAGGTAAGATAGCTATAAAATATAGGGGGGGGGAATCAATTCCCACAAATTCTAACATAGGAGATAGAGAAGGCCATGATCTTGATGTCTCACATAAGCAACGAATATAGAAGGCAGGGTTGTGGGGGATAGAATGGCTAGCAAATGGACATGATATTGAGATGGAAGATTGATGAACATGATACTTCCAAGGAAAAGTCCAGCCCATTGCAGGTCCTCATTTCTTTCTTTTTTTTTTTTTAAAGTATATTTTTATTGATTTTTTACAGAGAGGAAGGGAAAGAAATAGAGAGTTAGAAACATCGATGAGAGAGAAACATCGATCCTCCTACAGGGGATGTGCCCGCAACCCAGGTACATGCCCTTGACCGGAATCGAACCTGGGACCGGAATCGAACCTGGGACCTTTCAGTCCGCAGGCCGACGCTCTATCCACTGAGCCAAACCGGTTTCGGCCATTTCTTGAGGACCTACTGTGCTTATAGGTGCTTGCTAGGTGCGAAGAATGTTGAGATGGATAAGCACAGACTCTGCCCCCAAAGAAGCTAAGGACTCCCAAGGAAGAGAGGCAGAGAAATAGATACTTCCATAACTGGCTTATTGCTATGATAGAATTTGGCCCAGGTGCCATAGGAGAAATGGACACTCCTGCCCCAGCCCGGAAGTCCAGCAAGGCCTCATGGAGAAGGTAATGCCTGAGCTGAGGAGTGTATTCATCCATTCACTCATTCATTTATTCCACAAATATTCACTGAGTGTCAACTGTCTTTCAGACACTGTGATAGGGTCAAGTGATAGAATGACATATACATTTTAAAGATGGAGAAGTTAGAGGAAAAATCCCTGTAGCAGACAGAATCAATAATTATATTATAGGGCTGATCAAAAGGCTCTTTTAACTTCTCAATGCCTACATCTAAGGTTCCTTGATGCTTCCATCAATAGAAACACATTCCTTTGTCTGAGTCACATCCAGTATTGCCACTTCAGAGCATTACAGATAGGTTTGGAAACAGGACAGGCCAGCAAGTTGCCTGAGGGCACTTGGTGCCAGGGCTGGGATGCTGGAGCTGCAGTAGGTAACCAAGGGCTGACACTCCCTTGATTACACCCTGGGAGTGGTTGCTGGGAGCAGCGCCTTAGCAGGCCCAACCATCTAAACTAGCTAACCCCGCACAGTTCAGGTTGCATGCTGCACGGGTTCACCCAAGCAGCCCCGAAGCCTCTGTCCACTGTGAAAACACGGGACACCCAAGTTGAAGGGAATGCTGAATGACAGCACGTAGGTGTGCAGTGGTCTGTGACCGGAAGGTTCGCTGGAAGCAATTTGCAGAGGAGGCCTTAGAAAACCACCTGGCTGGTTATTGTAAATTAAAAAAGGAAGAGATGCCACTTTTTTCTGAATAATTTTTAATACTAGGTTTATGGTTGGGTACATGTGATAGTCATTACAGCTTATTTAACTCTGAAATTATCTGGCCCCTCAAACTCCTCTGGGACTGTGGGAATCACGGGTTCAATTTTAAAAACAATGTCTGCAAGAAGATAATAAGCTTTTTCTTGAGGAGAATAAATTCAAACCCAAAAGAAAAGAAATCGCTCTCTCTGAGAAGGATGGCAATCATTTCTTATATTTGCTGTGTGTGTTCATAATGTTGGAGCTCAGAAAGTCACCCAGGCACACAAAGTTTACTTTGCTCAGCTGCTGCGCCCCTCAGTCCTGCAGCCTGAGTTGTGCCTTTCCTGGTGGGGTGTTTTGGAGATAGTCCAAGCGCCTTCTGAACTCTGAGCTCAAATCTCTGAGGTTTCCACTTCTTTGGAGCCGAACATTTCATCAGGAGCTGGGAGCTCGAGTGAGTTACACTGAACAGCTGCACGGTACCCACCACCCTCTCCCCAAGGATGACACGTTCTGAAAGGAGGGTGTTGTAAGCATTCCTGAGCACACCAGCTAATCTGAGGCCTAGCCTGTTGGCTGGGGGCTACTTCTAAGAAGGATCCCACTGGAATTACAGCATCTTACACTCCTCTCTGCAAAGCCCCCTTCCTCAGAAGAGCAGTTAGGAGGGGGCTGAAAGGGAGAGGCTAGGAGAGGGCCAAATGGGTGAAAAGGAAGCTCTTGAGTCGAGGGGAATTTCCTTTGGGGAACAGGATATTCTCTATCATTAGCTGCTCACAGGAAGGAAAATGGGAAAGCAGGGTTTCTTTTCAAGTGGGGAGAAGCCGGCCGCCAGTGAGGATGCCTGGTTTGGTACTTATGGTGGGACTGCCAAGTGCAAATGCAAATACTCAGACCCCTTTGAACTCTGAAACTGATTCTAACACGGGCCAGCACTCCCCAAAAGGTTTATTGGAATGTCAGTGCTTGCCGGGACCTTGTTAGTTTCACAGCATTATCATCAGGTGAAGGCCCTTGGAGTCAGGCTGGGTTCTGGGAACAGTTCCTGATCAGAGGCACGCTCCCCACCTTGGAACCTCTCAGCCCCTTCCTCTTCTGGCTGGAGCGACGATGCCGGCAGGTCTCATGAGAGGTCTGCGCCTGGCTTTGGTCAGAACTGTCATTCCTGTTACTTTCCAAGGAAGGCACAGGAAAGACACCTTTGCCCAGTCTTCACCTACAGCACAGAGTCCCTCTTACCTACTCCATAGGAGAAAAAGCGGGGGCACTCTCCCCAGCCCCTGGGACGTGGCCCAACCAAAATCCTTTGGGAAGTATGTGCCCATTGAGATTACAGGACCATGTCAATTTGAAAAATTCTGCATATTCATTTTGATATGCTTCAAATAATAACATAAAGAAGACATTTAGCCCTGGACTTTGTGGTTCAGTTGGTTGAGCATCGACCCAGGAACCGAGAGGTGGCCATTTTGATTCCGGTCAGGGCACATGCCGAGGTGCCTGCTCCATCCCTGGTAGGGGGCATGTACGATGTTTCTCGCTCTCCTTTGCCCTTCCTCTCTCTCTAAAATCAATAAAAACATCTTTAAAAATAAAGCATTTAAATATGAAAACTAAGGCAAGTTGTGGGGAGAGGAGGAAAGAAAGGGAAAGCCCTCAGCTTTACATTTACCATCATGGTCAATGGCGCTTACAAAAAGGAGGAATCCGTTTGTATAAAATTTCCTCAGCCTGCCTGGGAGTAGCAAGGCTTGCGGGAGTGAAGGAAGATTTTGTTTTATTTATTCCCTGCATCAGAAGAAAAATCAATAGCTGCTTGGCGAGTCAGACGTAAGTGAGTTATACAGGCCACTGACATGGTGGACCCAACTTTATAACAACCACATTTGCCGCTGTCAGGCCAAGGGCTTCAGTGGCGCCAGCTGTAATTATGGCTGATCACCTCTAATTCAGGGCTGCCTGCCTTGATAAAGGTGTCACTGGTGCAACTGTGGCATCAGCATCAATTGGGGATGTCATGCTCCAGGCCGACTGCTGGAGCAAGCGCTTCCCCACCCGGGCCCCAGGGTCAGGCAGACGGCTGGGCAGACCTTGCCGCTTAACTCTTCACCTTGAGTGTTGATAGTCCCTGAAGCTGTGATTTAAATTCCAAGGGACTCAGATGAACAGCCCTGTCCCCAGCAGCAGACATCTTTAATAAACTCCGAGGTTCCTCTGAAGGCCGGGGGTAGGCGTGCGGGTTGTCTCTGTTGCCGAAGAGAGGAAACGTTTGTATCACGGACTCAGTTCTCTGGTCCCGAGAGCAGTGAGAAGCAGTAGATGGTGACAGGAGGCTCAGATTATTGAAGAATAAATAAGTTGCAACCCCACGCCTTTCTTCTGCTTTTGTGGTATTTTTTTTTAAAAAAAATTCTAGTGAACTTCTCGTTTTTAAAAATTACTTTTTTTTTTATTTTGGAAGGAGGCACGAAGGCGGAGGGGAAGAGAAAAGGGAGAGAGGATAGAGTTTAAAAGGGGGACTGAAAAACGGCCAGTGTCTGCACTGTGCCAGGGAAAGTCCTGAACAGGAGAGGTGTGAGGTGAGGGTAGAACCCGCAATTGAAAGGACTTCACCACCATTTGTGAAGGGTAATGTCTGTCCCCCCCCAAGCTCCCACCGCCCCCCCCAGACTGTTTTCCCTTGCCCTGTAATTTAAAAAGAGACACACATACTGTTTGTTCTCCCTGCATCCTTTTAAACTCACAGCCAGCCACAGGGCAGCCAGACCCACCCCCTACCCCCAGCAAGTGCAGGGATGGGTGGCTGATCTTCATTTGAGGGGGGAACATAGTTTCATTTCCTCTTCTGTGGGCAGCTCACCTGAGAGGGGAGTCCTAATCTCAGAAAGATAAACGTGCTGTTTGGCAACTAGGGTCCTTTTCCTTCCGCACTGTGTGGGCCGGAGGAGAAGTGACTGATTCCCCAGTTCCCGCCGCTCCGCTCCGATGCAGGCGGGTGTTTGGCCCAGAAGAGGGTTTGCCCTTGTTGACAGGGGGGTCAGACGCAAGAAGTCTCTGGAGGCCTGGGGGTTGGCATTCAGCAACAGAAAATCCCATCCCGCTCCAGGGGGAAAAAACAGCCCTGGGCCACGGAAATCCTGTTCCGGTCAGCCTGGGCCGGTCACCTGTCCTGGGCTTTCATTCCCACTCAGTCCTTCCAACCTGCTACCTTTCACCCATCTCTACGTGGGTCTCCATAGCTATTTCCCTTTCTCCAAACACACGGGCGTATTTTTAAAAACCAGTGCTTTTTTTCAAATTTCACCGGAACCTGTGGACCCCTGCCAGCAGAGCTGCGGGTCCCTGCCTGAGTGCGAGGCAGCGGCTGGGCCAACCCCAGGCGGCACTGTTTCCCCCTCTGTTTACACGTTTCTAAGGGCAATTGCACTGGGAAGGCTCTGTGAGTCTGGAACTCAGCCTGGGGCTGTTTTGGTTACATTGAAGTTTTTGCTTCAGTTCTGCCAGATTTAAATGGTGACTTCACCAGCGCTGAGCTAAAAGGGAGAAGGAGGAGGAGGGCGAGCCCAGGAGAAAGAGCAAGCGAGCGAGGGAGCGAGTGAGTGGAGGGAGAGAGCCAAGCTCCGCGCTAGAGAAGGGCCAGTGCATTACATCATCGCTTGGCCTGGAATCAAGTGGGAAGGATATGACTCACTCAGGCTAGTTAAGCTTTGGCTCAAATTCTACACACACTCATTCCAGAGCTCTCATGTTCTGCACCTCAGGAGGGAATTCAGCCTCAGTGATGTCCATGAGGTTTGTTTATAATTTAATTTTATTTTTTTCGGTTTTTATACATTTTTGGGGGACCCCGGCTGCCTTCTTGTCTTGAGCCTTCGTCCTCCTCCTCCTCCTCTTGCTTCTCCCCTTTCTGCCTGTCTTTGTTTCTCCTCTTCCTCCTTCTCCTCTTTCCCCAGCCCCTCCGCTCCTCTCCCGGTCCACAGAGGCATTTCTTTTCACTTTGATAAGAGTTTTTGTTCCAGGGCCGCGACCAGGAGGAGTTGATCCGGGGCGGGTGGGGAAAACCAGCAGAGCCAGGCAGCGCGACAGGAGCAGAAAGGCCACAAATTTAAAAAGCGAAGCGAGAAAGAGCAAACTCCGGCGAAGTTTCTTTGCTGCGGTGTCGCTCCTAATCGGAGGAGACAGGGAGAGAGTTAAAAAGCAGGAACCAATCGCTTGAATGGTGATGTAATGCAAGAACCACAGGGTAGTTAAGTAATGTGAGAGCAAGGGGGTCAGGGTTGCAAAGCATTTACCTGCTCTCAAGGGGTTTTCAGTTTATTATCAATTGCAGTGACTGTAACTGGCTTCAGACTGGATCTCTAATTATTCACAGACACTCCTTTTTTATCTTTTATTATTAAAAGTAAAACTATATTATGATATTTTAAAAATGATATTATGATATTATCACAGCTGTGTATTATTTTCCACCAGGATTTTCTCTCTCTCTCTCTCTCTCTCTCTCTCTCTCTCTCTCTCGCTCTCTCTCTCTCTCTTATCTTATATGGCTCCAAACGGCTGTCTTTTCTTCAAAGGTCAGAGTGAAGTGACAGTGGGAGTTGGGGGGTGGCTTTCTGAGTGTAACTGGTGAATTGCAAATGCCTGGGAAACTATTTGGTGTGTCGTGCTGACTATGAAGAGTTGAGCTATTGCATTTATTATTCAGACTACACTGTAGGTTTTTTAAATAACATACGATGATCCTCAGCAGTAGCTGCAGTCTCTCACCTATCATTTCAGCGAACGTTAAGAGCGATTGTGCAATTTGCTTGAGAATTTTAACTTTCTGTTGGTTCATGTGACAACTCAATCCAGGGCTACCTTTAAAACTTTTATGTTCTTGAATTAGTTTTAAAATGATCTGCCACAGTCATAGCAGGGATGATGAATACTTCTTGACTGATTTGTCTGGAAAGAACGATTTAATACTGTAAGGGATTGATAGGAAATACAGGGAGAGAGGAGCAAATGATGTTCTTGATGCTTTAAGGCTCTAGTATACCCAGAGAGACTTTTATGTTTTGAAAATTATTGTCACATTTCTGTATGTTTCATGAAATACAGTCAGTGCCGGGCTGCACGGTCTGGGCTGAGTGCTGTCTGACCCCGTCCAGCGTGGTTAGGTGGGAAGCAGCCCCTGAGAGCGAGGCCCTGACTGTGGCCATTCCAGGACTTCTGGGGCTCAGTGAGTCTCGGTCATCACGCAGCACAATGCAGACTGAGGCATGGGGCATGTACCAAAGGGGGGTTTATGTTTTTTTATTTAACGCATGTTTGGGATTTAATTAATTATGACTTTTTATGAATCTTCTCCCCTGATTTATTTTTGGAAGAGATGGAAGGGGGAAGGTTTTCAGAGGTACTTTTTGGAAGAAAGAGCATGGTGTGATAGAGGTCAAGGGGCTTGAATATCAATCTTGATGACCTTGAGCAAGTCACTGAAATCATCTGGGCTCTAGGTTATTTATTTTAATTTTTTAAATTTATCTTTATTATTGAAAGTATTATAGGTGTCCCCCTAGCCCCCCCATTGACCCCTTCTAGCCTGCCACCAACCCACCCTCCCTTCACCACAATATTGTCTGTGTCCATGGGTTATGCATATATGCATACAAGTTCTTCAGACTCTATTTTTAAATGGAGCAGACAAGGTGGGCTGTAAGCCCCACCCTCACCTGTGGGGCCAGTCTGAAATGATCTCTGAAGTCCCTTTTAGCTCCAGAGTTCTGTGTCCCTGATCTATGCAAGTATTGCTAAAAGGTATTCACACAGCTTTCCAGAGAAAAGCGCATTTGAAATCAAAGTGAATTAGTGCCTTAAGGGAAATGAATGGGCAGGGTGTAAAGGAATGGTCTTTCCCCACTTTGAGGGTTGGTTTTGGGTTTTGCTTTTTGTCGTGAAGATTTCTCTTGGGGTGAAATTCATAGTTTTCAAATACTACCTGCAAGGCATCCTCAATGAGAGACCATGACCCAGGTGAGTCTGTCCTAAGAGCTCCAGAATATTATCACAGCTGTGTATTATTTTCCAGGGTCCATTTTACTTACCTGCCCTTTAAATTTCCTAAAAGACCCCCACATCCCTCGGATGCAGGACATAGTGCCCAACATGCAGGCGTTTATGCCCATTTGCTCATATGACGCAGAACTGTGATTGTAATGCACTTCTTCCCCCAGAGGTTGCATGACTCCTTGATATGTTTCTGTAAGTTTTACATAAACTCAGATTTGTAGGTGAGATTGAAGGTGACATTTAAAAACCTTCAAAGGGTATGAAAGACAAAACTATATGGGCTTATAGTTTTTCAAACATAATTTTTCCAAACAATATCTCCATTCTTCTTCATCCAAGTTCCAGGGTAGTAGCCTTATTGTAAAGTATGTATTTATGGACCCAGCTTAATCGTGCACAGGGAAGGACCACAACCATGCCTCCCTGAGGGGCGGGGGAGGGTCACCCAGAGCCGAAACAAAACAAGGGTTATTAGTCACTGGGCCAAGACCGTGAGTGCCAAGTGTGTGCTTGGGAGTCTTCATGAGTAAAGAGAGCACAATCTCTTTTTCTAGAGCCTTACAATGTATGTTAACTTGGCTCTGACTTGCTCACCATAATCAGACCCGGCCTGCTTGTGACTGACGGAGAGGCAGGCAAGGCAGGAGCGCGAGCTCATGGTGATCCTAAATCAGACTTCTATTGCCTCACTGCATCCCCATGGTACGGGTGGGAATCTTTAGCTCCACTATTTGGTAATTGTTTTGTTCGGAGTTTCTGTTTCGGTTATTGTTGTTTTTTAATTGAAATAACTGTAGACTTACATGCAGTTATAAGAAATAATATAGAGAGAGCCTCTGTACCCTTTACCCAGTTTCCCCCGATGGTAACAACTTGCAAAACTACATACAGTACAATATCACAACCAGCATACTGCCACTGATGCAGCCCACAGCTCTTACTCAGCTTCCCCAGGTTTACTTTACTTATTTGTGTAAGTGTTACTCTTATCAATGTGAAAACTGAGGATCAGACCTGCCCTAGTTCACATGAGCTCTAACCCCTTAAGTCCAGTTCACACTAGGTCTAGCTCGCCATCAGTGGAGAATCTTGGTGACATTGTCCATGGTTTATATTCCCTGGGGGCATGGCTTAGTGGCAGCTTTGTTTTCCAAGGGATCCCTAAAGCCATACCTCACCTGTTGGCCAGTAAAGAGGGAGGCAAAGCTTTGATGGCATGACAGAAGGGGCACAAATCTATCCCCTCCATATGCCAGGTACTGAGCAGAGGAATGTCAGCTGGCCATGCCTACGCTTGACCATAAGCCAGTGCTGAACTCAACATTCTTCCTCTTGCCTTCCCGGGCTTTCCCCAGTGGACACATCTGTGGCAAGAAGAAGGGGGTGGCACCAGGAAAACAGACGTCTACTGCTTAGAAGAAGGTGGAGTCTCCTGAAAAGAGTATCATGGCTTTAAGGGGTCAAAAGGCCTGGGTTGAAATTACTCTTCCACTTACTAGTTGTGTGACTTTGGCAAGCCAGTTGGCCTCTCTGTGCCATAGTTTCTACCTTTGTAATATGAGGATAGCCATACCTACCTCGTGGCGTTGTGAGGAGTGGACACACATTTTAAGGCCCCTGGCATACAGTGAGATCACAGGCACGAAGTCTTAGCTGCTCCCATCATGTGGATGATGGCACAGGATCCTCCTGGCAGAAGTGTCAGCCACAGGGAACTGATTTCAGTTGCTCACAGGGCATCTTGCTCCCAGCGTCACTCAGGCGTCTGCCTTCTCTGGCCTCTCTTCTTTTAGGCCTTCTTTTAATTCAGAAAATCAAGCAAGTCTGTGATTACGTCAGGTACTAGAAACAGAAGTAAACGTACCATTCTGATTAAAGCGAGGTGAGACCCAGTGCTGATAAGACCTGCCAAATTTCCAGAGACCTGAGTGGAGGCACAGATGCAAACAATGCAGGCTGGAAAAAAGACCCTCATGTCCCCATTCATGCTCTTCGGTGGCTTTGTGAATGGGAAAAAGAAGTGAAATGGAGATGAGTGAGTTCAGTCGTGAGAACCGGATTCCATTCCTGGCTCCACTGAGAGAAGTTTATATTTGGAATAGCAGTCATGTGTAATGCGGATCTTTAGTTGGGTAAGGCTACCTTTTAGGCTTGCTACTTCATCTCACGTATCTCTTCTGGTGGTAAAACTGGTGTTTTAGAGATTGAAGAGAAGGGAATGTCCAAGGTGGCAAGTGGAAAAGTGTTATGATGGTGAAGTTGGTGGAATTAAGTAACAGCGATGGGCCCAAGACTTCCATCAAGTGTTCCATGCTAGGATTGCCCAGTCTAGGCTGTCTCAGGCTGCATGGTAAAACTGTCTCAGAGTTTACCTTGTGTACATTGGCCAGGAAAGCCAGATGAAGAGGCAGAAATTCATGTGGATTTAAGAATGAGCATTGTCCTGTGCCTGACAGAAAGTAGGGCGGGCAAATCTGGAACTGAATTTAAAAAAAATAAATAAAAGGAGAAGCAGTGGGTAAAACACAGATTTCTCCTTTCTATTCTCCTTTTATTTTAATGGTCCTCTGACCTGAGAAAGGGACTCCTTTTGCACACTAAGATGTATACGCAAGGATGTGAGGGAGCGGTCCTGATACAGGGATGTGGGGAATTGCTGAGAGGAAGAAGGAAAATGGGTGGCTTTGATAAATGTGGGCCAGGCCAAGGAAAAGTCTGTGGTCCAAATTTAAGTGTGTGATTTTTCAGCAGTCTTCGCTAGTCTGTTGAAAATGCATGCCAAAAGGCTTGGCGCTTTTCGAGGTTTGTACTTCATGAGTTTGGGTTGAAACAATGACAGTTTCTGACTCTTTCCAGCCTTGAAAACTGAGATTGACTTGTCTGAGCACTCCAAAGTCCACTGCATAGTACACATACACTCTATAACCAGCCCATACATCTTTCTTCCTGTACCTACCCTGGCAGGAGAGCTTATTTAATGATTGATGAAGCTCCGCTGCACCCAAGAAGAATTAATCAATAGTTCAAATCACTGTGGAGAATGCGACAGTAGTTATACAATAGCCAAGACTCATCGAGCTATCAGCAGTCTTCCTTCCCTCCACATGATACCAAGAATTAAATTCTACCTTATGATTTTTTTTTTCTTTGCTGTCTGGAGTAACTGAAATAGAACTGGATGTGTCCAAAAACGCAAAGCCTGGGAAATAAAAACAATAATAAGGCTCCCAGTGAATGCCAAGGTATCTATTAGTGCATAGACTCAATCACTTATCTTAATGGGAGGTGGAAAAGGCAGCCAAGAGGCTGTGTTATATAAGCTGGAATGACTACCACAAGTTACTGTGTTGTAGGAGCCCATGAACTTTTTTTTTCTTTTAAATCAAGGATCTTGAAAGAATTTTAAAGAATTAAAGTCATGTTGAGCTGACACGTGTGCTGACATGGCAGAGAAGCCAGCTGGGCCTCTTGTAGCCTTGTGGGCCTAGTTACCCACCTGGCTCTGCCCCTCTGCCCACAGGGGCCCGCATCAGTGTAAGGGAAGGTCTGCAAAGCAGCTTGCTTTACAAAGGTGGAGCCTACTTATTCCAAATCAGTATGGCCCTGTGTGATTGTGCCCTGTGAATCATTTTGGACAGATCTGTGTTCAAATTCTGGCTTTGCCACTTGCTAGCTGTGTGATTTCTCACAATCTGTTGAATGTTTCTAGGTCTCAGTTACTTCACCTATGAAATGGGATCCCTGAGATAAGGACTATAATGTACTTAGCATAGTAAATGTTCAGTACATGTTAGTTATTTACTAATGGGACCAGTTGACTTTTGGGGAAAATTTTGGGTATCAGTAATGTAGAGAGAAATACTGTCATTGGGCACTTCCTTCCCAGAAAGGTAAACTGAGTCACAGATGCTGGTGAGACTGTGAGCAGGAGAGGTAAGGGGAGGATCATAATGCTGGTCTATACCATGTGGCCATCTCTTCATTGACCAGAACATGAGGTTTGAGCTCTCACCTCAAAACAGTGTATTTCAGCACCAATAAGAGCTGGGTCTTTTTTATTGCACCCCTTTCAGTTAAGTATAGATTTATTTTTTAGGTGACATTAAACAACTTTTCTTGTTCACCTGCCTCTTCCCGACTTTCTTATTTACCATGACACTTCAGTCAGCTCAGCAACACTCTGCCGTAAAGGGTTGATCCCCTTTAATTCCTCTGGAATTAATCATAATAACAGCAATTATAATAAACCCATTTAGTATAAATGTAGATGTAGATTACTCTCTCGTAATCTACAACTTGTTGCGTGTTCACCTTTAATCTGGCTCTCACCAGCATCCACCCTAATGTGGACTACACAGAGGCCTCTCGCCAGCCAAATTATTGTTCTCAACCCAGCTCTTGCCCTCACTCAGTGCATCTGCTGCTTTGCTGTTTCCTCCCATCCAGGTCAAAGAGGAAGCTCCAGAGTACAGGTCACAGGGAACGCCATTGGACTTGGCTTCACGCTCACATCCAGAACTTCCTTAGCAGTGGAATAATAACCCCATAATTCTAAACGCACTGATGGGCAGGAATCTTAGAGAGCCTTCAGCCCAACCTGTTCATCTTAGAGATTCAGAAATTGAGGCCACCCAATGATGTGACGAATTCTCTGCCATCATAAAACTATCTGGTGGCAGGGTCGGGACCTGGCTCTGATGCAGTGAGGAGCGCAGTTCCTCTCTGCTTGCCTATTGAGCTTGCTGGTGCCAGGAACTCCATCTTCTTGCCCAAGTTTATGCTTCTCTGTCCCTCTTTTGAGTTCTGGCTCCTGGGGTCATTGGTGAGGGGAGAGTACAGAGAAAGACTTGGATGTGCAGAAGCTCAGAGCCGTGACCAGAAGGCTCTGAGAAACTGGAGTCTTTCAAAGGCTGTGTGAAGACTCCACCCTCTGGTCTTGAGGGAGGGGTGGGGAGGCCAACCAGACAGCTTGCTTGCTGCCTCCAGCCTAATGCTCCCTGGTGTCTAGTTAGTGGGTGGGGCGTGCTGTCCCTGGGCCATAAATGACATGGGGTAACCTGCCGGCTTTCTCTGCTTCCCACTACCCTCTCTGTCCCTCCCTCTCCTGCACCAGCCTTGATGCTCTGAGTGCACATCTGATGAGGACAGAGCTTGGAAGCCACCCCAGAACCAGCACCCACCCACCTGCAGGATGTGACCTCTGGGCTCTGAAACTCCCGCTTCCTCCCTCTCCCTCCCTCCCCACCTAGGCAACTGGAGACCACAGTTCCCAACACAGCCCTACTTCGCACTTTCATCCCAAAGAGACTCAGGCACTTTGTGACCACAGAAAACTTGTCACTTCATTAGGATTCTGAAAAAAGAGAGCCAGAGGGTAATTCATAGTTGTTTTAATGACTTTGTGTCCCTTCTCACAGAGACAGCTTTCAGCTGGGAAAGGACAGCAGCCCACTGATATCAGTGTGTCGGTGGCATTTCTCACAATGCTTTATCGCGACATTTTCACAGCCAGTTAACCCAATTCATCCTCCCACAGTCATTACCCAGCTACTCGAATTCCCCTAGTCTTCAAAGCTTCGTTGTGCAGAGATGAACTATTGTGTCTCCTGACCTCCAAAGGATGTTTCTACCTAATTAATGATGGTTAAGTGCTTGGAAAATGCACTTTGGAAATATGCTGGTGCTAACATGTCTGGGGTTTCTACTGAGCAGTTGCACTCTATGCCAGTCGGAGATCATTCCTGCTGTTTGTAAATCATATTAAGATAAATGTGGCTCTTCTCTCAACTAGGTATCTGTCACCCCCCTTTCCTTCCCCAGCATATATTCGCTCTTTGTCCATTTCTCCCCATCTCTGTGTTAAGCCACTCTTGGTAAATAGGCCCCTGATTTATAATATTTCCTCTACAATGTGAGAAGTGTCACGTTGAGTCTTTCCACCCATGTGGTCTTTAACAAGGCAAATTGAAAATTGCTATTGGCTGAACTACCAGTAAAAGAAACATGGTTTTCTGTATGGCACAGTGGTTTGGAAACTTTTTTCATATGAAAAACAGTAAGCAATGTATTTTATATCACAGCCCAATAGACTCAGATGGGTATGTTTACAAGTATGTATATAATTTAATGAAACAATGCTTAATGTTTACTGTATATAACGTTCTTGGGTATCTTACATTCTATGCATTTTCCTAAAATATTAGTCATTCAGATTAAATGGATTTCACTAATTTCTCACTGTTATACCCACTAATGAATGGTAGCCAGGTTTGAAAACCTCTGGCATAGTAGAAAGGTCGCTGGAATGCTGGACAAGGGTCAGGAGACCTGGGTACCAGTGCCAGCTCTGCTCCAATGCTAAGATTCCTTCTCCAGACCTCAGTGTTCTCATATAAAATTAAGGTATTTGTTTTCCAACTGAATTTACCCTCAGAGTACTTTCTTTTAAATCCTCTTGTATGGTAATGGGAAAAATAATAAATTTTACAAAAACTCCTCTACGTATGGAAAACAGAGAGCCCTGATTGGCCCATAGGTCTTTCACTAATTCATGCCCCCTCTCACCCAGGAGACCTTGAAACACAATGCAAGAATTACTAAACTAGAAATTTCACAAGTCCCTTCTAGTTCTGGCATTCATTGATTATTTTATTTCTTAGGTAATAGATTAATCTAATGAAAGACTTCAGGTTTGCCCTAGCCAGTTTGGCTCACTGGATAGAGCGTCGGCCTGGGGACTGAAGAGTCCTGGGTTCGATTCCAGTCAAGCGCATGTACCTTGGTTGCAGGCAGATCCCCCGTAGGGGGTGTGCAGAAGGCAGCTGATCGATGCTTCTCTCTCATCGATGTTTCTAACTCTCTATCCCTCTCCCTTCCTCTCTGTAAAAAAATCAATAAAATATATTTTTAAAAAAATAAATAAAACATTTACCTTTTTAAAAAAAGGAAAGACTTCAGGTTTTACTTCTACTGACTCTGAGCTAGGATTCACAACTGGGAATCTCCAGAATCAATGGGAATTTTTGCTCTAAGACCGTAATTCTCAGCTTCATGGTTGGTTCTTAGGCTTCATGGGATAGGTGCCTTCAGGGAAGGAGTTTGAAAGACCTTGGGTAGAGGCAGAGCAGGCAGACATGTGAGGGCACTTACTTGTGTCATTGTGTCTACTATTTTCCTGCCTCCTAAATTCAGCAGGTTCTTGATTTTTAACACAGCTCAAATCATTTGGCTTACAGCTGGTAAAATACAATTTTCTGGTTCTCAGAAAGAAACGCTTTTTAGACGTATAAAAAGAGAAGCTCATAAGATTTCTTGAACATCAAATAGCTCTTACAAAACACCATTTTGATGAGTTAAGTGTAAATGAATCAGAAACATACGGATTAAATTTCCCTTGAAAGACACATGGGTTTAAGAATTAAGGGGGGGGGGGGGGAGTGCTTGGCAAGATGGATTTCAGGTTTTTGCCAAACCTCAAAATGTTTGAAAAATGGTTTGAGACATTTTTACTGAACAAGAAATGCCACGGAGTTCACCCATCCCAGACATAATGGCAGATCTTTTTGACAACAACTTTATGACAAGAAAAAAGGTCTTGTGGGGCTTAGCCATTTTCTCAATTCTCCTTCTATAACCACGCCCCCCCCCCAAAAAAAAAAAAACAAAACCAAAAAAACCTTTATAAGGCTAAGAGAACTGTATGATTGACAAACTAATTTCAAGTCAGGCAATTACCAGAAAATAACCCCACAGCCTAAAAACACTTGGATTCCCCCACACCCGTACTACCCAAAGTCAATTATACTATTTTCTAAGTGGAATAATTCACTCTAGGGATATGCAGTCTTTGCTATATTTTATTCATTGATGTCTAGAGCAATGCACGGTTATTCTAGTCATTTGTATATTACACTGCCAGCTTCTTTGGAGATGAGAAAAAACGTTCACTAAAAGCAAACATATTGGAGGGAACTATCCATTGGTTTATTACAGCAGCCACAGTGTGGAAATGCTATATATTACAGAGGCAGGTCATGGGCTGAGGTTTTCAAGTGGCTGGGAATAGTTTTGGATACATGAACTCTGTTATAGCTTCTTGTTTCATAAGCTATATTAGAACTTCTCCACACTTCAGAACTCTTGCTGGCATGAGGCAATTCAGGAGCAACATGTTAAGGACACATGAACTGATTTATCTTTTTTTTTTAATTTATTGATTTTTTATAGAGAGGAAGGGAGAGGGATAGAGAGTTAGAAACATCCATGATAGAGAAACATCGATCAGCTACCTCCTGCACACTCCCTACTGGGGATGTGCCCGCAACCAAGGTACATGCCCTTGACCAGAGTCGAACCTGGGACCCGTGAGTCTATAGGCTGACATTCTATCCACTGAGCCAAACCGGTTAGAGCTGAACTGATTTACCTTATGAGAGTTGGGCATCTTATGTACTAAATGCCCACCAATTATTTTACTGCCTATTCCTGACAAAAGCTGGCTGACATTTTTTACAGCCTCATTTTTTCATATGCAAAAGCACAGAAGGAGTGGGTTCTAAGCTAACTGCACACAGCAAGTGAGGCAAAGAGCCTGGATGAGAAAGAAGGGCTGAGCTGGGCCATTTGCTCTGTGAAGCTACCTGGTCTCATGTTCCTGTTTCATTTTCATATTTAAACCAGGATGACCAAATTTTCCTTCCTTCCTCCCTCCCTTCCTCCCTTCCTCCCTCCCTCCCTCCTTCCCTCTCTCCCTTCCTCCCTCCCTCCCTCCCTTCCTCCCTTCCTTATTTCTTTCCTTCCTTTCTTTCTTTCCCTTTGAAAGAAACAGTACATTCAGTGACTTCCAATATCAATTTAGGGGACAACAATATATTTTGCAAAAGGTTTCAAGTCAGTGTAGACCGAGAAAGAAAGCTATCTTTAAATCAATGTGTTTTCACTCTATGCTGAAAATAATGGGGAAATGTACTTATTATCTTGTTAGTGCAGCATCTTACATAATACTTTAAGATAGGACTTTCCAAGAACTATAATGAATTTCTTGAAAAAGGAGTACCCAAAAGGGAGAGTAAAGTCACCAGAAACACAGAAAGCTACTTTCAGTACCTCTGATGAAAATACTACATAACAGTGAGTGCTAAAACATACCCCTCATCTCATGCCTATGTATATTTATTGAGCTCAAAGTAAAAAATAAATGAAAACTAGAAATACAGTACTGGAGAGAAAAATCAGTAACACAACTTTCTGTCTTGAAAAAGACTTCAGAATCAGAAGAAGTAGGGGCAAATTCTGGTTCCATTTTTAACTTTTCCAATGCAGCTTAATATAGGATAATAGGGCCAGGAAGAGCTCCTTTGATTCTGAAAAATACTGAGTCCCTGCCCAGAGCTCCCAATGCCTCCCTCCCACTTACCCTAAATCTCTCTCTCCCTTTCATTCCAACACACTGTAATTCAAAAAGGACCCAATTTCTGCAGTCGAGTCTTTCAAATGGTTCTCTTAACTCAGCCACCTACAGGAAACACTGGAAAACGAGCCTTAAAAGTCTAAATGGATGTAGTTCCCAATTTGGCATCTCTAAGGGGGCTGGCATGAATGGATGCACATCAGATCGCATCTATTTCTAGATAGGGAGTGTTATCATTTAAAGAGATTGTTTTCATCTCATGTTAAACTGTGGGCAACAGTAACTCTTTACTCTCTTCTCAGTCTGTGTTGAAATACTTTCACCACCTTGCCTTGCACAGAGGGTTAACTGGGCTTGGAGCCCCTACCACCAGTATCCCCTGTCCCTCACTCACACACACATACATGAGCACATGTGCACACGTGCAATGCAGGGCTATCTTCTCATCTTTCCTGGAGCAATTCTGTGTCTCCTCTTCTAGGGCCCCTCCCCTGAAACCCTCAGGGGATTAGATATCTTTTTTTCGGGGGGCGGGGGATTCAGGTCTCGCCTGTTTTTCTGATTAGACCGTGAGTTTTTTGAAGACAGTTATGATCTTTTATTCACTCCAGGCCCCCACTGCAGTTCCTGAAAACATCGCAGGAGCTGAGTAAATGTTTAAAAAAAAAAACTTAAAAAAATAATTTCAGCTGTGTTTCTATTGGGTCGAATTCTGATCAAGGCCACAAAAAGTAGATGGGACCTACATTACCTTTCTAAGGGCCCTCTGCATCCCAAGTCTTTTGAGAAATGAGAGGAATAAAATGCAGTGGAGTTTTTGCTTAGAACAGCTCCCCACTTGATTTCAACTTTCTCCCCTAACCTATGTTTATCTTGATGGTCTTATTTATATCTATTTCCTTTTGATAAAAATAGAAGCTAAAAAAAAATGAATTGACCACACAAGGGATGGTACTTTTGACTCGTGCCTGAGTTCACAGATACAGTCAACACACTGCCCTGTGTGTGGATAGCCAGCTAGATGCTTCTTTTCTGAGTCATCTGACCTCTGAGTTTTCACTTTTTTAAGAGTATAATTAAGATAGGTTCCCAGGGATTAAAAAAAAAAAAATTACTGTGAGTAAAGCGGACAGTCTATATGTTGAAACCCATATAAGGAGATCTGTGGGCACCCGCCCAAATTGAGAGAAGCATTAAGAGCTATTCCAAACCTACTGAAATGTCAACACACTTTTGAAAAGGGTCCATTAGGGATGCAAATGTATGGTTCTCTGATTATGATAAGCACGGAAAAGAAAACAGTGAAACCCATTAGGAGGTTTTGAGAACGTGGTTTTGAAGAGTGGGGAAGGCAACTCTGGTTTCTGCTCAGGGCTGGGCTTCATTTCTCTCCCTAGCCCTGCTCTGTGTTCAGAACCAGCGATTCTTATGCTTTAAATGGCTCTAAAATTCCTCCATTTTGGGGTAAAGCCAATTAACTCATCTGTAAATGGGCCAACTTTGAAATGCCATCCATGTCAATAAAATTCATTTTAATAAGATTCATTCTCTGGGTTACGAACGGTAACTTGTTTGTGTGGGAAGATCTGGCATTAGGAGCTCACTTCAGGCTTTTGATGTGTCTTGGTTTGTTCTTGCTGAGTTTTTTTCTATAAAAGACTAATTGTATCTTGAAATCTATAATTTTTACTATATAGTCTTCTACAGATCAACTCACACAAAGGGTATATTTCTATTTAATAATCATTTAGGGCTCTTCTGCGAAAATAAATGATGCATCCAATCAGCTTTAATTGTGGTTGTCTTGAGTTATTCACACATGATGTCAAAAGATATTCATAGTAATGGATAAATTGGGGCATAATTTTTGTGTAATCACTCTCTATGAAAAAAAAAATTAATTGATTTTTCCATTTTCCCTGATCTGGAAGGAACTGTATCAATTTCCAGGACGTCATAAAACAAAATATTTAAAGTATGTTTCAAATAATAAAAAAAGAGAAATACTTAACTTAACAAAGATGTGGAATTCATTTATGAAGAAAAACACTGGCTGTGGACCAATACTCCAAAGAGTTTGCCAGAAGTCTGCAGTAGACAGTTATTCTTGTATGTCCACTCTGCCCCATCACTCCTGAGCCCATTCCATATTAAGAAAATGAATTCTCTCAGCCACACTGGACTTGGAAATCATTGATTTTGTTTACTTTGTTTTTGAGTAAAAATCCAGATCTTTTTTCAATGTTCTGCCTTATAAGGAAAGCAGTCCAAGGCACTTGTAACTATTGCTCTTCAGGCCCAGTTTTAACTAAATACTTTGTTTGGCATATATAGTTGATGCTTGGGAATCTTACATAAAAGTTCTGATTTTTAACCCCCTGGAGACCTTCAACCATTGAAATTATTGGCAACAGTGGAAGTCACTTAACTAGCATAAGAACAGTTGAATGCTTCACAATAACCTAAAACCAAAATTGTAAGTCCTGGAATGAACATTTCCATTTGGCATTTTTGCTCTTGTACCCATCAAGAAAAATATCCTCAGATTTCAGAAAGGGAGATCTGTTACTAGTAGCATGTAGGCAGATACACTGGTACTCATATTGGATCAACCCTCTTAACTTCTAGAAATGCTTCCAGCTTTGTCATGGTATTCAACCCTCTCCTCCATCCAAACAGAGTAGACTACCCCAGAAAGTAAGCAAAGATTTTTCCAATGGTCAAAAGAAATACCAATGACCTTACCTGTGGCAGTCAAAAGATACATAGACCCTCTCATCAGGGTGGCCTGAGTCTAATGGCAGAAACTAAATAAATAATCATACCTATAAACATATCATAGAAATAGCATGAAGGAAAACTACGTGGAGCCACAGGACCCTCTAACTTAGAGACAACTCTAATTTGGGCGTCAGAGAAAACTTTAAAAAAGTGATATTCAACCAAGACATAACGATGAATAAGAGTTGATCAACAAAAGTAGATCTAGCTAAATATTTCAGGCAAAGACAATGGCACATATTAAGTATCTGGGGTATGAAAGTGCTTGGCACATTCTAGGAAATGTTGGATGTAGGATGGATGAAACATATTCAGCCAGGTGGGAAAGTGTGATACTACAGACATCAAAGAGCCAGAACGTTTTAAGGGATGATCTTATTAAATACTAAATACTAAGAAAAGCCATGGAAGAATATCCAGCAGTGAAATACTAGGATTAGATTGTTGGTTCAGGAAGATCATTCTGGCTGCAGTGCAGAGGTTGGATTGGAGCAGAGCAAAACTGGAGATAGAAACTGTTGGAAAAACCAAATGAGAGAAGATAGTGTTTTAGTGTTTTGGATCAGGATTTTGGCAGCGGGGATAGAGCCAAGTGGATGGATTCCAGGCCTATTTTGAGGTGGAGTGGATATAACTTGGTGAATGATTGGCAGTAGAGAATGAAGGATATCAAAGTTAATGCCTGAATTCCACTAATTCACTCCTATCAAAAAAATGAGATTTATTATAAGGAATTGGCTCCCCCCAATTATGAAGGCTGAGAAATCCCATGATCTGCTGTTTGCCAGCTGGAGACCTAGGAAAGCTGGTGGTGCAAATTTCAGTCAGTGTCCAAAGACCTGAGAGCCAGGGGAACTGTGATGTAAGACGCAGGGCAGGGACAGAAGAAGACTGATATCTCAGTTCAGTCAGTCTGGCAGAGAGAGAGAGAGAGAGAGAGAGAGAGAGAGAGAGAGAGAGAGAGAGAGAGAGAGAGAGAGAGAGAATTCAACCTTTCTCCCTGTTTCTGTTCTATTCCAGACCTCAGCACCTGGAGGAGGGCAGTCTGCTTCACTCAGTTCACCAAATCAGATGCTGCTCTCTAGAAACACCCTCACAGGCACACCTAGAAATAATGTCTAACTAGTTCCCTGGGCATCCTGTGGCCCAGCAAGTTGACACATGAAAGACCATCCCAGTCACCACAGACAGAACCATCCATTGAGCTCAACACAGGCACTTAGGGAATGTTATCTTAGCTCTAAAGCAGGTAGGGTCGGCTGGCATTTACTACTCAGTAGTGAAAATGTTTTCCTGGCAGCTCACCGATTTGGGGGAGTTCTGTCATTTTCAGAACCCCAGGTCGATGACACACACTGAAAATACAGAACTGCTTATTTGGGGACCTGAGCTACCTCTCCTAAGAGATTTTTATTCTGTTCAATAACAAATGACTAACTCTGGAGCACAAAAGAGTGAAACCTTTATTTCATGCTAATTAAAAGGATCATTGTTCATATTTGAGAAGCAAATGCCTCCTCCCCTACCTCTCAGGACTCCTGGTACTTTTCTAAATGTTACCTGTACTCAGAGACCTTTGCAGCCTGCTTTATTTAAGAAAAAGGGAATGTCCAGGCGAGGCCAGAGACGAATTTCCCATTTGTCCCCAGCTTTGGGGAAATTCACAACTGACAGCTGCTTCCCCCAAATAAATAGTTCTCAGCCTCTCCATAAGTCAGCTCTAACCATATAATTTTGGGGTTGGAAAGGTCCTTGAAATGTGTTGGCTTGGCCTTTTTTCTTCATGAAGAAACGGAAGCTGTGAGGACTTGAGGACACAGCCCAGGATCACCAGGCAAACCAGTGGCTGAGGCAGTGACGCTCCTGTGGGGGTGCTCAAATCCAAGGCCATGTGATGAAGGCCTCAGGTGCTTCTCTGTAAGGCTTTATGATCTTCAGATCAGCACATCCGGGGAAAGTACACTCTGGCCTTCTCCTCTGGTAAGCAATCAAGTTTCAGGGGCTCGAGGAGAAGCCAAGCTGTCATCACAGACCAGCGGAGGGTTTCTTAAGGACGAGTCAGCTCCTGGGAGCACAGGGTAATGTGTGCATGTCCTTTAAATGTACTGTCAGGCACTTGCCATTCCTAGTCTACTAGGGACTTATTGTCGATAGCTAAATTGACATTTACTGTGACCATAACCCTACCACAAATTAAAATCAGACCCCAAGTCCCTCTGGGGAAGATGTTCATAAGCTGAAGGAAGACATCTGAAATGATACCAAGTTACATTTTAAACTTGAAACCCCAAATACCACATTTGTTTGGGAGTAGGAACAGGACTGTCAGGGGAATAATATGGGAAACTGAGCAAGTCACTCTCTTTGACAAAATGCAAGGCCACCAGGGAAGGGAAAGTGCCTGAGAAGAGATGTTTTATGTATGAACCCCGGTGTGGCTTTTAACTAATCACTTAAACCTAAACAGAATTTCCTTCAGAATGAACTTAAAGGGAAACTAAGCCCTTTCAAATTTCATGCCTTCAAAGAACATATGTGGATGCCCCAAATTGTACTTATAAATACACTGAGAAGGACACTGGAAAAATTATCGTAGTAAGATAGATCCATCAAAATGGCAAACCTAGGTTCCAAAGTTTGACTTAGCTGATACAGACAAAAGTGTGTTTGGGACCAAAAGCCTTTATATCACTTCTGTCTTTTAGCATGTGGATGTCAGTGGGTGTTTGTGCGTAGTGGGTGTGTTTCTGCATATAGCATGGCCACCACCTCAATCTCAGAACCTAATGAAAGAACCGACTCAGTCCACAGGGAAGCTATACTCAGAGGTTGCTTGTATGTCCAGCCCAGGAGTTGCATTGAAAATAGCAAAGCCTGGTTGAAAAGCCCTTTGAGATCCTTGGATGCAAAGTACATAGTAAATGCCAAGTATCATTATTATGAACTTTATTGCTATTATTTTATTAAGTGTTTCAGATGAATATCAATTTAGGCTCATGATAAGTACTCCTGCAAAGTGGGAGAACTTGAAAAGCAGCTCCGGAAAGTTTGCACAAGGAGGACACATGAGTTTCCTAGAAAATCGAGCCCTCCCCCAAGCCCCCTAGCTCAAGCCAATTGTTAGTTGAGTGTTCCTTCAGGATAGTGTTGAAAGTTATCCTGACCCTTAAAAAGAGGCCTGTCATGGATACGTAATGGGCATACTGCTGCCAGGAAATGAGAGACCCTGATCAGTGAGACAACATCACTAAGTCATTCAACAAACCTCTCTGTATCAGGGATGAGCCTGGTTCAGAGGAATCAGAGCAAGTTTCCCCAAAAAGATGGTACACTGAGGTACACTAGGGTCCTCAGTAATGGAAAAGACACTCAGATCCCACCAAGAGGCTGGATGTTTGGGGCCTTTTCCCCAAATTGCTTTACCCCGAAATGTAGAGCAATATAGCTTTACTTGTGTTTTAAAATGACACTAGCAATTTTATTACCTGAAATAGATTGTCTCTTGAATAGAATATACACTGATCATCGTTCAAGGGCCAAGAACACACAGAATGTTATCTCATATACGATTATCAGACCATCCTCACATTATACCTACCAAGTGGGCATAAGAGACCTGTTTTTGCCAATCAGAAATCAGAGAAGTTAAATGACTTGCCCAGATCACACACTCCTGGTCTGTGGCTGAGCCATTGGGCAGCCCAAAGCCTACGCCTTGTCAGCCCCACGAGGCTGCTTTATTCCATTTGCTGCTGAATGGTGGCAGCCAGCATTATCTCTAGCATTTCTGTCAGCCACTGTGATTGGAATAAGTGAAAATAATAGACCTAATTTAGGACTCTGAGAGGTCTGCCAGTTTCTCCTCCTCCCTGGAAACAGTGCCAGATGGGGACGAATCTATTTTTTAAGAGCCTAATAAGAGGAAATTCCAAAACCTCAGTAAGCCATTTAATTGTTTTACACTATTCGTTCTTGGGAGCTATTCTTTCTTCTGACTGAAATCCCATGTGCTGCTGTTTTATTATTGTTATTATTCTGCTTTGGTTGTGCTTGAGAGTAACTGGTCACCATTCTCTGAATATAGTAATTTAGAAACTTGAAGATCATTATCATCCTCTCCCAGTCTTCTTGTACCCTTTACTTTTCCACTTAGGACTTTCCTTCTGGCCTTTGCATATTTTTCTGTGCATCTCTGGAAGTTCTCCATGTGCCCCCTCCTCCCTTCTCTGATGATGTTCAGCCCTTGCCCAACAAGGATTTCTTTATAATCTCACAGCCAATCCTATAGTTTTTGTTGGGGTGTGTGTGTGTGTGTGTGTGTGTGTGTGTGTGTGTTTAAGTATTTTTATTGATTTCTGAGAGGACGGGAGAGAGAGAGAGATAGAAACATCAATAATGAAAGAGAATCATTGATTGGCTGCCTCCTGCATGCCCCACACTGGGGATTGAGCCCAAACCCAGTCATGTGCCCTGACTGGGAATTGAACCAAGACCTCCTGGTTCATGGGTTGATGTTCAACCACTGAGCCATGCTGGCCGGGCTGGTTTTTGATGATTTGAATACAGCCATGGTTTTCAGCTCTCTGCTAGGTTATAACAGAGGAGTTTGCCAAGCCTTGTCTGTGTTTCCTTGGCGTACAAGTTATCCTCTTAGCATTTCTGTTCTTTTATCATTAAGAACAAAACTTGAAAAATTGGGCTTTTAGCAGCCTAAGATTGCATAGTCTATGCATGCCATCACAGCTGCCCTAAGCCACTCCTTTCACACGGTGACACATCCCTCTTCTGCCCGTGTATTTGTGGAGCTAATCATTTCTAGTGCCACCTCCTAAAGAGCTGAAATAATACTGGTGAGTGGCTGGTTAGATAGAATCATAAATTTGGTCTCCCAGGAGAGGTATTTGAAAACTGCCTAAGGGAGCCTGCCTGGAGATTCAAGAAGAGGTTAGACAAAGGCATTAGTGAGGGTGACCGGGTGGGGAGCCTTGCAGAATGCACAGGATGAGTAAAGGTTGCCTGAGTGATCTGAGCATCCCGTGGCCCAGACAACGTGACACGTGAAATTAACCATCCCAGGCACCACAGACAGAACCTTCCATAGCGCTCAACACAGGCACTTAGGGAATGTTATCTTAGCTCTTTAGCAGGTAGGGTCAGGTGGCAGTTACTACTCAGTAGTGAAAATGTTTTTCCTGGCAGCTCACCGATTTGGAGTTCTGTTATTCTCAGAGTGCTCAGTATAGACCCAGCCCTAATGTGCTGATGGCAACCTCCTTAAAAGACAGAACGGCTTATTCAGAGACCTGAGCTACCTCTCCTAAGAGATGTTACTCTGTTTAGTAACAAATGACTAACTCTAGAGCACAAAAGAGGGAAACCTTTACTTCAGGCTAATTAAAAGGATCATTGTTCCTATATGAGAAGAAGCTGGCCCCTCTCCCGCCCCTCGTCTGTTTGTGCTGAAGTCTTTTGCAGTTAGAACTACAAAATTAAGCTGTGTATTTGGAACCTAGGTATTGGGGGATTGTGATGGGTGTGGATTCCACCACAAATTACTCGTTAAAATTTGATAATTGACAAGCTGAAAATCCAGGAGAAACCAAAATAGAATTGCTGACTTTAGAGTTGGGGGTGGGGCTGGGGCTGTGTCTGCAAACTCAGAGAGCTCTCTGCCTTTCCAGAACATCCAGGCCAATGTGCTAGTGAATGTTTTCATGAATTATTCACTTATGGTGAATGGATGCAAGCAGCAATCACATGTAAATGGCAAGGCTCATAATCAGAGGGCTCCTTATTTGTCCTTATGAAGCAAGGGGGAAGCTTATTAACAAGTCACAAACAGGAAGACATTTTACTTAGAGATATGTCTCTATAAAGAATTTTTTAATACACATGTAGCCAGATGTAAATCATTTATTTGAGCCTGCTTTCAAAATCATCTTTTATTGCATGTCTTTTGATCTGCATTTACTTTCCTTTTCTAAGGGTAACTTTGTGAATAATTGATGCAACTGAGAAGTTATTGGCTAATTGAAAAGCCATCTCTTTGTGTCTTTAAGTCTGACCCATGGCTCAAGTCAAACTCTTCAGGCATTTAGGGTCTTTTATAAAGGGTCTTTATAAAGAGCCATTAGCTCTTTACAAGGAAAAAATATAAGATTTTGAAAACAGATTCCCCCCCGCCCCCAATAGTAGTATACATCAGAAAACAATCCAACCATGTTTTTGGTTAACTTAAATGAATCAGCTGACTGCATGAGGAATTCAGATTAATGGTACAGAAATCAGTCATTAAAAATGAAAAAAAGTGATTGATTAAATAGTCTTAAAAGAATGGCCGTAAATTTGCATCTCCCCTCCTATTACTGCTCTCTCTGTGTAAAACATTTGAAAGCATGAGTGGGTGAGCATCTTGCCTGACAAGATACAGCATCTATACCAGCCATGGGCAAACTACGGCCCGCGGGCTGGATCCAGCTGGTTTGAAATGAATAAAACTAAAAAAAAAAAAAAGACCGTACCCTTTTATGTAATGATGTTTACTTTGAATTTATATTAGTTCACACAAACACTCCATCCATGCTTTTGTTCCGGCCCTCCGGTCCAGTTTAAGAACCCATTGTGGCCCTCGAGTCAAAAAGTTTGCCCACCCCTGATCTATACTATAAACCCAGCAAAGCTCCGGCAGAAGCCAGCTCTGTTAGCTGCATTGCGTTTTATTACTACCCTTGGCGCTCTCGCAACCCTGGGTTTCACTGAAGGAAAAAGAAGTTCCATTTCCAAGATATCAGACACTACATCTACAAAATAAAGATGTTAGTAGTACAAAATTGATTTGAAAAGAGGCCCAAATTTATCTTGTGTGGTAAATTAAATCTCTGACACCCCTGGTGATAATGACTCCAAAAGTGTTCTTGTCTGTATCGATAAGTCAGCGCAAGGCAGAAAGGAGATGTTCAGTTGACTCTGGTGTGCGTGTAACTGGTACCCCTGAGCCCAGAGCTCTGAACACTATAAAGCGCAACCTTATTGAAGGGCAGGCATCCAATTTTTAAAACATCGTTTGGATTGGAGACAGATGAGCATTCCTGAATTATTCTTGGTCTTTTCCTATGAAATGCCTAAAACTGAATTTCAAATGGAAATTAATTTAATTGATGCAAAAAACAAATGAGTCTCAAATATATCAGAAAGCTTGAGTTTAATCTACGGGGCACTGATAAAAAGTACAGCTTACCTTGGGGGTAACCATTTATGCTTTTCAAGAAGATGGGTTTTTTAGACTGTTACGGTAAATTGGAGTTTCATTTATGACTTGTAAATCAATTAAGTTCTTCTCATTAGTTAGCAAAGATAATTTAGTAATCACTGTTCTTGCAGTGTCCATTGCTAGTTGAAGAGATCCTTGATATCTGTCATCATAGTGTCACCAATTGGATATTTGTAAATGAATTACTATGCAAATGACCTAAGTTGCCAAACCAGTTTTCCACTCTGAAATAGGAGTGTACAGGGTCTGACCCTTACCCATATTAGGTGTGTCATTGATTTTGGATTGACTCATGGATTCATTGATTGAATAAATGGTGATTAGTGTTACTGGGAAAAGTACAGGGGACACTGAGATCACTCCCAATGAGGCCCTAACCTAGGGTGGCTGCCCAAAGAAGGCGGTGAGGATTACTTATGTTCACGGCTCTCTGGCTAGGAGGGAGATAGGCTTCTGTGTATCTGGGAGAAAGTCACTATGGCACATGTATGGAGGAGTCCAGGGCCATGAGCACCCGGGGAGACGGGGAGGCGGGGAGAGGGGAGCAGAGAGGAGGCAGAAGGTACAAGGCCTTGGAGCAGGGTCAAGTTCTGTCACAAGGAGATGGGCTTACCGGGGATCTCTGATAAGCTGGAGCATTTGCTGTTTTGCATTGGCAGTTTTACTAGTTTTTTAGGACAGGATGAGGCCCAGGGGACCAGGCAGAGGTTAGGACAGTGATGGAGAACCTTTTGAGCTCGGCGTGTCAGCATTTTGAAAAACCTAACTTAACTCTGGTGCCGTGTCACATATAGAAATTTTTTGATATTTGCAACCATAGTAAAACAAAGACTTATATTTTTGATATTGGTTTTATATAATTAAATGCCATTTAACAAAGAAAAATCAACCAAAAAAATGAGTTCGCGTGTCACCTCTGATACGCGTGTCATAGGTTCGCCATCACTGGGTTAGGATATAGATATTAAGGCAAAATTCTCTTTCAGCACACCTAAATGTCAGTCACCAAAGGAAAGGGGTGGGGACAGTTCTTACAGAAAGACCCTACATCTTTAGCAGCAGTCCTCCCTTGAGCATAAGAAAGCTTTGAAAGGGAAAATACCCGTTTTAATTGAATTCTGCTGGTATTTTGGTGCCTTTTCTCAGGCTAAATATTTCTACTTATTTGTCTTAAATTTCTCACTTGTTAAAAGGGGAAATATTGTATTTGCCATCCAATTTCAGGAATTTGGCAGTGAGGCAGTGCAGAGTGTGAGCTCATTCAAAAAAAAGATGTGGGTAATATGATGTCTTTTAAAATACGGGCCAGATAGCTTTCTTGTTTTCCCAAAGTATTGCTTCTGTTGGAATTTGTCATTATTTTCATGAAAAACAAGATACTGAGAACTGATCTCTGGGGAACTAGTTTGGTTCCATTTTGAGGAAATATTTTCATGGATACTTTCTGAGAAATAATCTGAAGTCATTTTGAAATTCTGTAAAATTGTGGGTGAGAAGAGTTCATTTGCCTCTTCTTTCTTTAAAAACCCAAGCAAGATTTGGGTTTTTAAAGAAATGTCTTATATACGCAAAGAGTTTGAAGCATTTTGACATTTGTTAGGTTGTAGTTCTTTAATTAAAGCTAAGGACTGGTGTTCTGTAGGGTCCCAGCTTTAAGCCGTAGTTTCTTGTTTGAAGTTTAGTGATTAATCTGCTATTTGATCTGTGTTTCGGAATAACAACTAACAAAAACAACAAATTTTATTGAACATATTCAGTGTATTTAAGATGCGATAACTCATAATGCCATGAGGTAAATAGCTCAATTATCCCATTTAAAGTTGAGGAAACTGAGGCACAGAGAGGCCAGGTAACTTGCCCCGGGTCACACAGCTAGTAAGTGATGGAGCTGGGATTCCACCGTGGCAGACCATTTCCTGCACCCATGTACCCCATTTTACACTGTAATCGTGACCAATGGAAATAATTAGCTCTGTTGTCTTTCCATTTCACATTCTACCTGATTATCCTGACAGTTCACTTTCTTTACAAAAATGGCATTTTTTTAAATTCCAGTTATGCCTGGATGGTGTGGCTCCGTTGGGCATCATGCATCAAGAGGTGGCTGATTCTATTCCAGTCAGGGCACATGCCCAGGTTGGGTGCTCCAACCCCAGTAGGGGGCCTGCAGGAGGCAGCCTATTGATGTTGCACTCTCACATCAATGTTTCTCTCTTCCCCCCTCTCTTCTTCTTCTCTCTCTAAAAAATCAAAACTATTCTTTAAAAAAAACAACAAATTTCCAGTTAAGAGAAGAATGAGTAAATGAGCACTTCTCATTACAAACTGCCTTCTATTGAGAGTTAAGAGTTTGTGTCCCCTCTTTGGCATTCCAGCCTCCCAGGCAGAAACTAACTTCCTAGGTGAGGCCATAGCACTTCATGTAAGAAGGTGCAAAGGAAGCACAGGGTTCTTTTCATTAGCAAATGCAAAGATCCTGGCAAGAAGCTCTCTCTAGCCTGTGTGTGAAATTATGTTGTATTTAAATGAGAAAGAACTATGGGCCCCACAGAATGTATTGGGTCCTTTTTCCCCAACTTCTCTAATCTTTTAGGAACACCTTCTTTTTGGGGTGTATTCACATTTCAAATGTCCTCTTGACATTAATAAGTGCTGTACTGGCTCTATTTTATTTAATATAGACAGCAGCCACCTACTCTGAGTCAGGTGCTGGATTAACCACAGTGGATGTATCAGTGAGCAGTGGAGAAAACCTTTATCTTAATGGAACAGATAGTCTTGCTAGATTAAAAGCATCTCATTTTTATTTCAAGACCTGGAATCTGAATTTTAGTTTTAAGAAATTTCCAGGTGGCCTGTCCACTCCTTAACCAGGTGAGGAAGGGGAGAGCCCCATGGCTAAGGCAGGTTCTCCCCAGGTCAGAAACCCTGGCCTCTGGCTCATCTGCTTCCTGCCCACCCTTCTTCCATTTTATTGCTTTGAAGCTTTTCTTATTCTGCTCCCCCTCCCCCAGGTCTTCTAGTTGTTATCTTTTTTTCTTTTCTTTTCTTTTTTTTTTTTTTTTAATCTGCTCAAGGTTTCTTAGATGTCTATTATCTGATTTAGGTGCTAACATTGATCATCTCATTTTCTGACCTAATTTTTTTCATCGTCTGCTTCTTCCCTTTGCCTGATCACACACGTGGCAGATCTGTGTGTTCTGAGAGGTTAATTGAGGTCCTAAATGTTGTGAAGACCTGGGAAAGGAGAGCAGTCTGCAGTGACCCTCCCAGACCTTCCAAACAAAAGCATTGGTCTTTAGCTCCTTAAAGATAGCTGGGCTCGTCCAAGGGCAAGGAGGGCCAGCAGACACAGCCCTGCTTCTCAGACACCCCTAGACTGGAAAACATCCTTTGCGGGCGGGGGGGGGACGAGGACATGAAAATGCTTGCTGTGGCACCTAGCATTCTGTTAAAGACAGTGAAAACACAGTCTGTCATCCTTGACATTTTAATTGAAAGAAAAGCTTACATAGATTTCAGCCGTAAGCATTATGTTTATACAAGTGTATAAAGAGGAATCATCTGTCACATTGGAAAACTCTCAATGCTACGGGACTCCGTTTAGTAATTGAACAATCCAACATGAGCTCACACATCTTACCTTGTTCCATGCCTCAATAATTTTTAGTAGAAATGCTTTACCTAGAGGCATATGGTTATTAAAAAGGAGGCTCGGCTTGCTCAAAGTCTGGAATTATTAGTTCATGGCAACAAGCCTGCACTGGAGAGAGACTGTCGGGCCTTTGTTTTCACAACTTTACTGCAATTTGCCGTCTTATTTTCAGAGTCTAACCCATGTGTTGTTTGGGACGTTTGTTGGTTTTTTTCTTTTTAAAGGAAGAAAACATAATTTCCCATGGATGAGTGACTTCTCATATTAGCAGTATTGCAGAATTTTACTACTTCATTACAAAGTCCAGGGAGCAGGGTGAATATTAAAGGAAATGGACTGTGAATTTATTTTAGTATAAAAAAAATCAATAATAACTTTGTTATGGGATCCATCAGGGTGTGGTGGAGGAAATACTCTGTTGCAAAGTTGGATAGAAATCCTGCTTCTTTTCATAACCCATCTGACCTTGGGCAGATGTAAATGTTTTGGAATTCAGCTTACTCCTGAGAAAATGGGAGTAATATGCCCTACCTACCACACTGCATTGTTGCAAGTTACATGAAGGTGAAGATATTTTGAAAAACATGAAATAGTTTATAAGTGCAATATAAAAAGTTTTATGCCAGTGCAAGGTATTAAATAATTATTTCTATATACACAAGGGGAATTAATTAATGCAATTATTCTCTTACCACTCTTGCTTCAGTGATCTGACTATTCTGGACAAATGATTATTTCCTGGGCCAAGCTACACAATTGCTTCAGTCTAGTCCTTTGTATGCCCTGTGATGGATAGACATAGATTTTTTTATTCCTTTCAGCTTTTGTAGTTTTAAAAGCCAAGGCAAGAAGCCTAGAAAACTCCATCGGTTTTGTAGGTGGGGATGGAGAAATTATTTACAGAATCTATGTAAAACAATAATTCAAAATCATTTAGCATCCAAGCATACAGCGTTCTCAAATAGCCATTTTCCCCTTCAAGTATATGTTGCTAATTGGTCTGATTGGCATCATTAGGTAGTTATTATTTTAATCCCAAGAGAACCCAGTACCTTGAAAGCCTTAATTAATGAAGGAATACTTGATATTTTAAAACCGAGTAGATTTATGCATGTGTGGAAATTACTGACCTAATAAGAACATTGCATTGAATGAAACATACCATTCCCCAATTACTCTATACCACTGGGAGTTTCCCATAGTCTTGGGAAGAATGAAAACTTGTTTTAAATTTAATTACTTCAGCATCTCCATTCGAATTACCATTAAGTTAATTGATTTCTTTTTAAAAAAGAAAACATCACTGAAAACTTATAACAAGATTTCTATTAATATGTTGAGAATAAAATGGAAATGGTGATAGTATATATATTTTGCCCTTTGTTCATGAGGATGATATTGCCAATCAACATAATAAAAAATTTTAGTTGACTTTCCTATAATAGTTTTTGCTTTTCCTTAACTGTCTATAATGGCAGTATTATTCCCTCTGTGACTAGGGAAACAGACATATGGTAAAAGGCTACATACATGTATGTAATGCATGTAAAGATGTATATATATGCACATCTATCTATCTGGATGGATATATAGGTCTATAGGTAAAAGGGTGAGTGGATGGATGGATGAATAATTAGCTATCTGTAGGAATACTCTCAATGAATCTTTCTCATGAAACTGGGGAGTTCAGATTATTCTTATCTTTAAAGGAACTGAAAATTATCAAGCATGATATAGTTTTATACAGCTATTTTATTTTCAGTAAATGTCTCAAACGAAACATTAAGACGAGAATATAAATGAGCACTGTCTGTTGATTGAGTGCCGGGGTCCAACCCCAGCAGGTCCAGGGGTCCCCAAAGGTGTGGACGGAGTCGGCGAAGAAGGAATGACAGGGAGACAGTGTTCAGTTGATCAGCAGCCTAGCCAGGATCTCCAGCCGGGATCTCCAGCCAAGTTCTGGTCTGGATCTCCAGAGAGGTTCTGCTCAGGATCTCCAGCCAGGTTCTGTGTCCATATTCTCTTGCTAGGTTCTCCAGGTTCTCCAGCCATGTTCCCTCGCTAGGTTCTTCAGCCAGGTTCTGTCCAGGTTCTCCAGCCAGGTTCAGTCACCAGGTTCTAGTCAGGTTCTCTTGCCAATTTCTGTAGTTAGGTTCAGTCCGGGATCTTTTGCCATGTTCTCTCGCTAGGTTCTGTCTCTAAGTTCTGAGGCCAGTTTCTGTCCAGGATCTTTTGCCATGTTCTCTCCAGCGAAGTTCTTCTATCTCTAGAGAACGTTCTGTGTAGGTTCTGTGCCTAGGTTCTGTCTCTCTTGGTTCTGTCTTCTAAGTTCTGTCTTCTAAGTTCTGTCTCTTTCTGTCTTGTTACATCTGTATTTATACCAGTTGATTCAATCCTATCAATCTCTATTACAAAGGTTAGGGCGTTTCTTATCTCCATTCCAGGGAGTAAAGATTATGTAGCTTAAGCATGATTGTTCATAGTTAAAGTGATTAATTACTCGCCTGGCACTTAGTTAAGGGGTTTTATCCCCTCCCTAACTTCAGGGAAAAATCCCTACCTGGGGAAACAACCTTTCTCGGAGAGGTGACCTTGGTTAAAACACATAGCGCTAAGGGGAGCAAACATATTAAGAACAGTATGCTATATACGCCAGGTCCCTTGAAACAGCAAGCATGGACCGGCTCCCGGCAATTGAGCCACAATGGTACACCTCTCTGATTCCATGTAGCTACCTCTGAATGAGATAAGACTTGGCGAAGTTACACCTGCTGGCGAATTCCGGAGCACTTGAAACCCAGAGTTTCCAGGAACTAGAAAAGCTGACGGGCCTTCAGAGGCCCGCCTAGGCCTTACTGTTAATCCATACTCCAGAGGTCCCCAGGGCACATGGCAAGGAATAGCCAAGTACTCCATGTGCTTTTCTGAAAACACCCATCTCGTTGTTACAAACTACTTACATGTAACTACTCACACACATTCTATTTTTAAAAACTGGGTGTAATCTCTGTATATCTACACAAACAGTGTAAAGACTTTATATTCTTTTCTATTTTCATTTATACAACTTCCTAAACATATCAATATAGACTAATTTATGACTCATCCTTTTATAATGTGTGAGACGCTGATAGCTCACTGTGTTTCCAAAGGAGCTATCAGGCAAAAGTGGATTTTCTTTGGAATTCTGACAGCCTTGCAAAGACAGAGCGTGTTGGCCTCTTCCCCATTTCAGTCTCCCAGTTCTCCACGAGTAACCCACGAGGTGAATGAGCCCCAGAGAGGAGGTATCGCGCTGCTCGAAGGGTCTCTGGACAGGGCTCATTCCCTGAAGCACAGTCCTGCACAGACCATCTGTGGCCTACACAGACCGTCTCTGTCTCCAAGTTTAACATGAGGACTTTTTATTTTTTTTAAACAAATGTATTCATTTTGTTAGCAATAGTTTCTATCGTGGCATTCAGGATAAGGTGGTTTAACATACCCATTCAGAGGTCCTGAGGCGGGTTTGTTTACTTGTTTGTTGTTAAGTCTTTGACTTCATGGTCTGACATTTATACAACTCCCCAGAGCAAGGGCATCAGGCAGGTCACTTGTTTGCCATTTTTAATAAACACAAATAATTCCCTTTTTACCCTCAGCCCCATATTCCCTGGCTCATTAATTTAAGGCCCTTAAAATATTTTCTGGCAAATTAAATCAAAAGCTCAAACTGTGTTCTCCCCCGAGGAAAGTGTGCTTGCCCAAGTCCTGCAGGTCAGGTCAAAATCAGTTTCTGTCAAACAGCCTCACACCTCGAGTTATTATGAAACGAGGGGTTGGAAATTGGGGGCTGGGCTCCAGACTTGTCCCACTACAGTGGCCTGAACACAACCCGACTGCTTTCATTTGTGTCCTGGATTTTGTTTTTTGTTCCACTCACAGTGGAGAACAGTGAAAAAGTCAAAATAGATTTCTATTGGGAATTCATGAATGAAGCTGGCTCTGCAAATCCAGACAGTGCAAATGTATCCAGAGCCAAGCCAGGAGGGCTTCCAGGCAGAGGTGTATGAGCGTGTGGATAAAACACATGCCCACACATCTCTGGTTTTAAAGTCCTCCAGAGGATAGAGACTTCCTAATCACTGCAGGATTTTACCACTGAGTCCCCATGATAAGATGCAGGGGTTAGAAGATTTATCAACTTGTTGTCTATTGAACATCAGTTAGATAACAGAGGTCAGGAAATGAAGTAGAATTTGATGTATTAACTAGGAAGCAGCAAAGGAAGCCAGACTTGTGTTTTATTTGTTATTATTTCCCTAATATCCTCAATTATGTGGCTCCCACCAGAAGATTTGATCTGCTTTGCATATAATGGTGTTGCCCCCGCTGGTTCTGGTCCCGGGGAAACTGGCAGTGAATCCCCTGCCCAGGGCATCAGGAATAATATCTGCTTCTCTCGTTCCTTGTCCCCAGGCCTGTTCCAGGCTCTCTATCTTCTCTGCTACACATCCACAACAGACAGAGACAGCCCATGCCAGCCTCCATGCCCGGGACCCTGCCCAACCCTACGATGCCGGGATCTTCTGCTGTCCTGATGCCAGTAAGTGCTCCTCACTTCCTCCCAGTCTTGCCCCATTTGAAAAAGGAAGGGAAACTGAGCTTCTGGCTGCCTGGGGAGAAAGTGGCCGCTGGATAGAGAGCTGAGCCGTGTGCAAGTGGCTTTGAGGGCCTGCTTGTCCATCCTAGGCATCTTGCTGGCTTTCCTGTTCCTCAGTGCTTCCCTGGTGAGGCACAGGCTCACCTCCCTACTGGTGACAAGTGAACTTGCCACAGCCAGGGAACGAGATTTGTTCAGAGACATGTTTTATGACTACTCCAAATTCTACACTTGGGCTATTTACAGAGTGTCCTTAAACTGACAGCGAGTGGTCTGGCCAGGGCTCAGAGTAATAATAATGCCAATAATAACGATGGTACTACATATAATTCTAACATGTAGTCATGCATGCCATGCTCTCTCAATTATTCTCACAGCATTTGTTGAGTGCTTCTCATGTGCTAGTTATCTCTAGGCACTTTATCAACACATGAAACGATCCTAGGAGGTAGGTACTAATACTTCCCCATTTTTTGAATGAGTGAAGGTACCTTGCTTGTCTGAGAAACAGAGCAGCTGAGTTTTGAACCCAGGCATTCTTGCTCCAGAGCTCACTCTTAACATCTACATGATATGTATGTTCCCTCCTTTCTCACAACAATCCTATGAGGTATGCACTGTTCTTATCCCCATTTTACAGATGAGGAAACTGAGTAACTTGGCTAAGGTCACAGAGCCAGTAGGTGATGGAGTTAGGATTGAAATTCAGGTGGTCTGACTCCCACGTCTACACTCATCACCATTATATTTTCCTGCTCCTCTTTGAAAACAACAGATGGACATAGGTGGGAGACACAGATTATTCCAGAGCGAACCATGCTCTCCTTCCGTGGGATCCCCTGCATGTACTTCTTCATCCTCCCTGGCATTCTGCATTGGTGGACATTTGGTGGCTGGTGTTAGTCACAGGGCCACAAGGATTCTCAAAAACCCTAGAGTGGTGTGACAATTCTATTAAAGCCCTCCCACACTGGTATCAGCAGTGCCTTGCAGAGTATTTTAAAGAATTGTCTACCTTTGTTATTTCATTTTGCTATCACAGCAATCCTATGGGAATGTTGACACTCACTTTACAAATGTAAAGCTAATTGCCCAATGTCACGCAGCTTGTGAATGAAGAGTTGTGACTGGAACCCAAATCTAAACTCACACTGAGCAGCTCGGCTCTGGCAGGTTGAGCAGTTTGCTCATTTATCCGAGTGGGAAGGGAATGAGGAGGGCCTGGGGGCCTGGTGCCCCAGTTTAGAGAAAGGGACTTGCCCACTGCATATATCGGGTAGTTCAGGCTAGAAACAGTCTTTGCAAAATTGGGTCAGATGACCTGGCTGACTTCACCTACGTTCCTCAATGTAAACATCTTTCGATGAAGCAAAACAGCACCATCAATGGCATTAACCCAGGTTTTATTCAACCCAACTAATTGCATGAAGACATCCACCATATGCCGTCTCCGTTTAGGCTCTAAATTCCTCTCAACAAGGAATTAGCCTCCTCTCAGAAAGTTGATGCGTTGTTCAAAAAATATCACTGAGTGACCTTTCTTCCATTTGACTCAAGTGTGTACCAGTCTCAGGGACAAATGTGGGACACTTGGGTTGAAAGGGCCCAGAAGAAAGGTACCTAGCACCTGTTTCCTGCCTCTCTTTATTGTGCCGCATCACTTCATTGTACAACTTGACCTCCTGGTGATGCTTCAGAATAGAAATGAAGAATCATGTGCATGGTGCAGAGCCAGTGTAGATAGAAATCAGGGATGCTTCCTGCACAGGAGTTCCCAACCCCGTGTCAGGGACAGGTAGCAGCTGCCACGACAATAGTGTCAGTCCAGAGCAGTGATGCTCAGCCAGGGGTGATTTGGCTCCCTGAGAACATTGGGCAGCATCTGGAAATACTGTTGATTGTCACAACTGGGGCGGGGGGCGGGGGGGAGTGACTGGCATCTAGTGGGTGGAGGCCAGGGATGCTGTTAAATATTCTACAATGCACAGAACAGCCACCACAACAAGTAATTATTTTGCTCAAATTGTAAATGGTGCTGAGGTTGAGAAACTGAGGTCGAAAGTGACATAGATGTAACTAATGGAAATATAAAAGCTCTAAAAAGCATATCCTAAAAGTTACAGGACCTAGAAATCTGAGTCTTGTCTTCCATATTATCAAGTTACCAGCTCTGATGCTATAATGCTGGCATTTTGAGCATCATCTTTTAGAGTTCCTGCCACAGAAAACCATGATTTCCAGGTATAAAAAAGGTCTGTGTCTGCAGGTGCAAGTGAGACATTTAACTGATTGGTAGCTTATGTTATTATGCCACACATTTCACAGAGCCTTGGGTCTGAAACAAAATGATGTATTTGTTCATTCACTCATTCCACAAACTTTTGTTGAGCACTTTCTATGGGCCAACTACCATGGTAGACTCTAGGATGGGGTGAGGAACAAGGCAGGCATTGCCTTTAAGGAGCTCACTGGGTTGTGATATTCTATCTTCAAAGTTACATGCTTAAATAATTTGGGGATATGAACATCCATTTATTATTACAAAAGCCCCCTGAAATGCAGGTATCTTAGCTTCCGTTCTCCAGTGTATTTACAGGGAGAAAAAAAAAAGTGAGCCCTAACCCGTTTGGCTCAGTGGATAGAGCATCGGCCTGCGGACTGAAAGGTCCCAGGTTCGATTCCAGTCAAGGGCATGTACCTTGGTTGCGGGCACATCCCCAGTAGGAGGTGTGCAGGAGGCAGCTGATCGATGTTTCTCTCTCACTGATGTTTCTAACTCTCTATCCCTCTCCCTTCCTCTCTGTAAAAAAAAAATCAATAATATATATATTTTTAAAAAGGTGAATTCTTTAACCTGGATGTTTTACAGACAATGCAAAGCCTCCCCCATCTTCTGACCCCTTGTTCTAGCCAACTCCTCAAAGCCACAGGCTCGGTGCAGAGCCTTATTAGTGAGCACCGAAGAGTTGTTTGGAAGAGACTGCTCCTGACCCTATAATCATTTAGAGAGAAATATGCAATTCTTTTTTAGATAGAGAAGTCAGCCTGTTTTCAAAATTCTATTTAATTTGTGAGTCACGGGGTAGAAATAGTCATAGACTATAATTTTTCCAAAAAGTGGGAAGCACGGTGGATTGGGGATCCAGATGCTAAAACCGGCTGCTCTGAGGTTTGTAGTGCATGAGGGCTAGCAGCGTGGGAACATCTGACAGTCACCTGTACTGCCGGACGTTCCAAAGATCTCCTTGGGAAAACTGAGGGCAAAAACTGAGTTGGGCTTGATTTCTCTCTAGGAGAAGGTCATCTACTGGAAAAAGGGGTGAAATGCTACTTGACTGTCCTGTTCCCCAGCCTCTGGAAGTGGGAGTTATCAGTAATAAGCATTTTCCAGAACAATCGTCATGATGTAAGGATTAGAGAACACACACACACACACACACACACACACAAGAATTAGAGTACACAAATGTAGTTGATGGCACTGAACTGTACACTTAAAAATTGTTAAAATGGAAATTCTTATGTATATTTTACCATGATTTTTAAAAATTACCTTTTTAAAATCTTTTTTTAAATATATTTCTATTAAATTTTTTTTTTTTTTAGAGAGAGAGAGAGAGGAAGAGAAAAGGAGAGAGAGAGAGAAGCATTGATGAGAGAGAACATCTATTGGCTGCCTCCTGCACACCCCTCACCAGGGATAGAGCCCGCAACCCAGGCATGTGCCCTCACCAGGAATTGAACCACAACCTCTTGATGCATGGGTCGACACTCAACCACTGAGCCACACCAGCTGGGATAAAAAAATAACTTGGGGTGATATGAGTTTAAATATTTTATTTTACTGAATTGGTAAAGCCTCAAAAGGTTTTGCAGGTGTGCTCTAGAACATCTAGGAAATTCTTTCAATAGCTCCTTTTGGAACAGTTTGACATCTCCACACACTGTTGATACAGATGAACTAATTCAGGCTAAGGTAAGGCTGGTGGTGTTGCAGTGAGGGGTGTGTCAACCAGGCATCCAGGAGAAGCTGAGCAGCACCTCTGCTAATCCACACATCAGTGTCATAGCCACACCCTGCCCCAGGAGTGGGCACAACAGGAATTGCAGTCACAGAACCTCAACAATGGAAAGGGCATTAAAGGGTCATTTAGTTCAACTATCGCTCTCAACTCTCCTCTGTGAGCTTTCCTTCAGTGAGAAGGAGCTCTGTATTTCGCAAAGACTACCTAGGCTAACTTTGAGCAGAAACCTGGTTCCCTAAAATTTCCGACCATTGTTTTCATTTCCATCTTTTAACAAATGGAAAGCTCTTGCATTGAAAAATCCCCCTAGGAACGTCTCATTATTTTCTATGATTTCAGTATAAAGTAGAGGTTGAGGCAAAAGTAGGTTTACAGTTCTTTGTATGGAAAATAATGCAATAATTAATAAATAATACAAGAATAAACTTTTTTTAGGTACTCACAACTGTAAATCTACTTTTGCCCAAACCTGTATATTTGCTTTATTTTGGTTCTCTGAAAGGGGCTAATTTTCTGCTAAACAGAAAATATTCATCAGGCACATTCTCCCATGACTGAAATAGAGATCTTGCTATATTTACTTTTTAGCAGGAACACCCTGGAGACAAAAATGCCAGAATTCGATGCAGCTCTTTGAATGATATTGATGCTACACACCATAGCGGGTTAGCAGGACAATGTGGGATCGGTGGATCATGTCATCAAAACCCTCCACTGCCTTCTTCTCCTACCCACAGGCCTGGTCCCACCCTGAGGCCTGAGACTGCAGCTGTGTAGTCATGAGGAGGTTAACAGGGAGGAAGACATGTGCTGGAGGCAGAGGATCAAATACCTGGCTGGGTCCTTTCAGTTGTGTTTATGAGGAAGAACAACAGGCAGACCCACCAGAGATGCTTTCAAAATTAATTTTATTTTTTCTTATTGCTAAAATGATTCATGTTTCTGTATGAAATTTAGGGATGGGGGAAAAAGCCACAGATAACCTGAGATAACCATTTGGTATATTATATATCCTTCTAGCATTTTTCTGTGCATATGTTATTCTTCATAGCTATAAAAATCAGTATAATTCGTGGCAGTTGGAGGGTTTGCAAAAGTGAAAATATTCCATACTTTTGTTTGGAAATGATCTACATGACAAGGTAGTTCTGTTTGGCTTGGGGCATCTTCTATAGAAGGTGTAGCTTTGGGTGATTCTTTGATGTGGTTGGGTTCAAGGCTCAGGAGTGCATTGCTTACCCTTCACCAAACCACAGACTTTCTCCGCAGTTATTCAAAGAAACTAGACACGATTCATTTGAAAGAAAAATGCAGCTTTGTCTAAGGCCTAGACAGCCTCCTCAGCCTCTTGACTCTGTTGCTTTCCTTTGTCTTAGATGGAGAGACAAATGTCAGTGAACTCCAACCTCCTGGGAATGCAGGGTCCAAATCTCAGCAACCCCTGTGCTTCTCCCCAAGTCCAGCCGATGCATTCAGAAGCCAAAATGGTAAATAACACGTATAATCACCCTTTTGTTATTGCATGATGTTTTTCTTTTGATTCCTACTCTGGCTTCCACATTTCAGTCAAGTCAAGTAGACGGCTCCGTCTTTGTTGTGGTGAATAGGTCTTTCTGTGCAAAGGTTGTGTGCAGAGCTTGGCTCTTTCTTGGAGGGTGTTTGTTACTGAACCTGGAAGTAGATGATCATGTAATGAGCATTGGATCGGCGCGTGGCCTTAGTGAAAGAGATATGGAGAAGTTTGGGGGGATCCATAGCAGTTAAGTGGGATACACCTAAGTATGTGTGTATTTACTCATAACCTGAAATTAAAACTAATCCCGTGTTTCTCTTCTTCAAGGTGGTCACAGTTTCAGTGCCTCTCGCCCTGTTCCCATACCCATTTATACATGCATGTTATTTCTAAGCACACACTATGATGGGGATATTTTGCGTTTTTTGTTATAGTTGTCAGATGTGATGTTGATTGGGGAGGATCAGTGCAGAGTAACTGAAGCACATGATTTCAGGTGACAGCCTTCAGTGACTTTTAACATATGAGACTTATGTGCAGTCAGGTCAGTCTTCCCAATCCCAGTGTTAGATTCATGCATTTATGTTCTAAATATTAATAAAAAGCAACGCATGTTCAACTTGGCAATATAAAGTAAATTTGCTGGTTTTGTCTAGTGAAGTTGCTTGAAGTAGGTCATTCAACCCTTGTTCAAATTCTAACACCACAATTAGTAAGCTCTCCGATGACAATAAAAGGTTTGACTATCTCTTGCTAATGGGTCCTTTTGTGAGAAGTTGGAGATTTATTTGGTTTGCTGACTGGCAGCATTAGGGACCTTGTTTGATGGCTGGTATAAGGATGTTCTTGACAGTTCTGAAAATTAGCTATCAAAACCCAGTGAGTTCATTTTCAATGGCAGCAAGTTTTTTGGTTTTTTTTAAATGTCTTCTTCGGTCATTTTCTCTTGGAAACTTCACCCATTTGACTTGCAGCTTCTTGACCCAAGGAAGTGCTGGAACTCCCAGTGTTGGCTACCTCCGGCAAATAAAATCTGTGGTCAAGAAGTTCTCTTTGCTATGCCACAGTCCATGTGACATGCCAAATGGCACCGGCATCTTCAGCAAAGCTCGTTAAATCTTTTTGGAATCGGCAAATATTTTTTCAACTCAAGCCCTGCAGAGCCAAACCAAATACTTGCTGGCAGAGTATAGTTCAAACTGGCATCAGTTTTGGAGACCAGAGTAATGCCATTTACTTTTTTTTTTTAAGGAAAATAAAAAATGAACTGTGAAGGTACTTAAGAAAAAGTTAAGTTATTCATGTGTATGAAGATGTGTTCTGGGTCTGAGCATCCTACGCCCCTCCCGCAGCTGGATTATTTCTGAATCTTCTTGTTTGGTTCAGGTCTGAATCCTTTTTGAGGGACCTCCCAGACAAACTTGAGGTGGATTCTCAAACATAAGTCCAAACCAAATTTCCCTGCCAATTGATTTTCACTGGGTTTTATGCTACCACTTGACTCAAAGTGTCCTGCCCTTTTCCTTGCTGGCAAAGAAGTAAAATGCTTCCAAAGGGAGTACAGGCTTGTGATTACTTATGCATATGAAATAAAAGCATATGGTATGGCAAATTAATAGTGAGTAGTATCAGCTGGCGACAAAGGGAATTGGTCTGTACTTATAAAAATAGTGTTACCCCACAAATGTTTGTACAGTTTAATTTACTGAGCAAGCGTACTCCTCTGGTGATTCACATTCTAAGTGAATAAATATTTCCAGATCCATGATATTTAGGCAAATGAATTCTATGATGGAGTTGGAGGCTTAGGGAACACAACTATTCTCTCTACCCCAGGTTCCATGCCTAATCCCATTATTGCCAATATGTTAACCCAGGGGGAAATGGTAGCATTCGCCACTTTTATATTGGAAGAATAGCATTTACTTAGTAGCTTGCAAAAGTGTTAAGTAAGTGACTTCTAATATATTACTCAGCATCTCTATTCTTATTCTGCCTGCATTATTCACTGGTGAAACCAGTGCTTGCCATCTACTAACATTACAGTATTTTCTAGCAGCTTTGGTTACTTAGATGAAAGCTTTTATGGAAAACAAAGTAGTGAAGAAAAAAAAATCGATGATTTTCATGTCAGCCAGAGCCTCCCCAGGTTTCTCAGAACTATAGGCTTTGTTGTTCTATGCCTAATTTTCTTCCTGTGTAAGACTGGAATGAATTCCAGATTTCAACTAAGACTCTTGTTTCACTGTTTTCAAGGACTTTTCCAAAGGTCACACATGGGCTATTTTGATGAATGCACTCTGGGGAGGGGGGGCGGGGTGTTTTCGGAGCACAGGAGAGAAACCAGAGAGGCGTCTCCCACACCCAACACTACAGATCTATCCTGCTGGGGACAGTGGTGTTCATTTCACACTCCTTGTTGGCCACTGACAAAAGCCATCATCCTGAATCTCTGGTGAAACTTGGAGGTCCTGGAGATAGACAAGAGCTTAAGACGGCTTTGTTTTAAATGCACAAGTTTGCTAGAAGCTATCTGGCTAGTGATTGCTTAATAAAATACAGCCACTCTCCTTGCCCCAAATCGGTCATTTCCATTGTGGGAGAGCAAAATCGGTGTCCCCAGGAATCTGGAAATCCTAAATCAAGAAACACACATGTCCTTCTTTTGACTAATGTATATTAGTACCAAGCAGTGACTTCAGTGTACTGTAGCCACATCTGTGCTGGTCATATCATAATTCTAGCAGATTATAATTTAGTTTTATGGATTGTTGTTCAGAAGAATTAAGCCAACTGACATATGGCTTCATAATTACACAAGTGGATACATGCATATTGGACTTTGTTTGGGGGTCAGAGCAAACTCAAATTTGTGAGAGCCTTCTATCTTTCCAACCACCCAAAACAGCAGGTTCTTCCTCCCAGGTTCCTGGGATCAGTGAGTGTCTGCTGGAAAGGAAATTCACATGATACCTCGTGGACATTTTGAACACCCAAAGAGGAAAGTGAGGGAGAGAGGGAGGTACACACAGAGAAATGAAAAAGGAAAAGAAGGAAACATGGGTGCTATCCCCATTTTACAGATGGGCCAGCTGAGGCTCCATGCAGTTAAAAAACTGGCCCACAACACATCACTTAGCAAAGGCTAATGTCTCGGACTCTAATGGCAAAGCTTTTCAACACATTTATCCTTTAGACAAAAATGTCATACAGCTTCCAGATATCAGTAACCAACAGATTAAATCACATTCTTTAGGGTTAATTTATATTTATATACAAACTAGAGGCCCGGTGCATGAAAATTCGTGCACTGAAGGGGGTCCCTCAGCCCAGCCTGCCCCCTCTCACAATCCGGGAGCCCTCAGGGGATGTCCTACTGATGGCTTAGGCCCCCTCCCCACAGGGAACGGGCCTAAGCCACAGTCTGGCCTCCCTCTGTGGCAGGCAACCAGGCAATCAGGGGAAGGCGCTGCCCCCATCACCCTGCTGCTGCTGCCACTGCTGGCTGCTGCGGCTGCCGGCCCCCCTTGGCCCTTGCAGCTACTGTGGCTTTGTCTGGAAGGACGTCTGAAAGACATCCGATCTATCGAGTCTAATTAGCATATTACACTTTTATTAGTATAGATGGGAGACAAGGATGGCAAGGATAGTGCAGGCTAGCAGATAACCTGGAAAGGATGAGGAGCAGTTGGTGATGTGGAACTTCCCCCTTGGTTAAAACAGAGCTCTGTGGCCTCACTGACTGGTCTAGCTTTTCTGCTTCTTTCTCCAAACACGTTTTTGTTTGTTTGTTAATCCTCACCTGAGGATATTTTTTCCATTGATTTTAGAGAGAGTGAAAGGTAGGGGATTAGACAAAGAAAAACATGAATATGAGAGAGACCCATCAATTGGTTGCCTCCCGCATGCACCCCTACCAGGGCCAGGGATCAAGTCTGCAACTGAGGTATATGCCGTTAACCCGAATCAAACCTGTGACTCTTCAGTCCTAGGGCTGACACTCTATCCACTGAGCCAAACTGGCCAGGGCACCAAACACATTTTATCTTGATGTTTCTTGTTTTCCACTTGACTGATTAGAAATTCTTTGAAGGTAATTCCTGCATCATGTAAGCTCCATGTACTGAGAAAGGCCCCATGAATGAAAACTGAACTTAATTGAGTTGAGTTGGATTTAAATTATGGGAAAGAACCAAACCCTAAATATGGAAATAGGGTAGGATAGAGTGGGTAGGGAGCAAGGGTGGAACTGAGAAGGAGAGAGTCAAAGTAGATGAACGCTAAGTTAACTAATTAGTAGGTAAAGAGTAGCTGACACCCAGCCTGCATGGGTCAGTGGTTGAGCATTGATCTATGAACCAGGAGGTCATGATTCTATTCCTGGTCAGGGTACATGCCTAAGTTGTGGGCTCGATCCCCTTAGGCAGCAGATCGAGGATTCTCTCTTATCATTGATGTTTCTGTCTCTTTCTTTTCCTCCTGAAATCAATAAAAATATATGTTTAAAAAGAGTAGCTGACTACATTTGTTTTCTTTGAAAGATATCTAGAAACAGCATATTATTTCCTTGAGAGAAAAGCAATATGTCTGTTTCTTAAAAAATAGAAGTTGAAATATCATTGCCCTCCTAGGAACCGAGAGCAATCAATGTGCTGTTTCTTCCATTGTGATGGACTGGTTGTGCTGTATTTTGGTCATCAACTGTCAATACTTCATTCACAGCTAGGTTTACAGTTCATTGAACGCATACATAAATATATGTATTAATGACTAAATGAAAGAAACCCAAAAGATTGGAGAGTCAGGGATTTTTTTTTAAATCTTCTTTTATTCTTAATTGTTTAATGTGTTACATAAGTCTCCTTTTTCCCCCATCAACCTCTCCCCGGCCACCCCCAACCCCCAGCACATTCCCTCATCTCTCCCCCCCCTCCTATCTGTGTCCGTTGGTTATGCTCATATGCATGCATTTAAGTCCTTTGGTTGATCTCTTACCCCCTCACCCCCCACCTTCCCTCATAGGTTGCACAGTCTATTCAAGAGTCAGGGATTTTTAAAGATGGAGGTTACTTAGTAAAGACCTTGCTCAAATTCTTCATTTTACAAGTGAGGACACCAAAGCCTGGTAAAGACTTAGGGAGATCAGGTCATCATTTAAACACAAGGCTGAGCTCCCAACTCAGATCTTCATTCTTATACCCAGATTTGTACTTTTCCCAAATCAGCTGTACTGATAAATTATTGACAGCACTTTTTTTCTTGGCTCTGGTTTCCTCCTGGCAGATTGGCAGACAAGAACTGGGGTGGTAGAGTGAGCAATCATGGTTAAATCTCCACTTTGTTTTGAATGTCAACCTGGGTGTGTTTGTGTTTGCCTTTCCCCTCCCTAATTATCGGGCTGGATAACTGTTTGCCGACAGTGCCCCGTGGCCACCCACTGTCCCACAGATAAATCACAGAGAAGCTGGGCTCCACATGGAGTTGCCTGGAAAGCTTATACACATGAAAAGACAGTCTCCAGGTAACATCTCTCTGGCGCGCTTGAGAAATGCACTTTTTCAATTTGCCTGTTTGCTTTAAGCATCTCAGCTTCACTTCCTAAAAGTGCAGGAATAAAAAAAGAGGTGAATGAATAGGCTGTCTGCTTCTCAGAAGCTTGTGGTGAGGCAGGAAATGCTGTGGACTTTAAAGAAGCTGTCGTTAACGTTTGCATTGTGCCAGCAGCCATGTGTCCCTAGAGCCAGTGATCAAAACACAATGACAGGCTGACCCGAGGTGACCACTTTGTTCCAGAATTTTCCTACCTCACTACTGTGAAAAACCACTGTCCAATATGCAGATAAGTAGGGATTATGGAAGATTCCATGGCAATAGCAACAAAAATCTATGTTCTCAATAATATATACGATGGGTTTCATTTTTAAAGGCAACTTCCCTTCTTAAAACACCATGGCAGGAAATAGTAATTGTTAATATTAATCAAATACTTGCATAGGTGGCAGAAACTGTGTAAAGCATCTTGCAATATATTATCTTACTTAATCCTCAACAAGCCAGTGACAGAGACACTATTCTTAATCTCATTTTACAAATGAATAAGCTGAGAGGTTGGGTAATTTGGGAAGAAAATAGAAGCTGATGAAATATAGTGCTGCACCGTGACCCCAGGCACAGGGCCCTTGGCCCTGGCCCTAAACCACAGTGTTTGTCAGCAATGGGGAGGATCATCCTATGAGTTTATATTAGTAGAGCACTTTCCAAATCGCAAAGCACTTGCACATGCATTGTCTCATTGGAGCCTCACAGCAGCCCAGGGAGGTTGCTCATTTTAAAGACACAGAGAGGTTAGGTGCCTTTTCCAGCATCATCCAGTGGCATAACCAGGCCCTGAGCCCAAGTCTTCTTTGATTGCCCCTCCCCTGTTTTTATATCATGCTGTCCCTGGCGTCCCCATGGTAATTTACTTTGAATAAAAGCAGGTTCTGAGCCTCAAATTAATAGCCCAGGCCCAGCCATCTATGAGCTTGTGCCTATTAGATTCTCTAGTCCTTACAGTTAAACACTGGACAGAGGCCGATCCATATTTCTGTCTGGCCAAGACAAGTGCTGAGTTTGAGCTTAGCTATTGAGGAACTAAAGCCACAACACTTCTCCGAACCTTGCGTATGCCATTGCCACTTGGCCCATTTAAACTGTAGAATGTTTGATGTAGAATTATGCTGTGCCACTTTTTAATAAAATGTAAATGGTTATCTTATGAGATCATTAACCAGAGGTAGAAGCTATTTGTTTATATTTCTATAGGACAGAATCAATTTCTACAGAATTTATATTCCACGTGTGGATCAGAACCCCAAATACACAGGATTATACATTTAATATATATTTTTTGAAAATGAGAATTTAAGATTATCATTGCCCAAGAATCACCAAATTCCAAAGGTGATTAATAGGCAGGAAAGAAATTTGGGGATTATTTTAGCAAAATCTTTTCCTTTGAGATACGAAGGCCTGAAGCTCAAGTTAATAATGTCTTCAAGGTCACGTGGTTAATTAACAGAAGAAGTGGAATTAGAACCCAGATTCTGGGTTTCAAGTTTATGGAACTTCACTCTCCATGTGCTAGTTAGAAGTTGATCAGAAGGTCATCTGTTAGTTGCTGTGATAGTGGCCTTTCTAAAGGAGGTGCTTCCGGAAGCATTTTTCTGCAGTTTGATTATTGAGGCACAAAGTACCTGGGGTAGAAGTGACTCAATCAGCTTTTCCCCCCTTTGACATCAGCTGGGAATTGAAACTATCATGATTGCCCAAAGAAATGGACCCAATTTTCTATCATTTTCCCTGAGACTCGGGGGTGTTGACATGAGACTACTAAGCTAGTCTTATTCGTCATCCAGAGTGTGGGTCCATGCTGACCATCTTATCTCTGGGCACCTGGCACAAGCTGCCTTGATTTTGCCTGCCACCAGGCAAAACTAAACTTCCCATGTCTCATCGCTGGTTATTTGGGGGCAGCATGGGTCTTACATGGGCTTTTGGAGATCTGTGCTGGGCTATGTGGAGTGGTGACTGGCCCGCTACTCACACACACCCGGGTATTGACATGTCCCTTGCCATTGGGGGTCTTTCTCTTGGCTGTTCCCGCTCCACCCACATCAGCGGCTCCTCATATGCACATTTAGACATTCTCCAAGGACTCATTGTCTTCCCAGTTTTATTCCTTTCTCTTTCAGCCAGTATCCGCCCTGTTTCGGTAACCATGGCAACAGGTGAAATACAATCCCAATATTTGCTCACTGCCTCTGTCATCCAGCCCAGCACGCGCATTGCCGTGTCTTGTTTTTGTGTTTGTTTAATGTTCCCAAGCCTGAAGTCAGATGCATTTGGGCAAGGACACTGCACACGGTCTGGTTCGGAACAGCCCGTCAGACAGTTTTCAGGCGCGTCTCCTCCGTGTGTTTATGTACGTGTGTGCGTGTGTGTGTCCCTGTCTGCTTTGGAACACTGTGCAAATAAGTTCAGCTTGTGTCAGAAAAGGCGGGAGGCAGGTGGGGGGAGAGAAACTTCACAAATCTAGTTACAGGGAAGTTCTACTTTGGAGAGAGATATTTCAGTCCTTTTCTTGGAATTTATGTAGCTTACACTTTCCAAGATTTTTGCCAGCACAGCTAATAATGAAAATTTGCTTTGCACTTGGGGATGATGGTTCTGCCTTGATTTGGGTTTTCATGTGAGAAATAGAGAAGATCTGTCAGAAAATGTGTGCTTTGAGGGGGTGAAAAATGGAGCAGATAGAAGAGGCAAAGTGTTCCTAAAGATTTGGATCTTTTTTTCTTAAAAAATAAAAGGGAGAATCCAGTCTTCAAGTCCAAAACAAACAAAGAATTCCACCACCACCCCACCCCACCCCCCGTAGTATCCTTATAACATTGTCTCTTTTTTTATCCCCTGTTAGTTTAAAAAGGTAGGTTGTGCATTAGTCTGAACAAGATGAATCATTCATTAGATACTCAGATTAGTTAAGTCCCACACAATAAAAGTAAACATCAAGCATTTTTATTTTGAAACAATATTTGCAGTCATCAGAAAAGATGTGTTAAGGAAGACAAGATTGTCACCCACTGTGTCCTTGGATCCTAGAGATTAAAAGTGCAACCTGAGAGGCAAGGCGGTAACCTGATTTCAGTAGGGAGCCAGGCTCTGAATTCAAGAGCAAGCAGGAGCACTCTTGGGTAGAATTTCAGAGTTGGCAAGCACTTCGCTTGCACCCTTTTCTGGAACGTCCCCTTCCCTTCTGGCATCTCCACATGGGAATGTGCCCATGTTTCCAGGGTACGTGAGGTTTCAGTCTGGTCCTGTGTCACTTCCAGGCTCTGCTACCCTACTCAGCTCGCAAACCATGGCCGCTCTCCGAGAGCCTCCCGGGAGCCCAGCATCTCCCTGAGAGCCTCTTGCGCTCTCTGGCTGCCTTGCCTACCTATCTGATTTCCTTTGCCTCTGCAGACTGCACTCCTTTTTTTCAAGACTCAGCTCCAAGGGCACCTTTCCTCTGAAGTCTTCTCACCTTCCTCAGGTAGACAGGAGCCATGCCTCCTGCTAGGTTGGGCTCCATGTGCACCTTATTTACCTCTTCCTTGGCTCTGTATTACATGCGGCTGTGTACCTGCCTCACTGCTAGCCTGGGAAGCCCTTGAGAACAGAAGACAGTTTGATTCAGCTCTGTGTTCCCACGTTGGTTCTCTCCAGCCCTTTCTATGCACCTGATTAATGCTTGTTGATGGAATGAAGGAAGGGAAGTCTGATAAATTCATTTAGATGCAGATGTTACTTAATATGTCACTTCATACTGTGGGCTTTTGTTTTCTTTTGAAGTTCCAGGGATAAGGTAGAACCTAAATCAGAGGATTGACTCACCAATGGTAGAATTTCAGGACCCATGACAAGTGGGTGAGAAAGAGATATTTGAGCAGGTGAGAATCCTTCCCACAATTTCCCATATCCCTGCATTGGTACCAGGAGACTCTGCCAGCCTCAGCCAAGTGCAGCTCTGCAGAGAAGCCCTGCCTGAGACCTCTGGGACCCTGGGGCAGCGCCACCTGAAGACGAAATGGTTTGATATCAAGGTGCTTTGATTCTTCAATATTGAAATCCTTTGTTGCAGGCCCAAGACTTTACTAGTAATACTTTTTAAAACCTACATAAATTCAGAATTCCAGTGTCGTTTCGGTTCAAAATTACTACACAGTTGACCCTTGAACAAGGCAAGGGGCAGGGCTACCTGCATGCAGTTAAAAATTCGCACACAACGAAGTTGGCCCTCCACAGAGGTGGATTCTAAACCGTGATGGAGAATACGGTTTTCGAACTGGGGTTAGTTGAACTCCTGGATGCAAAACCCAGAGATATGGAGGGTTGACTATATTTATTGAAAAAATGTTGGATATAAGTGGATCCACACAATTCAAACTTGTGTTGTTCAAGGATCAAATGTGTAGTGGCAAACTTTGGGGGGAATATGTTAAAATGAAAATATCCTTTGTCTTTTTTTCCTGCTTATATATGTAATATATCAAAATTAGGTTTTTATTAAATGTATATAAAATTTTATTTTTAAAAATTTTATGTGATATAATGAAAATTTTTCCATATCAAGTATGTTTAAAAAACATTTTAATAATTGTATAATTTATCCTATGAGTGTCACATAAAAATTTAACTGTTTCTTATTTACATTTCTTAATATTTATGTTTTCTCTACTAACAATAACCCATTGATTATAAAAATAAACAAAAAAACTAATCTGAAATTATATTATATCTTTGATTATTTCCTTTAGGATAGATTCCCAAAATTAGAATTACCAGTTCAAAAGGAATCAACATTTTAACGACTTTGTATATACGCTGTCAAATTTCTTACAGTTCATACTAATTTTCATTCCTGCTTGTAATATCAAAGAATATCTATCTTGTAGCATTTTCAGAAGTATTAAGCATCATTTTTAACAAAATCTTTGCTAGTTTTGTTTGCATTTCTTACATTGTGGGTAATGAGGACATTTTTTTCTATGTTTCTTGGCCACTTAATTTTTTTCTTTGATATATTTCTGTACTTCAAGGCAATTTTTCTTAATTGGAGTTAGTACAGGAATCCAGGGGGGAAATGATAACAGCAGGTTGTCCCCTCTACTGCATTTTTCAAATTCTTATTAATTAGCTGGCTTTACTACCTTACTTTACTAATGATATGCTTCTGAGACTAATGCAGATGGTAATATGATTTCGATTTTTAGTATTTTGTTTACATGACTTTTACATAGAAGCTTAGTGCTGTGAGGTGTGTTTGTTTTTTTAAATCTTCTTAAGCTTTCTGAATTTTATAGCTATTCAACTTATTTATTTCAAAATATTAGCTTCTCTAGGAATACAAATACGGCTGTTCCGCATTTTCTGTGTTTATCTAACCCAGCCTTTGTTTATTTAAATAGATAGCTGAGTATCTTAAATAAACTGCAGATATGGTTGTGTCTTTCACAACTGCCTGAGGTAGGGTTTATATGGATCCTACTCTTATCCCATTTATGAGAAATCGACCTTTGACTATTTTTATGTCAACAGTCACTATGTAAGTATATTGACTTAAATTGATCAATCTTGTCACTACTGGTGGTTAAATATGGCTGAGTCCATTCTCAAGCAAGGAAGTTAAACAGGAAATATAAAACGGCTCAAGTCCCATGAGGTGATGTTGTTGTTAACATACTGTTGAGTCGCTTCTGACTCCTGACGACCCAATGCATAACTGATGTCCACAGTGTCCTGTTTTCAACAGCCCGGCTCAGCTCCTGCGGACTCACGCCTATGGCTTCTTTCATGGAGTCAATCCGTCTCATATTTGGTCTGCCAGTTTCCCTGCTGCCTTCTATTTTCCCCAGCTCTATTGTCTTCTCCAAAGAACCCTGCCTTCTCATGATATGCCATGAATGGGGTATTATTTTAAGGTTCAGTGAACCTTCTGTTAACTGTAACCTCCTTACTAATACCTAGGCTCCCTGAGGGGAGGAATCTGAATCCCAACACCCAGTAGGCACTGGAATATCTCTTTGCCAAATGAATGGATATGAGTAATTAATTATATGATAATGTCAAACATGCATTGAGTGCAGATCATGGGCCATGTTGCCCCCGTGATTTCCATGCAGTGAAGATGCACTGAGGAACTGCATATAAAGGTACTTAGGCATTTGGATATGTTATTTATTTAATCCTCACAACTGTCCTGTGAAGTCAGTATCCCTGTTTTTATAGGCACATAAACTGATATACAGAGGACAGTGTCCAAGATCACTCAGCCAGCAAATGGCAGGCTGACGATTTGAATCCAGCTCTGGGATCTGACCCTTCCATGCTGGGTCTTTGCTTTGGCAACCTGGAAACAACATGATGCCTGGATTCTAGCAGGGGTGGAAGCATGGAAGCGGTGACAGTTGGCAAATATTTACTGGTATCATTAGCATCAATTCTATGCCTCCTTTTTATGAAACAGTAGGCCCCTGACATTCCTGAGGGTTTTGTCTGGCATTGTTGTGAATCCCCAAACCTGTGCATCATTTCCCTGCACCCAGAGAAACAGAGAAACAAACTGCAATCCTGACCCTGGACAGAGGGCCAGACTCAGCGTCACATTTCCTTCCACAGCTGAGTAGCAAATATAGTTCAAATCTACGCCCAGCAGAAGTTCAAATCACACTAGATCATGAACTTTGAGGGTTAGTTTTTAATAATTAGAAACCTTTACTATTAAATTGGAAAATACCAAGTCTCTGTGTATTTAACAGTAATGTTAATAATGACTGCTAACTCACATTTTAAGACTTACCAAATGTTTTCATACCTTTCACCTAGACTATTAACCTCTTATGGGAGCCATAGCTGTCAACTGGAATTAAGAATAAGGTGGGGTGTTTTTGTTTTGTTTTGTTTTGTTTTGTTTTGTTTTGTTCTTTTTTGAAATTTGAATTTATTGGGGTAACATTGGTTAATAAAATTATACAGGTTTCAGGGTTACAATTCCATAGTACATCATCTGTATATTTTATTGTGTGTTCACCACTCCAAGTCATGTCTGGTGAGGAAAGGAGTCTTTTGTTCTTTTGAGAAGCAGAATAAAGCATTGATTGAGAACAGAGACCCGAGAAGTAGGCTTCCTAACTGCATGACCTGGTTGCTTAGCCTCTCTGTTCCTCCTTTTCTCATCCATAAAATATAAAATGGGGATAATGGTAGGGCCTCTCTTAAAGAATTATTTTGAGGATTAAATGAGGAAATCATGGGGAAACCATTTGGCATAGTACTTGGCGTGCTCTGTATATTTTTAAAAACTTGATCCTGCCCTGGCTGGTGTGCTCAGTGGTTAGAGTGTCACCGCCACAGACCAAAGGGTCACAGGTTCAATTCCCAATCAAAGTCACATACCTAGGTTGCAGGTTTGATCCCCGGCCCCAGTTGGGGCTGGTATAGGAGGCAACCATTTGATGTCTCTCTCTCATATGAGTGTTTCTCTCTCTCTCTCCCTTTCCCTCTCCCTCCCTCCCTTCCATTCTCTCTTTTAAAAAAGTAAAATTTTCCTGCTTTATAGTATACTTCTCTCTCTTTTATTGGTTTAACTCGTGATGTTTAAGACATATTTGTATGGATGTAATGTGCAGCATAGGGAATGTAGTAAATAACATTGTAATAACTTCGTGTGGTGACAGATGGTTACTAGACTTATAGTGGTGATCACGTAATGTATTTAAAAGTCGAACCACTATGTTGTACACCTAAAACTAATAAAACATTAGAGCAACTATGATTCAGTTTAAAAGAACACACTTGTACAAAGTTCATAGTCTCATAGAAGAGAAAACGGAGACTAAGAGAGGTTAAGTACCTCACCTTTGATCATTCAGCAAAGTTGTGGTGAACTCAGTTTTAGAATCCAACTCCTACTTTTGATTAATGTACTGGATTCCTGTGCTCTTTATAGAGACTTGGATATAGAAACCCAGGGGAGTCATACAGCTGTTGCTTTGAATTCACCAATTCATTGAAATACATAAAAATAAAAAATTAAAAAGTTTTTAAGTGATTCAAAACTTATTTTAAAAAATAGAGTTCAGTGTAGCATATTTTAGAATTTCAAATACTTGTTATTGTTTTACAGTTAGTTCATAAACATATAAATATGAAAACATTTTATAACATTAAGTGTTCTAATGTTAAAAATTAGGGCTAAAATTACACAAAAGACCAAAGGCTCACCAAGAAATATATATTAAATTCCATTGCCTAAAATAGACTTTTACTATGTCTGTACAAATTGCTTTAAATTATACAAATATTTGGACTATGTCTGGCCATGAGACTCAACTATGTACCCTAAAATGACACAAGCAGTACCATGCCAACATTTGGCATTTATTTTTTTCCAAAACACCCAGGATCATTATTCGTTTCAATGAGACCTTCCCTTATGCTCTGTAAGTGGGCTTGGAAGAAATGCTAGTGAAGGAGGGAAAGGGCTCCCCAGGACCTTGGATGGGGGTGGTTGTCTCTGAGACACGGTAAAGAAGGCTCTTTGCCAACATACCCTTTGGAACAACCATACCCGTGATAACAGAGTGTGAAGACCTAATTATTTTCAAATCTGATGAATGAGTTCAGCTGTTCTGTAGACCAGTATGGGGTATGTGAGAACATGGGATCACAGCAAAAGCATGTTTATCTCACTCCATCATTGCAGTGAACTTTATCTCCTGGGAATTTTCTTAAAGAGCAAGTCTGGACAGAGTCATGGCTTGATGACCAGGGGACTATAAGGGAGTTGTTGCTCACTTCCAGTTATGCAAAGATAGGGCCTACATTTGTAAGGAGAGATAAGCTAAAGAGCTATGCATGCGCCTTAGACAAAGCTAATTTGTCACATCGTCACCATTAATCTGTTAGTTCCCAATTGCTTGGTTCCAAGAGATCTGGTGTGTAGATTTATTACATATGAAGAAATGCCTCTACCAGTCCACTGAACCATTAGTTCATTTATTCATCCTTTCACTCAGAAACTCTTTATCGAGCATCTCTAAAATATTATACTTGGTTTTGGGGGATGAAACTGTGCAGAACACAAGCCTTTAGGAACTTACAGTCCAATGAGGGAATCAGATAAATAAAAGTGTTGTGATAAATACAAACACAAACTATGTGCCTAATCTGCTTTCATAAGGTGATGCTGACGAGATCTCCTTGTGGCCAGTTCAATTTTAATTCATTCACATAAAATGCAATTTAAAATTCATCTCTGAGTTGCACCAGCACATTCTGAGTACTCAATAGCCACATGGGGCCAGTGCCTACCATATTGAACAGCAAAGACAAGGAACATTTTCATCATCACAGAAATTTCTATTCAACAGCACTGGTCTAAACAGCTTGGAAGGATGAGAAGGGGTGGCTTTTCATGGAGTGAGGGGAAAACCTGGATATGCTGCGGGGGGTGGGGGGGAGGGATTTGCTTAATAATGTATTATTAAAATTCATATTTGTATGTATGTATTCAAGCAGCATGTGTTGTTTATGCTACAGCTGTGGATTTTGCAAAGATGTTTTAAGACATAGTATCAGCCTCTAAGTAACTTACATTTATATGGTCAAGGTAGGAGTTATAAAAAACTACCAAGAAATTATATTTTGAGTGTGGAGAAGAGCCTGATTATTGGGTGTTGGGAAGAGAATTGTAGGATCAGGCCAGTCTTCAGACTTCATGAAATTGTTGCTTTTGATCTGGGTCTTGAAGAGCTTAAAATTCAGGCAAGGAGGTGGAGTTAAATTCCTTACGTTGGTTAAAAAAAACATTTAAGTTTCACAAAGTGCTTCCAGAGTTAGGGTGCAACAAGCAACTGAGAAGCTGAGGGCTCTCTCTCCACTGGCATGTTCATTAATGTCTTTCTACCAAGACTGGCGTTTATACAATGGGGAGCTTGTTCAGCTGTGCCAACTTACATGGAATAGCCTCCCTTCTAAATGGTGTCAGCATGGATTAGCTGAAGGAAGCTTGAGCCAGATCTTGTTTGCATTAGGTGGCTGAAAAAAGGATTGGGGAGGGGCTATTAAGGATTATGCAAATCACTGGCTGATATGTAGGCTGGAGATTTGTGTAAAAGCAGCTTTTACATGCCAATAGGTGAGGGAATTTGAAGCACTTCTGGGCTTCAAGTGAAGCCTAAGTTATGGGGGGCAGATGGCTTGGGCAGATCCAATGGAAATGTCAGTCAGTGGCTATGTATTCCATTCTCTGAATGTACAATTAGATCCCATAAAACTTATCCCTGGTCATTTCTTCTTTGAAGTTATACTTCCCTTTTCTGTTTGGTATTTTTCCAAAGCTGGGAGTGTCTACAAAGTGCAACTGAGGTCTTGCTTATCACAAAAGCCACTTGTGCTTCCATTTCTGGGATTATGATGAACTTTGTTGTTTGGGAAACAGCAATCCCAAAAATCTGTTTGAAGGAATTCTTTTTAAGAGAGGATTGCAGGGAGTGCCAGAGAAAGGTTTCCTGCACCCAGACTGCTCTAACATGTGCTGAGATCAGGCTTTTAGAAATTGTGTAAAATGGTGAGCAAAATAAAGGGAAAATCAGTTTTGCAGATCATTATTTAAACTCCTCTCTTTAATGGGATAACCCAAGCTTGCTTCTTCATCCTTTTCCAATAGAAAACCATTCCATACGTCTAATTCTTTAGAAAACAAAAAGGCAATTGGAAAGAGGGCAGGAGTGCTTTGGAAAAAAAGAGAATTTTTTATTTCCCATTATCACTTGGTATGTAATTTCTAAAATTTAGTTAAATATAGTTTGATATTTATTCAGGCAAAAGGAATTCAAAAGGACAGTGTTCTATCTGGACTTTATGCTTTGAGCTTCTCAATACCCAGAACGTATTATGAACACATTACCTGGCCACACAGTGGATTTTCTACACATGTGTTAAATTAACTGATTTCTACTTGACTAAAGGTTGTTGAGTTACCAAAAGTGCTGTGGGGTTGAGCATGTTTCAAAGGATTTACAGTGTTACCTATGGAACTCCACAGTGAATCTTCTGCAAAGAACTCTATTAAAGGCAGGCCTGACTCTCACCAGGAGTGGTGTTCCCAACGTGTATTTAAAAGTCAGTCATTCAGAACTCAAAACACAGTTTTCTTCCCAAGAAAGGTCAGAGATGGTGACTTTCCCAGGGCTTCCCACAAAAGCCTTTTTATCCCACAACGTATCTGAGAGAGTCCGTCTACATGTATTGAGAGAAGAATGAGTAGTATGGACAGGACTCCTCTCTCACCATCCCTGGGGATAGCGCTGTTTATTTGCTGTGGAGGCAGCCACCTGGGCTTAAGTGAGAAGAAAAGGAAACATGGTTCTCTCTGAGGGGAGCATATCCCTGGTACAGCCTTTTGTAGCATAAAGTTTTTTATCAGTCAAGATGTATTGCTTTTTAAAAAGACTCTCAATACCTCTGGAATTAGGAATGTTTTGAACTTTATCTTTTACTAGAGGCCCAGTGCATGAATTTGTGCATGGGTGGGGTCCGGCCAGCCTGCCCCAATGGGGGCCGATCAGGGCCAGGCCAGTGGGGGGGAGGGGCCACAGGAGGTTGGCTGACTGGCCCCACCCCTGATGGGAGGGGCAATTAGGGGCAGGGCTGGTGGGGGGAGGAGCTGTGGGCGGTTGTGGGGGGCCATTCGGGGCCCCTATTGGGCTGGTTGGCCACTGCAGTACATGTCATAGCAACCGGTCATTCTAGTCGTTCCATTGTTTCGGTTGCTTGGCTTTTATATGTATAGATTACTACGAACTCCATTATGGCTCTTCCACACCATTACTGGATTTAGGAACCAGAGAAATGATGATCATATGACCATAGAAATCAATGTCCCTGGGAATTGTCATTAGCAAAGGCACACATCTCCCACCAGCTTCAGATATTGATATTTTCATAGCTTTTAGAAATAGCCACAGTGTTCTGTTCTCACATTCAATGGGTATATTGTGACTTTTTGATGTCAGAGCGATTGATTGATTGATTCTCTTTAGCATCAAAACCAGATATAGGAGTGATGGGGATGACCTAGAGAAAGATTAAATCTTCCTCCTGCAAGGGCTGAACTAATCAAAGCGATTCTACGTGCTCACTTCATCTGAGACAGAGAACAGCCCTTCCTCTCCTCCTAATCTTTAAAAACACCAACATTTTCTAACATTTCTGTCCACCTATAAACAGTATCTATGATTCCTTAAAACATGTCACTACCCTTCCCACCCTCATTCACCTCTGATGATATATTTGGGAAATATTTTACCAATATCATAGGCTATTGTTTTCTCTGACTTTACTTTCACTGTTTAAGAGTTGAGACATGGATGACAGTGTGGACTCTAAGGTACTATGGCTAGTTGTCCATGGTGACCAAGGCTATTTTTGAAAAATAGAAGTGGACGTGACAACACTTAGAAAACCATTTGTTTCTGTATTGGCTTATTAGAGATGCCATAACAAAGTACCCCAGACTGGGAAGCTTAAACAACAGAAATTTATTGTCTGACAATTCTGAGGGCTAGAAGTGTAAGATCAAGGTGTCAGCAGGTTGGTTCTTTTAGGGAACTGTGGGAAACTGTGTGCCAGGCCTCTCTCCTTGGTTTGTTGATGGCCACCTACTCCCTGTGTCTTGATATGGTCTTCCTCTGTGTGTCTGTGTCCTAATCTCTGATTCTTGTAAGGACAGTAATCATATTATATTAGAGCCCACCCATATGACTTAATTTTACCTTAATTATCTCTTCAAAGACAAAGACCTATCTCCAAATATAGTCACAATTAGAGATACTAGGGGTATCTAGTATCATGAATCAGCCAGGGGTGGGGTGAGAATTCAGCCCATAATAGTTTTCAAAAGTAATATGCAAATTATTTAAATCTTACAGTCTTAACCAAAACCCTGACCAGGATCCCATGATACACTTTTGCAAATTCATATCATGAATTCCAGTGGACATTGATTCCATACAGCCTGACAGAGATGGTTTGTCCTCTCCAGTGAACAGCTCTCCCTTGAAAAATATAGTAACTTGCAGATTGGTTCATTTCAGGATCTCAAAAGCAGAGCTAAGACTAGGGCGAGACGAGAGGTGCCAGGGCACAGATTTAAGGAATACTCACTTTCAGGGTTGTGCAGGTGATGACTTGACACCAATGCATTGCATGCATTTGAGAGTGAGTGTCCCCTAAAATCGTGTGCCCTGGGCACCTCTCTTCCTCACCCTAGTCCCATCACTTCTTTGGAGGAAGGCAAAAGCTGTCCATTGTCATATTTGCATAGCTCTTTCAGTCATGTCCTGGCAAACACCTAGTGTTCAAGTGTTCTCCGAAGTAGACTGAAAGTGTGACTGTTAGCAGGGGGTTGTTAACAGGGTAGGGGTGGGGCTGGAGGAGAGGGGGGCTCCTGAGTCCTTAACTTGTCCTTAGCTACAGCCACTGAACCAGGAATAGATTCAGAGTCTGTGTGCCATATCTCTACATTCATAACCCAACAGGACACTTGCTCCTATTTGGCCATATCCTCAACCATGTGCTTGGTGGCCTAGAGAACAGCATGGCATTTGGAAAGTGCATTAGTGCCCCTCTGCGTGAGTCTATGCCAAGGCTGAGATATGCCGAGGTCTTTGGCATTGTATCTGTACCATGACCCTTCCTGGAGCACCCAACTGTATTCTGAGAGCTGAGGAAGAGCAGGTACCCCCTCATCTCTGTGGGTGACTGTTGCAGACCCCCTATGGCACAGCAGACCCTCAGGACACAGAGCAGAGGGGTCCACACCCCAGAGAAAGCTATTGCTCCAGCAGTTGGCTTAGAGCTACCTATACCGAGAGAAGTGTCCTTAGAACCCCTGCAGCCATTGATCTGACCACTGAAGCAATGTGGACGTTCTCCCTCTAATGGCATGATTAGTAAAGTAATGAACTCTGCTGGTTTCTAAAGGTCCAGGGACAGCTCAGTGGAAGGCTTTCCAGATTAACAGTTTTGTGTTGCATGGGACACGTGGGCTCCCCGCTTCTGACTAAAAACAGTCCTTCGTCTGCGAGCCTGCATGAGTGCCCTGCACAGGTCTAGTCCGTGCTAGCTCAGTGCCTCACCGTGAACTTGTAGAGCCAGGCTGAAATATTGTTCCTTGTTCTGAGGGGAAAAGAAAACCATCTCTGCCCTTCCATCTGACTATTAAAAACGAGCTGTAGAATTTCTCTTAGAAGTTGATCTCTAAGGAGACACAAAACTAATTTTACAATGGGCTCTTTTTTATACTGTTGCATGAAAGTTTCCCCATCAATATTAGCAGAAATAAATTCTCTAGCAACATGAGGGGAAAGAAAGCTGTTATAAGGGCAGCTTGCCTATAACTTTCTCATTCTCTCACACCATGGAGAACAGCAGGATAAATGATGTCCAATGTGGCATCCGTTTGTGGCAGCCCATTTTATCACCATGGAGGCCACTTGAATTGGTTCTTGTGGCTGAATTACATAATCCGACACCTGCTGCTCAGGGTGCTGTCCCCAGAAACGTTCAGCATCAGTACCACCAGGGAGCTCGGTGGACATGCAGGATCTCGGGCCCCACCTCAGACTTCCAAAATGCAACCTGCATTTAATAAGATCCTCAGGTGGCTCATAGGCACGTGAAGTTGTGAGGATCTGTGATCTAGGTACCACTGAACCTGTAGAGATTCTGGCCCAGGACAGGAAAATCTGCATGACCCACCCACTCAAAAACCCTAATTAGCTTGAGCCCTGGTGTGACGGAGATGGGTTTTTCCTGTCCAGTCCTTTTGTAGTGTCTCTGACTTATCCAATCTTTTTCAGACCCCTTCAGTTTCTAATGAAGCTTAATTGATTAGCTCTATTTGTGAAAAGCTCAGGCCCTGGTAAGTACACACTCCCACTGGGTACACAACTAAATAGTTTATGAGGTAATTCGTATTTTAATGTCTTGCCTAATGAGCCCTTTCAGTAATGAAATCCCCTGAGAAAATGAGAAAACGCGTTACTGGTTCACAGACGTTTTTCTTAGGATTCTAGGGCAGGGAGATGATGGAAGGAGCTAGAAGCTTTAGATTCCCGTGTAGAAAAGAGTTTCAGTTCTAAATAAGTCCAATTTTTCTCTTTAAAAAATTAAAATAAGACTTTTTTATAACTTATTTTTTAAGTCCCTATCTTCTTAATCATTTTCTATATTACAAACAAAACTTTTTCCCAAGGCAATTTTGGAAGCCCTTACTGGGCTGTAACTAAATATGAGGATTGCCAGTGTGTGTAACCTTTTTTAAAAAATATATTTTTATTGATTTCAGAGAGGAAGGGAGAAGAAGTGATAGAAACATCAATGATGAGAGAGAATCACTGATCAGCTGCCTGCTGCACGCCCCCTTCTGGAGATGAAGCCCGCACCCAGGGCATATGCCTTGACTGGGAATGGGACCATGATCTCTTTCTTGGTTTATAGGTCAACACTCAACAACTGAGCCACACAGGCCAGGACCAATGTGTGTAATCTTATATAAACAAGAGGGACAGATGGAGAGGAAGCGAAAAAGGGACACACACACACACACACACACACACACACACACACACACCTCTGCATGTATGCACGCATTTATGGTGAGCAACTTGATGGTATTTGGTATTTCATCATCTATATTTTAAGTATTCTCAGCAGCAGCATCTCTATGATAGATGATGAATACATCCATCACTCCTCATTAAGGCTAAAGCCAAAATGAACCCTATACTGAGAAAGAAGCATTTAGAACTGCAAAGTGGCTGAGCACCCAGGCATTTACTTGCCACATGGTAGAATTCTGTCCAAAGGGAGTGACTACCAATTCCTTTTATGTGAGGGAGCAATGTCATGCAGGCCTGCAGGCAGCCATCTGGAACCTGTCATGGTGAAGGGACTCACCTTCCTGCTTCCAAGGCCAGCAGAGAGAAGATACACACTCTCTTGAACCCTAACTTGAAGCTGGTCACCAAGGCAAGGGCGCCAGCCCCAGAGCGTTCTTTAGTTGCTCTTTCTGATAAGGCCAGACACTGCTGGGCTGGCCTGGCTGACATGCTGCCTGTGGCCTGGCCTATAGATGATGGAGAGGCAGAGCTTGACCCTACTTTGCAGACACAAAGATCAAAGCCTCTGAGCCTGTAATGGATGGTGAAAACAGCCTTTGTTTAGCAGGTTTGCCCTTTGATTTGTTAATAGCGCCCTTCCCTAAAGGAACAAGCTTTCTCAGCAGGATATGAGAGATGAAGATCTGTAAATTGTCAGGAAGGCCCTCTAGAATCACTGTTCCTGTGTGGTGTGCTGTCTGTTCCCATCGGAGAAAAGCCAGAGTATGACAGGGTGGATGAATGTATTCCAGTTGGGCCTCTGGTCATGGGGCTGGCTTCAGATTATAGTTTGTTACCTGATGGCGTTGGATAAGGAGGATAAGAAATGACTTAATAGGCCATGTTTTAATAACATGTCTGTAGGTCATTTGGAACAGGGACAGTGAAGAGCTGAAGTGTAGTGTTTTGTTTTGTTTTCCTGCAGGCAAGGCCTGGGTTGCCTTAATGGTAGTCTATGCAAATCCAAATCTGTACAGGCCAAATGCAGTGGTAAGTCCCTTGGTCTGTAGGCATCTTGGGTTTTTATGAATGAGGCAAGTGAATAGATGTGTGGGACTCCTTTCACATCCAAGATATAACTCTGGTTGTCATCATGGGAAAGAACAATGTGTGGGTAGAGAAAATGTTTTTACTCAAAGCCTGACTTGGCAATCTTGAGGGCAGAGGCTGTCTTCTGAGTGTGACCCCGTTGAAACTGGAGAGAGTGTGTCTTAGCCAAGGAGGGCGAGCTGCTAGAGCTCAGTGATGTGAAACAAGAGGCACCTGAGTTCTGGGGAAGACTCTTGAAGTGCCCTGAGCAGGTTTTGTGGAGGCAGCTTTGTGCTGGAGAAGGAGACTTCATTATCCATGGCCCTCTGGATAGTCAGCTTATGTGTCTCTGAATCTTCCTGGAAAGGAACTAAATGAAAGAAGGGAAGAAAAGCTCAATGAGATTTCTCTCTGGTTCTTTTATGCAGGGACAGAGAAAGCAAACAAACAGTAAGCAGGTGGTTGTGATTTTTTTTTTTTAATTGTTTCATTTTACAATGAGGAGTTAATGGTCTTGAAAGTTCACAGGCTTCTACCGAAGCTACCTTAAGCCCATTGCAGCTATCCTTGAGGAAGAAAAAAGGGAGGGTGGGGGGGCGGGGAGTTGTGAGCAGAATTTAAGGCATGTGCTCTAGCTCCTTATACTGTGGGTATTTCAGCATCTGTGAAAGCCAAGGCCTCAACACAGAGTGGTAATCTCAGCAACTTTTCCAACAGCATTCTGGGTGAGACAGTTCAGCTCCTTCCCATTTACTTAGGAGTTAATTGGCATTTAAACTCAAGTCTTCAGGCCAGTGATTTATTTTAATAATATGTTAGCCCCATGGCAGGCCCATGACTTCATGACTGCCTCAGTGGAGAAAGGGCACACCGCCCTGATGGATGTCTCAGAGCTGCATGTGGCTGATTTACAAGGCGCTCCTCCGATCTGAGTCACTCTCGTCTCCTCCACTTCAAGCTCCATTGGGTGGCACCTAGCTGTTGGAGGGTCCACCTGCTTAAAGGGACAGTTAAAAGAAGTGGGCTGAACACAACTAATTTGGGGAAAATTATTCTTAAACAAGAAATCATTGGATACTTCAAATTATGAGGCAGTTTGTACACTGGCCAAATTCGATCAGTTTCCATATGTTCGTTGTATGCTGCTTTATTAAAACAAAAGACCATAGATGCCGGTTTTCAATCTGTCTAGCAAATGTCATCTGCATTTTATAGGTCTCATTATACCAATGTTCATAATGATGAAATCAGCTGATTTTTCAAGGCAACCTTTAAGGTTATTTTCTGTTTATTAGGTTGCTAGGGGCACTTAATACATCAGTATGAGTAGAAGAAATGTTTAATGCGGTTGCCAGATTTTTGTGCAAGATAAATAGTTTTACATGTCTCAGAAGTAGAATCCAATTGGCCAAGAAGTTGGCTAAGTTGAAATTTGACATCATTTTTGGCAACTAATTTTTTTAAAATATGCACAATATTAAAAAGTATACTATATATTTTCTAGATATAATATTAGACCCAAAATATAACTTTTAATAATAAATCAATTTATGCAAATAATCAAGTATATTTCCTAACTGTTGGTCGTAGCAAAAGACAGCATTTCAAGAGGAAACAAATATTTTTCCCTTAGTGTTTTTAAAATGGGGATATATGTAGTATAGTACATGTATGTTATAGAGCACCGTGATATAACAAATACCTGTGAACCCAGCCCTAGAAGTAGATCACCAGGCTTCTCTAACTACCCATGTGTTCTTCCATACCCCGTCTTTATACTTCACTCTGGTGGTCACCACTATCCTGAAATTGGTACTAATTATTTCTTAGCATTGAAAAATTGTTTAAAATTTTTATTTCATGTATATGAAATTGTTATTATATATACATGAGTTTTTTAAAAACAATATAGTGTTTAATTTTGCTTATCTTTAGGCTTTATATGAAATAGTATCTTGTCTGGAGTTGTCTGGGCCTTTTCAACTTCACGTTACAATTTCTGACAAGAAAACTCATGAGTTTCATTTTAAAGATGAGAATGTCTGCATGGTAACCATTTTAAACAGATACCATAGATATCTAATGTACAAGAAATATAAAGGATACATTTTGAGCCTTAATGTGAGATATGTAATTTTTTCTTATTAGAGTTAGAGGTGCTTGCCGTTCCCATTCTCATTACATTTTAATTAGTAAAAGATGATTAAAGTATATGAGTGAAGCCTTATTTTGATGTTTCTGCAATATGGTAATTAAACCCAGAGAAGATATATTTTTCATGATACAGTTATACCTAATTAGCATGTAATAATTATCAAGTTAAATACTCATTTTAAATATGTAATTGAAGTGTCATGAGTTGAAATCTAATTTTTATGGAACGAATTTATCAGGTAATGAAATTTCAGGTTTCCATCAGTTTTCAAGACTGGGCTAAACAGAGGCCTAATTGTCCCTATGGAATCTTTCAATTATCTATCTGGTTGCATACAGATTTTGAAAATTTTTAGGGATAGAGATGTAATAGTTGATCATCTCATCAAGAATTAAATGAAATAACCCTGAATGAAGGGTTTTGGTTTAGATTCTCTAGTTGTCACAACTATAAAGGCAATTTTTCCGTCTCTTATTAGCCATCAGAGAAAGCGATTTGGTTGCCCACAAGCCTGGGATGTATTAGGCAGCCCACGCTGATGGAGCCCGGGCCAGTGGGGATGGGGCAGAGAGGAGAGACGTCCCTTCTCCTCTGTATATTTATTGGCTAAGATGCCTTTTTTGGCATTCTAAAAGAGCCATGACGCTGTTTGAAGGGATGGCCATGATTATCGTTCCGTACACAGCGATTTTCTACTTAGGCGTGGAGTTGCATGTGATCTGCAGGTATCCAGAAGAATCCTTCCAGATAGGATTTGCCTCCTTATGTGAAATATCATTATCTTATAGGTACATCTCATTTTTTTCATTATTAATGTTGTAATTTTTTCTTTTTATTTTTTTAAATATATTTTATTGGTTTTTTACAGAGAGGAAGGGAAAGAGATAGAGAGTTAGAAACATCGATGAGAGAGAAACATCGATCAGCCGCCTCCTGCACATCTATCTCCCACTGGGGATGTGCCCGCAACCAAGGTACATGCCCTTGACCGGAATCGAACCTGGGACCCTTCAGTCCACAGGCCGACGCTCTATCCACTGAGCCAAACCGGTTTCGGCGTAATTTTTTATTTTATAACTTATTTGAAATAATTTTAGACTTACATAAAAGTTGAAAAATAGTACAGAGTGCCCACCCACCCTTCACCCAGCTTTTCTTAATGTTAACATCTTCTATAACCGGAGTAATTCTCAAAACCAGGAAATTAACATCAGTCAAGTGATATTAGCTAAACTGCAGACTTTATCTAGATTTCCCATTTTTTCCCCACTGTGTTGTTTCTGTTCCAGCACGCAGCTTGGGATCTCACATTGCATTTAGTTATCCTGTCTCCTTGGTCACATCGCATCTTTTGAATTTCTAATTCTTTCACGATCTTGACATTTTTAAGTGTCAGTTATCTGTGTTCGCCTGCTGTTTCTCATGATTATTGCAGTTGGACATGTTTTAGAAGAATACCCAAGAGGTTACCTTGTGCCCATTCCAGTGTCTCATGTCAGAGGTACAAGATTATGCTAAACCTTATTGCCGTTGATGGGTGATGTTAACTTTGATGACTTGGTTAAGGTGACATCTGTCAGGCTTCTTCACTGTAAAGTTACTATCTTTCTCTTGGTAATTAATTATCTTAGGAGAATAATTTGAGACTAAGGTGCACCCTGTTCTAAGAAAAATCTGTCCACATAAATGTGAACTTATGAAATAAAGACTGATGTGATTTCCTCCATGAACAAAGGAATCCTTCATTTTTTTTTCAAAGGATTCGTCCCAGGATTTCATTTTAAATAGCAACCTCACTTATAGTACAGTTAAAGTATAACTTGTCTAATAAATGTCGACAGCTATACAACTTTTTGAGGCAATGTCTACTACAGTGTCTTCTTTTAGGATCACATATGTCTTCCCAAATAATGTATGAATATATTCTCATCCCCTATACAGTTAGAAAAGTAAGATTTTTTCCGACCTGGCAGCGCATTGAAAGAAGAACTAGAACTTATCTTTCACTCTTTGTTCTTTTCTAAACGGATTTTTTTTTTGTCAGAAATAGGAGGTTAGGAAAAAATATATTTTTTGGTGAAAAATGTTTTAAGATATGCCGTTCTATAATATAATTAATTCCAAAGTACATTGGCTAAGAAAACAATTTGGCAATTTGTACCAAGCCCTTTGGGGGTGTTAGCCTTGAGGATGTCTGTGTCCTTTGGTTCCACCTCCAAGAATCAGCCTAAGAAAATAATTGCAGACCTCAGCAGAGATTTATGCTCAAGGATATTCACTGCCATGCTGTTATAAAGAACTAGAGGCCCAGTGCACGACATTCGTGCACTAAGGGGGAGGGGAGTCCCTCAACCAGACCTGTGCCCTCTCGCAGTCTGGGACCCCTTAGAGGATGTCTGCCTGCTGGCTTAGGAGGGGTGTGGGCCTAAGCCTGCAGGTGGACATTCCCTTGAGGGGTCCTTAGTGCTGCCACAGAGTCAGGAGAAACTCCTGCCACCACCACTGAGCTGGCCAGTCATGAGCCCAGCTTCTGGCTGAGCAGCACTCCCCCTGTAGGAGTGCACTGACCACCAGGGGACAGCCCCTGAGTTGAGCCTCTTCCCCCTGGTGGTCAGTGTACGTCATAGTGACCGGTCATTCCGCTGTTCGGTTGATTTGCATATTAGCCTTTTATTATATGGATTGGGGAAGTAATTTGGGAAACTGGAAATAATGTAAATGCCCAATAATAAGCAAGTAGTAGAATGTTGTACAACAATTAAAATCATATTTTCCAGCAGCAGAAAATGTCATGAGAAAATGCTCAGATGATTACAATAATATACCATGTAGGAAAAACAGAAATAGTATTATCTACACAATATGTCCCTTCCCTCTCTCTCTCTCTCTCTCTCTCGCTCTCTCTCTCTCACACACACACACACACACACACACAACTGGTAGGAATACATCAGAAAGTTATTAGGTGTAGAGTCATATGCATTTTCTTCTTTATATTTATTGCTTTCCAACTCGAGGCTTCTTTTATTAACATGATAAAGAAAATTTTGAGAAATTAACATTAGCAGTAATTCCACAGGTGTCCTTTGGGGAGGTGTATTCTTTGAAAGCTCTTTCCAATTTCTCTTTTCAACCCAGTATAGGTACAATGTTCAAAGCAACAAAAAGGCATACACTCTCTGAGTTTATCCTAAATATTTATGTGTATACATATGCACGCACACATTAAGAGAGAGAGTTGTAATGAACTCTTTGGTAAATAAAATGAATAAAATTTTTAAAATTAGGTCTCTATGTTGAGAAAAGAATTCAATGTCTAGATTTTCTGTGGTTGACTTCCTAAGAGTAAATAGAAAAATCTATGGGATCTCCGGACTGTGATACAAGGTAGGATGAGGGAAGGGTACCCCTACCAGGGGATAAAGTTTTTCAGAAAGTAAAAGCCAGGGGGAGATACTTTTTCTATTATTCTTTCCAAAGTTTGTCTTTAAAATTGAACTTATTTTTTTAAAAATAATACTCATTTGGCCCCATCAAATTACAGAGAGCCAAATCTCTAGCTTTCATTTTTAATCAAGCAGGCTAAATAGTCATGTTTATGTGACTAAATGAAACTTTTGTGTGCAGCGTTTCACTCCATCTGCATGAATGGTAGCATTGTGGCAGGGTGAGGTCACTGCAGAAGGGAAAGTGAGGTAAGAACACAGCTGAATCTACAGGCTGTTCTGCTGCAGGGTGCACCAGCTCTTTCTTAAAGCCACACAGCTGCCATTCTCACACCAGAGGCCCTGGGTGTGCTTGCATGGGCTGTCCCACATCACCACTTGCCTGTGTGTAGTGATGCACTGGGCATCATGAATAATTCAAGTGTTCTAGGAGAGAGCCAGAGGTGCAAGGAGGAGCATGCCAGTTCCATGATAGTGTAGAGTTTCTGCTCCTTTGAACATACACCTTGGTCACCTGCTCAAAAGGAAAGACAGGGACCTTCCATTTCCTTACTGCCCAGTCTCAGGAGCCAGGTGGGATCTCAGCTATAGTCATGCAAGCCCACTCTGGGGTGTCTCCCTCCCAAGCAGTGCAGGCTGACATCCCAAGCTAAGTCACCAGAAGACCGGATGAAGATACATGTCAGTTCACATTCTACCTACAGCTCCTACTAACTGAGAGGAAGTAGCCAGCTGCCAAGAGCCGCCCCTTGCCAACACCATCTTTATTCGAGCTGTGAGAACTTAAACAAAAACCACTCCTTTTATTTCCCCAACCAGCTCTCCAAGCTTTTTACCGCCTGCTTCACAATGGAGAAGGATCCTTCACTCTCCACTTGGCATCGAGCAGCATCCAATTTAAATAAGAAGATATTTTAAAGATACTGATGCCATGCCTTTGCGTGTATCTGCCTCGTTAGATGCCCTGATACAGATAATGACAACAGCTTTTAAAAGCTCTCCAGGAAAACTGTCTCACCTGAGGTCTGAGCTTATAAACCCCCATTACATAAAAAGGCAGCCCTCCCTGAACCTCAACTGTAGGAATAGGTAAGGTTGGTTCTGTAAAATGGGCAGTCCTATAGATTGCATTTCAGGAATCCATTTGGGGGATAATGAAAGCTTAGAGTTGGGGGTGGAGGTTATATGATCCATGCCCTGGAGAAGTTTACAGCTCCACTAAGTGGGGGAGCAGGAAGTTTAATATTGCAAAACAGTTGATGACCAATGTGACACGTGCACTATAAAGAGGAAGTTTTATGGAAATCCAGGGGAGGAGAACGTGCTTCTGGGCTTGGGGGACTTGGAGAAAAGACCTGGTCAAGGAAGCAGAAAATGAACAGGTCACTGGAGGAGAAATAGTCTTTGGCTTCTTCAATTGAGGAAAACGGTATTAAGGGAGAGGTGGTGATGCCGTGTTGATAATAGCCGCTCAAGATACAAACTCTCGAACTTACTGGCCTTGCAGAGGGTCAGTTACTCCATGACCCTTCGTATAAGACAGGAGTGTGGTGGAAGGCAAGTCACATTAACAGGAAGGGCCTGCAACTCCCTTTATCAGTTAGTAAAAGTAATTGTGCCTCAGTAGCCCTGGCATTTCAGTGTAATAGAGACCTGCTTATTTTGCACTGAGAAAGGGTTCTCTTCCAGAAATTTTAGTTGAGACCCAAAACTTCCCTAGCCAGCATGACTACCAGTGGTGTTCTCCACAATGGTTCCTCCTCAGGAATCACATTGGTTATTAGTATCAGCCACAACCATATACTTTGAACTTGGCAAGCACCTTAACTAATGTTCAGAGTCATGTGTTGGGACTTGATGGCAGTTGTGAGAGAGAGAGAGAGAGAGAGAGAGAGAGAGAGAGAGAGAGAGAGAGAGAGATTGGTCAATTGACTACAGTATTCTTACATCATGTTTAAATTGCTGGTTACAAGAATTCAGTACATAGTTTTATAGATAATTGGTTCAGGCACTTTGCTTTCTCAGATTGTATAATCAAACATTAATAAATGAATTTTGACATTCTGCAGTATGTTGTTTACAGGTACCAAGTTAAACACAGTTAGTACCCATCATGCTGCATTACTGCCAGTTATCAATTAGCCATGCTAATTTTTTTAGCATATTGTTATATAGTGTTTTCCTTCAGCCAGGCACTACTCTAAATACTTTATAAATAGTAGCACATTGAATCATTATAACAATCTTTATTATTATAATTCATATTTTATAGAGGAGAAAACTGAGGCACAGAAATGTTTAATAGCTTTGCAAAAGCCCATAGTTAGTAAGTAGCAGAACTGACAGTAAACCCAGGAGTCTCAGTGCTAGAGTTCATGTTACTCTAATCATAGGCAACAGTATGGGGAAAGTAATAATTTTAGTAGTGAGAGTAAGTGGTGCTGGTGATAATACTAGTAGGAGTAGGATTTTAGTAGTAATAGCATAGCAACAGCAGCAGTAGTAATGATAGTAGTAGTGGCAGCACTGTAGAATATTGTAGTACTGTAGTAATAGGAGTAATAGCAGCAGTAATGGCAGTAGTTGTAGTAATAGTGGTAGTGGTGTAGTGTAGTGTTGTGGTGTTAGTGGTAGTAGCAGCAGTGGTTGTGGTAGTGGTGGTGGTGGTGGTGTAGTATGTTGTTGTAGTGTTAGTGGTAGAAGCAGCTGTGGTTGTGGTGGTGGTGGTGTAGTGTAGTGTAGTGTTGTGGTGTTAGTGGTAGTAGCAGCAGTGGTTGTGGTAGTGGTGGTGATGGTGGTGTAGTATGTTGTTGTAGTGTTAGTGGTAGTAGCAGCTGTGGTTGTAGTGGTGGTGGTGGTGTAGTTAGGTAGTGTTAGTGGTAGCAGCAGTGGTTGTGGAGGTGGTGGTGTAGTGTAGTGTAGTGTTGTGGTATTAGTGGTAGTAGCAGCAGTGGTTGTAGTGGTGATAGTATAGTGTAGTGTTATAGTGTTAGTGGTAGTAGTCATAGTAGTAGCAGTCACCATTGTCTCTGTCGTTCTTTCACAAATGAGGATATTGAGGCTTAGGAAGGCTAATAACTAGTAAGTGTCAGAGAGGATTTGTGCCCACATGTATCTGAGTCCTTTGCTATTTCTCAGGATAAACACATAAGAGCTGTTTCTATAGCCTGTGGAAATCAGGGCTGAGGTGCATTTATGCCAATTATAGCGTGGCCATTGGTTTGGCGATGCTGCTTTAACTTATGTGGAGCTTGAATGGTTTTGGTTGTCACCCTTGGTTGACTCTGTCATATTTGAGCTACCAGCTTGTTGGAGTGTAGCTACTAAGTGTGAGGGCTGGTATGTGAAGAGAAGGGAAAAGCCAGTCAAATTAGTTGTGACTGACCTAACTTGTCAATTCAGGGAGACAGATCAACCCAGTATCCTCATGTGGGACCCCACTGGGGTCCGAGCCACTAGTCTGCAGGTCACTGAGTCAGGCCCCTGTGAAATCCTCCCCACCCTCCTCCCCCGCCACTTAGAGCAGTAAAGACCGATTAAACATGTTTATATGTAATTTGAAAATGGTTCTTTCAGGAAATGTGTGGTTCTTTAAAGTCATTTTAAAACCTGAGATTTTACTTTAGTTTATTTATATTCTAGCCAAAAAGAGCCCAAAGCCGAGCACAAAGTCCATGATATATGGCGTCCTCCAGGAGGATTGTCAGAACTGGTTTATATAGTTTCACTCTATCAATATAGCCTTTCACGGCTCCTAATTAGTTTTGTTGGTTGACTTACAGAAAAGTGTATTGAAAGTGAGCCGTCAGTAATTCCACCGAGCATTAATGAAAAGCACACACTGTCAGGAGGCCAGTGGAGGAGCAGATGGCTCCGTCCTGAGCACCCCTAATTCCTACTGGGGGTGATTAACTCAACTGTTTCTCCTAGAAAATACTTCAGTAGAAACGTCTGAAGATTATTCCAACCATGGATAGGTGTGTTTGTGTGTGAGTGTACACGCACAGGCACACACACTTTTTTTCCTTAAATAAACCAAGATTGATGATAAATAAAGATTAATTGAGCTTTTGGAATACCTACCCAGTACACTTCTGTTAACATAGATGCCACAGAGATTGTATTGGAAACGCAACTGAGTTTGGGCTAAGGTACTGTGTATCTTGCCAAGTAGAAAGGAAATTGCTCCAAAATAAAGAGAAGAAGCAATAAAATATAAATTTGCCCAATTTTGACATTTGCTTTTGCCAGCTATGTGAAGTCTGACTTAGGTTATTTTTTCTTACATGGGATTTCTTAGAATAATGCATTTGAAGAATGCAGTCTCAGAATCTCAATAGCCTGAGCAGATGTGTAGTGTGCTTTTGTGGTTTTTACAGTAGATATGCGCTGTCTCTCAGAAATTATAGATGCGCAATTAGACTTTTACAATGTACACATTCATGCAGATCAAGTCGTGCTCCTTAAATGAGGGCTTAGTTTTCTTTATTTCCTGCTGAGTTTACCAAGTGGAGCACTGGCTGCCAGTGTTTCCAGCTAAATAAGTTTGCTGCAAAACCATTGCCACTCACGGGTGCTCAGGCTGGTTGGAGGGTCGCTTGTCTTTGGACAGAGAATGCGAACCAGGAGGGTCATGTGTGATGACCCTCCTGCATGTCTCTGCGCCTGCAGCTCTGGCAGTGGGACTGTTTGGAATGCAGATATCATGCCACTTTGCAGAACGCATGACATGCTCAGGTTTATGTTTGTCTGTGGTATGCCATGGTTGTTTATTATGTGGAAGAAATGGAAAGCTTGCCAATCCGCATCACTAATGCAAGTTTGACTGATGACATCAGCAGTAAACTAGAATTTAGCTTCTAAACCACATACAAATAGGTCTCAAGCTGCTAGTTATGCCATGATGTCAACCCCGATGCCCCTTTCATTAGCTGGTGTGCGTTTCAGGGTAGGTGCCAAGAGAAAGAATTTGGTTTTGTTTTCCTAATGCACAAAACATGTTTTGAACAATAGAAATACTTCTCTCTCAACAGTTTTCTGGCTTTTTGATTTCCCAACTCTGTTAATTACACCCTCTGAGTCTGTATTTCCAGGTCTTTATTAGAACACAACATTACCTACAGGAGAGCTGATCTCTAACTCAGATTGGGTTTGCACACACCCCTCTCTCTACTCTCCCTGGAGACTCTGTTGGCATCTGCGAGTGGCAGCAAAACCAGACCGGCCAAGTTATTCTGCACTTCTGCGGCATTCCTGCAGGTTAAGACAGTAGCCCGACCAGTGCAGAGAGATGTTTACAAGGTCCTACTAATGATACCACCTTGACGATCCAGGGAATGATTCAGACCTGCCAAAGGTTTTGCTTCCACCAATGCTGCCTCTGCATGTTTGTGTTCATCTGATGGGCAGTCTTGCCATCACTTATGTAGGGCACATATTATCATTTGTGGCTGTCTCTTTGTGAATCAGCATTTACCTCGTCGGTAGATTGTTTGACCATGTGCAACCAAACTATTTATGAAAAAGCATTTCACTCCAAAATAGAAGATTGACTTACGAATATATGCCCATTTGGAGCAGATCCACGGCTAGAGATAAGAAGAAGTATAAAAGGATCAATTGGTTTTTAAAATAGAAAAAAAGAAGTAAAACTTACATATGACTAGCTTTCATATGAATGCATCTGAGAGTCTACACCACTACTTTCTTGGCACAGAAACAAATACAAATGAAATTGTTGCTGAATATATGAGATACATTTAATTAGGTATAATAATAGTACTCTTCATTTTCAAAGCATTTTACAAATGCTAACTAATTAATTTTCCCCAATATTTCCAAGTGGCAGGAACAGATAGTCTTGTGCTTACAGTGGCAGATACAGGGTGCTCCCCTCCCAGGAAGACCCTCAGAGCCTCTATGTACATGTCCTCCTGCTTCCCGCACATTAAACCAAAGTGAATATTGTCACGTGGGAAACTGTGACACAGCACGGAACAGTGTAAGACTGACAGGGTTAGAAAGAGAGACAAAAGAAATGGATTCTAATATCCAGAAATTTGAGGTACATCAATGTATGTCTGATCTCACGTTCAAGAGGAGAGAAAAAAATTAAGATGAAAGGAATATATTTTCATATATAGTGGTTCACTTAGGAGTAAAGTATGTTCCTCTGAGCATGGAAGACCTTGAATGAGACTGTAGATGTGGTTCCACATTTTCTGTGAAGCAGCGGTGAGCCCTTCGGCAATTTCTTAACTGCTCTGAGCTTCTACCTCACCTATAAAATTGGGAGAGGCAGACAAGAACTCCAAGGCCCCTTTCGTTCTCAAATTCATGGTTCTCTGCTCAAGGCAAATGGTGAGTCAATGGGCACATCTCCATTCTTCAGAAGGGTCTCTGTAGAATATTTGTTTTAAATATGCTTTTAATGATTTCAGAGAGAAGTAGGGAGAGAAAGAGAGAGAGAGAAACCTTGATGAGAGAGAACCATTGATCAACCACCTCCTGCATATGCCCTATAGATCCAACCTAAAACCTGGCTTGTGCCCTGACAGGGAGTAGAACCAGCAACCTCCTGGTGCACGGGATGATGCTCAACCAACTGAACCATACCAGCCGGGCTTGCAAAATGTTTTTTGAGTGGTTACCTCTTTAGCTGCTGAGTGAGGGAACATGGTATGAATCTCCACACAATACATTTATCTAATTAAATTTAAACTCAAACCTTAATTAAAGATTTCTCTCTCGTGGTACCATACCAATATCACAAATGCAGATAGGGTAGGGCTTTTAAACTGGAGAAAGTCTTAGAGTTAGTTAACATTTTGTATGTCTAGGAGAGCGTTCATATTTTTCCCTATATATTGTCACTTTAAACATGTGAGTGTGAGTGTGTGTGTGTGAGTGTGAATGTGTGTGTGTGTGTGTGATTTGTCTTATGGAAATGTTTGTGTATGGAGTAAAAGTGGTAATTCAGGAAAATAAGCCAATTGTATATGCCAAGACTTGTGAAGGTTTTGGTGATTCCTTAAGTACTTAAACCATTTTTTTAAAGATAGTTCTGATTGTTTTTAGAAACAAAGTAATTTTTAGAAGTGAATCTGTGACATAAAGATAAAATAGTGTGAAACACATGAATCTCAAACTTAACTGCTCTGAGCTTCTACCTCACCTTGAAAAAGAAAGTTTGTAGTGAGGAGAGAGGTAAACCTGCCAGCCAAGTCATTTAAATTAAAGCTTTATATTTTTCCCCAAATATCCATGCAGCACTGGTCATGCTATCCAGATTTATTTATTTTTTTAATTCGGTGGCCACATTTGGTATAAACTATTATTTTGATTGTTTAGGGGGGAGTAGTGGTCTTTTAACTTAAATGTTTCACATTTCACAGAAAATCCTAAGATACCAGTTAAAATCATTATTTTACAAAAACAAATTGTGTATGAATAGAATTTTACAGATTTAGATGTCAAAATGATGAGCTCAACTGTTCAGGTCACAGATTAAATCACTTTTCATTTTGAAAGAATTCTCCAACATGGTGTATTCGGTGGTTTGAATTTCTGGCCCTTTATTCACTCTTCTTTTGCTCTGATTAATGTGGACAAGGACTTGACATTGTATAGATGGCGTTAACTGCAAATTCCTGCAGAAACACAACTAATGCTGCAGAACTTTAAGCAAAATATGCTGTGGTATCACTTTCTTGACCATTTTATAACTGTATTTCTGTGTCACCCACAATTAAGGACCTTCTGTGCCTTAAATCATCCCTCCTAATCAACAAAAAAATAATAAAATAAACACTTAATAATCCCAAGTATACTTTTCTTTCCTTAAGCGAAGTTGCTATGTGTCCTAAACTTAAACTCGGCCATTTCCTTTTCTTTTTGAGACTCTCAGATGCCCTCCGGACAGTATGACACTGAGACAGTGCAGTTCTGTTCATTCATTTATTTCCTCCTACAGCTTTAGTGCTTCGTTCGGTGTTAGAGCCGAGAGGCATGATAAATCCGTTAGAGATTCCTGGCTGTAATCACTAGTTAGCATAAATACCGAGTCCCCGAGGATCTTATTTATAAAAGTGTTCACCGTGAATGTGGGGCTTGTTAGTTGCCTTCACAGAGTTTGCCAGGGAAGACTCAGATTGTCAGGAGCCTTGAATAAAGTGGGAGCCTTGAAACACAGAGAGGCTGCATTTCGAGTGCGTCTTCATCAGCCCCTGGGCTTCTTGAGGGTGATCACATCAGAAATGCTCTTGTTGGTCCTGTGAGCTTTTCCCGATGATCTATCTGTTCAGCCCTTTAATACACACACATGCTTGCTCCCACAACCATGAAACTCCTTTACGCGGGCCGCGGTACCCTTGGTACTTTACTGACAGGTATTCAAGTTCTGAGGTGTGCATGCATTATCAAAACAGATCTTTCTCTTTGGGGGAGTACAATAAGAGCTATTTCAAAGAGAGTCCCCTTTTCTCTCTGTAATTTGCTTTTCAAGACAGGCCACTATTTCTTAGAAGCTTGGGATGGGGAAACATTTTTAGTCATTAGGAATATGAAAATCTTGGGCTTTTGCTTTAATGTTGTCAAGAAATCTGTGAAGTTTCCCATGCAGTTAAATACCCTCTTCCACCACCCTTACATCATCGTCCCACACTCAGGACTTGAATAGCTGATCCTGCTCCCAGGCACCACTTTCCCCCTGTGCCTGGGTGCTTTACAGCACAGACCTAATGGTAAAAGGGCCCTTGAATATGTTTTCAGTAGATTATCAATGTCCCTATAAACCATTCTCTTATTCTGGGCTTTCATGATTGGTAACAGACATTTTTATTAGAAATGCTTCCCAAATTTTTTCTTGTTTTTAAGAGCATGAGATCATTATTTTACTGGGTGAGGGTAGGATAGAAATATAATTCATGGCGCTGAAGAAGTTTCCTTCAGTGTCCACTCAGTGGATATAGAAATCATTTTTCGAATGACCTGCATTCACCTCTAAGTTCTCTCACATTTTTTATGTGATTCATTATTTTTTAAAATATCAACCAAACTATAAATAAGATCTTGCTAACATTATAACAGATTACACAGTGTTACACACAAGCCAGAGCCGAAATGCAGGGAAGGCCCAATACTCTTAGAAGAAAACGGACCTAGAAGTTGACGCTTTTCGTCTGCCATTAGCCATTTGGGTTTTGGATAGCAAACACAACACTTTGCCAAGCTGTAAAATTCATGATGTTTAAGAGAAAGATCAAAACTAAACCTAGAGGGTTTATATGTGTAAATATTAGCTTGGTGCAAATATTCCTGTTGGATGGTCTTTGACCGTTTGATTCCGGTGGGTTAAAAGAAAGTCTGAGCTATAATTTATTTGTTTTCTATTTTCAGAGTATGCTTTTCCACTTTTTAAAACGCTTTTCCACTTTTTAAAACATATACTGATTTTATAAAGTTGCTATCTTCCTGAGAAATAAATGTTTTTCTCAATGGATAGACTATTAAATTTGTAAACTTAGGGTTATTTGACATCTTTTAAGAAGTAACTGGGAATTCTTTGTTTTTTGTGTGTGTGTGTGTTTTTTTGTGTGTGTGTTTTGTTTTGGGGGTTTTTTGCTAGTGTCTAGCTGTACGTGTTGATAGTAACTTCTGTGTCTGTTGTTGTCATTAATTCATTTCTGAGGAAAATGACATTTAGAAGGGTCACTTACATCCTGTTGATGTCACATAAATCATCTTTCATCACTTCAGTGTCTTACCTGACCAAACACAATTTTGCCTTCACATAGTCTTTTATATATGTATCTGCTGTGAAGTTTATAGTCAAATTCTCTGCTTATTATAGTCATGACATATCTAAAAATATTGGTCATTAAGATAGTGACAAAGATGAGCTGATAATTTCACTTTTATTTACATGAGTGATGTTTTCATTATTTTGAATCATAAAATATTTGAGAGGCTCCCAAAACAGACTTTATAATGAATTAGCCTTTGGATATTTCATCTCTGGTAGTCACTTGTGTGATGATGGAAACTATAAAGAGCAGAGACACTAGTGGATATCTTGATATTGCCCAACCGGTCTGACTTTCTTTAACACAATCTGAATTGTTTTATTAAAGGACAGTAACATAAGAGTGTGTTTTCTAGATGTTTTACTCTTGTACAAATCCAGCACTTTAAAATGTGAGAATATTTATTCAGGATTTTTAACCAGCATTTTCATGAAAGCAACATGAGTGGATTGTGGGTGTGCAGTTAAATCCTTAGCTGTTGTTCCTTCCTTTGGTTTTCATCTCTCAAGAAGAGCAAATGCCACAAAATCATATTTGCCCTATCGGTATCTTTGAGTCGACATCTATATTTATCTCTCCCATGGAGCCATGACATAAGTAGACAAGAAAGGAGACTGAAAGGGGGAACAAAAACAAAAGCAACCAAAAAAGAGGGTCAGCAGGAGCGATACCGAGAAAGGAAAATATTGGTCAAGACATGAATGGCTTCAGAAGAGAATTCTCTTCTTTGCCTATTGGTTTTCCAGCAGAAAATCTGTTTCTCATCAATTGCACCAGATCTCAAACTCAGAAGTTATTATGAGGGTCACACAGTAAGGTGCCAGAGGAGAGTAAATGGGGTAACAGGTAGAACATGTTTCCAAATAGGGCTACCACCCCACTCCAGCCTTCTCTCTGCCCAGTGGTGGCCAGTTGCTGAAGCCAGTGCCTATGTACAGGTCCCTTTGGGAATGAACTGCAAGTCCATACTGACTCTAATCACAGAAGTTTTCTTCTGGTGGCACAGCAGAAAAAGGCCAGGGTTTTGAAATCAGACTAACATGAGTTTAACACCTTGGACCAGTTGCTTAGATTTGGAGCTACAGTGTTCCAGAGTGTAAGCTGGAAGTCCTAAAAAATAAAATGAGATAATATTTGTATGTTCATTAGCACATGCCTAGTGCATAATAAGAACTCAATAAGGATATTTATTAGTTTAGCTACTATGCTCAATTTCTTTATGTTATAAACCAGTGGTTCTCAACCTTCCTAATGCCGCAACCCTTTAATACCGTTCCTCATGTTGTGGTGACCCCCAACCATAAACATATTTTCGTTGCTACTACATAACTGTGATTTTGCTACTGTTAGGAGTCATAATGTAAATATCTGATATGCAGGATGTATTTTCATTGTTACAAATTGAACATAATTAAAGCATAGTGATTAATCACAAAAACAATATGTAAGTATATATGTGTTTTCCGATGGTCTTAGGCGACCCATGTGAAAGGGTTGTTCGACCCCCAAAGGGGTTGAGACCCACCGGTTGAGAACCACTGTTATAAATCATCTCTTTGAAGCTACTTCAAAATAATTTGGCTAAATACATGAGAAATAAAGTCTAACGAAAAGAAGAAAAAGGATTTTTATTAACTTTCCCACCTGGTTCTCAGTAAGGTCCTCTCGAACCCTGTCTAAGTGTTGTCTAGCTTCCTCCATGAAGCTCAAGAGAAGTTGAATCAGTTAGAGTACAGCTAATATTTGAGAAAGAAGGACTGGGGATGCCCAGGTTTTAGCCATAAGACTGAAGACTGCCCATCAGATTGTGTTTATTGAGCTGGTGACCAGGGAAGGGCTCTCGTGGGTCCCTGAGCCTTAAGTCATAGTAAGGAAAATGGAGGGGCAACCATGCCTCCTCACCAATGAAAGGTTTCATTTCCAAGGTAACTCTAGGGGACAGGGTGATGATCAGTCTTTGAACCTCTGTAAAGCTTGAAGGAAACAGAAGTCGTTTGTGCACCAGTTTAAACACAGAGCCTGAACATTACTTTTGTGCTGATGTCTAGTTCTGCTTCTTTTGCTCCAGTGTTTGTTGTAACAAACAGTAATACACACTTGGCTTTATTTTATTATTATTATTTTTTTAATATGGAATGCTTCACGAATTTGCGTGTCATTCTTGCGCAGGGGCCATGCTAATCTTCTCTGTATCGTTCCAATTTTAGTATATGTACTGCTGAAGCGAGCACCACACTTGGCTTTAAACTGTGTGCTGGGAGAAAATTCTGGAAGGACAGCCGCTTGGGACCTTAGGTTCTGTCTTCACTTCATGACTTCATTTTTATAAAATTAAAATGACTTAATTTAGAATTTATGTACCTAAGAACTTAGCCCATTTTTTAAATTCTTCCTCCTCCCATGTGTGAATTTCTTATTTATTTTCATTGTGAGTATGTGAACCAGTCTTAGCTACAAGCAAAATGTCACTGACGTGTCAGAGAGCATGAGATGAGAGAGAGAGAGAGAGAGAGAGAGGGAGAGAGAGAGAGAGAGAGAGAGAGAATGGAAAGTCTGAGATGGGTCAGCCAGGCTCTCTGTGGTTGCTATATTCATAACATTGTTTTCTTTGTTTGAGCTTTGCTCTCTTCTTTCAGGAATCTTCCTATTAGTAAATATCTTAACAAACCTGGGTTCATTTTGAACTTGGCAGTAATTCTGATTAGAGTTGTTGCAAAATAACCATTCATTCCAGCATGGCCCTAAATGCTCAGAGTTTCCCAGGGGAATCTGGACAGACGTGGTTCAGACTGATGAGTGTGTCTGACCTTTAACTCTTGGGTGGGGGGAGGAGAGGCACACTACAAATTGGCAAATACCCTTTCTCCCACCCTCAACTGTAGCTCAGTGGCCTTTTTCATGCAAAAGAAAGTTACTTTTAAAATTAGGAAGCTGCAAAGCATCTATATCCTTCCAGCCCCTGCTCCAAAGCTCAGTTAGGGGATAGAAGCAGCCCATGGTGTCTAAAGTCTCTTCAACTTAAAGCAGCTCCCTAAAGATCAATCTTTTATGATCCATCTAAAATGTAATCCCTGCTTAAGGGATTTTGCATCCATTCAGGTGGCCTGCAAATACATTAAAGTTTTATTTCATTGTAAAAAGAAAAAAGTTAAAATTTTAATAAAGGTCCTTTAGAAAAACCATTCAGATATCCTTAACATATTTGAGAGAGGTTAATTGAAAAAGATCCTCATAAGGATAAAAAAATAGTACTATCATTTATACAATTTTGGGACTTTGCATACATTAGACTTATTTGGTAAAAAGGCAGAATTAAATTTGATTTGGATCCATTGTGTGGAGGAGTGGGGGTGGGGAAGAAGAGATTTGAGGGGCATGAAGTGCCCTTCTGGGAGGGAGGCATTCTTCTTTCCTATCCCCAGAAGGGAAAGAGGAAAGGCTAGTGAAGAAAAAGACTCTGGAGGGAAGAGGGTGTAAAGGTGGAGAAGTTTCAAGAAGGTGACTGGTGGCATTTGGAAGCACTTATCATCCCATGCTTGAGTCTCCCCCTTCTTGGAGGGACTTCTACGTCCCCAGAATGGGTAAAGAAGCCAAAACCCATGTTGCATGAAGTGGGAGTAAAGGAATCACAACACCGAACCTGAGATGTAGCAGTTACCCTCAGTATTTGGAAATCTGCAGTGTGGGAAAGGAGTTAGAATTGCAGAAAGACTGATCTTACCTCAGGCTGACATGGAGTGCTGTATGGTCAGCGAGCTTTTCCGGATCAGAGGGTGAAATGGAAATCTTGTGAGGATACTGTGTGTGTGATTAGGGGAGAGGGATTCCTCCATAAAATCTCTACTTTTAATTCTTCTATGACTAAGTTAAGGTTTTAAGCAGTCACTTTTGGACAAGTCTCAAGAGAATCCTACAAACACTGAAATTTGGTTACAAGCTCCAATCTAGTTCCACCATTAATGACATCACATAAAGAAATTCCTCCCACCCAAATGAGTTAACCACGTTGGCCAACTTCCCAGAAGGAGACAGTTTCAACCAGTTGATAAGATCTGAGTTGAGTGCTTTCATTGAGGATAGTGTTCAGTCTCTTCCCTTTCCTTCTTAGGCAGCCTCCTGGGCAAAGCAAGACCTCTCTTATCCTTCCAGACCATTCAGAAGACCCTGTCCTATAAATGAGTAAGCATTGACCTCTACCCATAAATGCTTGGTTATAAATTTAGTCCTCTGGTACTCTAACAAACAACACATGTATCTTTGGTCTCAATGATGAAGGATTAACATGCAAAAAGTTAGGGATGTAGTAAAAAAAAAAAAAAAAGGACATTTTCTTTTCTTTTTTTATTTCCTTTTATTGAAACTTAGATAAATTAGTCCTGTTTTGACCAGGCCTGCAGCTCTAACCTCATTCTGTGTGCATGTTGTTGGCTTATGAACCTCCTGTGTATATAAAGGACATGTCCTGGATCCTCAATACACATGTCCTGTTGCAGCTATGAAGTAGAAGTAATTAATTATACACTCGAGTGCATGCAACTTGATTTTGAAGTTAACTCCTTATTCAGAGGACAGGGGGAAGGTTCCTTGGTTACCCAACTGTAATGTAATTTCTTGGACCCAAGGGGAACAATTGGAGTATGACCATACTCAAAATGAAAAGATCCATATTTGGTTCAATAGGACAAACCAGGAAGCTGGAAATTGGGATAAATAGGATCATTGGAACAGCCTTCCAGTTTTAAAATCAAGCATTTTCATTACCAAAAAAAGAGGGGGATTATTGCCAGTAGTGATATTAAGCCAGTATTGACAGTAGGGTCATCGTTGTATATAACTGTGCCTAGTGACAGATATGGAACCTGACCTCAGATAGAAGAAGGGCCTCCACAGCAACTTCTCCCATTAGCCTTATTCTTGCCTCAGATGGAAAATTTTGTATGGGAGTGAGAGTTATGAAACAGTGAGCTGTGAGGAAGGGGAGTTGGTGAAGAGAAGGAGAGAGGGGGAAACACAATAAGGCTTCAGCTGCAACTTGGTTGGTTGTCTTGCCTAAGAAAGCAGAACTGTGGCCACTGCCAGGCACAAGCCCAGGCTAAGCCTTCTTGGGTGTCCGTGGGAATCCTTTGCCTGGTATACTGGATCATCTGCTTCCAGCTGTAAGCTTAATCCCATCACCAAAGTTTCGAGTGTGGAAAGAGGAACAACAAAAACCAGGGCATTTACACCTCCTTAAGCAGTCCTGCCCAAAAACATCTTCATTAGCCAGCCTTCCTGAATAAAGTACAAGAAATTCGGTATGAGATATTTTGTTATATATTTTAGGTCTTTTATTATGATCCTTTTTTTCCCCATTCATAAGTCTTCTTACTGATTTGGTTTCCATAACCAGAAAAATGACTAAGAAAAAGGAGCAAAAACCTAATTATGGTGAAGACACTCACATCAATGATACTATAGTTGATAATCTACTGATGATTTTTTTGCCAATAGACAAATGTAGGCAGGCTTTAAACTTTGAGTTGCAACATCAGCACTACTTTTTTTCTTTCTCCAACTAACTGCGATGTTTCCTGTTACGTTAGAAACAAAATCATCATGCTTACTTTACATCCCCATGACTATTCTGTAACTCCCAATTTGTACTTCTTAATCTCTTCACCTATTCACCCATATCCCTAAGCCTCTCCCATCTAGCAACCATCAAAATGTTTTCTGTATCTATGAGTCTGTTTCTGTTCTACTTGTTTGTTTATTTTGTTTTTTAAATTATTGTTGATAGGTATCTATTACCATTTTATTGTTCATTTTTTCTCTCTATTCTTTTCTTCTTTTTAAAGAAGACCCTTTAACATTTCATGTAATAATGATTTGGTGATGATGAACTCCTTTAGCTTTTCCTTGTCTGGGAAACTCTTTATATGTCCTTTGATTCTAAGTGATAGCTTTGCTAGGTAATATTGTAATACCTATGTCAGAAAGGTAGGAGAGTCCCAACTGGTTTGGCTCAGTGGGTAGAGCATTGACCTGTGGACTGAAGAGTCCACGGTTTGATTCCAGTCTAGGGCACATGCCCTGGTTTCGGGCTCTATCCCCAATAGGGGGTGTGCAGGAGGCAGCCAATCAGTGATTCTCTCTCATCATTGATGTTTCTGTATCTCTCTCCCTTTTCCTTCCTCCCTGAAATCAATAAAAATATATATAAAAAAAGAAGGGTAGAAGATTTATCAGGATGATCAATTAGTAAGTTATATAATGTCAACTCACTGGGTTATACATATAAAGCTAATGTAATATTGTATGTCAACTGTAATTGAAAAGTAAAGTTATTTAAAGTCAAAAACATAAAATATAAGTAAAAATAAAACATTATAAAATTGCAGTAAAGCTGAAAAGAACTTTGTTATGAATTAGTTTCTCTCTTTGAATAAAGCACCCTACTTTTCTCCGCCTGAATTTTCGTCTTTGCTCTGTGAGGGCGTTTGGATGAACTGATCTCTAAGACCCTAGTGGTTCTGCAAGCAAGAAGAGAAAGTGGCCCTTCCTTTAGGGGAAGAATACAGGCTTGAAATTCCATGTTCACAACCCTCAAGATTTTTCAAGGGAAATATTCAGCCAGTGAATGTTGCCTTATCAAGGGAACCATCTTAGAATAGGGGTTTCTCCTCACAAAGGAGCCTCGGCAAGTTCTCCCTCCTATTAGGACCCCTTTTCCTCTTTAATAGGGAGATAATGACACCCACCGCAGAGACTTGTGTAAATGCATGAAATGATTTCTATCGGGCTCCTAGTATATGTTAGAAGCAGGACAGCCCCTCTCATATCCTGGTCTCTTCGTTTGGGTATTTCATTTGTAGCGCTAACCCTTCCATAAACTTCCAAGTATATTTTTAATGGCAAGTACCTGAAACAAAAAAGGATCTGTGTCGAGTCCCAGACCTGGCACTGGGTAATGTTGAAAGCATTGGCTGCCAATTTGCCATGCCGGTAATATCTGATTTACAGTTCCCCATGGGTGGGTGGGTGAGTGAGAGGGTGGGGTTCAATCTCTCAGGAGAAGACGTTTTTCTTCCTTCTAACTTTCTTCTTTGGTCATGTAATAAAAGGTTGAGTGGCTGTGCTTCATGAAGCCGGAGAACATCCCAGCCCTCCTCAGCATGGCTGGCATGTGGGTCTCCGTGTTTCCCTGGCAATAAATTTCTCATGAGGGCAAGTCACTTTTTTCTTCCTGGCCTGGTAAAAACTAGACAGCAAAGGACAGTTTTCGTTTTGAAACTCGCCCACTTTCTTGGGCAACCACCTACCTTGGCTGCCCAGCCTAGACTTTCAGAGACATGGGATAGTTTCACTTATAAAATCCACTTCCTCAGAAAGCAGACGCGGTGGAGTTTCCTGAATTTGGCAGAATCTCTCTTTAGAGACACTCACTCCACTTCATACAGCTAGACACTAGGATCTGTGGACTCAGGTCTAGAAAATGCTCAAGTTGGAAGCTGGATCAAAACTGAACGGGGAATAGAATGCCCATATGAGGGGCCGGGGGAGTGTGAAGCCAGCCCACCAGCAGGGGCTGTGAGTTCAGGATCACTCAGCCCCAAATCCTCCTCAGGGGCAGCACCCCACACATGAAACTACTGGTCCATCCCACCAAACACTTAAAAAGAAAGGAGCAAGAACTTCTATGAATTAAGAAAGACAGGCAAATCTCTCTTAAAGACACTTTCTAACTAAATACAGTAAAATTCTCAATGATAGGTCTCATAGAGCAAAGCAGTAAAGCCTTTGTAGAATGCTATTATTCATTTATTTTTGTAAGTTAACTGATAGCTGGGGAGACTAAAAGACTTGTCCAAGTTTAAGATAAGGGAGGCTGGCTTTCCGAAGCAGGTCCTCCTTCTATGAGTCATTGCTGGGCACAATGCAGTATGGGAAGCATTTGGGTTTAAAGGTGCCCCTTGTGATTGGCTCTGGTCTATTATTTTGCTAGTCAGGCATCTTAGGTAGCTTTCTTAATTTCATTGATCTAAATGCCATCCTTACAAAATGGACCATGTAATATCTAATGTATGGGTCATTGCAGCAAATTTCAACACGTGTGCTGCAGCACTGATGTGTTGCACAGATTTTTTAAACATGCAGTACCTGACTATTTAGTCAGGGGCACTGACTTCTTTTCCCTTAGATTGTCAAATAAAACAGTGACAACAGCCAACACAATAATAGCTGTCCAGTGTGAATGAATCAAAATTATACCTATTTTTTGGTCAGATCTGCAAAAAAGTGAATATATATTTTTTGTGTGCTGCAGAATTAGTTTATGTGTGCCATGAGATTAAAAAGTTCACTGGGTTATTGTAAGGTTTAAATTAGTTATTAAAAGGCAATGTTTTAAAGAGCTTTAGAATTTTTTTACTATTATTTTCAAGCCCACATTCCTTTAAGCATACATTCTGCATCTTCTTTTAATATCTTCATGCTTTCTTAAACAGATTGATTTCCAAAAGGAATCTTAAGACTTCGTGTTGAACTCCACTTACCCCCACTGTCATTCTTTCATTCAGAAAAAAAATACTCTATTTTCAAATGTCATAGCCTAATTGACTGTATAATATATATTTACCCTTAATTAGGAAAGTAAAATAACCAAAAAGAATGTAGCAAAGTAAGTTTTCATTCTAAAGTTTAAGCATAAATACCGAAAGTTTGTGCCCAGTTAGATAGCTATTCTTATCAATTACTACTCTAAAAAAGTTTTTAAAAAACTGAAGCTATTCCACATAACTGGTAAACTAAAGTAGATGTGGGCAAACTGTTTCCAAAAAAAAAAAAAGCCCGATAATCAATATTTTGACTTTGTGGGCTATATGGTGTCTGTAACCACCCAAAAAGCTGCCATAGACAATACATAAATGAGTGGGCACGGTTGTGTTCCAATAAAACTTAATTTACAAAGTCAGACAGCTGGCCAGATTTGGCCTATGGGCTGTCGTTTGCCAGTCTGTTGCTTAAAGAAGCCTATGTCTTTCCCCGATTTTCCTATTTAGCGTTATATTAGTTGATACCTCTGAGCTCAAATCATTTCATCTAGTATGACTCCACCCAGGTGAGTGACTTGAGGGACTTAGGGAGCACTTAAACTCAGAGCTAATTTTTAATGAAGGAAGTCGGCCTACAAGAGCCTTAGTCCTCTAATTGCTTCCTAGCATCTTTCATTTCAGTTCCCATGCCATGCTTTACAATGTAGAGGTGGATGGAGAGTGTTTTCCAACACGAAGATTTAAGTTGGAATATTGCCCAGGCCATTTATCTCACGTTTCCCTCTACTTAAAGGTTGTTCATTAACTGATAGACTTGTAGGGGAGAGTTTCAATTCTTGACTATTGAGGAATTCTTTCATCTTTTCTTTTTTTTAACTATGAGGGTTCTTGTTGTTGTTTTTTAAATGTTGACTTAGTTTCCATTTCATAGTTGCTGTCAAGACTTGGAGAATTTTCTGTTTTTTATCAATAAGTTGCTTTCACACTTTCAGAATTTTAACTGATGGTAAAACCAAGGGCTGCTGAAGTAGTAGTCGAGACTAAGCTGAAACAATAAATAACTTGAGTTTTGTCCCATGTTTGGCATTCATTTGTCAGGGCCATGTCACTTCTCTACTCAGCATTCATTTCCCAGACTATAAACAGTATTATTAGAGGCCAAATATTCAGAGTTGTCTCTGGGCCCTTCTGAAAGGCAAACTTTCCCTCGGCTTCTCTTCAAAGACCCCTCATGTTCTTCCCAGAATCCTACATTTACAGTATGGACATTCGTGATGCTAAGTCCTACGCTTGCCATACGGCATTACATAATTATTTTCCCTTCAGGTGTAATTACGGAATTGCCAATGCTGCGACTCTGTTTTGCATTATTTCACACGTATTTTCTAGTTTTGATTTAGGTCTCTGCGTGGTATGCCATAAATCAGCAGAGTGAGGGTGGGTAATGAAAGCAGATCAAAACACAGCCCTCCCTGCTATAGAATGTTCCTCAAGTGACACTCCATAATTCAAACGCTGCAAGGCACGGGGCAGCCAAAGCCGGGCACTGCGACAGTATGAGTTGTTTTTGTTAATAGAGATGAAATTATGGGTGTAACTAGCTGGCAGTCCTCAAACAGACTTTAGCAAACTGTTTACTCAGCTGTCCTCAGGCAACAACTTAATACTTGTGGATAAAGTTATTCGCCCACCATCTCCCAAGTGGTATAGTCCGGGGATCCCAATTTGTTCTCACTATGAAAAAGAAAGAACAAGTTTGCAACTCTCCAAACGCAGTCTGGGATTCTGGCTGGGTTTTGTTTTTAACATATCAAGCTTTTGGCACCGTGATTGCTAAAAATCTCCTTGTCCTTTGTGGTCTGCGGTTCAGAAATCTATAAGAAGCTGCGATCTAAAATGTTTGTGTGGCTTAAAGAAACCTTGTGGTCCCTAATGCTAAACCCTCGTTACTGTTTGTTCGCCTTCACTATCCCCTTCACCCACGATGCCTTCCCCTTCCTCTCTGCCTGTCTACATCATGCATCCTTTTAGACCCAGCTCCGGCACCTCCTCCTGGAAGTCTTCCCTTATCCCCTAGCCTCGCCCAACAGATGTTGACCTAGGAATTTTTCTCTAATCCAATTTTGAAAAATTATCACACAGTGCTTAAGATATATAAAACTGTATAAAAATAATACAATAATCACCAATTTGCCTACCAGCTCTAGTTCAGAAGCCCCTGAAGACTAGAAGAACCACTATCTGATTTTGGCATTTATTTCCCCATGGATATCCTCATATAATAATATATCTTATATATATTTATCTCTATGTAAATGCAGATAAATATATAATATGTAAATTCTAATGGATATATAATATTAAGGGACATCTAATTTTAATATATAGTAATTTAGTGTATTATATGCTTTATATAAATGTTATTGTGCTGTATATATTCTAAAACCTGATTATTTGGGGCACTCACCTTTATGCTTATCAGATTTATCATGTTGATTCTCGTAGTTCATTTCTTTCCACTGCTATATGTGTTCCATCATTGAAGTTTATTTATTTTGCACACTTAATGTATTTTCATCTGAGTCCATAAAATTTTAAAAGCATTATCCTGACATTACTATTGTCTTAAGATCATTTGCCTATATATTTTTCACCCTCTATGAGATTAAAGGTTTCTTGGGCAGAGGTCACAATACAGGTTTGCTCTTTTGAATTGAATTGCTACAAGAGATCCAGCAAGTATTGTTATTTTTATACAAATGAAGACACTGCCATTATGTCAGTGTCCCTTGACACAACATCAAGGTTCCATCTTCTGGTTCTCCTAGCTGAGAAGTTCAGCAGCACTGTCATAAAAACCACTCACATTTACTAGAGACGACCAGAACGTTTCTCTTTAATCTCTGTGTTTCCTAGAACTCTGAATTTCTTAGTCCAGAAGTTGAAACTTCTTGGAAAAATTTAAAAAATAATATGAACCTGCTTTTCATTTGGAGGAACTGCACCTCAGAACAAGAAAGCTGATAGCAGAATTAAAAACAATTTTTTAAAGTGAGATAGAATTCATATACCATAAAATTTGCCTTTGAAAAATGTACTGTTTAGTGGTTTTAGTGTGTTTACAGAGTTGTGCAACCATTAGTGCTGTAACTTCAGGACATTTTTTTCACCCCACAAGAAATCCCTTAGCTTCCCTCCTTCCCCCTTCAGTCCCTGGCAACCACTAAGCCACTTTCTGTTTCTATAGATTTGCTTGTTTGGAATATTTCATACCAATGGAATCCTACAGTATCTGGCTTTTGAGATGGTTCTTTCACTTGCATAATGTTCTTAAGGTTCATTCACTATATATCATGCATCAGCACTTCATTTCTTTTTATTGTCGAATAATATTCCATCCTATGACTATACCACATTTTATTCTTCCATTCCTCAGCTGATGAACATTTGGCTTGTTTCACTTCTTGGCTATTGTGAATAATGTTGCTTTGAACCTTCACGTACAAGTTTTTGTGTGTATGCATATTTTCATTTCTCTTGGGTATATACCTATGAGTAGAATCGCTGGGTTATATGGTAACTCTGTTTAAGTTTTGAAGAACTGCCAAACTGTTTTCTAAAGCAGCTGCACCGTTTTCCCTAAGTAGATTCTTTCACGGAAGTGAACGCTCCAAAGACATTCCTAGCTTGCTTGTAATCATTGTGATCCCCAATTTAATGTTCTGGATTTTCTTCTTTCCTGTTTTTTTGTTTGTTTTTCACTTTGGTTTCTTCATTTCTTTTTTGTAATGTTCTAAATTTTAAAACAATGTCTGCATCCACTGTATTATTCCCTGAATGTCACGATGCTTAAATTTCTCTAACAATTTCACACTTGCTCTTCAATTTGTGAATGAAATTGTCTTATTCCAGGTTGCATTTACACATTAACCTCAAGTTGATATAGTTTCATTGTAGTAAAATCCCATATAGTAATTTCCCTCCCATGTTTGTTTTATCTTCCAGACTTAAATGACTCTGGTATAGAAAGGTTAGCAGAAAAATACCCCCTCGTTTAAAATATAGAATTTTTCATGTAACTACATTGCAGTAACAGTGCAGGTGATTTGTAGTTGAGTGAAAGGAAGAAGAAAGACAGTGTGACGTCCTGCAGGCACCTTTGCAAAACAATCAGAACAAGGACAAATTAATCTGCCATCCAGATGTTTGCCCATCACAGATTCTGGGACTTAGGAATCCTCTCTGTTTTGGAGCCTTTTTTTATTGTACAAATATGAACCTTCACACTGTTTCTTTTAAATTCTTTGATGCTTGGCTAATTTTAAAAGTTGTATTTATTTTTTCTGATTGAAAGGTAATATAAATTGAAAAAAAACAATTTTTAGGAAAAGCAGAGGAAATATAGAAGAAAATAAAAATAAATAAAAGTAAATAACCTGTGGCCCAATTACTCACAGGTTACTACTGTCAACAGAATATTTTCTTTTGGTCTTTTCTCTAAGCATAAATATTCTTTGAAAACACGATTTCTCTGGTTGAACGACATGTCTTCATACAAATGCACTGTGATTTATGGGACCATCCTCTGAAGGAGACCAGTTTATTGATCTTTCCTGCATTGTTTGTTGATGTTTCCATACTGAATTGTGAATACCTTTACCTTGTTTTCACATGATGGTGGGAAAGATGGCCAGACACCCAGGGCCTACTCTTCCCATGGAGAGAATGGGAAATAAAAAAATTCCATAAGAAAATACTGAGAACTTGTAGGAGGTAGAAAAACATCTTTAGGTAAACAGAGTTTTCTAATTGTATTATAATTTAATGTCCAATTAATAAAGGCTATGTCATATTTGTCACAATTAGTGATAAGCAGTAAGCAATAAGTTTTGACTTAAAAGCAGAGGATTACAATAATTGTACATAGAAAAAGGCCAAATAACACTTTAAGGACTTTGGGCACAATAAATATGTAGAAGTAGGAAATTACTCCTCCACCTTTTAAGATTTGATTATCAGTTATTATTGGAACAGATTATTGTTATAAGTCTGTGATTCCCGATCATGTTGGAGATATAACACTGGTTAGATTTTTTAAAAATCATAATGCTTTCCCTCGTGAAATCCATTTACAGATACAGGGACTATTTCCATCCACAGACAAGTAATAGGGAGTATGAGCATAAAATGAATTCTAATTACGTTTATCATTATCATTTTTGGAAACTCCTTAAGGAAATGGAAAATGTCCTAGTATATTGCCAAACACAATAAAAATGACTGGGCGTAGAGAGTAAAAATCACTATTATAATTAATTAATGTGATCCAGAATAATAAATATTATTTGAGTAATTAAATAAGGCTGAAAAAGAAAGTTAACAAAATAAACTTATTTCAAAATACCGACAACTTTTTTCCTCCACTTCTTCCCCATGAGTCAGATACATCAAATATATTTTAAATATATTTTGACTTTATGTTAGGATTTAATAACATTTTTATAGATTTTAAAAATTCTTGTCATTCATTCTAAACTGAGGAAACCGATCGCTTTTACCGTTGTTGTGAAATATCAGCCATGCCAAGGCAGACTTCTTCCTTCTCGATGCATTTGCAATTTTACAAAGAGCTTCTGGTGACTCAGAAAATCCCATGCATCAATTTTCCAAATTAGATTTTATGTGATTAAAAATAAATTTAAATCAAACAGAGACGTTGGTGTGCTTCTGAGAATTCTCATGTCAGGAGTTGGCAAGTATGGGCCATGTGTAGGTGTATGTGTGCTTGCTAAGTACTGTGTGAGCATTTAGGACCTTATTTGAAAAGTTCTTTCCTGGAAGAAGAGTAAAGGGTACCGCTTTGGAACCCAGCCTGCCTGCTTCAGAGGAGAAGACAGGGGGGTGGTAGACACGAAGGAAATCCACGGTTTAAAAATTAAAGAAATGGGATCAATGGACTTGTTATACTGGGATATTTAGTAACTGGAATTATTTGTCCCTGCGGAGCTCTTCTTAGGTAAAGGAGAAGGGAGTATTCTTATAGCATAAATAATGCCTCTTTCTACATTATGGAGACTCCTGTATCCCAGCTTGCTTACCCCAATTGCCATCAATTGGTGGCAGAGTCAATGTTTTCTTTTTTATAGATGAAACTGAACAAAGGCATAACCTGCTTTGGTTGCTGAAAGAGAAGGTCACCCTTGATAGGTAATAAGCATCTGGGGTCACTTTAAGTAAATAGCGAATGTTAGCATCGATGGAGGATGAGAAGACGCTCATTCTGTTACCTACGGGGCATCTAAGCCTTGTTAGAAACTTGGAATTTGTCCCCCTCAAACCGTCTTGTAAGATCCAGCTGAATACCGCCTGGCTGTGACTCACCTTCCTGGCCACCCTCGATGCTGTCGGGCTCTGTCTCCTCTGACACTCACTCTCTGTGCTCCCACTATAATTTGGCGCCGATGACTATTTGCCCGTGGTGTATATACTTCTTATTCCTCAAACTAGACAGCAAGTTTCCTGAGGGTAGGAGCCAGGTGCCCTGCTTCCCTTCACTCCCTGCCTTGCCCGCACACTGCCGGCCTATCCAGTTGGTTCCTATGTCTTGGACAAGGGAACTGCAGTCTGCAGTGTGACACTTGTGCCATTAAACCCCAGAGATGGAGAAGCTGACTGTCAAGTGAGCTATCTAAACACCCCCTGCCGAAGTCCATGTGCTCTATCTGCCCCGCGGAAAACCCAGCTTTCCCTTCTTAGCAGAGCAAGTAGCCCTTAACTAAGCAATGGAAAAGGCATTCCACCATTCGAAGCATGATTAACGCTGTACGTATTAAAATGCTTCTAAGTCAGACCTGTTTAGATCACCTGTCCCTTTAGCCTTGTGGTTCTTTCAACTGTTGTTTGTTGAAATATACTGAAGCATATACTCAGCATACAAGACAATGGTTGTTTGTTTGTTTTTTATTTTAGCATTCAGTAGCTGCAGCCCATTCCCCCCTTCTGCTCTGTGGTTTATATTTATGATGGCAGAATAGTAAATTATATTAAAACTCCCTTAGCCTAAAAAATGCCACATTCTGAATGCATATTCAATTGGAACTTGAGGGTAGAATTGTGCTATTTCTGTAACATTGAACTCTGAATGGGAGAGATATTTTACATCCTAAAGTAGGCATAGACCAGCTTTATGGAAACGTATGGGAGGCTGGATTGTGATTAGAGTGACCTGAGGGGCGGATGCCCTGGAGAATCCAGAGACAGTAACGAATGAAGCCATTTGGAGGATCAGTGCCCTTCGATTATCCTGCATTCGGCAAAGCAGATGGGGATACTCATTCTCTAGGGAAAATGAAAGAGAAATCCTGAAAAAAAAAAAAAAAAAAGCGCAAATGAATTTGACTGACCTGAATAAAAATTATAAGTCTTATTTATACAAAGCTGTTCAATAGACTATAATGAAACAATGAAGAATTTCTAAAATGTTGATTTGTGGTCTCAATGAGTCTACATGAGTGAAATTATCTGGCAGTGTTTTAACTTCCGAAGGAATCGAGTGTGAAATGTAAAATCTGTGTTCAGGCATAAGAACCTTCTGGAAACAAACTCCAGAAGTCACTCTGAGAAACCCATTTGTGAGTGCTCGGGGGAAATCACCCGCAGCCTTTCCTGCCTAACAGGAGAAGCCAGACCCTCCGCACCCAGGTGGCTTCCCCCTAATACGAGGGTGTTCCCCTCACTTTTTAAAATATTTCTCTTGCTTTTTCAAGTGTAATTTATCATTTGAAACACCTTGAGAGTTTGGACATGATAGTTACAAAGAGAAGGTATGAGTTATCTTGTGATATTCCCCGTCAACCAAGTAGTCTGTTGTTTTGAATAAGAACTGTTTTCTCTAGAAATATATATTGTGCTTAGACTTGTGGGGCAGATGATCTGGAATTTTCTACAATTTTAAAACTGAAAATGAACTTTGGAAGCTAAACTTTTACTAAGGATGTGGCTGAATTAAAAAAAAAATACATTAGGTTTCAACAATGTGAATTTTAAATGGAGCAGTTTTTTCTACATATGAATAAACTTGCTGACCAATTATAGATGTGTTTGCATACACTTCTGTCTGTTCTTTTTGGTGGAAACAACACAGTAAGTGTTTTATACATAAGACTACTGAAGAAATATTTTAAAGATATAAAAAGTTAAAGAAATGCTAGTAGAATCATTGCATTGGCTTTGCCATCTCCAGACAGAATTGTCACATGATTTATAAGCTCCCAGGTCAATGCACCAGCAGCAGCAGAAGCTAAAACAGCATGCTTAACTGGGAATCTTGAACACATATGAAAAATGGGAGAAAACCCAAAGTGAGATAAAATAGATAAGTCTTAAAATTAAATATTTTTTACTTAAGTTGATCTGAAAATAAAAAGAAGAAATGAAATAAATACTAGTGTGTCGCCACATACAGCTTCCTTCCCATTTTTGAAGGCAGAAACTCCCAGCCAGTCGCAACTAATGAGACAAAAGATGTTAATAGGAAAATGGGATTTAATTCCACTTGATTTTATTCAACTCCATAGACATTTTTAGGTCTGGGAAAGCAAGTGTCGGAAATATTATTGACAAGAGCTTGCAGCAAGGACTTGGTATTTCTTGGGGCATTTTAGAAATTAGCCAATTGTCAAAGGAGAAGCTAAGTTCAACAAGCTGGAAACTGAGTTCACCAAAGGGGAAGGGAAGAGGGACAATCTAGGCTCTTTAATAGGTTCTAGGAAACAGACAGACCAAAGGCGTCACAGCAAGGTGACTCCGCTGTGAGCTCTTCCACATACATCGACCTGTGCCCTGAGGTTTGGTTTCCGTCTCATACTTGGGGCTGCATTCCTGGGAGAAGGGAGGAAGAGAAGGAAGAAGAGAGGGAAGAAAGGGAGGAGAAAGATGATTGACAGTTCTAGAAAGTGGGGGAAACCCTCACCCCATGTAATCAGTGATTGATATGGAACAGTGAAGAGGCTCTAACTCTTAGCATAATATACCTGCAGACTGCTGACTTTCAATAGAATGCTCAGGAGTCTCCCTCATCTCCCCCGAGACGCGGCTCTGGGATAAGGCTCCTGAATCACCTTTCCCCATGTTATGCAGTGTCCCCACTATAGTGGCTGCATTGGCCTGATCACTGGCATCATCTGCATATCACATTCATGGCTTGATTAACAGGAATATTTATCACATTCTTATGATTCCTCTCCTCCATTTTTATCAGCAATATCACTTGTTCCAAATTACATGTTAAAATTAGTATGTTCATATATTTGCAGAAACATCATCTTTAAGTTTGTAAAACATTTTTTTAAAATATGTTTTTATTGATTTTAGAGGGGAAGGGAGAGGGAGAGATAGAAACATCAATGATGAGAGAGAATCATCAATCCGTTTCCTCCTGATGCCCCCCACTGGGGAGCGAACCCACAACCCAGACATATGCCCTTGACCGGAATCAAACCTGGGACTCTTCAGTCCGCAGGCCAAAGCTCTATCCACTGAGCAAAACTGGCTAGGGCGAGTTTGTAAAACATTTTATATGTAAGGCTATTGAGGGAACTTTTTATATTCAAATAAAAACAAAAGCAAATGCATGTATTACATACATTGCACTCTTATGATTAGGATATTTCTAAATAAAACAATAAAATTGTAAACATCTCCTTTTCCCCCCTTCTTTTCTACTGGCCACCACAGGATTAGTAGGAAATGTGTAATCTGTTACCAAGTGGACGTTTGGCTTAGACCAGCCAAGAGCAGGGTTGGAGGGACAACTACAGTGAAATGAGGGGCCTGGATACCTCATTTCAGAGATACCTCATTTCAGAGCCTTGGGGAGACCTTCAATGGATCAGCGAAAATCCCCACTTTAGCTGGCTCATGGTAAAAAGGCAAATGTTATCCACCACCTGAGGATCTAATATAACGAATCACATCGGTAAAAATGCCCCAAACAGCTTGGCACAAACAGCAGTTAATACCTTTCATGGATTTTCTTGAATTAGCCGCGTACTGAATGAATGATTTCTCTAGTCCTGGGCAACGCTGGCCCGGACAAACTGCTGATACACTGGCAGCCTTGTGTAGAAGTCACTACCAACAAATACAAAACCAGCAAAAGCAACAACCACAATGAGTCCGGAAAGGACGCCGTATTCTCTGAAAGTGGCAGTGGAATGGGTGATAAACACTAATGACTGTCATCACTCAGATGACTTTGTCCTGTTCAGAGCATCTTCCCATCCTAGTATTTCATTACAATTGATGGGCTATCTCCTCACGTACCAGGCGTTCAGGGTAAACACAGCGAACATGACACTCCAAGCCTTGGGGGGTAAGAATGCATGTCTCCACTTGCCTGCAGGGGCTGCCAGAGACAGCTTGACATGGGCATCCTTTGGCCTTCTCACCGCCCCTGCTAACCCAGCCCTGATAAATAAGCCAGCTAATTGAATTAATAAACAACTCTTTCTTTCTTTCTTTCTTTCTTTTTATTTTTTATAGCCAGCTGGCATGCAATCAAATGTGTGATAAATTATCTGTCACTGCTTTAACCGCAGCAGAGGGAAAGTGGAAAAATTCGCCACTTCAACCCTCTCTCGCTGCTCCCAACCCTCCTGCTCAGTTTGCTTAGCTATAAGATTTTCCCCCTCCTTGGTCTTCTCACTTTGGCTGGGGTCCAGGACAGAGTCACTGTGGATGGAGAAATGTACTTGGCTGCCCTGATGATGGATCCCTGAGCCCCAGCCCTGTGGAGGGATGCTGAAATTCCATGCCGGCCTGTGGGAAAGCGAGATCGGTGTGCTGCCTTGGCAGGGGAGGCTCGGTTCTGAGCCTGTGGCTTAAGCCCAAAGATTCTCATTAAGATTGGAGGGTGTGATGTGGTTCACGAACCAAGTGTTGTGATGTCTGCTTTTTGGGGGCCCCACCTCTAATGCCAAACAGCTTGGGGGCTTTTCTGGAATGAATGCTTACCAGAGTCTTAGGGAATGTAAGTGGCAGCATGATGCGCTGGTCCATTCTTCATCCGTTTTTACACCTGAGCAACTTTCTTCTGTGTCTTTTCTTTGTAGCCTAAGACCTGATTTCAAGTCACTCTCGTGAAAGATACTGGTTTTGACACGGTGTTCTTCGGGGTTGTTCAGCAGAATCATGCCCTATAAAAGGCCTGGACAGTTCAAGAAGACTTTCCGTCATTTGTGTTTCTGCTGGTCCCTAATGCAGTTTCTCAAGGCCCCCAAAATAAACAGCCACCGTCAGGATAAACCAGCACATGGACAGACATCATTAGGTTCTTCTGTGTCCTCTCGCTGTGTCTTAGGAGGGTCACCGGCATTGGGAAGCATCTGGATTGTATGTCCACCACCATTCTCTTAGAAGCACTTTCATTTTAGGATGTTGCATTGGGTCATAATACACAAATCATTCACAGGGAACAATCCGGAACTGGCAACAGATCTAGGCTGGGTAAATGCAAGGGTTCTTGATCTGTCTGATTCCTGGGCTTCCCAGTATGAACACTTCAAGGAGCTTTTTATTGGCTCTACAGAGCAGAACCTTAGCCCACAACCCTTAGATAAGGCTGTTTGGAAATGGGATGATAGTCTTTCAGGAAAAGAGAGCTTTATGGCTAAACTTCATGTCTTTGGTAAAGTCAGACCTTGACCATTATCAAGGCAAAACTGGGGACTGTGCTCCTTGTTAATATTTGATTATGTTCTTATACCAGAATGTTTTCTGCAGGTCTTTTGGCTGCTTTCATGGCATTTTCAGTCCTGGCAGTGCTCGGCCTCTCTGTGGATCCAACAGCTTCTTAATGTGGGTGGGGGCAGGATGGTGGAAAGAGGAATTAAAGTAATTCTGAACCCACAATGTGAAGTATTGTGCTTGTGAAACTCCAGGACATTCACACCTCTGTGGAACAGTAACTGGCTGCCCTGAAGAATGCACTTGAACTCCACAGGACAAAATCCAAAAATTTCAATAAGGGTCCTGTTTAAGGGGCCATAGGAAAATCTCAGAGCAGAATTCTGCATTAGTTTTGGGACCTGGTCATGTGCTATGGTACCTTCCCCCACTCCTTTCCTCCTTCTTCATCACACACACACACACACACACACACACACACCATGTCTCAGGCCTCATGCTTTGTTCCAATTCCTTGGTCATGAGGCAGATCCAGTGGTGGAGGGAGACAGATAGTGATAGTGTCAAGGAGCATATTAATGATCGTGTCAGAAGACAGGAGATAGCCACCTTGTAGGAAGCTTCACTACCTCCCATTTTATATGCTTTTTTCACCAGCCCTTTCAAAGAAAATGAGCAACATCACATGAAACAACAACAAAAAAAATGTTAAATTTTGCTTTGACATATACTTGTATTTGTTTTACAGAATATCTGAGAGGAGAAAAGAAGTAAGGGGAAGTTATGCAGTTGCTTTGATTTCCATATTTTCAGGCCCCCCTCTTGAAATTCTCTATAGACAGAAGCCACAGTGACAATGTCAGCCACCCTTATTGACTAAATCAATGTTGTGTCTATCTACTAAACAGGTTTATGAGAATGCTAATTGGAATGTCTGGATTGGAGTTGATTATTTGAAAGTAGAAGGGTTATATTTACGGCCTAATGTAGGTTCCATCATTATGACTTTCCTACAGAGAAGTGGAGTATATACTTCTCCTACGTGCAGGCCAAATTCCAGGTGCAAATCTAAAAAGCATCTGAGAGGAGAATGCCAGGGCTGGAGCTTTACATAGTTCCCTTTAAATATCTTCACAAGACCGGGATTATTTGAAAGATATCAGCACACAATCCAATAACCATTTGAAGAAACCACAGGAAAAAGACTGAGAGAAGTACCATAGCTGTTATCAGTAAAGGACAGTATGTCCTTGATAACACTCCCCCAAAGGTCTCAGGGTTTTCCCTTGCCTCTTAGGTTGGGAGATCCTCTAGGAGCCTCCATATCCAGCCAAGATGCTTGTGGGTATAACAAACTCTGCCCTGGTTCCCCCATGGCACAGTGGCTGACACTGTCACTGTAGCTCCTGACAAGAAGTAGGCCAACCCTGGAACACATTGACTCAATGCCACAGAAAATACACAGCACGGGGGCTGCTAACACTTTCAGATGTCATCTCTGTTTCTTATTTAATGTTCAAGATGCAGCTGAGTCCCAGAGTAGTTTCCAGGGTAACAGAGGAAGCCTGGAATGGCAGTCAGGAGTCAGGAATTCTAATTCACCTTCAACCTTGACCTTGGCACATGATCACAATAGCCTTTGATCTCACTGACCTTCAGTTTTCTATTCTGTGAAATAAATTGTAATAAACAAGTAAATTTTGGTCCAAAACTTTTCCAGTTACTAGAGCTGGTTGTTGTAGAAAAATAGCAGTGCTGTCATTATCACTGCCATTGTGAGCCAGAGTGAGCTGACGAATTTCAATAAGGGCAGGGAAAAAACTGTCACACCAAAGATATTTGGTTATTTACTTGGATTTTTATACCAGCCCATTTTAATACAATACAGTAGTCTCTTTCAAAGTAATAAGAATAAACAATTGATTGATAAATGCCATTTAGTCATGGTTTAGTTAATCTGGCTGTCAGGGTAGGGCACAGTTTCTCAATCTTGGCACTATTAACTGAGGTAGGTAATTCCTTATTGTGAAGGGCTGTCCTGTGCATTGCAGGATATTTGGCAGCATCTCTAGGTTCTACCTTAGAGTCCAGTATCTCATCCTCCAAGTTATGACAATAAAAAATGTCTCCAGATATTGCCAAGTGTCTGCTGGAGGTCAAAAATAACCATCAGTTGAGAACCACAGGAGTTAAACCATGACTAGAAGTCTCAGTTTGGGCCAGAGTTAAATATATATATGTATTATGTTGCAATCTAAAAATGCTAGTTTACCGCAGAGCCCCAGAAGTATCTAATTCAGATGAAAGCATGCTAACCTTGATCTAAATATCTACTAGAAATAACCCATTTAATCTGCAATGTCACAGCCCTCCCCTTCCCCTAGCCCCCCACAGGCAATGGGATCTACTAGATGTCAAGCTTTTTGGAAATAAGCAGTATCGTCTCTGATTTCTTACTGTGCACAGAGTAAGTGCTCAGTGAATGTATGGTGAACGAATGAGCAGCTTCCCCCAAACACCAGGGGCTGCAGGATAAGGAGCTGCCACGCTCAGCCAGTCATTTTAGATAATCTTTATCCTACAGGAGGAAATGAAGCAAGTGTTTGCCAGTTGGAAGGGTAGAAGGAATCTTTGGGAGGGACCCTGCCATTAGCCTAGCTGAAGTGGAGCCAGAGTAAAACTCTTTTCTGGTTAAAAAAAAAAAAATGTCATGGAACATTTAATGACCTACCTCAGTGCATCAGAGCCCAAGCTGCACATCACTCATGCTCCCCAAGAGCTTATAGGAGTGAACGATTCAGTTACTTTAAGTCTTCTGTATTCCTAAACTGGCATAGATTTTGGCAGCACTGGGTGTAGAAATCTCAGATGTGCATCTGACATGTTAATCTCTCTAAATGGTAGCCTCCCTGTTTTTCCTCCTGTACTTAACGAGTATGACTTTAAACTGCATTTGAAATGTCTCGCTCAGTTGTCCCGACAACACTATTTTTTTTAGAATAAACAGAATCCACCTCTATCTGTCACTAGCAACATAAGCACTGCATTGAGTTCGTGTTCATGTTTGATGTTTTATTGGTATTCTTTGAACCAGCTCTGAAAGTCAGAACAATATTAAATCTAAATTCACAAATCATTTAATACAATCATTAGTCTGATTCATGAGATTTGTGGATTTCAGCTGATATTAGTCTATAATCATTAAGTCCTAAAGTGATCACAATTGACTTAACAGAGGATGTTTGCCTCTTGCCTGGGTAGTTATGTTATTTACAAGGAAATCAACTAAGCTGGTGATCTTCTAGCCCTATCTCCACACTCCACTGGAGGTGTCTCCATTTTAAACTAGATCAGTCTTCCCAGCAGACCCATTCATTGAGCTGGAGTGGCAAGTGCTTTGGAAACACCACACCTTATTAGCACCTGGTTAAAGGTTCTCTGTGGTGGTACCCTGTTGATAATATACTTAATTAATTGACAACTCATATTACAGAGATGTGAATTTTGTGTCAGATCAAAAAGAAGCAAAGAGAAGTGGAAAGAATGCATTCAGAGGACTTACCATCTCTGCACATGAAACCAAGGCCCAAAATTAGGATTTAAAGAGGAGAGTGACTATTGTCTCAGATGGTAAATGAATACCAGTGTCATAAGTACCAGTGTGATCAGCATGGATCACGGATACACACTCCTAGACTCCAGATTTTTATCCTGTGTTACACGCTCTATCTCTAAGTGAAAAACTAAGACTAGTTTTAAAATTTTTAAAGCCTAGGATGATAAAAGAAAGAGATTTAAAAGAATGAGGACACACCCCTTTCCATCCACTTCCCCTCTGTTTTCATCTCACAGTCTTCCATATAAGAAAACCAAGGGAAGCAACATTGTGTATACACAGATTGAATTTTAGATTTTTAATAGATTGAACAAAAGCAACCTTAGATGTATTCTCTGTTGTTAGAATCTGATTTTAAAGACTTTTTTTCCCCTGTAGAGAAAATAGTTGGGACTGGTTGGAGGAGTATAATATTTTTGTTTGTTTGTGAATTTTAGTATATATACATTGAATTTTGGTATATATCCATCCTACTTCTAGAAAGGATTTTGAGCTACTAATTGATATAAGTCAATACAGTGCATTTAAAAATATAGTCCTCCCTAAATAGCAAATTTTACCCAACTGTAATAAGTTGACTACTGACAGTTGTCCTCTTTGGCAAAGCCTATAATATGTGGTGTCCCACCAAGGAAGCTTAATAATGATACACTTCCCATAGCGAATGGGTTTTGGAAGGAAATCAAGGGGTACTTTTGAGTAGAAGAAACGGAAGGGGAGGGAGTAGCAGGCATTGAAATAGTATCAAGCAAAGCAGCCTATCTCCTACTTTCAAAAGATCCCCACTCAGTGGATTTGGTCCCATCAGTTACAGTGCTGAGTTCATATAATGTGGACACATTGGAAAAAATGTCTCAATCGGTACCCAGAGCTGCAACATGCGCCTTGCAGAAGAAGCAGTCAGTAAATGCAGATAGCCCTTCCCCTGGTCAGAGGAGCTTCCCCTCTGTGAGTCCACAGCCTTAAACATGTTCTCTTAACATGATGCCATTTGGCCAGTCAGCCTGGATGCTGGGTGGAATATGTCACAGAAATGGGAGAGCTACTCCCCATTGCTTGCACTGCCATCACTATTTCCACTTGGCTTAGCAGCTGACACATTTGGTTAACCATTTTGTTAGCCTCTGGTTAACCACGCTTGGTTTGAAAACCTTACAGAAGCGGGGCAATGTCTATATACAATATTACTCATGTAAAAAACAAACCTGCAGGATGCAGTTCCTTCCTTATCTGCCACACCAAATTCAGACTTTCTCTTGCTGGCATTTGGTGAAAGGAAAAAAAAACACTTGTTAATACCTTTTGTTGATGAATTTATCTGGAAACCAGGGTGGAGTGAACCATTCCCTAAAAAGGGGAATTGAGCTTTTCTTGTGTTTGAAATACTTTGACTCAACCTTGTATTCACTTCTCTTTTACAATGAGCCCAATCATTCGTTATTAATTAACTAGTGGCCCGGTGCACGAAATTCATGCAATTAAAAGGGAATTAATTAGAGGAAATATTTTAATATTGCTATTTGCCCTTTCTCTATAATAAAAGTGTCAGAGATGAAAGAAAATTAGTAAAATGTATATGAAAATCTTCCTCCTGTCAGAGTCTGGGGCACACCGCAGGACCCAGAGTCAAGTCCCCGCTCACCTGCATGCACCTCGAAATCGTGTGAGACCCAGACTTGGCTGGCCCCGCCCCCATTGGGGGAGATCCAGACCCAGCTGGCCCCACCGCTGTCAAGCCCCACCAGGCTGGGGGTACAGCCTCAAGTCCCCCGTCAAGCCCCACTGGGCCGAGGGCATGGCCTCAAGTCCCCCAGCCTGGTGCCGGGGCCAGGGGTGCAGCCTGAAGTCCCCCAGTCTGGTGCCAGGGTGGGAGGCGCAGCCTGAGGTCCCTCGTCAAGCACCACCGGGGGGGGGGGGGGGCACAGCCTCAGGTCCCTGCTGATTGCTCATTATGGCTCATTATGGTAACCCTGCCTCCGCTGTGGGCGCAGCCATCTTGTGACGGTGTGATGGAGTGAGAGTCTATTTGCATCTTACCTCTTTATTGATAGGATAAGTACAATATCTGAGCCTGTGGGTAGAGCATGTTTTTTTCACCTCCAGCTAGAGCTGACTTGCTTTTCAAATTTTTTCTCTTCTCCTGCATGTCTTCTTCCCTTCCCTCTGTCCCTTGCTTTTTCCCTTCCTTCTTTCCTTCTCCACCATGCTCTTTATTACCCACCATCTGTCTTCTAACTAGGCAAGCTGTCAGACTGCACCACAACCAACATCTTCTTCACATCTCTGCTCCTCACTGGCTCCCACACAGGTGACTTAACCTTTCTGCACAGGAATTTTCTGCATCTCTGAAACATGGGGAATGGTCTTCATCACCTGCTTCAGACTCTTACTACCTGCCAAGCACTTTGCTCTCTCTAGAAGGCAGGTACTGATTTAGGGCAAGCTGCTATATTCTTGTCAGTTCCTGGTGAGCAGTTGCTTTAGAGAAATCTGGAGACAGAAAAGAAATTGCTGAAGCTGAAAAAGAAGACAGATCATGAAATGATATCTTAAGCTTGTTAGGAGATAAATTCTCAGACAGGCCATTTTCAATTAATAAATCAACCCAAAAGCTTTCTGTTTGGCATTTTTAGAATGGTACTCAGTTGTGACAATGTGATTTAAAGAAATGGTTGCACATTCCCCGCCTCCCGCCCCCATCACTTACGTTGTAGGCAGTTAAACTGTAGGTTTAGACCTCTGGCTTATTGAATTATACACCATGGAGACAATAGAAACTGAGAGGTTAAAAGACAGCTTGGCCATGGCCTGTAATTCCACTCTGAAAAATGTGCCAAATAGTTAATGTATTCTGTTGGTCATACCTCCTGAAACAAAAAGGGGAAACTTCAGAGAGAACTCTGAAACTAGAAAAGAGGAGAGAGTATTTGACATTCTTCATTGCCCAGTTATTAACCAAATTTTTAAAACACGTGTGAGAACCAACATCAGCTCAGAAAGAAGTTGTTACTCATTTTTCAGTTGAAATGCTCTGCACCGTCATCTCCTTGGGCACGATTCAAACATTTTCCTTTCTCTACACAAGCTTCCAGATTCTTCAAAAATTATAAGTGGCTCCTCTTGGAAATGTCTTAAATGTAGACATGCAGGATTTTTTTAAAAAGGTTTTGTTCTGGCTTTCCCAAGCACAGCTTTATTCTCTCTGTGTGGTTGGCCTCCAATCCCGAAGAGAGTGCTGTTGATAGAAGCTTTTATTAATGGCGAGGCTCCTCCATCACAGGTTTTTCCTGCTCAGTGAGACCAGCCAGCTCACAAGTGGCATCGGGGTTCTCAGTGTGCTGAGAGCCCAGGGACTATTTATAGATGTGCTGTTTGTGCTCTCACACAGCTGCTGAGTTGAACTCCATATAATCCAGCCTGTTCCCAGCAGACCTGGAGCTCTTCTCTCACGGGACCACAGAACCATCACAGCAAGTAGAGTTGGCTATTGGTCCAATGACTTGGGGCCACTGACACCAGCAAAGCCCAAACAAGAAGTTAGGCAGCACTTCAGAATTAGAGTTCATTACAATCTCTCTCTCTCTCCCTTCCCCAGAACCCCTCCCTTCTCCCTCCTAATGTGTTGATACACTTTGGGAGACTCAGGCAGGGGTCATATACAGAGGCAAAGGGGGCCATGGGGAAGCAGACTGTACCATTACCATTTAATCAGGAGAAAACCAGAACTGGATACACACACACACAGCATGCTAGACAGACTGGGATAGAGATACCAAGGGACAGGACAACTTACACTTCAGACAGTCCACTACCCACAGGTAGAGAGAATCCCCTGTAGATTCCTTTTTCTTGAGTAAGTTCAAGGCTCCCTTGGCCAGACACCTAATGTCTCTAACAGAGACACAGAGACACACATCCTGCTATCTCCCAACAACTGGAGCAAAGCTGGAAGGCGACCACATAGACCAGCTGTCCTGGCCAGGTCTCCTGGGACCAGGCAGAGGTGTATCCAGGAAGGTCTTCTTCCAGTCCCCTGAGGGCCTTTTAGTCAGACTTTCAGATCCAGAATTTTGAGCATCTGTGTTCTGAGAGGTGTCCCCCAGGGGTAGAGCGGGTTTCAGGGAGGGAAAGCAGTGCCAACTAAACACAGCTGCCCTCAGAACTTGTGGGGAAGGACCCATTGGAGGACCCAGTGACGTGGTGGTGCCTGGCTGCTCTACCTGAACAGGGCACTGCTGAGACAGGGTCCTGCCTCAGGCACGACAGTGGCATTGTCCATCACGATGGTCACCAAGGACTGCTATGCGTTGAAAGGGGTACAATTTATGTAGCTAAAGCTGACCGCTGTCCATCTTGTCTGAGATGATGGGAAATATAGCCATCGCTTTTTATTGCACCACTTTTTGCCAAATAATTAGGTCACCCAACTCAGGAAAGGTCCTGGGATGCACATGAGGAGCAAAGTTTGCTATGGGAACTTGAACTCTGAGTTTCCTGACTTCTGTGCAATTAAAATCCCAAACTTAATGTTGCATTAACATGGATTTTCCATAGTGACTTATAAATGCAAAGTTCTGTGTTTCATATGTATATTTCTAACATATGTTACTGCCTATGTTTCTGATTAAAAGCTCGTCCAAAATAAAATAACAAAGGATTACTTTTTTCCAATAGAACTTGCTTCTTCTATAAAAGCTGGAAATAAGCCCTCACCTAAAATTACCCAGGCTTGCAGGTGCTGGGTTTTGGGGGGTGAGACGTGTTTGCTAGCAAGACAAAGGGCATTATTCTCCCTGCAACCACCACCAGAAGGTGTAGTTTTCTGTGGAGAAAATTATAGGCCTGAGCTTCAAAGACGTTCCATGGTTAGGCACCACTCCTGGAGACTGGCAGGCGGCAGGCAGGCAGGCGATCAACAAATATTTATTCTAAGCCACTGTGTATTCAGCACCTTTAAAATTGCCAGGGAAACCAGCCAGAAGGATATAATATCTGCCTGGGCCAAGCTAGTACCTGAAGCCATGCCTTAGAGCTTAAGGAGTTCCATGACCAGACAGGAACAGGGGACCCTAAAACTATGAATGCTGGCAATATCTCACCTGGGTATGGAGATATTGGTAGAATAAATAAAAAACTAGACCCAAGAAAAGGTTCCAACTAAAAGCTGATATTTTATGGGTGCATGGGTGCTAGCACCCTAATTCTTTCCTTTTAGATCTCCCTTAACAGACACCCAGGTGGCACTCCCCCCCACTTATACACACACACACACACACACACACACACACACACACACAAACAGTATCACCACCACCATCAGTTGAACCACTGGATGGATCAATTTATCAAAATTTTTAAAAATATAATGAATACTTTTTAGAAGTAATCAGACCAGCATGCCAATATGTATGAATGCAGAATGTTCATCCCAGTGTAGTTGCAGAGGGAAAAGTGGTAACAGTGTCTATGCCCATCAATTGAAAACTGGGATTCTCCCATAGAGAAAATCCAATACCTATTAGATGTGATACTGAGGTCTCTGGGGTGGGAGGCCGGGATGCGGGGACATGGACTTAACGTAGTGCACATCAGAGCCGGTGCAGAGGCGAACAGGACTCACTCACTGTTGCTTTAAGTTCTCTAATCTAGTTTCCTTGATGCAGCTGCAAAGTCACATCAGCTGTTTGGACGCGTGCATCAATCACAGAATGTGGCTTTACAGAGTCACATGAAATCCCGGCATCCTCTCTTACGAGTATGTACATAATTGGCAAGCTCTGTCTTCCCTGAGCTGCCTTTGGACCTGCCAATGTTTGTTGTGTATTGTTTGGTTGTTTTTTCGAACCAAGCACAGGATGTTACACTAATCCCCATTAAATATGTCTGATTAGATTAGATTAGATTAGATTAGATTAGATTAGATTAGATTAGATACTAGTCTGCCCCAAATCTTTCTGGGTGCTGATTCTTCATCTGGTATGCTTAACTATCTCTACTAGCTTTGTATCATACAAGTTGATGGCTATGGCTTCTGCATTTTCTCTTTAGTTCTAAGCCAGCAGGAAGATGATAGAATCGTAGGAAAAGTGGTACCTCAACAGTTCTAATTTAAGCAAGGAAAAGAATTCCAGGTTAGATTCCCTCTCCCATTGTCTACCTGTGGCCATAGCTTCTAAAATAAGGTAAAGCAGGCCCAAGTGCTCGGTGATACGTTCAACTTTGGTGGCAAAGAGCAAAACAAACCCCACAGACAAAGCGCAGCAATTTCTTTGCCAACCACTTCTGTATTAATAGCTAAGACATATATGAATTACAGTTCTGCAAGAGTGAGCCTTCAATTTATTCTTGTTAAATGAAGACACGAATGAATGCACACTGAGAGAATTGTTTTATTTCAGATACCACGTCCCTTCATCTCTTTGACTCAGTGACTGTCTTTTTTGATTCAGCAGGATGTTGAGCATTGTAAGAGGCTGTACATTTTAGTGATTTTCAGAACCAACTCTGTTCTGAGAGCAGGTGCCAGTCTTTCTTCTAATAAAAAACAGCGTTAGATATTTGGATAAGTAAACCACTTGGCCCTATGTGTCTTAATCTGTCTATCAAAATGAGGACAGGATTCTGAGCTCCTAATTGCATCAGAAAGAAGATCTGTGTTAATGTCAGCTAAGAGGTAGGAATCTATTGGCGACGTGAGTTGTATGGATGTATAAAATAAAGAAGGAAGTCATCGTTTCAAAGAACTTCTGAAGAACAGGAGGCTTGGAGTGAGAAGTCTTGGTTTAGAAGTCTGGCTCTACCACCTTGATTCCTCCTCTAGGAAGTGAGGAAACATGGGATAAAAAACTTTATTAACCAAAAGGACATTCAGAGTAATCCGTGGGACAGAGTAGAATTGTGTGTGGGTGGAGGATAACACAAGCTTTTTATGAAAAGTAAAATATTGAGATCTTAAAAAACTTTTCTTAGCAAGCTCCATTCATGGTATGAGCCCTATACAGTTATACCATTTTTTATCTTTTATACTGTATTTTTACTGTACCTTTTTATGTTTAGATATAAATAGGTCCATTGTATACAACTGCCTACAGTATTCAGCATAGTAACACTCTGTACAGATTTGTAGCCTACAACAATAGGCTATACCATATAGTAAAGTTTAATAGGCTAAACCATCTAGGTTTGTATAAATGCTCTCTACAGTGTTCACACAATGAAATCACCGTAAGGACACTCTTCTCAGAATGTATCCACATCATTAAGTGACACATGAATATACTTAAATTGTGAAACCATCAGAACTGAGTTACATCACCAAAATTTTGAAAGGAGCACATTTTATTCTAAATGAGTAAGCTAGGTATGATTTTAGTTAATTATCTTAATAATGATCCTGAAATAAATGTGGAGTTTAAGATCCACTATGCTGTCAGGGTGATGCGATCATACTCAGTGGACATCCTGAAGCCCAGATGTGAACCTGGGCATTAAAACTGTTGTTACCATGGCAACATGAAGCTCCAAGTTTATGTAACTGTCCCAGAGCACCATGGGACTGTTCTCTTTCTGCCTACTCAATCTTGAGTAGCTTACTCAAGATTGGGAAGCATTTTGCGATTCAGACTAGTCATGTATCATTATAAAATTCAGTGGATAAATATTAGGCTGTTTTATTTTTTTCTCACTAATTCAGAGACTTAGTTTCAGAAATCCTTGATACCCAGAGTAAGTGAGTAGTCATTGACATGCCCGTGCACCTCCAGTGGAGGTTCTGGTCTCACATCATTGACCAGCTATGTTGGGGGAAAGGGGGAGAGAAAGCAAGAAGAAATCACATGTACAACAATACCTTAGGGAAGCCACTGAGAGCAATTCTTTTGCAAAAGGAATTACAAATACAGATTTTGTCCTATTTTTATATAGGCAGCCTCTCTTCCTTGTGGTCAACTCAGTAACACTACATTTTGATATTAACATCTTTTTTTCTGGAACTTAAGCCAAAAGCCATTTTTAATTAAAACCTTTCTAGAAACAATGCTCCCACCTCCCCCACCCCCACCGAAATGAATTTCAAATGTTGAATTCGTCTTGGCTTTCAGTCTGTGAAGCATAAGCAATGGGCCTCACTGAAGATGGAGGAGAAAGGTCTCTGCAGCTTTACAAATGTTTCTAATTGGCAAGAGCGAGTTGTTAATGGAAGATAAACCGCCTGGGGCAGACATGGGTGGGCGTGTCATGTGCGGGTTGCTCACGCAGGCCCACCTGCATGTACCCATGTGGCCGTAATGACGAGAGCGTGTACCTGGGCTTCCCACAATGTGCCGTGATGCAAAGCTGAGCTAAGCTGGAGATGAGAAAGGGGCTGGGGCTGAGGCTGAGCTCTCATGGCAGTGGCCAAGCACAGTATGGGAGGAGATAGAGGGCTGGTTTCTGATCAGGACTCAGATCCCAGGCAGCAGGCCCACCCTCCCACCCGGATCAGTGAATAAGGGGTTTGTAAAATACACAGAGAATGAAAATGACCCCTCTGACTGAAACCAGCTGTGTCAGGCTTCTCGCTGTCTCTCCTGATTTGCTCTCTCACATAAATGGATGTGGTAGAGAACCATAGAAAGTAAACAGAACCATTTTTTTTTTCTTTCTTGCAGTCACACCTCAGTAATAGCCCTGGTTTTTATAGCTGAAAAATATATGTTTATTTGCTCATTAATTTCCCTCTCTCTTTCCCTTGCCTTTTCTTGGCATTGGGTAGAATGTTATTTAAAACAAGACACAGTTCAGCTTCAAAAAGAAAAATCATTCTGCAGAATACAGCTTGGACTCGTTTACCATTCATTTATCATCCCTAAGCGAGTAGGGTACAGATATCTGTATTTGGTGTATTTTAATGATTTCCAGCGCAGTGACTCTTGTTGGCACCAGGATACAGGGGAGCAGTGGGCTCTTTAAGGACTTTGAGCAGTGCCTCAGACTGTTTAGAAAGGGCATGGAGAAGATTAAATGTGGCATATGCAGAGCAGCTCGATGATCACTTATCTTCACTGCTTTCCTTCAGAGGTGAAGGCTGGTGCTTGGAGGATAGACTCGACCCAAAGTCCTGAGATTCTCTGCGGGGGCGGGGTGGGGGGTGTGGTGGGGGAGGGCGGGGGTGCTTGGAAACCTTTAGTTTTTTTCTCCTTTGCTTTGAAAAAGCTTTGGTTTTTATGTGTCTCCCATTTCCTTCATGTAGTGGGCAAATAAATAATGATATGCCTAACTCAGTGCCCAGTAAATATTTGTTGAGTGAATAATTAAATGGAATGTTATAAGCTTGACTAGGATTATTGTCTTGGCGTGAAACATGCAAGAATAGACTTGAGGCAATCAAGTAATTTCCCTTAACAGCACAAGCTAATTATTTGAGAGATGAAGATCTGGTGCATAGTATTTATTTGTCAGGCTCCATTTGCTCCTAATTAAAGGTGGAAGAGTTGTTTGTAGCATTGAAGGGATGACATAGTGACCCACTCCTACATATCTTTTCAATTTTCCAGGCCACTTTTTCAGGGAGAATATATCAAGATGAGGGTAATGTGCATTCTTTTGTTTATTTATGTTTTCTTTCATTTCTGTTATCATTCTTTGAAGGGCAGGCAGGGTGTGGAGCGGGGAGTCCTTTGACAGTGTACTTTGACAGCCCAGCTGCCTGCATGATCCATAGTTGACTCTGCTCACCTTCGTTGACTAATACACTCGTCCTCCCATAAAAATACCACTTGCTGTGATCCAAGTTGAAAATGCCACAGCAGCATCATAAACCTCAGGAAGTTTCATTCATTCCAAAAATATGAACTCAGAGCCTAATGTGCATAAGGCTCTGTGCTAACGCTGTGGATTTAGCACTGAGCAAACTGCACCATGGTTCCTGCCCTCATGAAGCTTACAATCTGGAATGGCTGACAGATATTCTTAATTGAATAATCATTCTCAAAATCATAACCTGAATTTTAAAAAGGAGAATATAGCTCTACTGCACCATGTAACAACAGGGTCTGATTTATACCAGGAGACCAGGTAGAATTTACTAAGGAGGAGTCTGGAGCTGAGAGCCATAGAATGTCTGAAGAAAGGGAAAGAGCATCCCAGGCAAGAAGACTATCAAATGCAAAGGCCTGTGTGGCCTGTGTGGGAAGAGCAAGGGCTGATGGGAAGGCAGAGCCACACACTATAGTGCCTGTGCATAGGTCACATCAAGGACTTTGACATTCATCCCATGAGCATTAGAAAGACATAGAAGTGTCATATGTCCAAGGGTTATAGAGTGAGGGCAGGGAGAGGAGACCTTATCAGATCTGTGTTGTGAGGGGGAAATATAAGAATACACTCATTCTTCACAAGCATAACAAGGGAGGTGATCATACTGCGCCCTAGATAATCCTTTGTTGCATCTGAGCTTCCTGGAAATTCTTACCTTCCCACTGCCAAGTTTCAGAAGGACTGTATCTTGATCTCCAGTTGTGTGCCGGGGAACACACGCACAGCCTACTGCTAACCATGCAGCAAAGGCGTCTCCTCATGCCAACTTGTCTATCCCCTTCTCTTATTTCTGCCTTTCCTTTTGATGTGGGGGGTGGTGGGGGGTGGCGTAGCACAGTTTATTCCTGTTTTTGGCAAAGTGTGCATGGCATGACTTCTGGCACCTTCTCTCCCCTCTAGTGGTGTGAGCTTGGCACATGGCTTAGCTTCTCTTTTAGCCTTGCAGAGTTGTTCTGAGGATTAGTTGAGTTAATACTTGTAAAAGACAGAAAGGAGTGGCATGTAGTAAGTACTCAATTAATGCCAGCCATTATGACTAGTAGATAGGTGTCAAAGATAGAGTGTTAAAGTGAAAAAAACACAAGATACAAAACTACGTATCATAAGAAGGGCTTGCACTAGTGCATTCTTATAAGTTCCAAGGAAATGTCTGAGGATACACGGTGGTTACTTCTGATTAATAGGACTGGGGCTTAGAGAACGGTAGGCAGGTGCCTTTATTTTTTCATCTCGTATTCTTGTAATAGTTGATTTTTTTTTAACTGTGCAACTATATATTTATCTAATAATAAAGTCACAAAGAATAGTTTAGAAACTCCATTAATATTATTTAATATGTCAATTTTAAAGAAAAACAATTATTTCATTATAATCTCTTTTCATGATTTTATTCACTGTTAAGTTTGGAGATATCATTTAGAAACTTGTCTTGGGGTATAAAATATATATATATATATATATATATATATATATATATATATATATATATATATATATCTGCAGTCCAGCAATTAATTCAATCTTCATTTCTTTTGCTTATGCTATGTTCAACCACAGCTTATAAAATCACATGTTATATATGCATAACCCATGAACACAAGACAACAGTGCAGTGAAGGCCTGGGGAGGGGGCAGGAGCAGGGTGGAGGGGTCAGTGGGGGAAAAGAGAGGACATCTGTAATACTTTCAACAGTAAAGATAAATAAATAAATATATATATATATTTGCATGCTTCATGATACCACTGGTGTGAAGTGATTCTCCGTGTTCCTCCATCTACATGTGCATACAGAGAGTTGTCGGGAATGCTGTTCTCACACAAAATATAAACAATGCATTTGGTTCACTTGTTGCTGACTTCATTGTACTTTTAAGCATTGCTTAAATGTTTTATAATGAGCATTTTTATTAAAACAATGACATCATTTCTAAAAATTGGAGGTGAGGAGTATTAGTTCACTTCATTCATTAGTAGCAAACACAGTATCCAGCATCTAATCTTTCCTAGGAATTCAGGAAACAACTTCTTCAGGATTTCCATGATCAAGGTCCATAGCTATTGCTCAGGAAAGAGGAGGCAAGTGGGCCCAGTAGTTACTGAATGAGGATGTAGATGTTTTCAATAACTAACAGATAGGTCTGCCAAGCCCCACCCCCTTTCTTTTTTTAAGCGGAGGTTCTTTATGTTTAAGTAAAGACATTGGTGGATAGAATTGGTATTTATCAATAGTTTACTCTGACCAGTTGAGAATCATTAATTTTGTACAGGGCTGCAACGTGGTTACTTTGATCATTTAGATACAACTCTGACTCTTCTTTTTCCACAGTGCTCACACCCCACTGTTATCAATCAGATAAGAACACAAATCAGGAGAGAACTTTAGCTCCCTAGTAAATACCTTACGAAGCCAATGTGAGCTTGCCAACTAGATTGTCATCTCTGCAGAAGACACATTTCCAAGCAGTCACTGTATTATACAGTACTTAGCACGCGGGGCCCCTCAGGATATGATGATAAATGTCTGTATAGAAGAAATAACAACTTTCAAGAAACTGCAACGAAGCTGATTACCAACTGATTTTTTAAATCAGGGCCAGGAAATGATGGTCCATGGGCCAAGTCTGTCCCGTGACTTAATTTGCACAGCACAGGAGCTAACAATGGCTTTTGCATTTTTTTAAATTAATTTAAAAAATCAAAAGTAGTAAAGCATTTCAGGTCAGGTGAAAATCCTTTGAAAGTCAAATTTCCTGTCCCTAACTAAAGTTGTACTGGAAACACAACAGGATCATTCATTTACATACCTTCTACAGCTGCATTTGCACTCAAAGGGTGGAGTTGAGTCTTATGACAGGAGACCCTAAGGCATAAAGATGAAAATATTTGCTTTCTGACTCCCTTTAGAAAAAGTTGGATGAGCCCTGCTTACTCGAGTGCATGTCTGTTTGCTGGTGAATAGATAATGCTTTTGTGTTAGACACAGACCTGTTGATGTGGCATCAGAGAAGCTGTAATCTTCGACTTTCCTCACTTCCTTCCGGAGTCAAAAGATAGTTACTGTGTGACTACGGAGGGACTGTGAGTTACTAGTACATCATGGTAACAAATGGAAAAGACCTACATATCGCCTCCAAAAGTGATGGATTATAATCTAATTTGAAACTTAAATAGCATTAGTAGTTCCTATATTTCAAAATGTGTAGTTACTTCCTTTCTGTGTCTGAGAAATCTTTTGAAAAGCAAAAACCTTTTATTCCTGTGACTTTTACAAAATGCAGAGCCATATCAGCTGGGCCCTGTGCTCAGTGGCATTATCATAGTGAATGGTTTTAATTGGTTTTTACTTGTATTTGGCTGTCAATAGGATATGATAAACATATGCACAACGGGAAATATGTTTCAGTAGAATGTCTAAATCTTGATAGGGTATCCTGCTCATTTGCTGTGAAATGGTCATTAATGACTGGCATTGGCCCTCCGACCTACCATATTATATATGAAAACATGAAATTAATGTAAAAGTCAAACTGCTACCAGTGAAACAGTGTTACCACTAGCACCATAAAATATTACCGAACTGGAAACACAGTCATTTTGATTCAGAATCCCCACTGTGTACATGACTGACCTCAACTGTCCCCTCTTGTTTTGTTGTTTCAGAGGCTGAAGGCCGCGTTGACTCACCACCCTGCTGCCATGTCAAATGGGAATATGAACACCATGGGACACATGATGGAAATGATGGGCTCCCGGCAGGACCAGACGCCGCACCATCACATGCACTCCCACCCGCATCAGCACCAGACACTGCCAGCCCATCACCCCTATCCCCACCAGCACCAGCACCCAGCTCACCACCCCCATCCTCAGCCTCATCACCAGCAGAACCACCCGCATCATCACTCCCACTCCCACCTTCATGCACACCCAGCACATCACCAAACCTCGCCACACCCACCCCTGCACTCCGGCAACCAAGCACAGGTAGACCCTTTATGTGATCTCTTCCCCCTTCCTATTAACAGTACAAGCTCTAATGGGGGGTCATGGGCAGCAGCTTTGTTTGACCAGCCCCGATGTTCTGTCTGACACTCTGGGGAGCTTTGTTCATTTCCTAGGAGGTAATGGTTACCCATAAAATACTACCAGATCATAGTTTCTATAAATAATACAGTAAATTTTAGCTCTAAACTCCAGCGACAAATGTAAACTTCAAGTTCTCCAAAATCTCTTTCTGCAGTGTGTTACGAAGTTAACCCTAAAAATGTATTATCAATGTGAAGAGTAGGAAGAATTTAAGCATGTGAAGAAAGGTGTGGATAAAGAATGAGAAAAATAGGTTAATGATAACTATGGTTCTAGCTACAGTGCTTCAAAACATTATAAAGACTCCATTTTGTCTCCTGTAAAATGGAAGTTAAATACAATGGGCAATATTCTAAATAACATTACATGCTAAAAATCTAAAGAGTAACAATTCCAGGCAGACAAAGAGGCTCGGTAATGGATGTCGGGGCATAAGGTGCTGTGTAAATGGTGAAGAAAGGTGAGTCATCCCGCCCACTGTGAAATGCGTTGGAGGAGCGGACAGAGAGCCAAGCTCTGTAGATCATCAGTTCAAGAGAAGGGCCAAGTCCCAGGGGGTGGGAGTCACCAGGAGTGGCTAGAAAGGAAGCCAGCATTTAGACTCAACTGAAAGAGAGTTGGGGGACCAGGCAGACATTATGTCACCCAGGCCAACAGGAGAGGCGGGTCCGTGTACCCAAGTGAGTTTTAGTAAGTGGATGAGGGGCATGTTCGGAGCATGGCTAGCCCTAGACACTTTGGATCTTCAAGCAGGATGACCTTTGGCAGTCCCCTCCACCCATTCCACTCTGCCAGCTTCCAAGCAGCTGGGTCAGAATGGTGTCCGAAGCTTAGGACCGCCAAGTAACACTTATTCATCGTCTGCCTCTGGACCTCACACCGGGCAGCTTCTTGAGCTCTTGGATCCCCTTCCCTAACACACACCAAACCTGGACAGCCATCCACATGGCTGGGTCATCCACAAGCTATTCAGTAGATACGCTGATTTGCTAGATAAGCTTACTTTTGCAAAGGTTCTTAGAGGTGTTCAACATAGCAAATGACAGTGCAGGCTTTGGAGAAAACTTCCATTCTTTGCCCACTTTACTTCCTCCTCTGGTGGAAGTGGTCAAATTAACCTCCCTAAGCCTCAGTCTTTCCATCTGCCAAATGGGGTAATAATAGACTAAGCTTATAGAGTCTTAGGAGCATTAAGTAAGCAAATGTCTGCAAAGCCCTTAGCATGGTTTTCATTACATGTTGGCCATGATTACTTCTAAAGCCAAGGAATGTGATAGAAGTTGAGCAAGAGCATAGCAATGAAATACTATCCAAAACACCTTTATAGTCAAATGCCCTAGTGGGGCATGTATTTAGAAGGGAGAAAGAAAACTGTAAGGTCAAAAATAGGCGAGGAGATTCACATGTGTACTTATTTTTTAAGGGGAAGGATAACATCAAATTTTGGTTGCCTTGGTGTACAGACAAGTTTAACAGTTCCATGAATATAAAAGCTGCTCATTAACTAATTACCAGTTAGCCAATTGCTCTCCATTTCAAGTAAGCTTATATAGGCCAATTATACTATATGCAGTTAGTTCATTGCTATTATAATTAGATGCACAAACAGTTGTTTTTTTATCCTATACTAAAAAGAAAAAATCCAAGTTGGTCTTGTTAAAATTTGAACAAGATCATTTAGATGGTATTAAAAATACCACTCTTAAACTTGGCTAATTTCTGAGAGCTTGTCGTATTGCTTAATTGTATGATTATTATCAGAATAGTAGGAATAAAAGTTTATTTGGGGTTTTGGTTTTTTTTAATCCTCACCCTCGGATATTTTTCCATTGATTTTATTTTTCTTTTCTTTTTTTTTTTTTTAGACTGACAGTGGAAGGGAGAGGAAGAGAGAGAGAGAGAGCAACAGCAATGTGAGAGAGACACATTGATTGGTTGCCTGCTGCATGTGCCCCAGAGTGGGAACCGCGCCTGCAACCCTGCAACTGAGATATGTGCTCTTGACCAGAATTAAACCTGCGACCCTTCAGTTCTCGGGCCAACGCTCAAGGAGTATGTGTCCTGGAAATCAAGTGATAATAAGATGGGGTGGTGAGCCCCACCACTGAGCCAAACCAACTAGGGCTGAAGATGATTTGGAAAAATTCTTTTTAAAATCACAATTCATTCTCTTTGATCAAAATTTTCAGAGCATCAATACCAACAGAAATCCATTTTTTAAAATAAAGTGATAGGTAACAATATTACCAGGGACACAAATCTGGCCTTAGGATTGAATTTGCAATTTCTCCTGGCTTTTTGTAATTCTCTTGAATTTCAGAGTCCTAGTGTCACTCCTTGGCCAGGAGAAATTTATCTTAATTGTAGCACTCCTTGAACCCTGAACCTGGACTGAATCTGAAGCCACCATATAACTTACCCCTTTGGGTGAAGCACAGGAAAAGTGTCAGAAGATGGCTGGCCCAAGTGGCTCAGTGGTTGAGCATTGACCCATGAACCAGACGGTCACAGTTTGATTCCCACTCAGGGCACATGCCAGGTTGCAGGCTCGATCCCCACTAGGAGGCAGCCCATCTATGATTCTCTCTCATCATTGATGTTTCTATCTCTCTCTCTCTCTCCCTCTCTCTGAAATCAACAAAAGCGTATTTTTTTTTAAAAGTGTCAAAGGATAAAGGTTGGTTAGAGTGGGAGAACATAGTATTGAAAAAAGATCCCTGCAGTGGAAATTAAAACCCAGTTTTGCCTACTTGAGAGTCTTATCTAGAGACCACTAATTCACAAAATGAAATGGTAAAGGCAGAAATAGCCAAGGTCATGAGTTCCCTCTAATGCTTTGCTTTGTGGTGATAGCTCAGAAGTTAACATCTGAAAGGACAAGAGCTAACCCTTTTCCAGTAACAAGGATCATGCCTTTTTATCCACTCAGGTGGGGTAATACCTTCAACAAGTTATTTCCTTATTCCTCTGTGATGGGGAGAAAAGGAATCAACAATAAAACATTTTAGAAAATGTCTTAGCTTTAAATAAAATTACCAAGAGGCAATCCAACCTCAAGCCCGAGCCTGATGCTTTCGCAGTTAGTCATACAACGTTTGATAGATTTTGGGATTGAAATATATCACCAGCAGTCAGCTGATGTCAACCAGTGGCCGTTATTAGCACAATTACAGTCATTCTGATTTATTTCAATCACAGGGTTAGAATGCGGTGGAAAAGGTTGCTGGAATTCACTTTTAAAACTTTTGCCTGTTATTTCAGCAGGTTAAATGTCCCTTGAAAAACAACTTTATAAGTATTACAGCCTTAAACTGGAGTGACTGAGAAATGGGGGGGGGGGGGGAGGAGAAACACCCTTTATTGAGAATGAAAAAGGGGAGTGAAGAAAGGGTTAGTGTCCAGAGACATAAAGAGTCTGTGGTAGAAATTTCACTGGGCACTGTGTATCAGCCTCATGGAGGGAATAAACCTGTATATGTGGGGGTCTCCCAAACCTTAGATGTGGCTGAGCCCCAAGCAGATCTTACAGGGACTCTATAAGCACAGTAAAACGTTTTAATAAAGTGCTTTGCCACTCCTCGGATTTCCTTATAATGGCTGTAAATGGGGAAGCACAACAGTCCCTCCCTGTCACACCACGCAGTGTATAAGAGGGCTCAGTGCTGCTCAGTGCCTACTTGTAAAGACCCTGCTGCCCAATTGCCTAGAAAGGCCTCCTCTGACTCCCTCCGCCTTAGTCACACCCTGAAACAGTGAACACAGGATTCCAACTGCTTTTGGGGGTTCACGGGATCTTCTGAGGGGAGTGACAGTGGGATGAGGTCCCAGAGCTGTGCCCTGGGAACAGAGTTTAACAGCATTAGGATGACAGGAGCTCCTGACCTGCCCAGACGGGGTTGTCCGCTGACGACAGCAGACTCTCCATATTGTGACACTAACCCTGACCTCTTGGTGCTCACATGCAGCCAGACACTGGCACTTTACCATTTTAAAACGTACCTTAAATAAAAGAGTTTTAGCACCTGAAGGAGGAGAAACAATGTGTCCCTCTGCCAGGGTTCAGCCAATGCCTGTAGGGGAAAATCTGTTTGACTATCTTTTCACAAGTCATCAGTTTATCTTGACAAAATATCATGCAAGATAGCTCAGTGGATGCTTTTGCTTTCTGTGAGCTCTAGAGCTGTCACTGTTTACTGCATTCTTAGAAAACCTGTTTGAGATGCTACTAAAGCCACTGACTGGGCTGCGCTTTGCACGTCAACCCCGGCTTGGGCGTCTGTTCCCTCCCCAACCTGTCATCCCTCCTTCTGCTTCCCAGCAGGTTTCACCAGCCACACAGCAGATGCAGCCAACCCAGACAATACAGCCGCCCCAGCCCACAGGGGGGCGCCGGCGAAGGGTGGTGGATGAGGATCCAGATGAGAGGAGGCGGAAATTTCTGGAACGGAACCGGGCCGCCGCCACCCGCTGCAGACAGAAGAGGAAGGTCTGGGTGATGTCACTGGAAAAGAAAGCTGAAGAACTCACCCAGACAAACATGCAGCTTCAGGTGCAGCCACTGTCCCTCTTCTCAGCCCTCAAAGGCCCTGTGTGCACATGGCACTTCCTGTCCCTGCAGCACTCGTTGCCCCGAGCAGTAACACCACACATCAGCCCACAGAGCAACAGGCTCCCTCCGCCAGCGTTATTCATTCGGGACACTGCAGAGCACAATAAGCCATTCAGTTTTCAGTCCGTCTGCCTGTAAAGCTCTAGGAGGGAGAACCTGCCCCATAAGTCACAGAGCTGGGAGCACGGGCTTCGAAGGGTCCCACTCTGTGTTACTTGCTGTGTTTACTCTCTCCAGCTCTCAGTTTCCTCATCTCTAAAATGGGAAAATAACCCCATAGAGTTGCTGGGAGGGATAAATGAACTAATGTGTGCAAAGCCATTTGCCCCATGCCTGGCACGTCATCAATTTTACACTTTTACAAAGTCGCCAGTGAGTGGTTGCTTTGGCTAACAGGATTATCTATATTTTTGTTTAAAGGAGGAAAGGGAGGTTCGTCTTTATTACTTAGCTCTATAAGAAGAGACATGTTTCTCTCTCATTTTCAAACTTGAGATTTTAATCTTGCACGGTTTGTTCCTTCCAGGGGTGGCTCCACTGGGGACATTTTAGAGGCCACTTCAGGAGCGTTTTGAGAGAAGAGTGGGGAATGCCGGGGCCAGGCTTCTCCCGCAGATGCGCGCTGTAGAAATGATGAGTTCAGGGCATTTGTTCTGACACAGAAAGCAGCACCCGGTTCACAGCAGGGAAAAAGCACTAAAGAGAGGTGACCAGCAGTCCAGGGGCAGTTCCATGGGTGATAGCCCAGCACGTCCAGGAGCTTAGAGATGGCTGAAGAGGAGGGAAGGAGAAGAAGGCTTCCCCAGCTGGGGAAGAGCTGTTTCTCAGAAGTTCATAGGTCACCTTCCGTTCCCATACCAGGTTCTCTGTGCATCCTTAGAAAGGAGCAATTAGGGTGCCAAATCCCCAAAGCCTTTGCATATACAGTTCCATGAATGGGAATGACCTTGGGGCATCCAATGTACAAGTTGAAAATATACAAAGAAAATTTGGGTGATACATGGACTGAATATCATAATTAATGGATGTTCACTCTTCCCCCTAAATGTATCATTCTTTGTGTGATAGACATAAGAACCTGAGAAACATGTAGAGCAGATATGAGGGAAATAAAACAATAATTATAATTATTCCTCCCAATATTTTATGCTATATGAAGGTGGGGGCTATGTCTCATTGCCTTCCCCCACCACCTACCTCCCCATTTCCAGCCTAGTGTCTCGTTAGCATGGTGAATTCTGAGTGTCTGCACTCAGCATCTGTTGAATAAGTGAATGCATTCCCTGTCTCTGGAGCGCCCCAAGCGCTGGCTGCCTGGCCACTTGGCAGGGATGCGTTTGAAGGGAGTGGAGCCACAGTGGGATGGCTGGACTTAGACACCTCGAGAGTCTCTCCAGCCTGCGAATCTGTAATTCTAGAACCTGGCAGGCACGGTAGCATGCGAGGAGGTAGAGCGTGGACAAACACTCTTAATACTCATAGTACTCATTTTTATTTTATGTGTATTGAAAAATGTCATTAGAACATCAAACCTTCAATTTCACAAACCCTATTGGTAAGGATGAGGCTAAATCATTACAAAATGAGTTAATTCGTACAAACATGTTAAGTAAATAAGAGTCCTGGTAGATGTGGACCTAGCAAATATTACAGCCATGGTGCCGCTCTGACCAACGGCTGGGAGGCCTTTAAATTTACTACCAGGTCTGAGGTCTGCAAGAAGACCGTGAAAATCTGCAGGGTTTCTGTCTTGACAATGTTGATTTTTGGGCTCGGTACTTCTCTGTTGTATCCTGTGTGTTGCACATGTTTTGCAGTATCCTTGATCTCTCCCACTGGATATCAGTAGCACCCTCTACCCCACCCCCCATTTGCGACAACCAAAAAGTCTCCAGGTGTTGCCAAATGTCCTCTGCGGGGGCAAAATCGTCCCGGGTTGAAACCACTGCCTTAGACGAAGGAGCCAGCTGGCATGGATCAGATGCCAACAAATGTTTAAATCAGTTTCCACTAAAATGAGTCCTTGCAGAATGACTCCAGGCATTGACTGTGGTCCTGGAGCATGAGAACACGGAGGGTCCCAGCAGAGAGCCAGGGAAAGTAAAGATGCCATGGACCTCGAGGCCAGATGTGTTCATGATTTGGCCAGATGCATGTAGATTATTGCTTTTACAAAACAGATAAGGTACATTTACCCTTTACGGACCCTAATCCATGAATTTTTACATTTCTTTAGGGCCAGCATGGCTAATAAAAAGAAATGTTAGAATTCTTGTCCCTGAAAATCAACCAACCAACAGGTACCAAGATTTGGGGTTGGTGAAGCAGTGCCCACGGAAGGGGCTGTCTCTGAAAAGCCTGCATTGTTGATGTTTTCCAGCCGCCGCTTGGTTCAGAGGGACAGAAACCACACCGTTGCCTTTTTCTGTGCTGGTGGGTGCTCTGCCCCACGCCTTGTGACGCCGGAGAGGGTAGCAGATCCCGCTACCTCTGAGTGACCCTTTCCCTCTCAGTGGACCTTTGTCAGAAGAAAAAGGTGTCTCTCTTGACGCTGGTTCAGTGAGCCAAATTTTAAGTAAACAGAAATGGAAGGTGCTAAGCAAACAAACTCCAGCCAAATGGAATATCCAAGGTCTGGATGGCCAGCTGCCACTTTTGAGTTGTTTTCCAGCATAGAACCTTCTAGTTAGGTTGCAGAGTTTCAGATTGGAAAAATCAGACCTAAGAAAACAAAGTCAAACTCCCAGACCTCATTTCCTTGCCTCCTGACACATCTCTACCCAAGAGGTCAGCGCAGGTATAGAATTGAGGAAGATGGGAGACACCACCCAATCTGACATTTTGTTTAGGGAGAAACTAAGGCTCAGGGGACGTGACAAGTCTTCCCACAAGTCACACAACCAGCCAGTAGCAGGATGAGGACCCAAGTAAGTCTTCTCTTGGCCTAATCCCTCTTGCTCTGTGACCTTTTATTCTAGAAATTTCTGAAACTAAAGATACCCACATTCTTTTCTCTGACAGAGTAGCTAAGATCAGCTCTAAATTCCTCAGCTGCTGATGTGGGGCTCCGTGAGTAGACTGTTTGTGTTCGATGCATGATATGGAAATCATCTGGTCACCCACTGAAATAATTGCTTTTCTCTTTTAGTACAGAGACACATGGCCTAAGTCGCTGCTGAAATTTTAGACACATGAGCCCAGGTTTGGGACTTGGCAAGAGAATAGGCCAGATGGGAACTGTTGCTTGACAAATTGAAAGTCCTTTGTTTCAGAATGAACCAAACCTGGCTTCGGCTAATCTACAAAAAGAAGTGGGGGAGGGGCTATTGCAGAGCCCATTTTGATTTGATTTGATTTTTTTGGCACAGACTACTGTTTGCATCAATAAGCATTCTGGGTTTATCATATTAACAGAATGACATCCCCCAAGCTCAAAACTGCAAGTGTAGCTTTGAGGGACTTCTTGGAGTGCTATTTAAAGTATATTATTATAGGATTGAATGTCTCTGTAGGGGGCGATACTTCATCCCAAGGCAACTGATGGATTTAAAAACAGATTAATCCAATAATATTTCGTCTACCCTCTTACAGTCTCTATTTAAATGGCTGACTATTTCAGTTAGCAGCAAACCCAAACCAGCTAAGATGGGCTGATTTCAGCAGGAGAATCAGTACTGATTAGTACTACTCTGCTTTCTCAAAGTACTTTTATATGAAGACCTTACAGTATTATAACCTACACAGGGAGTCAAAAAGAAAAAAATGGTGAGTTGCCTCAATTTATAAAGCAAGGTAACTCAGAGTAAGAAAATGTCTGCAGAGGTCCTGGTTTTTATTTCCCTAGAGCTGCAGGCCGCATTGATTTCTTTCATGAATTTCAAAACATTTGCTATCTGGTTGTTCTCTTTCTAAATGAATTCAAGGTGATTCTACTTATGTTACCTTGGACGGCTTTTTGTTTAAAAGAGAGTCTGGTATTTGTGCATTTCCTACCTGTCAGGCTATCGATCCGGAATCTGTAGGGCAATTATGCATGTGCACAGCATCCACTCTGCTTTCTCCAGGGCAGCCAATCTTGACGTTTCTTAACTTGCAGCCTCCATCATGGACTCTGATGAAGGTTCTATACACTCACAACAAACACACACACACACACACACACACACACACACACACACACACGGACATGGACACCAAATTCTGCATTAAAGAAACTATTAATGTTGCTTTGGAATCTGATAAGATTTGGAAGCATTGGAGGTGCTACAACTGGTCCCATAGAAAATATGAGACTTAAAAGATAAGCATGTTTGAGAATACCAAAAGTAGTTAACTAACAACTAAACAGTCAAGATTGAGTTCTTCATTAGATTATTAGGCAATTAACTTTCTCAATAGAAAGTAACACAGAAACACTCATAGAATAAGGAACTACCTTGCAGGAAAGAACTAGAGAACTAGTCCAACCATCTTGTTTTACATTTGGTTGGGGAGGCAGGTTGGGACGCCAAACCCTATTATTCTTAACTTGCAGTTAAGAGTTCCTTTTCCGCTGGAAACTTGCCCCATGAATTTCTGTGGCCATTAGACTTTTCTTTAGTCCTTATCAGCATCGTAATTATGTGTGTATGGGCTAGACAAGAGACTGATTGTTTTTCTCTACCGAGAATATTAATCGCCATTCATTTCCCAACCACAACATAGCTACTAGTAAATAACATAATTACTAACACATTACATTAAGAAATATGTCCATATCCACATATATCTTTAAATGATGGCCAGTTGTCACAGTACTTTCCAAGTTCCCACATTTTTACAGACCTTCACGACTCCTAGGGCCTCAGTTTCTATACTTACAACATACAGATTTATTAATAAAGTGCTTTGCTCTCTACAGACAAAAATGCCATTGCAGTCATATGTTCTGTACGGGGCTTCGGTTATAGGCAGGGACACCACATGTGCATAGTGGTGATTGGCACTGTTTTATCGTGGCCTCTCATGGAAGCAAAAGGTTTATTGTGAAATGATTTGGGGTGTGCCAAGAACTGTGGGCAGTTAGCTCCTTGCAACTGCAGAAACCCAGAGAACGGAATTCCAAGTGTTTTCCTAAGGAAGGGGCAAAGAACACTCCGTGCCTGGGAAGTTGGGAAGTCGAACCTGCCTAGACAGGGGACTGCCCAGGGCATCGTGGGGGAAGCAGTGGAGACCAAGATGAAGCTTCTGAGAGGGCCACAAAGTGGAATTTTTTCTTTCTCCCCGAAGCATAAGAAAGCAAGAAAACCCTGTCGTTTGGTTTTGTTGGAAACACTTTCCTCATTTGTTGTTTCCTAGGTCACAGAAGGACAGTGTGGGTGGACGCACTAAAACTTGGAACTTGACTCCACTTTCTTAGCACCTTTGTCTGCATTACCTGTGGCTGAGAGTTTCTTCTTGGGGGGCAGGTGTCCAGCAGTTGTCATTTCAGAAAGGGGTCATTTCTGTATCCCACTGAGAGTTATGTGACAGTTGGCAGCTGGGCTCGATATTCACACATTTAGGTTTCTTTTTCTCCTTTTCAGTTTTGTTTTGTTTGTTGTTTTTAACCCGGGGCTGCCTTCTATATAATGATCTAGAAGTAGCTTTCTTTACACATGCTATTTTAAGCAGAGGGGTAGCCGGTACAAGCAGGGGAAGCTGTCTGAATTTAAATGGGCATGAAATCAGAGAGGAAAGAATTCGTGTTTAGGGCTAAAATAAATTGTCCTATAAATAAAGTTGTCCCACTGACCCCGGAATTGACAAGGGTCACTTTTGGTTTTGACAGGGTCCCTGATCAATCACACTCATTTGGAAGCAGGAGGTAAAATTCACCTTGCTGACTGTTCTCAGATTTAGGAGCAATTTTCCTGTGCCATGAAGTGATTTATTCATTAATAATGCTAATTTCTTCCATAGATCTTTTTTTTTTTTTGTAAATTTGAAAGGGAGTAAGAAAAGCTCTGAAATGAGATTTTTTTGTTATTTATGTTACTCAACATTTGATTGCCTATAATGTATTTTGCTAATGAATGTGGAAATGGGAGGTATGGTTTAAAACAAGTTTCAAAAAAAATTTTTAATTAACTTCTAGAATCCCAAACTTACTTTTCTAGGTGATAAATACATGCCTGGAAAAGCCAAGCTCATATTGAAAGTGTAGCTACAACTTAATGACAGCAATGTTAAAACACCTTTCCTGTGTGCGTGTTTCTTTAACGTCTCCTATGAGCATGATGCCTGGCAGCCACTAATGAGCACAGGCCGGAGAGAGGGTGTTACGTATCACAACTGTAAAATGGCTTATTTGAGATAGTGCTATGTTTCTAGTTTACTTTTATCAAGTGGAAGCACCTTGGAACCAACCATCTCTTCTAGGTATTTGTAGGCAATGGTGCCAAGTAAATTATTCTGCAAAGTCATAGGCTTGTCGTTTGAATTACCACATTAAGTGGAGATCTAAGGCACGTATTTAAGTGAATAAGAAAAATTCACATACAAACCACAACACCCTGCTGATGGCGGGAGGTAGAAGGGGCGCAGAGGAAGACTTTATAGACTGAAATTAGCCAAACTAGTTAATGAACCCATGAAATTAATTCTATCATGATCCAGAAGTTCATGGCCCCATGCCTCCCTGGGCTGACCTCACCCACCATCCAGGACCAATATTTGCGCCAGACCTCCGTGCCTCCTGCTAAGTGGGCGTCAGGCAGAGGATGTGCTCTGTTGAACTATAGCCCATTTGGAACTTCGGGGAAATCTGGTGGTAGATTGGTCAGCTTATCCTGAGGGTATTTCAGATGGAAGCCCTACAAGTCTTCCCATTGCGTCACATTCACCTTCTCATCAACCTGACCTTGTCAAACAGTGTAAAGATGATAATTACCGTAACTAAATTTGTGTTCACTGGTCTTCTCAACCTGGCTCTCCTACGTCTCTTACCAGAATGAAGTGTCTATGTTGAAAAATGAGGTGGCGCAGCTGAAACAGTTGTTGCTAACGCATAAAGATTGCCCAATAACAGCCATGCAGAAAGAGTCGCAAGGATATCTAAGTAAGTCATTGACTTTCTTGCTGTTTTTAATGTTCAGTGTTTCGCTTCTAATTTTGCATTCAATTGTATTGAAAGAGCAAGAGTAAAGTGTAGGCTGTACATCCAGGCAGACACACTAGAACTCGGATGGCTACCAGACAGTGCCACCAGAGGCAGGCCTCTTTCTAACCCCCGGGCATCATCATGCCCGCCACCTCCCGATAATTTCTGGCTAGACTTTCCCTGGCATTTCACATTGTAAAACCCTACCAAATTCCAACTCTGCAACCAATAGAAAAATGGCCTGCTGGCGCCCCATTACCATGGGCTAGCAATCTTCCAGAGAAATCCATGGGCTGGCAAACAGGCCTTGGGTGTATCACATCCAATGCCTCGTGATACACAGCATTTTATTCACTGAGCTAAAAAACTGGTGACCTTGCCTCAGTTTATCAATACATAAAGTGGATCCCTTTTCTTAGACCCCAACCTCTGCAGCTGGAATGTCAGTATATTGGTTAACTATTAGTTGAGTAGGGGGTGGATGGGAGGTGCAGGGACTCATGGCTGAAGGTCAATTTATTTTCAAATAATTTTTTAGATTGAGCAACACAGAGTCTCCCACCACATGTGAGTATTTTTCCACATTTGATGTATGGATGGCTATTTGAAAATACCAGGTGGGGAACGTCACATCCTGAGACTCAAACACATCGAACCATTCTGCTGATCTAGAAAGCATGGCTTTGCTTGTAGCTCTAAACTGGGAAGGCATAGCTTTGTGACTACCGTTTAAAGTTCTGAAATTAACCCCCAGGAGAACATGTGTGAAAACACTTCTATTTCTAGTAATCGTCTAGTAGTATTTTTCTAGACTTGAGTAGTCCACAAGTCACCCAGGAAAGAGCTATATTGGGGTGTGTGTGTGTTTTTTCCTAGGTCCGGAGAGCAGCCCTCCCGCGAGCCCGGTCCCCGCTTGCTCCCAGCAGCAGGTCATCCAGCATAACACCATCACCACGTCCTCGGCGGTCAGCGAGGTGGTGGGAAGCTCCACCCTCAGCCAGCTCACCACTCACAGAACAGACCTGAATCCGATCCTTTAAAAACCAGGGCTCAGACCTTGCCTCCAAGAAGAGCTGCCACATCCCATGCGTCCTTTCCTTGAAGGGCATTTTTAGAATTAACTCAGACCTGGAAGACTCCTCAGCTCTTCAGAGACTGGCTTTCGTTTTTACAGTCATCATGGAAATGTTGTCTTTTATACTTAGCTCTATGAGAAAAAAGGGAGTTATGCAATTACTATCTATCAGCTTGGGAAATGCTTTGGTGCTTTTCTCCAGTTTTCTGGTACCAGTTACATGTTTATAAACTGAATGCTTTCTGTATATAGTCATGGTTTCATTAGCAGTCCAACCCTTTGCCTGAGACATTGACTCTTGTTAAGCCGCAGCTTATAGCCAAAATGAGGCATGCTTAGATGTCAACAGATGCAAGGCAACTGGGTGAGATGTCTGATGACATCATAGTCCGTGTTGAGCTTGTGCTGTGATGTCACCAGAATCCCAGATAAACACAGAGCCTTTTCCACAGCTTTGTTTCTCTTACTATAAAAAGCGTAAGATCCATTGATGTCCAAATAACGCCACCAGGCATCTCCCCACTCCTCCTGCTCCCCTTGGCCCACTTCCTCCAATGCCCACTTCCTTCTCCGTTTCCACTCCTTGCTGGGCTCCCTGTTTATATCTTTACTTTCTTCTGCTTTATTTTCCCCCTTGAGCATTGCATGTAAAGAAGAAAATAATGTTTAAAGAAAAAAATAAAAGCAAACCTCAGCAATGTGGACCTAGCCATCACTTCCCTTGCCCTTGACCCGCAGCTGGAGTTCATTCAACTCGTGCTTCTTACAAAATAGTAACCAGGAGATGTTTAATGTGCCTGATTTAATGTTTTTAATAATCAGAGCAAATAAAAAGTGGCTTAGCCATAGGTGAAGCACTGTTGAGTGCCAGCTGTGGAGACACTAGGGAAGGGAGCCGTGTAAGCCTCGATTGTGAAAGTCCAAATCATGATGCGAGGCTAAAACATCACACCCTCAAATCACAGCTGGTTTTATATGGCCTGTCTATAACGTCAAGAACCCATGTACTATATAATAATTCAGAAGGGCTCTATTCACTACACAAATTACATTGTTCAATCATCAGCTACTAATAGCCTAAGATTTATTGTTGTGCGTGTTTTTTCTTAAGCCTATGGAACCAGCTTTGCTGTTCTGGTGGGTGAAAGTAGATGAACTAGTGGAGGAACAAAGAGAGAAAGAAAACCTAATGTTCCATTGGGGCACTTCCCGCCCTCCCACGGCAGTGAAAGAAAGGACCCCATGGGCATGGCTACTCCACTCTCCTGAACAATTCTGATTTACATTTTCAACAACTTTTGTGGAATTGCCCATTATACAAAGCAGATAGTTCCAAACCACAGTTGTGCCTCCTTGAATCAAGCCATTCTACTGTGCTAATGTTTTAATATCACATCTCACAAATAACCAGGCTAATGTTTCTCTTTAGCAGTCTAGACAGGTGCTGGTGTTTCATCTCCATTTGAATGCTTGACCTCCTAACATGAGTGAGTGTGTGTGTGTGTGTGTGTGTGTGTGTGTGTTCATGGGATTTAAAGGAATAGTATTTTACAAAAGGTGTAGCTTTTATAAGAGTTCAGAAAAAGGAAGGACGTGTGTGTTTTTTCTCTCACTATAGTGTAAGAATCTATTTTGGAGAAAAAAGAAAATATGAAAGTTGTGAAGCATGATTTTTATAACTTCAGTTTTATCTACTAACTTACTTTTAAATCAGTATTTGTCAACAATCTTTTCATGTGTGCAGTGCTTTCGAAAGAAACTTTTGAGTGTCCAGTGAAACTCATGACTTGGATATATGGTCTAAAAAGCAAAGCAAAAACAAACAAAAAAAGAAAACGAAAAAAAGAAAAGGAAAAAAATGTAAACAAAAAGGATTTTCTATTATATTTTAGACGAACATATCATTTTTAAGTATTTTAAATACTGAATTCAGAGTTGTTTTTTGTTTTGTCTTGTTTTGAATCCCAGCAGTAACAGTTGAGTGGTTTAACCTAACTGGCTTCCTAAGAAACATTGAAGATTTAGCTAAAAAAGAAGTTAACGTTCTTATCTCTTCATTGAAATGAAAAATAATTTTTTCATAACTCCTGCCTAGGACTATGTATGTGTCCCTCTACAAAGGAAAAAGAGCTCATTGAAATGTTTGTTTGGGGGTTTTTTAAATTTTATTTTTTTGCTTTAAGTAAACAAAAACTTTTCTTTCTTTACTGCATGCATAGCACTTATGAAATGGATTTTTAAAAAATCCACTGGTGATACCAGAATGTCCAGGGAGTGGGTTGTCACTAAAATTATGGTTTACTGTTGTTCCACCTCTTGACTGAAATATTTAGTTGCTAAACCCAAAGCCTCTGCAGTTAAGAACTTGCCTGAGTTTCCTTAATTCAGCAACTTGACAGTTTGACTGATGTGCATTATATATAGCTCAATTATGTCTGTTCTTTATGCTAAGTAGGCGAACCAGCCACACACGTTGGCCAACGGGCCTCAGCGTATAATTAGAAGGAACTGTCTTCTTGTTACACGCAGGGCCGTTAGGTGTGTTCATTAGCAATGTGGAAACAGTCAATGGAAGATGCCAGCGCGTTCTCAGGGCTTGAAATCCCAAACAGAAAGGCTCATTGGTCACATCCAACACTCGGCTTATCAATATGAAGTGATTTTCCTTAAAGGCCCAGCTTTCTCCGGACTATGGAACAATCAGTCCTCCCTCTTGCCCTACACTTTTTGCCAATCTGGGAAAATGTCTTTCTCCCCCATTCTTCTCTCCCACTGAATTACTGGTCACCCCTCCATAATTTCATGAATCGGTTGCAGCGATCTTCAGAGCATTCACCCAGAGGGCTCTGCAGCTCTGCCTTCCTCGCTCCCTTGGCATATTTTTATCGGCAGGATGTGCTTCTGAAGTCACTGCCAGCCTACCTGGAAATTTCTACTTTTTTCCTCCCCTGCCTTTTGTGATGTGAGTTAACACCTTTGAAAAGTACACCTGGTAGTGTTTCTACCCACTGAATCCTCCCCGAAACTGAGGCATCCACATCTGAATTGTTTCTCCTTAACAACATAGGCAGGCACAGGTATGGTGGAAATCCTAGCCTTGGATGAATGCACTTGTTTCAAAGCCAGGTGTTAGGTCAGAAGTCTTCCCTATACCCTCCCACCCACCCTGCTCCCACCTCCAAGTCAATGTCCTTAAGTCACCATCTCAGCACAGGTTATTGGAGCCGGTATGTGCTGTCACTGCGTGGTTAGCATGAGGGTGACTGACTTGGGGCAAATGCTCTTTGGAGCCTATTCGGTCAAACGCAGCAAGTTCCTAATGGGCATCAACGGTGAATGTTCAGGTGGTTGTTGCCTGTTAGTGAGGCACATTTGAGTGTGTCTGCTGATTCATCATTTGAAATCTTAAACTAGCTGCAGTGAAAGACCAGCCCTGGGCTGGGGGTGGGGTAGGTTAAGCTTCAGTAACAGCTATAAATCTAGCCATTCGGTTAGAATAGAATGTGCTTTCTGGTTAATAAAGATCATCTAAGAAAATATATATGTATGTATGTGTGTATACAGTGAAAGTCAAGGACCAAAGCAAAATTTGAACAGGAATCTATTAATTTAGAATTTTATAAGATATTTATTAATAAATGTTATTTTTAAACATTCCATTTGAACAGTATTCTTCTGTAGGATCTACTTGTTTTTAAAGTATTAGCTCATAATAAACTACTCTAGTGTATGTAGCCTCATTTTTCAGGGTTTCCATGGCTGCGCTCCATCATTTGGTGGAAATGTTTGCTTGACCTCTTTGCATAGAAATATCAAGGATTATTATTGCTCTGTGAGTTATTTTTTTAATCTGTGTTCTGAACAGCTTTTTTTAAAAAAACATTTATCCCTTTGTGCATGTGTAAAGTAAGCTCTCCCCTTTAGGGAGCACAGTTCAGCTAAAGGGAATCAGTAACTACAACTGGAACACTTTCTTGTAAAAGTGTAAAAACAACTTCATCTCTGCATCTTTCCACCCCACCCCAATTTCCCAGAGTGCTTTGCACTATTCAGCTCTCTCAGTGCTCTTTGTGTCCCTTCTCAAACAATGCAGTAGCTTTAAGCCACTCAACGCCATTATGCAGTCTATCTGAGAAGGAAAAGGAAACAACCCATTTAAATTTGAATAAAACTGTGCCTATGCGAACAGTAGCAATTTAGAACCTCTCTTCTGCTTAAAATAATTTATATTTTAAAGTTGCACTTTAGCTTTTCTGATCCCTTTCTCTTGTTCTCTCTTGAACCTCCACCTTGTCCTCAAGCTTGCCTTCCCTCTTCCCTCTTCACTGAACCCCGCCCCTTCCTCCCAGGCTCTGAGCTGCATCATTTAACATACTTTACGTAATATTTGCACCAGGTACGTTTGCGTGTGGTCCTAAGTAGCCTAGCGAAGATGTGCTGCTCACATCGCCTAGATGAAGCCTGCTACGAGAATGCGCAGGAGAAGAGCCAGTTTATACTCTACCTTTATTCACAGCATGTTTTTGTAAAGTGTTGTATTATGCCAACAGATGTGAGGCAGCAGCTAAGCTACACTTAAGACTTTTCTATCTTATCCTCCGAACCAAAGTGTCCTGAACGAGCAGGAGACTGTTGTTGTGCGCATCATGGTGCACAATGGACTGTTGTCCTAGCCATGGTCTCTCTGAGGCTGCTGAAATAGCAGTGGTCCTTTCTAGTCCATTCCTAGGTCTCAAAAAATGCAACGTTGCCTTGTAACAAAATTAGGGACAGCGCCTTTATTTTACAATTGTAATCTAAGAAAGGACAAGAAGACACTGAAGCAATAAACTTACAAGTAAACTCCAATACCAAAACAAAGAAAAGAAAAAATAAACCTTCGCTCATCGTGTTGTGAAAATAAAAAAGTGTATGTCCATTCAAAATATTTTACTATTTCTTGTGGAGTTTCTCAGTGATGTAATGCTTATAGCCAAATTGCTTAAAGAGTGTTTATATATTTTTTCCTTATAAATTGTCTATTTTTAAATAAAAACTATTTAACCACACATTGAAGAGGGGGGTAAGGCCAAATTGCCAGCATTCGTTTCAAGATGAATATTCTTCCGTGGCACTCTGATACCTTTCCAAGCTTATCATCAGAGGGAACCAATCATTATCAGCCGTTCAATGTAGACCAACTTACAGTATCTAACTCAGTAGTAGTCAGGATTTAGAAAGCTCTTCTTAAGCCATTTGAGAATTTCTTGCATTGAGTTTCATATTATAGAACTTTATAGAACATTTGTTTTTACAGAGTTATGGTAGCCTCAGGACAGAGAATGTGGAGCCTGAATGAAGTAGCTTTAAGTGCATCATTAAAGTCATATCACACTAAGCTCCCCAGGCTGGTGCGTTCCTTTAGAATGCCAGTGCTCTGGACACTTAGGAGGTCAAGAAAGGTATCCCAGTGCTGAAGTGGAGGGCATTCAGAGAAAGGACCCTTGCCAGCCGGACAGTAAAAAAAGAAAAAAGAAAAAAAAAGGACCTACCTACCTACCCTCTTTCCTTCTACGTTCTGCTAAATCACACCTGCCTCACAGAGAGAGGGCTTCTGCCTTTGAGGTTTGTCTGGAAGAAAAAATAAGCTTTGAAATGTTCTCCCTGGGGAGGACATGGGGTTTGGGATCTTCTGGAAAAGCCCAGAAAAAAAAAATGGCTTGGTTCAAACACAATATTCCAGGGCAATTGGAATATAGATATTGTGCAAAACTAGAATTAAAAGAGAAAAGTTTAGCATTGTACAAACTAAGTGTTAACTAAGGAAGTCCCCCCCCCCAAAAAAAAAGGTGCTGTCACTTTAAGTTCTAGACTGGGGGGTTGTTTGTAATTGTAAACAGCAAAGCATTTGTGTTCGTTTGTCTATTTGTAAAGCAACCACCTTCCTTACTGGAAGGAGAAAACAATTTTGGGGTACATACCTGTAAATATTTGCTGCAGCATTTAATATGTTTAATTTTATGTTAAGCTTTTTGTTGCATAGTGAACACATTATTGTTACCAATGGACAATGCGTTCATTAAGACTGTTCAACTAGGTCAGATTTTTACATCTCTTTTTAGCAAGAAGAGACAAGATTTTGTGCATTTGTACAAATGTTAATATCACTGCAATTCCAATATAATAAAGCACTCAAATGCAAACACTATACCTACCCTTTGTATGATGAAATTTGGGTTTGGGGGGAAACGACGTCTGTTCTACACACGATCTCATTCATGCCTTGTAAGCCACGACTCAGTCTCTCAGGGTCACTGTTATCAGGGACAAAAGAAGGTGAGCCTTTCTCCTTCTCAGACCATCATGACACTTCCTTCCACTTCCTCTTCCATCCAACTTCCCAACTGAGGCTGCCAGGCTGACGCACTCACAGTGGGTTGGCCGTACAACTAAACTTCACTTTGGGGTGAGCAGATGTTAACAGTCAAGGAATGCAGCCAGCGTAAATTCACGTTCAAGTTTTATTTAGGGACCAAGAACCACAGGCTGGCTCCTCAGGCAATCAAGTCCTGGAGTTCTTTGCTTGGCCTCCAGGGAATTTGTCCAGAGGAAGCCTACGGGTAGGCTTAGCCCCTTCGTGCATGCCCTTTCTAGATGCCACCTACTTCCTTCCTCTTTCTTCCTCTTCTTCGCTCTCATAAAACTGTTCCTTCAGTCCCTCTCCTCTTTCTCTTACACTAACTCTCTGCTCCATCAGCACAGCGAGAATCCAGCCATCATTTTTCACCCGTTACTTCCCTGTTACAGCTCCATCTAAGCTACCAGCATCTCTCTCCTGAATTATTGCAATTTCCTCCTACCTGGCAGCCAGAGGAAGCCTTTGGAAATGAATGTCAGACCTTGTCCCTCCACTGCTAAAACCCTACGAGGACTCCTCCCCTCATTCAGAGCAAAAGTAAGTTCCTTACCACCAACTCCCACAAAGACCGTACCTGACCCCCCACCCCCCACCCCCGCCCTGTTCATTCCCTGAGCTTATCTCCTGCCATTTTCCCCCTCACACCTCTCCAGCTTCATCAGTATCTTTAAGGTTCCTCAAATACTCCTTGCACCATCCACCTGAACGCCTTTGTACATGCCGTTGTTTATTCCTCTACCCAGAATATCCCTGCCCCCCCACACACCCCCACTCCCCCCCACCCCACCCCACACCCACCCCCCACCCCCGCCAAAGTGGGCATAATTCACCTGTCTCCCTCTCAGTTAAGCCCTTCCTGGCCATCCTATATGAAATCATATCACCCTCCCTCTTTATTCTCCTGTCTTGCCCAGACAATGTTTCCCACCACATTCCCCACCATCTAACACAATTTACATCTAGTTGTTACGTTGAATTGTCTGTCTCCCCCAAGTAGAATGTAAGCTCCACAAGAGCGAGGGCATTCTCTGTTTTGTTCACCCTTGTGACCCCAGACCTGGAACAGTGGATACACAATGGGCGCACAAGAAACATCCGGGGAATGAATGGTCTGCCGTTTCCTTTCTGTTTTCTCCAACCCATCCCCCTAGTCCTGTGGCCATAGGACATGTCCTCTGACACCTAGCCTGACAGTGAGACAGGATATTTGAAATCGGGACAGGAACAACAATTTGGGGAGGAGGCCGGAAGTGATTGCTGTTCTAATGGCAACCCCATCTGTTGCATTTACATTTAAACCACGCAGTACTCTCACAGTCCCCAAGCGAGTCTTTCTAATGCCCATCCCACACTCATTTGTAATTTCAAAGCCATTACTATTGGTTAAAAAAAATTGTTCTGAGCCCTCATTTACAGTTTGCAGAGAGACAACTTTAATCCTTGTCCTATCTTCATCCCTGGGTGTCTCTGGATCTTCACAATGTCCTTTTATCTGACACTTGCTCTTGTAGTTGGTTATTGGTTGGTTACTAGATCACCGTTTGCTTTACATGTTATCTTATCCAATAAAAACAGTGTTTTTTTGTGTTTTTTTTTAAGATTCTTAATTAAATCTTTATTGTTCAGATTATTACATTTGTTCCTCTTTTTTTTCCCCCATAACTCCCCACCTCCCAGTTCCTGCCCCACCATCCTCCCTCACTCCCTACCCACTGTCCTCATCCATAGGTGCACGATTTTTGTCCAGTCTCTTCCCACATCTCCCACACCCCTTTTTCCCCCCAAGAATAGTCAGTCCATTCCCTTTCTATGTCCTTGATTCTATTATGATCACCAGATTATTTATTCACTTGATTCTTAGATTCACTTGTTGATAGATGCATGTTTGTTGTTCATAATTTGTATCTTTACCTTTTTCTTCTTCTTCCTCTTCTTAAAGGATACCTTTCAGCATTTCATATAATCCTGGTTTGGTGGTGATGAACTCCTTTAGCTTTTCCTTATCTGTGAAGCTCTTTATCTGACCTTCAGTTCTGAATGATAGCTTTCCTGGATAAAGTAATCTTGGTTGTAGGTTCTTGGTATTCATCACTTTGAATATTTCTTGCCATTCCCTTCTGGCCTGCAAAGTTTCTGTTGAGAAATCAGCTGACAGTCGTATGGGTACTCCCTTGTAGGTAACTGAGTTTCTTTCTCTTGCTGCTCTTAAGAGTCTCTCTTTGTCTTTTGCTCTTGGCATTTTAATTATGATGTGTCTTGGTGTGGTCCTCTTTGGATTCCTTTTGTTTGGGGTTCTCCGTGCTTCCTGGACTTGTAAGTCTATTTCATTCACCAGGGAGGGGAAGTTTTCTGTCATTATTTCTTCAAATAGGTTTTCAATATCTTGCTCTCTCTCATCTTCTGGCACCCCTATAATTCTGATGTTGGTACGCTTGAAGCTGTCCCAGAGGCTCCTTACACTATCTTCGTATTTTTGGATTCATTTTTCATTTTGCTTTTCCGGTTGGGTGTTTTTAGCTTCTTCACATTTCAAACCTTTGCCTTGATTCTTGCGGTCCTCTGGTCTGCTGTTGGGAGTCTGTATAATATTCGTTATTTCAGTCCGTGTATGTTTAATTTCTAGTTGGTTCTTTATCATAACATCGAGGGTCTCTTTTGTTTTTTTTTAAATCAAGATAACCTGCTTTGTGGTTTGGGGCCTGAGGATCTTCATTATGAGACCATAAAATTGTGGAGCACGATGGGCGCCCCCCCTTTAAAGTAGTTGAGCACAAGACACTGTGTGAGGCCTGTTCCCGTGGCAGTAATGCTGACTTCATCAAAACAAGCATGGGAATTAGGCTGCAAAAGAGAAAAAAATACTGATTTTCAAAATATAAAGAGAGTTCCAAATTTGTACACCTCAAAAGCTACTGCCTTTCAGCAACTGTAGATGGTTGGATGAATTATAAGATTTAAAAAATAGTCTTTTAGGAGTTAGACCTAGCAAAACATCATCATCATAACATCATCATCGTCATCATCATTATCATCATCATCATTGAAAATTGTGATATTTAAACTTGGGAATTAAGTCAGAAAGCTTTTGTCACTAAGGTTCATCTTTGATGTTGTCAGCTACCGTGTTTTTGCTCACATCGAATTCCCTGTACCAAAGGGAGGCTGACTCATAGCAACTGTCAGGAATCTCCCCTATATCTTTTGAAATCAACATTACTACAACATGGACCCAACGGGTTTATAAGGACTCCCATAAGGCATCTGTACTTTCTCAGGATAAGATCTGCCTACATGTTTGTTTAAATGAATAAAAAAAACGAAAGATCCTGCCTTCACAACATAGTCCAATTTCTCAATACTCCTTTTTTATATTGATACATTTATTTATTTTTTATTTTCATTGAATTTATTAGGATGACATTGTTTAATAAAAGTATATAGGTTTCAAGTGTACAATTCCATAATACATCATCTAGCAAGGAAATTATTGTGAATATTTAAACATGATTGTATTGCATTTACACAGGATAAGTTCTTGATCACCTTAAGTTTTGTATCATCTATGGCTCTCCCTTCCCTAGCCTTTCTGTCTTTAATTTAATCTGTCAAGCATTTATTTAGCACTTACTGTGTGCTAGTACTCTGAAGTGGGCACAAAGGTGATTTAACCAAGTGCTGGCAGAGGATGCAGAATAATGATTTTCCGAAACCAGATGGACAAAAGGCCAGGCATGTTTGGGTCATATGCTGGGAAGATGGTGTATCTAGTGTGGCAGGAATGAAGGAAACTGAAGCAAGACGGCAGAGGTCTAAGGAATTTAAACCTTAAGCAACAGACAACAGGAAACCATCAAGATATTGAGGCCAAGTGTGGTCTGAGAAACAAGTTAATGTTATAATGTTTCCCGGTTTGCAAAGTGCTTTCACATATTCCCATTCATGTTGTCAGCAAATTAATTATGAATAGGTACCAAGCAGGTTTCAGCTAGAGCAGTGGTTCTCAACCTTGGCTGCACATTAGAATCACCTGGGAATCTTTTTAAAATCCTGATTTCTGGGCCTCATCCTCCAGAAATTCTGTTTCTTTGTTATGGGGTGGGGCCACAACATTAGTAACAAAGAAACAGAATTTCTGGAGGATGAGGCCCAGAAATCAGGATTTTAAAAAGATTCCCAGGTGATTCTAATGTGCAGCCAAGGTTGAGAACCACTGAGTTAGAGGAACTTTCCTGCCTTCAGAGTAGCAGGACAGAATCTGGGCTCTGGCATCAAACTGCCTGGCTGTTGCTGGGCTCCACTGCTTCCTAGTTGTCCGACCTTGGGCAAGGTGTTTAACCTCTCTGGGCCTCAGTTTCCTTATATGCAAAATGGGGATAATAACATCTACTTCATGGAGTTACTGTAGGGATTAAATGAAAAAAAAATATGACCATATTTTATATATACACATACATATATACACACTAGAGGCCCGGTGCACAAAAATTTGTGCACTCAGTGGGTGGGGGGGGGGGCGGTCCCTCAGCCTGGCCTGTGCCCCCTCTCAGTTTGGGACCCCTTGGGGGATGTCCACCTGCTGGCTTAGGCCCACTCCCTGGGGGATCGGGCCTAAGCTGGCAGTCAGGCATCCTTCTGGCAGCCCAAGAGCCCTAGGGGGATGTCAACTTGCCAGCAGGAAGCAAGCCTAAACTTCAGTCAGACATCCTTAGCGCTGCTGAGGAGGCGGGAGAGGCTCCCACCACCAACACTGTACTGGCAGCCGTCAGCCTGGCTTGTGGCTGAGCAGAGCTCCCCCTGTGGGAGCGCACTGACCACCAGGGGGCAGCTCCTGCATTGAGTGTGACCAGTCACTCCCAGTCGTTCTGCTGTTAGGGTCAATTTGCATATTACCCTTTTATTACATAGGATGGTTGTATCAGTTCTCAAAATATTGCCTTGTGATGTTATTTTTAATCTCAGAATTACTATTACTAATAGATATTCCACATACATATTACATATATGCATATTTTGCATATATATATATATATTTGCCCCCACTAGAATTAAGATTCATAAGAAAAGGGTAATCTATCATGCCCCAGTGTCAACTATAGCACCTGGCATATAGTGGCCACTTAATAAATATTAGTTAAATGAATGGACTGTGGAGGAGATGATGCATTTTTATTTTCCTCTTCAGCAGTTGTGGGGACCACCTTTCCTAGGCCCACTGTAAGTAGGTAGAACCAGGGGACATGCTGTGGCCAAGGGAAAGTGCTGTGGCCCCTAAAACCCCTGAAGGATCCTCCAGACTCTTCACTCCCCTGACAAGGCTCTTGCAGAGGATTCAGAGGCCCTGGAGGATGAAGAAGCACCATTTGAAAGTTGCCTGGATCCTTGAGTCACTGTATGTAGAACAGACAGATGCCCAGGAGAGAACAGAAATAAGCATGTTGGAATTTGTAAAAATAAGAAGTGACCTTCCATTTTGATAACCCACTGAGATTTTTTTCTAGTAGCAGTTTACCTAGTCTGACTAATGCAAAAGGAAGGAAGGAAGGGAGGGAGAGAGGGAGGGAGGGAGGGAGGGAGGGAGGGGAGGAAGGAAGGGCATTCACTTTCATGTTTTTGTCTAATGGGAATTAGCAGTAATAGCAAAGTAGGACTTAGGAAAAGAGGAACCTTCAGAGAGAAACTTTCTCATTCTACAGCAAGGATCAGAGGCCCAATGTGGTTAAATAACTCATTCAAGGTCACACAGTGAAACTGGACACCAGGTATTCTCATTTCTAGGCCAAAGTTTTGTTTTGTTCTTCCTCTTGGCCCCAATGATTTTCTATTTTATTTTTCCTGGTAATTGAATATATTACTGTCCTCCAAATTGAGTCCATAAGTACAGTTAAATAAGGAAATTATCTTTTATAATAAAACAGAAAAGGGAGAGGACATTTAACTAGACCTCAAAGGTAAGTTAAAATTGATTACACACTGATATATTTTTTAGTTCATTCAAATGAATATCCTCCAACCGTGTCCCAGTTACGTGGCCTAATTTGTGTGTCTGGGTAGGCAGCCTTTCTCTCCAATCCCAGGCACTTTGGATCAGGAGGTCCAGTTACTACAATAGTCTCTAAATCCAGACACTGTGCATTAGACATCAATGATGGGATGATAAGACTCACTCAGCTATACCTGGGCCACTTCTTGACTAAACCAAAATAAGATTAACTAAGAAGAGATTAAAATATTCAGATTCACATGAGAGAGTTTCCAAAACCAATCCCCCAAAGTCACTTTTCTTTCTTTCTTTCTTTCTTTCTTTCTTTCTTTCTTTCTTTCTTTCTTTCTTTCTTCCTTCCTTCCTTCCTTCCTTCCTTCCTTCCTTCCTTCCTTCCTTTCTTTTTTTCTTTCTTTCTTTCACAATGTCAAAGCTCTTCTGAATTACAGAGAAAATTCATCAGGGACAATAAAAGTAAAAATTGTAAATGAACAAAGTATTCAGAACTTTTCTCAGGTGCACATGGCCCATGAGTCAGTACAACAAACTTGACACCAGCATTTCTAGGCCTGAATGTTGCTGTCATTGGCTGTTTCATCTGGTATACTCACCTCTAAGGGCCTTGGTTAGTGCATCTGTAAATCAGAACAACACTGAGGTGTCATGAGGTATTACACAAGGGCCAGCACAGTGCTGAGAACATGTTTGTTTTTCAAAAGTGAGGCCTTTAGACTGAGAAACTTGAACATCCCCAGTGCTAGCTACAAAACACAGTCACTGGATATGTTGACTGTGTAATAAGGTCACAGACATTGCCAATCCCATGGAAGTAGCCAGATCTATTTTTTGCCCAACATGGATGCTGAAAACCAGCGAGTCGGGGCGGGGGGGGGGGGGGGGGGGGGCGGGATTCTGAGAGGGTTCAGAGAATGAACCTTACCTGGTCATCCTGGTTCTTGCAACGCCATTGACATCACAGCTACAGCGTGTCCTCAGCTGCTCGTTCAGAGCTCGATAGAACACGCTATCTCAGTCTTACCTAAAGCAACTCCCCTTCACCCATGTTTTCTCCTGGGTTACAAATAAGCCGAGAACCCAGGCTGGTATCCTCATCAGTGCCTTAAATACATAAGATGCTCAAAATGTATTAAATGGCCCTGACCAGCAGCTCACTGGGGTTGGAGATACATCAGGCATTGAAAAGGACTGAAACTGTGCAAATAAAGAAGCGGGCTTGTCAGGCAAAAAGAATCACCGGATAGCATTCATTTCCTAGGCTGGGGGCTACCGGTAATTCAGACACCCATGGGAGTCAGCACCTGCTTTGTCCTCTTTTCATCTTTGTGGTCCAGGGTAGAGGGGAAGGTCCAGAAAACGAAAGGTGACTACCAGAAGCCAGGTAATAAGATTCACTTGAAAAATGAAGTCAGACTGACAACGTAGCAGAGGAAAATGTGGCCTAATTTAGAGAGAGATTTGAAAAATAGCAAAGGAGAGCATTTGCTGAATGATCTCCAGATACAAACCAGGCAGGATCAGCATCACTTAAACAAAGGAGAGAAACAGAACTCCCCGGCCTCAGATGCCACAGTCTGCAAACCAAGCTCACAGGTGATGGCATGGCTGTCAGGTAAGAGGATCAGCCAGAAGAAAGCAATGTGATGCTTTCAGGCTTCGCCCTGCACGTCTGCACCGGTGCACGCCCTGAAGCCGGCCCTGGTGACCATGGACCTGGGAGCTGGTCAGAAATGTAGTCTCAGGCTCCACCCCAGACCTAATGAACCAGAATCTGCATTTTAATAAGAGCCCCAGGGGATTGCCAAGCTGGTTTAGATTTTGAAAAATACACCTTCTCCATCAGGTGACCTTGGTTTGGAGAACCTGGTCATGAAAGGAACCAATAGGAAAGGAACCAGAGGGTCTAAGAAGACCACATATATTCACTGGTGCAGGTACACATTTCATTCGCTCAGGAACACACAGCCGCCACCGCTCATTTCCCGTTCAGCTTTTTCTCCTCCTTTCCTACTCCCCATCCAACACTTGCTTCAGGCCTTCCTTTCATCCAGTAACCCTGCTTGGTTCTAACACAGGCCTCCAGTCTACATCAAGGAGAAATATTATCCATATTGAATGCCTAGTTTCAATTTGGGGTAAAGCTGAAAACTCATTCTGCTGATTACAAAACTCATCAATAGGCATTTCAATAGTGGATTAGCCCTTCTCTTGAGAATAGAATCCAACTTTAATGTTCCATCACTCTACCACCTTTATTTATTTATTTATTTAAACTGAACTATATTTTATTTATAACATTGTGTAAATTTGAGGTATATAATATGTTGATTGGACACCTTTATATACTATAATATGATTGCCATTATAGTCATAGCACCATGTCATAATTATCCGTGTGTGTGTGTGTGTGTGTGTGTGTGTGTGTGTGTGTGTGGTGGGAATAATTGAGATCCAGTCTCTTAGCACGTTTGATGATTATACTACAACAATGTTGTTTATATTCACTATACTGTGCCTTTGGTCTCCCGGACTTATTTACCTACAAGTTGCAAGTTTGTGCCCTAATCAACATCTCTTGTATCTCCCCCACCCTCCAGCCCTTGGTAACCGCTACTTTACTCTCTTGTTTTTGTTTGGTTGGTTTTCATGTATAACTGATCTCATATGGTATTTGTCTTTCTCTGTCTGACTATTCTCACTTAGCACAGTGTCTCAAGATCTATCCATGTAGTTGCAAATACTCTACCACTTACTCTACATAAAGGCACTGGGGAAAAATCCACTTTCTAGTAGAGGTCAGGTAGTCTTCTGACTAATAGAAAATGGGAAGATGTTGTATTATTTTTAGTTGATCAGTTACAATGAGAGAAAAGCCCCCACTAAGTTCATTGGGTTGTTTAGAGCTGCCAAGGGCTCTCAGAAATCCCCGAACTCAGCAGTTCGCAGAGTGGGGACCTGGGATCCCAGCAGTTGGATCCTGTAGGAAATGCAAAATCTCAGGCCTCACCGTAGACTTTTTAAACCAGAAACTCCGGAAGTGCGGCCCAGTGATCTGTATCGTTGCGAGCCCTCCCGGTGATTCTGACTCCTGCTCAAATTTTAAAATTACTGATTTAACTTAAGAACAGATTGACTCATTAGGAAGACAGATCAGGCCAAGGGAGCCAGGGAGCTTTCATGGAAAGAGCTAAAACACACTGACAACAGGTGTTTCCAGCCAGAATCATGACTCTCATCCTCAGAGGCAGGTTGGTCAAAGGGAGAACTGAGGAATTCCATTGTTCAAAGAGTCAGTAGAAATCCCTGTTTCTTATGGTGGGAAATACTGAAGTATTTGTTTGCATGAGAATCGTTTGAAAGTGGACACCGCTTTATAACCAGCTAGCAGCCTGCGGAAGGTCGGAAAGGACCCTGGCAGTGTCTCTGGTGGTGTTGCTTCTCTCCTTTTAAGGTTTAAGAAAAGATTCTGCTCCTGGGTTATTTCATTTTATTCTTGTTAACTTAGAGCTTCAGATTAAAACACACTTAATAATCAAATAGAGTGGCTCTTCTGCACCGATAGCGCGTCCAGCTCTTTCAGCTAATGGCTGGATGCCCACTCCCCTTCCAAGTGCTCACTTACCCTAAGAAGCCTTTGAACCCCGTGCTGGTGAGCACACAGCCCGCCTCGCCATTAGCCCACATGGTTCTGCAGAGCCAGGGGAGCAGAAGCTCAGGTCAGGACCATGCGATTTTTATGTTCCTGCGTCGATTAGACCAGCGAAGGGAGATGCACTTAAGTAAAGTGCAAGGCGCTGTAACGGCCGCCTTTACGATGCGCAGAAAGCCCACATCTTAAGACCTGCAGTCTTGTTATCAAGTTAATCAAATTCTTAATATCTGAATGTGTGTTACACTTCCGTCACTTGGTATAGGCCCAGCCCTTCTTCCTCCCGCCTCGTCTGTCTGCAGGCCATACAATGCCATGTTATGAAAACGACCCTTTAAACCTCATAAAATATTTAAGACATGTGTCCTGATAGTGTTATGTAAGCAAATACCAAAAAGGTCCGACCATTAGTGAACCTGGTCAGGCCAGTCTCCGAGGACTGGGAAAACAATCTGGCCATGGCCACGGCGCAGATATGCAGGGAGAGATTCCAGAGGCGTGGGCGCCTGCAAGCTGGGAGCCCAGACCCCCACATGCTCCTCGAGAAGCAAGTCTGTGATTTCATTGTCTCTCATGGCTCTAACTATAGTCAAGAGGCACTGAATCTAGGTAGCTTTATTTAGAGATTAAATATTGGTGCCTGTGGCAATGGAAACCATAGGGAAAGTCAGGTGATGTTGAATGCAGGGCAAAGGTCATATATACTATATGTGCATATGTGTACATATATGTATGTATATGTACATATACATGCAGGTTCTTACTCTTGTATTTCTCCTTATTAGAGAGAGGTCCTGAAACAATTAGTCTCTCTTTTTTTTAAATATATTTTATTGATTTTTTTTTTTTTTTTTTTTTACAGAGAGGAAGAGAGAGGGATAGAGAGTTAGAAACATTGATCAGCTGCCTCCTGCACACCTCCTACTGGGGATATGCCTGCAACCAAGGTACATGCCCTTGACCGGAATCGAACCTGGGACCCTTCAGTCTGCAGGCCGATGCTCCATCCACTGAGCCAAACCGGTTAAGGCTACTCTCTCTTTCTTAGTGTCCTTTTTTTCTCAGCAAAAGAACTGTAAGTCACACTAGCGGAAACTTTGAGGATTGGCCGATCAGACGATTTTCATGAGACCTTTTTCCCGCTAATAAACTCCCTCCTTAATGAGCCATTCTGCCCTCTGGGTTCGCCGATAGCTTCTAGGTTCTAGAAGGACAACTCCCAAATCTATAACATAAAACCGAATTACCCTCACGGCCTCCTAGCCCCAGGCCCCCAGGGCCATTGCGCTCCATATTGTCTTCAGCTGTTTCGCCGCCAGCTCAGCGTCTGCAGCGCTCAGTGACAGCTTGCTCTGTGCACTAATAAATGGGCGCATGGCTATGCCAACGCGTTCCTTTTTCTCATTCCCCACCTCGGCCGGCTTGGTGCCGCTGCCTTCACTCCCTTCCCTAACGCCCAGTTCTAATTAGCTAGCAAACCCTGGCAAATTTGCCTCCATAATAAAACCTGAATCTCCCTCCTCTTAACCCTGGACACTTCCTTTCTCCCAGCTGGCTTACTGTAATACCCCGCTTACTGCCCGTCCTCCTTCCACTCATGTCCTATCTCTCCCTAACTGCCAACCCAGTTCCTTTTTAAAACAGATCTTTTTTCCCTCGCTCCCTCCCTCCTCCCCTCTCCACCCCTCCCCCTTCCCCTTCCTCTCCTCTCCCTCCTGCACACACATGCTCACACACACATACTCCTGCCCCAGTTATACACCCTCAATGGTTCTTCACTGCGAAACCAGCAAAGTCCAGGTCTAGGACCTCGACGTCTCCAGATATGATTCCACAGTGTCACTCCAGTCTGCCTTTCCTTCCATCCTCTACGTCCTCCCTATCTGTTGTTGTGGTCTGGGCATTCCCGTCTGTTTCCATCCAGCAAGCACCAACTTGTATCTATATTTCCCTCACTTTAGCAAATAAACTCCTCATTGTAGACGGCCGCAAACCTCGAGGTGCTACACTGCAGAAACTGATTAGAACACCAAAAATTACATTAAATTCCTCTGAGCAACAAATGACATTCAGCCAAAAGAAATAAACACCGGAGAGCTGAATATGGAATTTAAAAGTTACTAATTTATAAGACCAAAAATATTTGTTTCCAGAATCTCCTGACGCCTATCTTGAGATGGAGAAAACGATTTTCCCTCCTCATTTCCTCCTGAGCGCTGGCCGTTGGCAGCCAGAGCAGTGCCCCTCCTCTGGCCGGTGAGCGCTGCTGAAGCGAAGGTTCAGTCAAATCCTCTTTCTGGAAATAAGCAGGCCGGTAGCTGCTGGTCACCCCTCCACGTCTCTCCCGGCCGTGGCACTATGAGCTGAAGGAGAGGTGGGTTCGGCCCACTGCCATTCGGAGTAGGAAAAATCTTCCTGGCCTATCCTTAGGTTTTTCTTTAACTGGTAAAATGTATGTAGAAAAAAAAATTACAAGTAAAATGCTGCATACTATGATCTAGACTTGAGAAGTATTGGAGTAATTCCATGTTTTATATTTACATATACGCACACATGGCTACATATGTATTGATACGCCCCGTACATATACATCATTACATTTAAGTCTCCTGAATGCTCCAGAAGCAGCAAATGTTTACTCTAGTTCAGCTCAGGAGGTTTTGGGGTGCCACACGTGCCAGCGGTCTGATTAATAGAAGGAACCTATTTGGGTCCATTTTGAGCTACAGCCACATCCATGGAGGAGCTGTCAGCAGGAGCCAATGTGGGGAGAATGGTGGTAAAGCTCGTTCTCCCTGTGTCCGCGGCTCCCTTGTCCCCCCTCTGCTCTGCAAACCCGGGTCTCCATGCCACTCCTACAAACAAAACACTCCCACTGGGCAGGCTGTGATTTCATTTCTAGTTGACACTCTCTTATCTGAACCAACATGAATGAGCATCCAGGGCCAAGCTCCTGGCATCAGGGTGACATTTATTCATTTATTAACTCAATCAACACAGCTCCACTGAGTTAAAATTTAAAAAAAGAACTCTGTTTTAAAAAGATAGAGATAAATGAGACTCAGCTGCTGCCTCAACTCACAGTCCCTCCAAGAGACGGACAGGTAGGACCAGAAAGGCTGACAGGTGATGGCAGTGAGGGAAGCCCAGGGCTGGAGCCTGAGACTAGGCATGACAGCTGTGCCTGGTGGGCCTCCCAGAGGAGGGGATGCCTGAACGGATATTACAGTGGAAAACAATGGCTTTACAGGTTATGTCTTAATAACAACAAAGCATTCTTAAGCATAGCTTTTAGACTGTTTCTTACTGTAACAGATTATATTCTAAACCTGACTGTGGAGAGCGGCTACAGCGTTTGGACAGGTTCAATCCTGGGACTAATGAGAGGGCACGATCCTCTGGTGGCAAAGCCACGTGCAAGTCCCAGCACAATTATAGCCATAGTTGTAAGCTTGACCTTATGGTCTGAACCTGTGCTCCCACGTGGCTGAGTGATAAGGGCTGCGGGAGGTGCAGCAAGTAAACAAAGCTTGATCAGGTGCATGTAATTGAGTAGATTCGCAACCAACGAGCACGTGGTAAACATCTTGACCACGCCCTTACTTTGCCTCGTGGAATCTGGCTAGAAAATAAAGACTCGGCTTGCAGGCTGTGGTGCTGTCTCTCCATCAGAGAGGGCAGCATCCCACCCAGCTTTCTTCTCTTGTCTGTCTTTTCTTAATCCTTCACCGCCCCCTCTCAGGTTCACCAAACCTGGCTGTGCTGGTGTGGCACATATGGCGCCCAAAGTGGGACTGAGTATGGGGAACAGGAGCCTGACTTTGGGGAACTGCAGGCTTACCCATGTCCCTTGAATGTGGATGGGCTCTGTGACCACTTTCACCAGTAGAACTCCATGGAACTAACAAGACTATTCTGTGCATCAGCCTTCACTGGCTTGGCCGCTTTTACTTCTTGTCTCTTGAAAGCCCGCCCCATATAAGAAATGCACCTGCCCTGACACTAGCGTGCTATAAAAAAGCAAGTGGGGGCCAGGCGGTGAGGATGGGATGCCACATGGAGAGAGAAGGGAGCTAGGGAGAAAGAAGGAGAAGAACAAGATCACAGCCACCAGCTCCCCAGAGCACAGAGGGACCAGACACCTGGGTGAAGACCCCACTTTGGAAAGGCTCCCCCAGCGCCAGCCGACTTCGTGTGGATCAGAGGTGAGTTGCCCAGACAATCCCTTCCTAAATGCCTGACCCATGAAATCATGAGCAAAATGAAAGGATTGGTTCCAGCCCTTAAGTTTAGGGGTAACTTGTACAGTAAACCATTTACAGAGACATGGAGGTCCTAAGATGGGTATAAGATGCTAAGGGAAACAGAATCCTTACGGACATAGGGTGTCATCCTGTGAGCCCATAAACCTTGAGATAAAAGAGAAACCTCAGTCCTCTTGTGTTCTTTTCTGTTTTGAGTGTACAGTGGGGCCTTGACTTACGAGTGTCCCAACTAACGAGTTTTTTGAGATACCAGCTGTCTCCGCTGATTTTTTGCATTGAGTTGACAGAGTAATTTGTGTTAACGAGCTCCTTAACAAGCTCCTTAACGAGCTCGGTCTCGGAGCGAATTAAACTCGTAAGTTAAGGCCCCACTGTATTTCCGTTCCATGGCTGGAACTAATCTCCCTTTTCTGTAGGTCAACGGCAAACAATGCAGCAATCCATAATATTCCCTCCGAATGCTTGAAAGACTTGTGTGGAAACCATGGAAGCCACCAGGTTCGTATCTTCCGGGGACCCAACCTGTAAGTAAGGAGCTGCTTAAGCGTTAGCCTGTCAAACAATGGAAAAAACACTTTTGTTCATTTTTCATCTCTGCTGTGAACTCCGAAGGCATCCCCACACCCAGATTAATAGAGCCTTAGGTCTTCATCACTCATGTGACCTCGGGAGTGTGAGTACCTGCTCAGAAGGCTTTTAGAGTCTCTCGGAGAACAATGGAATATTTCATTGCACTGTAGGGAAAGAGTCACTCAGATTTTTATGCACAGTTAATAGGAAAGAGGAAAAAAATCTGCGAAGGGCATAGAGTTTTACATTAAGCAGGGAACATTTTAGTCTTAGAAACAGCAGAGTCGGCTAGAATCACTCACTCTGTGACTACAGGTCCACACCTCCCACTGAAAACTGGGGTGCCCCCCAGAGCTTTCCAAATGCAATTAACTCACCCAATACATTATAAATGCGGGAGGTACAGTGAATAATGCGGCCCTATTTCTTTCTTCCCTGCCCTCACCCAGCCCCCGCCCCACCCTGGGGTCCTGGATTCATGGAGTCTGATTTCATTCCAGTTGGAAATTAGCAAATGGCGAGACTGACCAAGAAACTTGTCATCAGGCAGGGCCTTTGTGAAATGGCCCTCTAATTAGCCATTGCATGTTTTTGTTATTTCTTTTGCAATTCATGTTAAAAATATGTTCCGTGGATGCCGGCCTGCTAGGATGCAAGGAGCCCTTGTCACTCAGCAGTAACCTAGTGAAATAATAAATCGCCCCTCAGCTCTTCCCCCGAGGCCGTGTGGCCAGGCTCCCCACAGCGGCCATCGTGTGGGGGCAGGCAGTGGTCACCGCACACACAAATGGCATCTTGCCCTTCCAGGAGCCTCTCTCTGCACGGAGAGGATTGTGGGCATATCTGCCGAATCTGAGGTCACCCAAGGACTGGGTGAGAAAGGCTGTCCTCTCTTACACGCTGTTATCACCAGCAGCCTATCTCTTGAGTGAAATTTCAGGAACGGAGATTCCTCAGGGAAAGATGCCATTTCATCCACTCAGCCAGCTCAGCTGGAACTGGGAGGCAACAGCTCCCATCTGTGGGACAGCTTGGACCAGGACCTTGTGTTCTGTAGCTTTTAGGTGGGGTCCACACACAGGCTCCGGCCAAGGTTTCGGCCGCGTCCTAGCCCCACCCTGGCCCACATGAATCGTCCTTACTGAGCATCTCAGGAAAGAAACAGTAACTTCCCCTCGGAGGCTCACCCTTCCTCATCAGCGTTAGAAAAACAGCAGAGAACTGTCAAAAAATGACAGAGAAAGTGAGTGTTCGGCCACCCTGGGCTGTGGTCAGATGCTCATGATAGAAGCCGAACGTGGCCTGCGAACCAGGCGGCTTGTGGGCCGAGACGGTGGATGACAGAAATCAGCCAGGCCACCCTCACCCGCCGCTCAGCAGGCTGGATGCCCATTAGGACCGAGGGCTTTCATCCACCCATAACCGGAGACGTCAACGACATAAGACAATTCCTTGGCAGCACAGAATCTCTGTTCACTCAGGGACACTCGGAAGCACTCCTGTCCTTTCCAGAGCCTCCTGTGCACAATGAGCAGAGCTGTGATTCCAGACTCCCACTTCCCTTTCTGCTGCACCCTCCTTAGCAAATGACCTCCTGGGAGTGGGTCGTGGATGTGTTTTACTTCATAGGTTTCTTGATAACGTCAGTCTCTCTCTCTCCCTTCCTCCCTCCCTCCCGGCCCTGGGTGCAGGAGGGTGGAGGCTGCCACTGAAAAATCACATCTCTCTCCTGTGACGGGAAATGAGCAGAAAGGGGAGAGCGCCAGGCAGTTCTCTCCTTCCTTCAAGGCCCTGGGGGAGGAGATAAAGAAAAGGCGGCCAGGGAAAAGCTCTAGCCACCTACTGTTCTGTGTGCGTTCTTGGTTTTTTCAAGCAGTAGTTTTGTAATTTGGACATCTACAAACATGAAGCCTCTTATAAGGATCATGGATCATTTCTAAATAAATAATAAGTTTTTCATAACTTTTCTGAAACTTGTCAGGGCTGCCTATGGTTGATTTTAAAAATAGATTTTTTTTCCTCAAGGAAGCATGAGGCTTCATCAAGATCCTTGCATAAGCCCACTCTTGTGCAATGCCAAACACATTGCAGGTGCTTAGTAAAAGGATTTTAAAAATTATTATTATATTATATATTATTACAATGCATCTAATAGTACACTTTTATATGCAAATTGGCCATTTTTTTAAACAAATGGAAGTTATCAATAAACATTCAGCCAAACCCACTTGGAAGTAACACTGCATTCTATTCAGGCTTTGGAGTAATTATTTTTCCTTGATTAACCTATAAGAGTAACAGGTTATATCATTTTGGATTTAATTAATAAAGTTTAAGCTGGTAGTAGAATGTTCAATAAGTAGTAATCCAAATATATTTCATTGGAAAATTGAGTTTCTTTTGCGTATTTTGCTTCTTTTGACTGCTGACTATTTGATTAGACTACATAAACATTTTCTTTTCACCATAATCAAGTCAAACAATTCTAACATGAAGTGTAATTTTTTGGCAAAGTCTTCCCACATTATAACATTTTGTTCATGCATAGCGTTGTAATTAGTGTTATTTGCTGTTGTCATTGAATTACACTCATTATATAGAGGTGTCGACTTTGCAAAGCAAGAACATTAGGGATGCAACAAAGAATGAGATGTTATTCGCAATTTCATTGTCAGCCAACAGTGAGGATATTCAAACAGAAAGAAAAATAGTGTGTGTGCATCATGCACACAGAGTCAGCCATAGGATAGGAACAGTACAGCCGAAAGATGAAGGAACAGAATAGAGAGTCCTTTAACTGTGGCCAATTTTGAAAAAGAAGGGGGGCTTTACTTCCCTAAATAATATTCTTCTCTTTTAAATTCATTGTAAATAAGATCGTAGGAAAGGAGAACATGTCGTATCCCAAAGCAGAGGCTTTCTGCGTCCCCGATTCTTCTTCCCTTTTCCCTGTTGCTATGTCTTCTTGTGCCCGCTTCCCATCTCACACAAACACAGGCGTGTGTACATGCACACACATGTGCGCACACACACACACACACTCATACATAGCATTATGGTAGCTAGAAATTCATCAAAATATAACAATAGTAAAAAATAAATAAATAAGGTATTCCCTGCACTTCATTCAAAGAACAGAATGGAGCTATGTTGGTGCGAAGTCTGCGCCCAGCCCTCTGGCTCCAGCACTGCTTTATTGTGTGAAGTCAGAGGCCTGTCGCCATGACACAGAGCCCTGACTCATTCCCGAGGAAGCAGCCGGTGCTAGAACTACTCCCATCTTGAGTCCAGATTGAAACGTAAACAATGGGAGAGAAATGTAGCCCTTCTTGGATTAAACCATCCTAAACGGGGCGGAGGAACAAGAAATCCCTTTCAAACCTGTCTTACGTTTGCTTTTGTGGTGAACTGGTCATGTCCACATGAATCGCTAGACAGACAGTGGATGAAGATTACCCCCAAAATTCTGAGAAGCAAACCATTTTTAATGTTGTTTAAAAGCATTGGTATTTGTGTGTATTTCTTTCATTTATTTGTAAATTTTTTGCATAATCAAGTCAGGGAATCCCAGCGTAAACTCTCATCTCCCCAAAATGTCTCATTAAGCTAAAACACCCTTTCTTTGTATTTGAGTTCATCTTTTCTTTTTTTTTTTTTTTCCTTTTTTTGGATGGTGGAAAGAAAGGGTAAGATTCTGACCTAAGAGAATGGCAGTGTTTCAAAGATGCTTTCTGCCACGCTGTAGGGCAGTTTACCTTAAAATGTACACGGATAGGGTTTGAAAAATAAAGAAGATTCCATCTGACCATTAAGAAAACTGTACCTGGGAGAGGTTTTCTAGACTCCCCTTTCCACACCTAATAACTCACCTTCCAGCATCCATGCCAGTACTTATCAAGGTTGGGAACAACCCCCCCCCCCAATTATTTAAAAGTCTTCATTGTAGTGACTTCCTCTGAAACAGACCACCCCTTTCATTAGGAATATTTATGGGAAATAATATATTTGTACAGTTGAAAGCATCACCTGTTTTGCTAAGTCAGTTCTTGTCTGAATGCAAATGGACTGTTAGAGGGTTTACGCCAGAGCACTTGCTAATGGAAAGTACTAATCAAAACTTTTCTACGGCAGTAAATGTTTATATTTTTTTACCACTGGATTCCAATTAAGTGTATTCAATATAGCAAGCTTTGATTAAAAAAATGTTAAAAGAGAGTATGTACACAGCACTGTGGAAAACAAGGCAGGTTAGGAATGCGGGCACTTGTACGTTCTTAATAGAAGTCTTTACCTGAAGGTAAAACCCAATAAAGTGTGCCCTATAATGTGCTATGGACTCTATGTTGATTTACCTGGGTTACCCCGTCAGCAGAAATCAACTTTACCAGGTACAAACTATGCTTATATATTTAGTGCATATAAAATGCATATAAAAGATCCTTTTTTCTTTTTTATAAAGAAGTACTGAATTTCATTAGGGCACATTTTTTCTTTAAAAAGTTCTTTGTTAACCATGGGATATACTGATTGCAAATAAAGGAAGTTATGGCAACTGTGCTGATGTTTATAAAGGAAGGGAAAATCCTTAATATGAGCCTACAGATTCAATGAAAAAAAATAGCAAAACACAAGGTTTGGCTTTACTCAAGTATACATTAGCAACATCTTTCAAAGAATCTCCTTGCTTTCACTGATATATAAATATTTTCCGAAATGACTCAAAAAAGATGTTATTTTACTTAATTGAAGTCTAGGAGGAGAGGTCTGGGGAGAGATGGCTAAAAAAATTATTTGGGTTTCTTTGTGGGGAGGAATCCCCAATTTTTCCTCATCTGAGAATGTTTAAACACAACGTTTTTGCACATTTCCCGTAAAAATTTCAGGCCTTTCCTATGTGGGATTCTTTCCTCCACATTGAAGTTTCAGGATTAGGGGCAGTCTTTTTAAAAAAAAAAAAAAAAAAAAATTAATTCTCTTTGCTCTGTGACTTAATGAATCCAGGTTGAGTTTCTTTAGGAAACATAAGAAGCCCCTTGACAACTGAGAAGGCTCCCAGATACTCATTCCTGTCAGAGTTTCCCCAAACCACACATAAGCGGGGCCGCGAGGTGCCCACATCAGACAAGGAAAGAAGAACAGCGCTTCCCTCCCTGACCTCGGCTGCGTTTGAGTGAGAAATTGTTTACTGCTGAGTCCCCGTGAGTGTTTCCACAGCCCACTGCGCACGTCAGGGGTGCAACAGCCTTTCTGTGTCATTTCCGACCCTCCCGTCCACTCCGTGGTCCGTGTTCGCCGTCCACCTTTGAGGATCGCAAAAAGCCATGCCCCGCGCGATGTTTAATAGTGCCCCTGCATTAAACCCTTGGCTGCGGTCCTCTAGTGCTTTTTCTTTCCCTCAAAATCTATATTGCTCTTAAAAGCATCTCATTAGGACGCTGCATTTTTAAGGAAGGGAGAGAGAGGAGAGATGGGTGACATTAGTCAACTGCGGCAGACATCATTTTTAATCCATAGATTTTTTTTTTTTAGAAAGAAAAGAAAAGAAAAGAAAAGAAAAGAAAAGAAAAGAAAAGAAAAGAAAAGAAAAGAAAAGAAAAAAACTCCAGGAAAGACCTGCCTCTTGGCTTTGGGCCCCTGACTTTCAGGGGTTAGGGCTGCTGATGAGAGGGGCTGCTAAATGGGGGAGAAATGCTGCCCGGCCCGCAAACCCCGCAGCAGCCCCGAGGCAAAGCCATAGCACCTCCCCTGCGTCCTGGCCCGGCCTGTGCGCACCCACCGGGCTCGGAGAGGCAGCGAGGGGACCGGCAGCGGATGCCAGGGGACTGCCTCCCGGACAGCGGGCCTGCCCACCGCTGGAGCACCGAGACAGGCTGCCCGGGTTTCAGGAGTGGGAGGCAGGGCCCTTAGTAAGGAAAGACGTATCCCCGTGTCCCTCCTCCCACATCCTGGGGCCGCCACTTCCCTCCCCAGCACACGCCCCCGCGCAGCCCTTAGGGAAGAAAGGGAATCTGCCCGTCCCTGAGTGTGCACATAGGGTGGCAACCTTGATAGGCATCTTGGGGAAGGGCAGGTACCCGTGCCCCTAGGGACTGGGGGGGAGGGGGGCAGAGGCGGGGGGGGGGGGAGGCGGGGGGGGGGGGGGGAGAGAAAGGGGAGGCTAGGGGCCAGAGGGCCGGGTCGTTGTCTCAGAATCGCTGTCTCTGCTTGGCTCCTGCGGCGTTTTCCTCAGCTCAGGCGCCCTCTGGCGCCGCCAAGGAGAAATTCACCCGGCGCAGGGACCGTGGAGGAAAATACAGAACAGCACAGTCAGGCCTTGCGGCTTTGGCCTTGAAGGATGCAAGGTGGGCCGCCGGTTCTGGCGTCCACCACTTACCTAAAGCATTGGACTGCTCTTCCTCACGGTGTCAAGGTTACAGAACCTCGGGTCATAGTTTCCCTGGGCAATATGTTAGACACCAATGACCTCCCTAAACAGACTTTGGTGATCCAGATTCCAAGGGAGAACAAGGTCGCAGGCCTTCCAGCCACCCTCCACCCCCATCCCTCTACACACACACACACACACACACACACACACACACACACACACACACACACATTTTCTTTACTCATCCACAGGGTCTCCAACATAGTATGGCTTTTTTTTTGCAGTCAACTTGGCTAAGCTAAAGTCCCCAGTTATTTCATCAAACCTTAATCTTGATGTGACTGTGAAGGGGCTTTGCAGATGTCATTAAAGTCACTAATCAGTTGGCTTTACAGAACAGAGATTACACTGGATGATCTGGGTGGGCCTGGCTTAATAAATTGGAAGCCCCTGAAAGCCTAAGACTTCCCAGAGGAAAGGAGGGAAAGGAGAAATGGGTTGTATGGAGAGAGAGAGGGGGGGGGGCGGGAGGGGAGAGGGGAGAGGGGAGAGGGGAGAGGGGAGAGGGGAGAGGGGAGAGGGGAGAGAAAATATCAAGGAAATTCAGAGTGCCAGAAGATCCTTTGCCCCAATCCTCCCAACTGTCAGTCAGTAGATATTTTCTGAATGTCTGTTGGTGGTAGGCACAAGGCACTGCCCTCTGGAGATGCAACCATGAACAGAGCTGGCAGGGTTTCTTCCCTCATTTGGGCTTCAGTACCTGACACTAAGCTAGGTGGGTGAATGAGAGGCACTGGCTGTAGTGGTCTGTGAAGCCCTCTCACACATGCATACCCAGTTCCATAAGGAAACTTTGGACATTCCAAACCTGGACCTGAAGCGAGCTTTCGTGACGGGTTTGTGGTGGATGATGGTGGCATGCTTGGCGCTATATGAAGGTATAGTGAAAGGAGGAGCCACTGAGAAGAACCAGACAGCAGTTTTGCCTTGAGGGCCCTTCGTCTATCACCACTAAAGGTAACAGGCTCATGCATCCCATTGCCAAACATCCCATTGCCATTGAGTCATCCACCCCCGTGGTGCATTTTCTGTTCACTCACTGTTTCTATATATGGCAAAGCTGTGATACTTACTGATTATGGATCAGAACTGTAGAATGTTGGCAAAAGCAAACTCAATCAGGCTGAGAACAGGAAGACTCCTCTCTAGATTCATCAGCAGAACCGCTGGTCCTTGGCCAAACTGAGAAGCCAAATAAAAGGTCTCATTTTCACTCTAGCATCTTGTACCCTTGCCTCAAGGCTCAAGCCGAGCCCATGATGGCAGTATCCCAGTGCATTTTAATTCAGCTAACGTTTAATGAGTTCTTTCCATGCTCTAAGTCTACCTTCTACCATCTAGTGTCCTGAAATAGCTTTTGTAGACACCATTGGCCTGCAAATGGATTGCTACATTTAGTGATAATTGTCATGGCCATCCTGTTGACTTCTGCATGGTTTTTAACATTTGGGATAATTTTCTTCTTGATATTCATATCTTCCCTTGGGCTCAGTAAGAACTCTTTCCTGATTTTACCTCCTGTTGGTCTCTTGCTCTTCTCAGCCATCTTTGGAAGAATTTTCTTCTCACCCCAGTCCTCATGATTATAAAGCAGATATATTCAAGGGCTCTTTATTCAAGTGATAGTTACTCTATCACTTGAATCTATTTCCTCTCCCCAAGAGATGGACCACACACACTGATGACCGCATATCTACATCTCTAGCTAGACCTCTCTCTGACACCCATGTATTCTATTGCTGTGGATTCTTGGGAATACCCTGAACACCACTGTACCGAGAGAATTCATCATCTTCTTTCCCTCGTTTCTAATCCGTTGCTTATTCCAAAAGCCCTACATAAGTTACTGGTACCAAGAACTGTGTCCACCCAAAAGCCCATGCCAGGAACTCAAGAGGCATTCCAGATTTCCTTTTGCTTACCTTGCACATCCAGTTGATATGAGCTAAGTTTTATCAGTTTGTTGCAAAATGTCTCTGCTCTCTGCTCTTCCTCCACAGCCCTACTGTAGGGACCTTAGTCTAGTCCTTACAGATTTCATAACAGGGGCAAATGGCCTTCTAATGATATGTCTGCCTTCATATCTCTGCTGTCTCCCATTCATCTTTCTAAAATGCAAATCCTCTTATGACACCTTCATATTTTATGTGTCAGTGGTTTCTTGAAAGCTTTCTGTGACCATCTCCCCCACACTCACTCGGGGCTAGTGACGGATGGCCCCCCTTTTTGTTCCCACTGCATCCGCAGCTTACCCCTATCATAGCACTCAGCAAAATGTAGCTTTATCTTCTTTCATGAAATATTTCAAACATAGAGAAAAGTGCAAAAAAAACCCACACACAACAAATACCCACACACTACCCAAATTGGAAAAATCTTTGATGCATTGATTTGAGTACTTTTTTAAAAAATGAATTAGCCATGATAAAAATAGCTGGGATCACTTTGTGACCCGTCTTTCATGGAAGCCCTTGCTGTTCAGTTTGTGGTCGATTTTCTTGCTAAGCTCCTGCCCTTGACTATCAGCTACCCAAGAATAGTTTCTCTCTTGTTCATCTGTGAGTCCCCATCACTTGCCAGAGGGAAGTAAATAAGGGATGAGTAAATATCCATTGAACAAACTTATGCATCAATGCTTCCATGCCCACTAGGCCTGTGGACCAGACTGCGTCACATTGGACTGCAACCTCTCGCCATGGTGCCTGATCGATGTACCGTGCTTTTCGTCATGGTTACCGATCGATGTACCGTGCTTTTAGCAGCATTTGATTCTAACAAGGCACTCTGTTCTCCAGAACTGTTACCTTTAACCAGTGGTTCTCTACATTAACTGCACGTTGGAATCAGCTGGGAGATAGTAGAGTGCTGATATCCCGCCTTTGCTCCCAGCGATTCAGACTTAAGGGGTGAGATGCTTTCTAGGTGTTGGGTTGTTAAAAATTCCCAGAGACTTCAGCGGACAGAGAGGCTGAGAACCTCTATTACCTCCTCTGGGGCATATTAGCATCAGCGTCAGCATCACCAGTACAATCGGTGAGCACTTGCTCTGTACCATTGCTGTACATTATTCATTTCTTACTACAACCTACGTGTTTTTATTCTCCCTATTGTACTGAGGAAGAGGATGACACTCAGAAGGCTCAGTTAACTTTGCCAAAAGTCAAATATCCCCAGGGCCCTGCTGTTCTCACTGCCCCAGTTCCTACAAGAGCCCCAGTTCCTACAAGAGCCCCATTCCTTAACTGGGCTATGGCTCCTACTAAGCCCAGGATTAGCAGAATTTCTAATACCCCTGGACAAAGTCATGGAAGCCTGGCATTACCAGTGCTCTCTAAGCCCCCGAGCTTTACCTGCTAACCCTGCTTCCTTTTTTGAGTCATTTGCTGAAACTTGCCATAAACTCCTTGCTTGAGCAGCTGCCAGAGACTCAAAAAGGCAAAGTGTGTGCTTCTGCCCACCACACCCTCTGTGATGATAGGAATTATTCCTCTCAGTGACGTTCTTTAGCACTCTGTTCCTCCCTCCGTGTCTTGCTGGACTGCTCTTCCCACTGCTCCCTGTCTCTTGTTCTCCTGAGACTGAGTTGGCATGCTACCAATACAGCGAAGACTTGCCACGGAGGACTTGCCACGGAAGACCATGCTGCTGCCTCTCTCTTCTCCTTCTGCTCTGTATTTACAAGCAAGTGGAGGAGGGAAGTACACACCAGTGTTTACTCTGTATACAGATTTCTCTATGGATGTAATGCACATGCTTTCAACACTCGTGTTCCAGCACCAGGATTTCACTGCAGGGGAAACCAGTGTGTATCGTCTTGGAATCATAGAACATGACAGTTGGAAGGGATCTTGGAGGTCACCTAGCCCAGGGGGCGCTGTTGTAACAAAAGAGTTCAGAATGGAACTATGTGGTGTGGCCTCAGTGGACAGTGAGGGCGTGAATCTCACAATTTGGGGACGTGGTACTCAGTGTTATGTAGCCTATTGTCTGCAGTCACATCGAAGACAATATTGTAGGCTCCAGGGGAAGCGGTCGCTCTAGACCACGTGGGATAAGTTAGTAGAAGAAAGGGATGAGCTCCAGAAAGAACTGACTGGCTTGCAAGAGGTAAAGAAAGGAAATACACTCCAGAAATTTGAGACCTGATAAAGTTGGTGAGGGGACCACCTCTTGTTTCTTGATAGTCCTGAAAAAAGCACTTGAGTAACAAAGAGCCAAAGCAACTCAGGAGGACGGGGCTGATGATGGTGTGGTGCTCAATAAAACCTTTCAGGTGGATAAAAAGACTCAGGGTAAAATCCTAGGAAAGGAGTAGTTTTCCCATCAAAGCAGAAAGCACCGTGAAGTGGAAGCATGGAGCGCCATGGAAGTAAGCAAGCAAGGAAAGAAAGATTAGGTCCTTTCTCTAAAAGAACTATGGGTGTGGTTGCGGGCTTTGACTCAAAGCAAATAGATGAGAAAGCTGTTGTTGGTATGAAAGAGACTCTTAGAGACTTAATACTTTGCAAGCAGGAAATGGGCTGAGAACGTCATGCAATTCTCTAAAAGGGCATGTTCCCAGACACACACTTCATATTGACCAGGAAAATAACAAAAAAAGGAAGAAAATTCCAGAGGTGGACCAAAGGCCAGAGAGAACCTCATTATTGACCAGAGACTTCTATGTGTCTCTCAATCTTCTCTTTCCCAAAAGGAAGTGCATTTTGTGGTTGCCTTGTCCCTGTATCTCTGTTGTACATTGGGTGTGGGGGAGAAGGGTAGATAATGCCATTTTAGTTCACAGGTCTCTGGACCATGATGACCTTCACCCTGATCTGATGCAGATGCCACGTGTAGCACATCCCCTGGAGATGCCGGACTTAGAATTGGATGCAGTGACTGGATGGGAATTTAAGTCATTCCCTCTGGAGAGGTGTTAGTCGTTATAAATGTGTTCAAGGGTGGATGCTGCCGAGACACTTTCCACTCACCAAATAGTCCTTCCCCAGCGCCCTATTGCAAGCCCCTTGCAATCAGTCAGTCTTATGGGCAGTTCTGGCTAATGGGCTGTGATCAGAAAGTGTTAGCCACTTCCGGGTCAAAGCATTGGAAGCTGGTGTGTGAACTGCTCTCTGGTCTCGTGAGCTGACATTCTCACTGGGGATAAGGAAAGGAACAAAAAGAACAAGGAAGCTCATTTCAGAGAGTAGAGAGCTGCTCCTAGGAAAGTCATCGGGGCAACGTGGAAGCGAGTGAGTGGACGGTCAGGGGAGATTGTGAGGAAGTGACACTTAAGCTGGGACCCGAATGACAGGAACGGGCCATGCAAATGTCTGAATATGGAACTTCAGACAGAGAGGACAGTGGCTGCGGAGCCCTGAGGTGAATGAGTTCTTATTTGGTGGGTTTGAGTCTTCAGTGTGACCGGAGACTGGTTGGGCTGGAACGTTGTGAATGAAGGAGACAGAGAATGAAATCAGAGAAGTAGATAGGCGGTCACCTAGGGCCTTCTCAGCCATGACAAGGTGGTTGGATTTTATTTTAAGGGCAAGGGGAACCGGTTCAACAATTTCAAAGAGGGAAGTTATAAGACTTGACTGCAGCCTGATTCGCAGGGCGCTGTGGCAGCAGCTTAGGTGAGAACACATGGGGCTTCAGAGGAGGTGCATGATCCCAAGTATACGCTGGAGAAGTAGCCTTTGCATGTGGTCTGGGTGTTGCAAATGAGAACAAGAGAGGAAGGAATCAAGAACAGCTAGGTTGTCAGCGTAACTGAAACAGTAGTGCCATTTACTGCGATGGAAAGGCGCAGAGAAGCGTGGACCGGGGCCGCTGGGGAGGGTGCAATGTCAAGAATTCTCAGTTAGAGATGCCATTAGACATGCACGTGACTAATGGAGAGACGCAGGTGGGGTTTCAGGGTAAGGGTTGGCCTGGGGTTATAAATTTGGGGCCCATCAGTGTATAAATGTTATTTAGAGTCAAGGAACTGAATGAGATCACTGAGGGAGAGAGTGTAAATACAGAAGAGGTCCAGGGCTGGGGTCTGGGTTCCAACATCTCTCTGGAGGTCAGGGAGAGGAGGAGCCCTGCTTCCAGAAAACCGAGACCTCCCCCGCTCCCGAGGGCTCCGTGCCTTTTACAAGAAGCCCGGAGGCACATAGATCCCACATATCTTCCTAATGAACGTTACAGCAGCGTCTCCTGTGGCATCCCAGTCACACGTGTCACTGTGGGGAAGCAGCTGGGCGGCGGACGGTCAGAAAACGCCGCCAGCTTCCCACCACTTGGCCACGCACAAGCGAGGTGACAGGAAGAAGCCGCAGTGTCTGTAGCCTCACTTTCCTCCTCGTCACTTAGAAGCAATAATGGCTCCTCGTCGGAATCAAAGAAGGCGGTGGGAGTGAACGTGTGTTGTACACGCCACAGCTGCCCTGCCCCGTACAATAGCCACTAGCCTCACGTGGCCGTTAAACTTAAATTTAAAAAATTGAATGGAATATTCAGTTCTTCCTGATGAAGAAGACAGGAGGATCCCGGAACAGAAAATAAGACAGTCCTAGAGGCACTGATGACACCTGCACAAAGCCTGTCGGTTAGTGAATAGTATTGTACCGAGGTTGACACGTGTAATGGGGTAATGCCGGTTGTTAATATCGGGAGAGGCTGGGGGAAGGACATACAGAAAAGTTAAAGAAAATTCAGTTTCTCAGTCCCACTACCACATATCATTGCCCATCAGCCACCTCGACAGTGCTAACGTGGACCGTTTCCATCATGGGAGAGAGTCCCCTGGGGCAGTGTGGCTCTCCCACACCCAGATCAGCTGCATTGTTTTAAACTACCTTCTGTTCTCTCCTTTACAGTATGCCAGGGTTACGCCAATAATCTCTAAGTACCTTTTACATCGAACACTGTGGATCCTGAACAAATAATACTTGGAAGACATGGCTCGTTCTCTCAGTGGCCCACGGAGAAGGTGCTCTTGTGCAAAATTTATTTAATTTTATTTTTAAAAAGTTCTTTATTGACTTTAGAGAGAGGAAGGGAGAGGGAGAGAGACATAGAAACATCAATGAGAGGGAGACATAGATCAGATCAGCTGCCTCCTGCACACCCCCTACTGGGGATCAAGCCCACAACCCAGGCATGTGCCCTGACCAGGAAGTGAACTGGGGACCTGGTGGTTCATGGGCTGACGCTCAACCACTGAGCCACACCAGCTGGGCTCTTGTCCAAAATTTAAGTATTCAGGGGGAGAGATGGGGCAGCCCGGTGCCAGGTCACTCAGTCCTGCTACTGATGCTAATGGAACAGGCAGGATCCTAAAACACACCCTCCGTGTCAGAGAGAGGCTGCGCACACAGGGTTTTCATGAGCAGATAATAGAGGGGAATAAACAGAAAGCTGTTGCTTTATCATTAGAAGCACCTACTCTATACTAATTGTTCGTTCATGCCTCGCAATTTAAAAACATGAAATAACTCAGGTCAGACTCCATAGGCTTAGAAGACTCTATCGACCAGGGAGTTAGTGACTATTGATTTGCCTCCTCTCCACACCCCAGTGAGCAGCCAGCAACACTCATCTGCTGTCCTAACGAAGCACTTTCCACCCAAAGACACTGAAGGCAAAGCATGGATGTTAACCCATTAATTTCCACCAGATCGTTGAAAATGATAATTTTCTACCTGCTGTTTATAGAGAAGAAGCTAAAGAATATGTTGAGAAGAAGGTAACTTGGTGCTTAAGAAATAATGTTTTCAATGAATGAACTGTGACATCATCCTTGCATCTTTACATAGGTTTGGTGTACACGGAACAATTCTCTTGTGTTTGAGATATAATTACATGAACCTTCCTTGCTTTTGTAAAATATGTAAATACACCTTATAGGCCCTCTCTCTTTCTCTCTGCTCTTCCCGTACTCCCTTCTACTCCTTCTCTCCCTCACCCTCCCATCCCACTCCCAAACCTGGCCATCAATAATATAGTTTTGCATCATGCATTCATTCAACAAACACTTATTGGATACTCACTGTGTACTAGGCACAATGCTAAATGCTGGGAATTTAATGGTAAAGCAAGAAAAACTAAACAATCTCTGCCACCAGGAAAGTTGGGGTCTAGTGAAGAAGGTAGGAATTAATTTTGAAAACTCACCAATAGTTGGGAAGTTACCATTGATGGGGGCTGCCAAGGGATGTGTGAGTGCTGTGTCATTCACAGGGGGTGAGCTGGTCCGGGAACTCAGGGAAAACACCTATGAGGGTGTGAAGGCCCTTCCATTGGGATGAGGCGCTTAATGGGGTCAACCAGAAAGGCAAGAGGTCAATGTGGCTATAGAAGAAGGCAGGACAGATCGTGCCAAGCCTGGAAATAGACACTGAGGACTTTAGTCGTTTTCCTAAGATCTGAAGAGCCACGCAAATACAGTAGGCAGAGCAGGAAAAGGAGAGGGTGTGAAAGAGAAATACCATCACACTGTAGAAATTCAGGTGGGTCCAGTTTAGACACTGGAGTTCATTCTTATAAAAGATACAAAGATAGATGATCTTTGTCTTCAAGGGCCTTAAATCCAGAGTGCCCCATTTGCTACATAAATGAAAACTTATGTGGTAGAGACATCAATGATTCCTGGCCAATGGCCCCAAAAGAGTAAAATTTATTCACAAAATAGCTTTGTTGATCTATCTTTCTGACCATAATCAGTGGCTACCTGGATCACCCCAAATCAACCCTTTGAACACTACTATCCTCAAATAGCAAGAAATCATTTTTGGAACCAAGATGGCGGCATAGGTTAACGCCGGAGTTTGCTGCCTTGAACAACTACTTCAAAAGTGAAACTAAAAAACGGAATGGACATCACCCAGAACCACAGGAACGCTGGCTGAGTGGAAGTCCTACAACTAGGAGGAAAGAGAAACGCATACGGACACTCAGAGGAGGCGCAGTGCTGAAGTCAAATTCTGAGGTGCGGAGTGCGCAGAGCGGGCTGGCGGCGGAGGGCGCGGTTGGTGTTTTCAATCGGGAGGGAGTCGCAGACTCTGAGCTCCAGATACAGGCGAGTCTTTAGGGACCCAGACTCAAACGGGAGAAGCGGGACTGTCTGGCTTCGGTCAGAGCGAGTGCAGCTTTCTCTCCGAGCTTTGCAGTGGGTGCTGGGACTCAGAGAGGCAGAGCCCTTGGGGACAGGACTGAGAGCCGCCATAACTGCTCTCTCCGGCCCACCCTGTTGATCCTGTGCGACCTGCCCCACCCAAGCCCTGCACAGAGGCATTTGCCGGATAGCCTCAGGCAAAGGCTAGATTAGCACCTCCCTAGAGGACAGAAGTTCTCTCACTGCAGACACAGCTGATTCTCATAGCCACTTGGCCTGGAGGTCAAACCCTCCCTGGTATTAGCTACAACAATCAAGGTTTAAGTATAAGACTGCGCACAAAGACCACTAGGGGGTGCACCAAGGAAGCATAACAAAATGCGGAGACAAAGAAACAGGACAAAATTGTCAATGGAAGATATAGAGTTCAGAACCACACTTTTAAGGTCTCTCAAGAACTGTTTAGAAGCCGCCGATAAACTTAATGAGATCTACAAGAAAACTAATGAGACCCTCGATGTTATATTGGGGAACCAACTAGAAATTAAGCATACACGGACTGAAATAACGAATATTATACAGACTCCCGACAGCAGACCAGAGGAGCGCAAGAATCAAGTCAATGATTTGAAATGCGAGGAAGCAAAAAACACCCAACCGGAAAAGCAAAATGAAAAAAGAATCCAAAAATGCGAGGATAGTGTAAGGAGCCTCTGGGACAGCTTCAAGCGTACCAACATCAGAATTATAGGGGTGCCAGAAGATGAGAGAGAGCAAGATATTGAAAACCTATTTGAAGAAATAATGACAGAAAACTTCCCCCACCTGGTGAAAGAAATGGACTTACAGGTCCAAGAAGCGCGGAGAACCCCAAACAAAAGGAATCCAAAGAGGACCACACCAAGACACATCATAATTAAAATGCCAAGAGCAAAAGACAAAGAGAGAATCTTAAAAACAGCAAGAGAAAGAAACTCAGTTACCTACAAGGGAATACCCATACGACTGTCAGCTGATTTCTCAACAGAAACTTTGCAGGCCAGAAGGGAGTGGCAAGAAATATTCAAAGTGATGAATACCAAGAACCTACAACCACGATTACTTTATCCAGCAAAGCTATCATTCAGAATTGAAGGTCAGATAAAGAGCTTCACAGATAAGGAAAAGCTAAAGGAGTTCATCACCACCAAACCAGTATTATATGAAATGCTGAAAGGTACCCTTTAAGAAGAGGAAGAGGAAGAAAAAGGTAAAGATACAAATTATGAACAACAAATATGCATCTATCAACAAGTGAATCTAAGAATCAAGTGAATAAATAATCTGATGAACAGAATGAACTGGTGATTATAATAGAATCAGGGACATAGAAAGGGAATGGACTGACTATTCTTGGGGGGGAAAGGGGTGTGGGAGATGCGGGAAGAGACTGGACAAAAATCGTGCACCTATGGATGAGGACAGTGAGTGGGGAGTGAGGGCGGAGGGTGGGGCGGGAACTGGGAGGAGGGGAGTTATGGGGGGGAAAAAAGAGGATCAAATGTAATAATCTGAACAATAAAGATTTAATTAAAAAAAAAAAGGCAGAGCTTAAAAAAAAAAAAAGAAATCATTTTCTTCAATGATTAAGGTTTGTTCTCAGTGATTCTAATGTGGTAGATGGGGAAGAAACTCATGTCAACTCTGCCCCATGGGGTGTGTAATGAAAGGCTCTGGGTTTGGTTGATCTGAACAAGCCCACTGGCCAAGTTCATTGCTAGCATCAATGGTAATAAATGAAACCGTCACTTTTACTATGGAAGCACAAGAGTACTTAGCACCTTCTATGTAAGGGATCTATTCTTCTCTGAGAGAGCTTGAAAAAATTTAAAAAGTGTTATTTTATTTAATGTGTCTTTATTCAACTTCAAAGCTATTTAAGGGATAACAGGGCTCGTCCTTAAGTTTCCTTTAAAAGTGAAGAGGGAAGTATGGTGGTACACAAGCAACATTTAAAAACTGTTTTCTTATAGACTCAGAGGTACAGAGAACAAACTGATGATTGCTGGATGAGAGGGGGCCTTGAGGGCTGGGTGAAAGGGAGAAGGACGAAGTACAGCTGTTAGTTACAAAACAGTCACGGGGATGCAAAGTACAGCATAGGGAATATAGTCAATAATATTGTAATAACTAGGAGTGGTGCCGGGTGGGTACTAGCCTTATCGGGGAGATGACTTTGTACATTACAGAAATGTCTAACTGCTATGCTGTACACCTAAAACTGATCTAAAATAATATTGGATGTCAACTGTAATGCAAAAAATTAAAGTTAAAAAAAGTAGTTTGTTAATACTCTCTCAGAGTTGCTTATGGCTTATGTGCCTAAGAGTTTATATAATAAAAATGAGCTGAATGTGGAGTTGTGGGAGCATGGAGAAGGGAGATGAGATAATACACACTCTCCTTTTGGGGGATGTCTCTCTCTGCCCCTGAAGTCCACTCTATAAACTGAAGCTACAAAGAGCATGAAAACCACAGGCCCAGCCACCACAGTGGTCTGCATTTTCTGTGATGCCTGCCTTTATTTTAGTTGCTACCAGCGGTTCTCAACCTGTGGGTCGCGACCCCTTTGGGGGTCGAACGACCCTTTCACAGGGGTCGCCTAAATACATCCTGCATATCAGATATTTACATTACGATTCATAACAGTAGCAAAGTGACAGTTATGAAGTAGCAACGAAAATAATTTTATGGTTGGGGGTCACCACACTGAGGAGCTGTGTTAAAGGGTCGGAGCATTAGGAAGGTTGAGAATCACTGTGCTATTTGATACTTTCTTCATCCGAACAGTCTTTTATCTGATACGCAGACACTTTCTCTCGTACTTTCTTCTCTGCTAAGGACGTTTCTGGAACTGAAAGATGCTCTTGAAATGGGTTCTCTTCATTCACAGAGGGAGTGCTGGCTTTGATTTATCTGCAAAACCCCTGGGAGGACTTTTGTGCTTAGATGTCAAAGAAATTCTCTGTCTCCTTCTAAACCATTAATTCTATCATTATGGAAATAGCTTCCATAATTGATAAAACATTGTCAACTGAGTCTGACAGACTATTAAAACACTTCTGAAGATTTGTAAGCTCCAGCTCCTGCCTCTTGGGGCTCGCTTCAAGCACACATACCCCATATTTATATTCTCTTTTAAATGTCAGTGGGAAAAATCTTTGTGATAAGGTTATTGTAATGCACACAGACAGTGATCAAGAATCATTTCCTTCCAGTCCCGGCCAAGTCATGTTATTGTTAATAAAACAGGGTAAGCCATTCATCTCTTCTCACTCGCTGAGAAAGTTGAAGCTCTGCCATCCTAGGAAGAAGACCACCCTGAAGAAGGCATAGCCCTTTGTAAAGTCTGGAGTATCTATTATTTAGTTAACCTTTCTTATTTTGAGATAATTGTAGAACAACATGCATTTGTAAGAAATAATAGAGAACCCATGGGCCCTGTACTCAGTTGCCTCCAATAATAATATCTTGCAAAAACTATAGGACACTATTTCAACCAGATGATTGGCATTGATCATGTTCAGGTTTCCTCTGCTTTACTGGTACTCGTGAATATGTGAGTGGTATGTGTGTCTGTAGGAGTCCCACTCAATTTTATCACATGTGCATGTTTGTGTATCTACCACCATAGTTACGGTACAGAACACCTCCAACAGTGCAAGGGTCCCTCGTGTTACTCTTTTATAATCATAGCCACCCCCTCCCTGTCCCTTCACCACAGGGCATCAACTTTTCTTTGAGGTTCTTTTTTATTTTTTAGCTTGTCTGCATAATAAAAAGAAATAGAGTTATAAAAATGACTTTTATTCAATGGAAGAATTTGAGCTTTTAGAAAAAGGTGTCCCTGCACACAGCCTCATAGTGGATGCATCCAGACCTTGACTTCTGAACATGGGTTCGGGCCTCCCTCGTCTACCTGGCTGGGCACCTCTGTGTAGGTACAGCCTTGCACATATGTGTGCTATGGCTTTGCATTCAAGGCAACAACAGGGATAAGAAAACAGGCTTTGTGTGTTAGGAAGATTCATGTTTTGCAAAATTCCATGTAGAGTATTAAATGGAAATGATGTATTTTCAGATAAATCAAGCAGCTGCTCCCAACCTCAGGGTTTGTTTGTTTGTATGTTTGAAGAGTTATGAGCAATACTGTCCACGGTGAATGATTTGCTTCTAATTGGAACTAAGATAGTCTCACTCTGTAATAACCAATTTTATACTTAGATAAATATGGGCTGTGAGAATGTCCAAAATTCTTTTTTTTCTTTTTTGAGGAAGAAAGTCAGCTCCAGATCCTGTCCTTTGCAAGGATATCTGTTGCAAGTTGAGATTTTAAAAATATATATAAACTCCCAGGCTGACACTTCCCATCTGCTACTGGAGGCATTTTTGCCCATCTGATATAAAATGCCAGCAAGTAAGTCCTCAAAGCCGGCCCCATGGCTCAATAAAATATGGTCTTCTTGTCACCCTCAGTGCTTAAATCATTTGTTGTCAAGCTGGGTGGCTTTCAGGGTTGACATTTACTGCTGTTTTCTGCAAAAGAGTTTATAGCCTCAAGGAGAGGGCCAGCACTGTCATTAGCTCTGCCAACCAGGAGAACAAAGGCCTTGGTTAATTCTTTGTGACTCTGTTGCTGTCCTGTGGTTCTTAAGACAGATGGTTTTTAAATGATGGATTTTCAACAAAAGGCACTCATGAAATGTTTACCCCGTGGCCCCCACAGCCTCGTGCATATACAGACACTCAAACCCATACAAAGAAACTTGAAAGGATCCTTTATCTTCTTTTGCCAAAGCTTCCAGGTTAGATCCAACAGGCCATCGGCGATGAGGAATTTATATCACTGGTAGGGATGAATTTCAAGAAGCTTTCAAAGACCCGGGTCGGCAAAGATCTATCCAGAGCTTCTTATGTTTATAGCCCTATGATAATTGCTTTGGTGGACACTAAAAGGAGTTTCTTTCCTCAAAAGGGAAGAAACTAACATTTATCAAGCATTTTTGTCTTTGCCAGTTCACGCTGTTTTCAGGATGACTCCGTGGAGTAGGGTCTATGACTTTCCGCATCAGGAAACATGAGCCCTACCCAATGCAAGAGTTTGCCCAGGTAGCTCAGCTAATAAGAGACGAAGCTGAACTTCAGGCCAGGTATGTTTGATTCTGAATCCACATGGCATCCTTTAACTAGCAAAGGAGAGGATAATAGAAGCATGGAAACGTGGAAATGCAAGTATACACAAAACTGTAACTCACAGCAGATTTTAGTAAATTGTGTATTGATTGATGTGGACACTGTGACAATCAGCTTTCAGTGGAGTGTTTGTTGCCTCCACTCCTGAGAGTACAGGTGACATAGAATCTTTAGCTATCAGCCCCCTCATGAATTGTCCCATCTGCGGAGACCATTTTGTCCAGACATACCATCTCTGGGAAGCCCACATCCACTGACTGACATGGAAACAAAAGGTTGGCCATCTTAGCTCAACTTGGGGGAGCTCTTAGGGACCATTCTGGTTCCATGTGTTGGCTGCATCTGTTGTTGAGGCTTCATGGAAGCTCCAATGTTTCTTCGCCACCCCCACCCCACCCCTCCACAGGCGTGGACCCCAAGGGCACTCCTTAATAAAACTCCTGCTTGCTCAACTCTGGCTCAGAGACCACTTCCCAGAGAATGCAGGTGGTGACAAGTTCGGTAGCTCTAAAGCCTCTTCACAGGAAACTGGTGTATGAAGTAGGAATTGGGTGGCAAATATAATTTCAATAGGACAATAATGATGCAGTTATTGTTGGAAAGGCAGTTGTGACTCTGCTGTGGAAGGTCTTTAGGACTAACTGAGGAGACCATACACTGGAGAAATAAGAGCCATTGGCAGCGTTGAACAGAGAGGTGACTGAAGCAGGCTGTAACTTAGGAAAAGGGTGTGGTCACTTATGAGGACACATGTTGAAGATGGAGGCAGGAGATTGGGAGTCCATTGAGGAGCCAGTGGTTCAGACAACATCCACAGGCAGAGCATTAGCTATTCTGGCAGAAAACTCAGGTTTGAATCCTGGCTCTGCCACACTATCTACGGGATCCTTGGAAGTCACTTAATCCCTCCAGACTCGGTTTCTTCCTCTCCAAACTGAGATAGTATTAGTAATGTGAATGGCTTGGAGCTTGCACAGCCTTACACACACACACACACACACACACACACACACACACACACACACACATACCTGTATACCTGTATACCCCTGAACAAATGCAAGTTTTAGTTATAGAGACAAAGAAGGTTGGTATAGAGCAGGGACTGACAAACTACAGCCCTGCACCATAGTCTTTTGGCCTGTTTTGGTAAATAAGTGTTACTGGAGTACAGCCATGCCCATTCATTCAGCTATTGTCTATGGCTGCTTTCAAGCTACAATAGCAGAGACGAGTAGTTGCCATAGAGACCACATGGCCTGGCAAAACCTAAAACATCTATTCTCTGGCCATTTACATTAAAAGTTTGCCATCGTGGCCCTGAGTATTAGAAGTAAAAAAGAGGTGCCTGGGGTAAAGGATAAAGTTATAAGACCCAAACCTATAAGACCCAGTACCTGCTTGGGCTGAGGGGATAAAGTGAGCGAGAGAAAGGACCAATAACCCTGAGATTTCTAGCCCTGGTCCCAGCCAGAGTGGCATTGTCACTAATTACAGGCAAGAAATTAGGAAGAGTACTTTCACTGGATGGTTGGCTGATTCTAGATATTGAGTTTCCGGTGCCGGTAAAAATGTTCAACAGGAGGATGAAAATCTGAGCCTGGTTCTTTGGCAAAGTCTCAGAGATGACGTTTTAGCTTTTGGAACGGTGTGCATAGACCTGAAAACGTGAAGGAAAATTGGTGGTTCCAAAGGCAGATTAAAACCTTTTGATTTTAATCTTCCACTTTTTAAAATTTTTTAAAAAATCTTTATTGTTGAGATTATTACAAATGTCCCTCTTTCCCCGCCCCCCCCCCCATTGCCTCCCTCTACCTGGTTCCTGCCCCACCCCAATAAGATCTTTGTTAATCTCTTTCTGCCAGCCCCCCATCCTCCTTCCCTCTGAGAATCATCAGTCTGTTCCATTTCCATGCCTCTGATTCTATTTTACTCACCAGTAAACCGTTCATTATATTTCTTATTTGTTTATTTTGATTTTTAGATTCAATTGTTGATAGGTATGTATTTGTTGCCATTTTGTTGTTCATATTTTTTTTTAATCTTTTTTGTTTTCTTCTTCTTCCTCTTTTAAAAGAATACCCTTCAACATTTCATATAATACTAGTTTGGTGGTGATGAACTCCTTTAGCTTTTTCTTGTCTGTGAAGCTCTTTATCTGACCTTCAATTCTAAATGATAGCTTTGCTGGGTAGAGTAATCTTGGTTGTAGGTCCTTGCTATTCATCACTTTGAATATTTCTTGCCACTCCCTTTTGGCCTGCATAATTTCTGTTGAGAAATCAGCTGATAGCTATATAAGCATGCCCTTGTAGGTAACTAACTGCTTTTCTCTTGCTGCTTTTAAGATTCTCTCTTTGTATTTAGCCCTTGGCATTTTAATTATGATGTGTCTTGGTGTGGTGTCCTCTTTGGGTTCCTCTGGTTTGTGACTCTCTGGCTTCCTAGACTTGTAAGTCTATTTCTTTCACCAGGTAGGAGAAGTTTTCTGTCATTATTTCTTCAATATGTTGCTCTCTCTCTTTTTCTGGCACCCCCATAATGCAAATGTTGGTACACTTGAAGTTGTCCCAGAGGCTCCTTACACTATCTTCATATTTTTGGATTCTTATTTGTTTTTGCTCTTCTGGTTGGGTGTTTTTTGCTTCCTCATATTTCAAATTGTTGATTTGATTCTCAAAATCCTCTACTATTGAATCCCTGTATATTATTCTTTATTTCAGTCAGTGTATGCTTAATTTCTGACCAGTCCTTTTCCATCTGTTTGGCATTCTCACTAAGATCCTTGAAAGTCTCACTAATCCCTTGGGGGTTTCTAGAAAATTCTTGAGTAACTTTATAATTGTGGTTTTGAACTCTATATCTAGTCGTTTGCTTTCTTCCATTTCTTTAATTTGTGACATGTTTCTTTGTCTCCACATTTTGGCTGCTTCCCTGTGTTTATTTCTATTATTGGGTAGAGCTGCTATGTCTCCTTGAGTTGGTAGAGTTGCATTGTGTAGTAGGTGTCCTATAGGGTCCAGTGGCTCAGCCTCCCCAGTCACCTGAGCTGGGAGCTCTAGGTGCACCCCTTTGTGGGCTGTGAGCACAGTCTTGTTGTAGTTGACACTTGATTGCTGTTGGTGTCCCTGGGAGGAATTGACTTAAAGGCTAATTTACTGTAAGGACCAGCTGCACCTACAGTGAGAGAGCTGCTATACAGGAGACACCTCTATGGAGCAGGACTTGCTTCAGTGGGGCTTTGGTGCTCACTGAATATGCCCTTTGAGTGTATTGCTTATGGATGTGTAGAGTTATAATCTGCCATGGTCTGACACTGACCACTGGGTACACTGGCTCTTGGGTCTCCAAGGAGGTGCAAAGTCAGCCACTGCCTTGGGCCACCCAGCAGGAACTACAGCAATATCTGCAGATTCCTCCTCTTTGTATCAGGTTTAGAAGTGCCCAAAAGAGGCCCAGCTATGAAGCTAGGCAGGCTGTTGCTGGTGCTGAGTCTTGGGCCTTTTATTGATAGGTTTGGCGCTCCCTGACCCAGCTGCAGCTTGTTGGAGAGATTTTACCCTGACCAAGGAAAGGCCGTTCATAGGCAACAGCTGCTGCATGCAGCTTGGGTGGGGTTGTAAATTGGATGAGGCTGGGGTCTTAGGAAATCATGAGGGAGAAGCAAACAGAAATGGCTGCCAGTCAGCCCTGTGACTGGGGAGGTCCCAGCACAGGAACAATGATCCCTGCCAGTACCTCCATCTGGGAGAAAGCCGCCCCCAAGTTCCTGCCCTGATGCCAGACAAATGTGTCCCCCAGAGCCTCGCCCTGGAGCTGGATCTCAGAGGAAGCAGGAGTTTGTAAGTTCAGTTCGTGGTGCCAGCCTTTTAAGAGGAGCAGTTGGGTCTCCAGCAGCCTCTGTGTCACTGAGCCCCAATCTGAGCTTGTTTTCACAGCTTGTAGTTCTTACCGTCTGTAGGGACTTCTTTTCCCAACTCTGGGACCCTGGGCTGGGGGGCTGGTGTGGGACTGGCACCCCTTGGTCCTCTGGGTGGCCTATACAGAGACGATCTCCCTCCCAATTAAAAAATTGGCACATGTGGGTGCCAGGCCAGCCCGTTCTGTGCCTCCACACCTCCATTCAGCCAGCTTTCCAGCGGTTCTGGATGATAGTTGTTCTGTATTTCAGTTGTAATTTTGATGTGGCTGTGGGAGGCAGCAAGTACAGGCAGTTACCTACGTCGTCATCTTGGTTCCCTCCCTTGATATCTCTAATCTTTCACTTTTAAATAGATGGAGTTCTGTCTCAGATTTGAGTGGTTATCCAAAGACGTGATGCTTAAAACTAGAGTGTTAAAGTAAGGCTTTGTGGACCATTATTTTATTAAGCAGAAAAAGAGAAAAGGGCAGTAAAGTTTATTGTTGCTAGAAAGGAAATATTTCAGAACCAGGCAAAGACTCCCCCGCATGGAGGGCAGTGGCTACATTGCCGGCCTCTGAGCAACACTTGAATACTGTTCTCGTGTCCCAAGTGACTCGTGTCCAGTAAATGGTTTTCTGCAAATCAAAGGGTCGCATGGTTAAATACCTTTGGAGAAAACCAGGTTTAAGAAATGTAAAGCTCTCCTTATCATGGAACTTCTCAGAGCCTTGGATATGTTCATGGGCACTAGGAATCCCCAGGGGGGACACACGGTAAGCAGATAAGAAAACTGGGGCTTCAGAAGTACAAATTGCCACTTACAAAACCGGTCACGGGGTTGTGAAGCACAGCACAGGGAATAGAGTCAATAATGTTGTAATGACTGTGTACGGTGCCAGATGGGCACTAGACTTATTGGGGGGATCGCTTCATAAGGTCTGTGCATGTCTAACCACTATGTTGTACACCTGAAACTCACATAATATTGGATGGCAACTGCAATTGAAAAATAAATTATTAAAAAGCAAAACCTGAGGCTTGCAGCAGGAGCTTGCCCAGGATTAAAGAGCTCTGTGGAAGCAAAGCCAGGGATCAATTTCACAGGCTCTGATTCAGAGCTCGGAGCAATTACGCATCCCTAATAATGATGATGATAAGGACGATGGCGGTGGGGGTGATGAAAAGTGCCATTACTGCCAAGTGGTCCCCGTGGTCCTTGATATCCCTTGGAGAGCTATGGTTACCCTTAGACTAGTGTATCAGTCACCTGGTGACAAAACAATGCTGTGTCAATCTCTCAAAACGCAGTGACATGCAATAATAGGCATTTATCCTGTGGCAGCATCTGCAGGTTGGCCGGGCGGCTCTGATGACCTCATCGGGGCCTGGCTCCAGCCCGAGAGTTGAGATCAGGTCTGCCTGCGGAGCTCTCATCGGTATGGGATGAGCAGGCTGCCACTGGCATCGTCTTCTCATCCAGACCCAGGCCTGCCCCCAGCAAAAGGGCAGAGATTTCCCCTCCATCTCTGGGAGGAAGGCCTGGGAAGTCGCATGGCAAAAGCTATGGAGACAGGGAAGAGTGAAGAAATGGAACTAATTCTCCAATCTCCTCTGACTCGTGTGTGAAGTTCAGCTCCAGAGCATGTCATAAAAGATTTTGTCTCTCTGTTTAAGGAATTCACAGAGCCCTGGTGCCATGCCTTCAAGTTTAGTTGACGTCGTATGTGACAATAGAATTTTATCAATCGTATCCCTATGTATTCGGAATCTACCCACACTTGGGCTAAGCAAGGTCTCCACTCTGAGACTAGCTCTAAGGTTCACTAAATACAAGTCCCTTTGTCTTCCCTTTGCCCGGCCTTCAGAACTGCTCCCCCGGTCTCTCTGCTAACACTTTTCAGGATCTGGCCATGTTTGGGGTCTGCTGTCCAAACTCTTTGGCCAGGCCAGTGGGACTTGGGGCTCAAAAGGAGGCTGTGAGCGTAGGAGGACTGGGTTTGAGCTTGGATGTTTATGAGCATACCCGAGCCTGCCAGGACTGCCTGGGCCAAGAGTCCAAGTGTGGTTAGAGAGAAGGGTGAACTGCAGAAAACACATGGAATGAGGAGACCTGGAGGTGAAGATGCTGAGGAGATGAACGGAAGGAGAGGGAGCTTTCTGTGAAGGTGCTGTGGCCTCGTCCTCAGAGAGGGAGGAGACCATATCTCTGAAAGCTGCAAGATTCTTTGATGACAACGATGATGTTGATAAAGAAGAAATATCTGATACATGAAAGAGAAGATATGTAACATACATAAACTATGAAACATAATCTTAAAATGACCCCCAGGACCTCACCACTCAACTAAGAAACCTTTGTATTGTAGCATCTACCCGTTCACTCCACCTTCTTCCTGAAGGAACCATTGAGAAGATTGTGTTTATCATTCTCTTGCTTTAAAAATAATTATATCCTATATGTGCATTCACAAACAGGATGCAAAAGCTTAGTTTCCCTGGTATTGAGTTGTATAAAAACGGCATCATGTTACCCGTAATCTCCTGCACTTTGTCATTATTATGTTCCTGAAATTCGCTCGAGGTTTTAAGTCACTGTAACTCGTTCATTTTTCTCTGCTCCACACTATACTTGATTAGAAATACACCAGAGTTTATTTATTCATTCTCCTGTTCCTAAACATTTTTGCTATTAAAACAATTCCATTCTCAGTGAATCTGTATGTGTCTCTAGCTACACATGTCCAAGAGTTTCTCCGGGATATGGAATTCAGGAGGAATTTATGGTCTATAAGCTTTTCAACTATTGTTTGTCGTTTTATCCAAAAGTGGTTGTATCATGGGCAGAGAATGAGAATTCTCATTGAACCCCACTTTCACCAACATTGTCAGACTTCTACATTTTTGCCAATCAAGTAGATAAAAAACAAATACCATTATAGTTTAAATTTGTATTTCCTGATTATGGATGAGATTGAGCGCTTTTTCACAATTTAATTCATCATGTTTCCCCTTCAGTGAAATGCTTATTTCTCTCATTTACTTTTTTATATACTAGTTTTTTCTTATTGGCTGATCATAGTTCATTATAAATACTGGATGCTAATCTCTTGCCAATTGTGTGTATTGAAAGTATCTTTTCCCATTGTGTGGCTTGTCTTTTCACTCCTTTTATGGTGTCTTTTGATAAATAGAAACCCTTGGCTTACAGGTAGTCAAATATATAAAATTTTTCATGGTTTCTTCTTTAAGGGATTTATCCCTGCCCCAAATTCATGAAGATATTCTCTTCTTTAGTCTTCTAAAGTCAGAACATTTTACTCTGAACATTTAAATGTTTAACCTATTGGGGATTTTTTTTTCCCTATGGTGTGAGGTAGGAATCCAGTGGAATTTTTTCCATATGGATATTCCATATGGATAACCCATTATCTCGCACATTTAATGATAGTGACACCCCCACCGTCCTCCTTCTTAGTTATCTGTAAAGGTCACCTCTTCAAAGTAGCAAGGTTACCTGGTGCCCAGGGACTGTTACTGGGCCCTCTGCTCTGTCACGGTGATCGACATATCTTTCCCTGCACCCAAACCATTCCACCTCAGTCCTCTGACTTTATAATAAGTCTTGATAACTGATAGGCCTCCTGGTAACTAGGTTACAAGTAGATTTTGAGGGAAAGGATGAACTTTAACATTCTATTTAAGAGAATAAGAGAAGGATGCTAAAGGTTTTAGTCCATTGTCTGCTTAAAATATTATCTGTTATCCAGCTTTTGCTCCTTAAGGGTAGACTGAGAAATGCACCTTAGTTATTCTAGCTGACTCCATTGTCAGGTAAGCGAACTATTACTTTAAGCACAAATAATTCAGACTTCCAAGTGATTCAGATAAAGGTGGTACAATTCGACTTCTCTGGTTTGGCTCCAAGGCATCAGCTGAGATATGTTGCAAAAACCATCAGCTCTTCCCACCCTCTCAGAAAATCAAGTCTCATTAAAATGTTACGTTTGTGCTTGTTGCGAAGCAGCTCTAATGCCCACGTCTTCTCACGTCTTCAGTGGGACTTACATAGGGCTTCGTGTTTATAAAGCCAAGACAAGGTTTTCTTGGGGGAGGTGGGGGGTCCTCAGGGGCTCTACTGTAAACTCACCCAGCTCTCTGTGGACCACACATTTTCTAACTCATCCTGTGTAAACAGCACACATCTTTTGAGCATGTTCCTTCCAGTGACTGTTTAATAAATTCTCTTCAGTGGTGCCACTGACTCCCTGGGCTGTTTATTTGGACTTCCTCGCTGGAGAGACAGTCACACAAATGGAGCCATCTCTTAAATATTGTGCCCAGGATGTATTGTAAGTCATGTTTCCGAATGGAGTTTTATATTCTCTATGAAGGTGCAGAAAGAGAGAGAATGTAGTGGACACAGTGCTCACAGTTCAGCACATGACCGAGGCGTAAAAAGTATCCCTGGGCTTGTGAAATGTGTACCTGTACAAATGCATATTTTTAAAAATTTGAAAACTGTTTTCCAAAGAAATATTAAATTTGCAAAGAATTGGCAAAATGCATTTAAATGCCACCCATTAGGGAGAGCATACTCATGGCTCACCAGCCGGCACCAATAGGAGAAAATGAATAGAAATAAGACAAACGAAAGCCAAGCAGGCAGTAAGTCCAGGCAAGAGTAATAATGGAATGAAAAGAAAGAGTTGAAACCAAGAATGAAAAGCCTCTTCCACGACAAATTTAAGGGCTAAAATGACAGGGAGATGATTTCTCAGTCGTTTTGGCCTGAGCAGGCATGTGGCTTCTACAGAAGGGCACTTTCTGAGTTTGCCATGGTGGGAAACAGCCACAGGTGACGCACGCAGTGGGGAAGGCGGTACAGGAAGTTGAGTTTTGCTGTGGTTACTCACTGAGCGTGGCTCAGACTCCATCCTCTACCGCTGGGGCTGCGTGCTCTCGGCACCCACTTGCCTCCCCTCCCGACGCCCAGGCCCACAGTTCCTATACACGGCCCTCTCTCCACTGGTGAAACCTTTCGGGGTACACGGCTCTTGGGGCCCTGCAACCTAAGAACATCTCTTCACCCAACAATCCTTCAACAACACAAACTGGACATGTGCAAGCACTTTGGTCACCGTCAATGAGAAGAAAATGTTATCAAGGGGAAATAAGTTTAATGTTTAAATGTCTACATCTGCATTTGCGTCTACCCAGTTGCAAATGAGCACTGTAATGGGTAACTGATGGTGGCGCTCTAGTAAAAACTCTTCCATGTCACTTATAATTCTTATATTAATAGGGTTGCAAGATTTAGCCAATAAAAACCCAGGATGCCCGGTTAAATGAATTGCGTGTAAATAACTAATCGTTCTTTTAGCCTTAAAGGTATGTCCTGTTAAATGAATTAAGCAAGGAGGCCATTAGACCGAGGTGGCTTAATTGCTGCTGTGACTTAGGTATGTAAGCAAAACAAAATCCAGCCCTGTGCATAACTCCAGGTTACAAAATTGAAACGCAAAAGACAACCAGTCACAGCAGCCAACTAGGCTTCAGCGGGAGCCACGCCACAGTTCCCTTGCTTTGCTCCCATCTGTTCTCCAGAAGAGGCTCTCCCCTGGCTCCTGTGGGAGAAATGTTACCAACCACGTCCGGTTTGGCGCCGCCCAGTGAATATCTGCTCAAATAAACTCATAAAACTTTTTTTAAAAAAATATATTTTATTGATTTTTTACAGAGAGGAAGGGAGAGGGATAGAAAGTTAGAAACATCGATCTTCTGCCTCCTGCACACCCCCCTACTGGGAATGTGCCCACAACCAAGGTACATGCCCTTGACCGGAATCAAACCTGGGACCCTTCATTCCGCAGGCTGATGCTCTATCCACTGAGCCAAACCAGTTAGAACTCATAAAACTTTTAATAAACCTCAGTTAATCTTTTAACAGCCCCATGCACTATTTAGGACATACTAACTCTGCAAAAAAAAAAGTATTCGTTGTTTATCTAAAATTCAAATTTAACTGGGTGTCCTATATTATATTTGGCAACCCTAAATTACAGGATCTTCTACAGGTAGCTCAAATAAAACTGAGAATTTTTGCCCTCTCCTCACTCAAATTACGTCAGAAAGCATTGGAAAGTAATGTATAATCTATCTTCACTAGGTTTCTCTCTGCAAAAAAAAAAAAAAAAAAAAATCCCCTTTAGCTGTCTCTCCCTTGCAGACTCTAGGCACCTTGGCTGCTTCTAAAATCTCTTCTTTATCCTGATCAAACACAGAACTTGTTTTTTGTTTTTTTAATTATTCATTAACAAGGTTTGCCTTTTCTTTGGAGTTTTCAATCCACTTTTATTTAGCTGCTGATATATTTGGGTTTGAATCTGCCTCCTTGCCGTTTGTCTTTCTACATGCCCCACCTGTTATTTGTCCTTCTCATTTTTCCTTCTCTTGCCATCTTTGGTTTAATTTTTAATTATTTATTTTCCCTCTCCTAATAGCATGTAAGTAACATATTATTTTATTACCCTTCACAGTCCTCCAGACAAGGTCAGTCCGTTAAAGAATGTCTAAATGTATCCCTTTAACATTTTATCAATGATGATTTTAAAAGGACAAGCTCAGCAACACCCCATAAATGATTCGTGTGAGAAAACATTTAGCTGTGAAATATGAGTTTATATTAGACTTCAGACAGGAAAGTCCTCCCAGTAAATGCTGGGCTCTAGAGATTTATATTCTTATTTCTGGACAATCAGTATAAATTATTGCAAATTTATAATTAAGGCCTATTACAGCTAAAAGTTTTAATACCAGGGACCACTGGCTAAAGTCCTCTAGTTAAAAAAAAAAAAAAAAAAAAAAAAAGTGCAAAAAATGAAAGGGCTGAATTTTCCAGGAAGGAGAGAAGATTGTAAAGATGGCGCTCACTGGGAAACTGGAGGACATCTGGGAACCCTTAAAACCTTGGTCCGCCATGTGCCACCCCTGGCAGACTCCAGGCCCGCTCTCTCACTGGGGAAGTCTGCGGACATCCACGTCCACCTTCTGTTTCCCTGGCTGGATTAAGAAGCAAATTGCCATGGGAATCCTCAGCCCCCTCACGGATTCATCGCCAAGGGTATGAATGGTGACATGGCAAGTGTACCGCTGGGAAATATGAAACCCCGAAGAGGTTAGACCTGGGAGCAAAGATGCTTCCCGGTTGCCTCTGGCTCTGTTCCTACTTGCACAAGGGAGGTGCCTGCCTAAGAGACAAAACTCTGCCTCAGTGTAAATTTCACAGAAACCCCTGCCAGAGCTGGGAGAGCCGTGGGATGAGGTGTGATCCTTGTGTCACTGAGCTCCTGCACAGACTTCCTTTGGGTGTGTCACACATCTGCACGGGGAGGCCCATGGAAAAGTGTTATGGCCTCTAAGGGAGAAACATGAGCTAACCAGCTATACAATTTGTGAAGCCTGTTTTTTTGTTTGTTTCCACATATCCCCCTCCTTCCTTCCCTCCACATCCTTCTTTCTGTCCTTCCTACCTTTTCCCCCGTGTTCTCACCTTTTCATTCTTTCATCCTTAACCTGTGTGTGTGAGTTGTTGGTTTTTTTCTTGACCTAAATCTCTTTAGCGTTTCAAGCCAGGCCCCACCTTGGCTGAGGGTACATATAGGAGAAGCCTGATTTTTCCCTTGGACAGTTTTCCTGTTCTGACACTCCGATGTTTGAACCGCCCTCTGGAGCCTCGTCTCCCTTCTCCAGGCTGATGTGGTTCTCATTATCTTCTGGCCAGGTGTCTTCCCATTTTTATTCCCCTGATGGGGCAGTTTTCTTAACCCCTTTGTGCATCCAGAGAACTGAGGAGAATATAGTCAGTGTCACCCAGCTGGTCATTTCATTAAATTCTCAGGGCTTGCTCCATATGAGCTGAAGGAAAACATTAACAGTGTGGTGGATTGCAAGCTAGTATAATTTAGAGTATATTGGTTGCAGGAATGAGATTTTCAAAGGAAGAATGTTCTAATTGGAGCTTACAAAGCATGATGAGAAACGTTTTGACTGTGTTGTTAGTATTGTAATTTATTCATTGATGCTTGTTTTGTGACTGGTGCTTGGTCCATATCCGTCTCCTACTCTGTGTATCTGGTGATGAGAAACTTCAAATTATTTTTTAAAAATCTTGGGTAGCATCAATTTGAAATAGATGTTGTATTTGTTAGGGTGATAAAGACTCCTCTGCTAGAACAAAGAGACACCCCCCCCCCAAATACACTGGCTTAAATAAGATGGAATTGTATTTTTTTTTCTCTCACATTAATAGGTAGTGGGATATCTCTGCTCCACAAATCCTCTGAGGGACTTGGGTTCATTTCGTCCTGCTGCTGTGCCATCCTTAAAAACGAGTCTCCAATGACTTTTAGCTGAAAGCCCTGAAAGCGATACATCTTAAAAGTAAAGGCAAAAGAAAAATAGACAGCCCTCACCTGGATCAAGATGACTTTTTCATGCTATATGCTTGCCAGAGAAAAGGTGATGCCCACGTTCAACACAATAACACTATCCAGATTCCCTACAATGTTTCATATTCAATGTGAATATTTATTAGAATATTTCATATTTTCATATTTATTAGAATACTAACAAGAATTTTCACTAAAGTAAGGGACAAGAATAGGATGACCACTATCTCCTCTATTCAACACTAAAGGCCTGGAGCATGGATTCATGCACCAGTGGGGTCGCTCGGCCTGGCCTGTGGGGACTGGGCCAAAACCCACTCTCCGACAGCCCTTGAGGGGTCCTGGATTGCAAGAGTGTGCAGGCCAGGCTGAGGGACCCCACCAGTGCACAATCGGGGCTGGGGAGGGACCACAGGAGGGCTCCAGGGCGTGTCTGGCCCATCTCATCTGATTAGCCAGACCCCAGCAGCAAGCTAACCTACTGGTCAGAGTGTCTGCCCCCTGGTGCTCAGTGCATATTATAGCTACTGGCCGAACGGTCGAACGAATGGTCGGATGCTTAGCATATTAGGCTTTTATTATATAGGATTGTACTAAAGTTATTAGCCAATGCAATCAGACAAAAGAATCAATTCGAGATATAAAATGGGTAAAGATGAAGTAAAATGACCTCTATTTGGAGATCATATGATAGTATATTAGCAAAACCTTAGAAAATCAGTGATGAAACTAATGCAAACTGTAAGACAATTAGTAAGGTAGCAGAATATAAAATTAACATTAAGTACCAATAGCTTTCATAAACACAAACAATGAAAAGTTTAATGGTATAATGGTATAGAAAACTTTATTTACAATAGCATGAAAAACGCTTAAAGACTTAGAAATAAATTTAATAATAAATTTGCAAAACCTATACAAGGAAAATGTTAATAAACTCCTAAAAGACAAAAAAGTAGATTTTGCCAAAACCGGTTTGGCTCAGTGGATAGAGCGTCGGCCTGCGGACTGAAGGGTCCCGGGTTCGATTCCAGTCAAGGGCATGTACCTTGGTTGCAGGCACAACCCCAGTGGGAGATGTGCAGGAGGCAGCTGGTCGATGTTTCTCTCTCACTGATGTTTCTAGCCCTCTATCTCTCTCCCTTCCTCTCTGTAAAAAATCAATAAAATATATTTTTTTAAAAAAAGAGTAGATTTGGACAAATGGAAAGATATCTTCTGGTCTTAGATAGGAGAGCATTATAAACATGTGAGTTTTCCCTACATTAACTCACACATGCAAAGCAATCCCAATGAAAATACCAACAAGCTATTTTATGGAGTTAAGTTGATACCAAAGTTTATATGAAACACAAACATGCAGAAATAGCCAGGAAACACTGAAAAAAAATATTTATGAGGGAGGACTAGCCGACACTAAAACATACCATAAAGTCTCTATAATTAAACCAGTGTGGTACTGGCATAAAGCCAGTAGAATAGAACAGAAAATCCAGAAGTAAATTCAAATACATATGAAAATTTAATATACGATAAGGGTGGCATTTAAAACCAGTGGGGTAAAGATGGACTTTTATAAAATAAATGATGTTGGACAACTGAGTAGCCATTTGGAAAAGATAAAATTAAATCCATCGCTCATATTATACATAAGAATGAACTCCAAATGCTAGGGATGTAAAGAAAAAAAATGAAACCACACGGGGCTAGAGGTTTAGATGGCGGAACTCTTCTTTAGCCTTAATGTAGAAAAGGCTTCCTGACCATTACTCAAAACCCAGAGGCAGTATGAGAAGAGATGGGAAAAAATTAACCAATAAAAGTTAGAAGGTTTTACAAGACAAAAACAAACAAAATACCATTTTTAAAAATCCAAAAGACAACTGACAAACTGAGAGGAAATATTTGTAACATATGCCACAGAGAAAGGGCTAATTTCCCTAATACATAGGGAATGCTTAGAAATTCTAAATAAAGGTATTGTTATTTCCCAGTACATTACAGATTGAATTCACTAATTTGCATAATGCTTTTAAGGTGGGTGGTCAGTCTTATGCATGATGCTTTCATATGGAGGAAAAGGGGCAGGAATGTCAGAAAATCAGCCTACCCCACACAAAAGACTAAAGTGGTTTCTATCAACAGCCCTGCACCTCCCCAACTAATACCTCTCTCCAAGAGCACGTCCTCCTCTCTGGCCACACTCTCAATACCCCAAGTCTTTGTCTGAGCTTCCCTTACACCAGGGGCAACTTCTCTTTCCGATCATTTCACCTGGGCTCCCCACCCCCACCCCAATGCCCCAGAAATCACAGTTCAAACCTCACCTCTTTTAGACAGTGCCACAACCCTGACCCTCTTATCCACCAGGACACAGTGTTTTAAATGTCGGTTGCAAGTCGATTTGTTTATCTCCTGAGAATGTCCATGTTATCTTGGCACTCAAAGCTTTCCTTCCCAACTGGACTCCTCCCTGTGACCGTTTCTATGTGAAGAAAACGGATTGGAACTAGAAAAACATAAATCTTAGCTGAGCAGAAGGTGGCCTGAAGAGCCACACTCGATTGAACAAACCAATCGTTGATTTTCGCTCTTATTTAAACGATGGCATGTCTGATCATGGCTGGGCGTTATACTGGGATCTGAGCTCTTTTGAGCAACAGCACACATTCAGGCTGTGGGCGGCAGAGATTGAAGTGTCGCCAGGCTGGGCTCCCAGTTCACCAGCCTAATTTCCTGCTGCTCTCCCGTCCTGAGCTTCCGGACAAGTGGGGCTGAATTCCCAGCCAATTCTGAAGAATTAGCTTCATGGCCAACTGCTACCCCAGTCTCCTCATTGACAGCCCCTGGGGTCTGAGGACAGAGGGAGGCGGAGAGTAGCCAGAAAGACAGCAATCCCCGCCCTCTCCCACCATCAGAGCCTTGCCCTGCCAGCACTGTCTCTCTTTCCTCACTCCCACAGCAAGGCCGCCTTAGAAAAAGCTGGGGGTGCTCTCCAGCGCCTTCTTTGGATTTTACAGGTAACCTCACTCTGCCAGTTGATAGAGCATCTATTCACACTCCCCGTGAAAGCAAACAGCAGAGAGGAGAGCGTGAATTGGGGCTGCTCTGAACTCCGCTAGAGTGAAAATTTGAAAACACCCCACAGTGTTAAATGGTTATAACTTCTGTTTTGTTTGACCCAAAACTCAAATTTTCCTTTTGTGTGCAAGCATGTGTCATTTTGTTAAGTTATTAAGAAATTTAGCAATTTAATTAAGTTATTTAAGTAATTTAAAAATTCATTCCCATTGTAAAAATATCAAGCAAATACAAGTACATACACAAAACAAAACATGAAATTAATGCTTTATCTGCTACCTTTCCCTCCATGCTCAGCCCCATTTCCACTTCCCTCTCTAACACAAAAGCAACATTCCCAACACTTTAGTGTATAGCCTTGCAATTCTCTCTCTGTCTCTCTCTCTCCCTCAAAACATGCATATATTGTTTTGTATCAGTATCAATTTCTTTTTCTTCTTTTTACATTACAGGCAGTCCTGGGGTTACGTCGGTCTCGATGTATGTCGTTTTGTGGTTAGGTCGCCAACTCCCATTTATTTATATAAAAAAAAAAGTTCGTCATTTTGACATATGTACATATATGCTTTATGTTTTTTATTATTTATTTACCACAAGTAAAGGTCAGAAATTGTTATTTTTCTTTTAAATTTTTTTTACTGTTTCACTTCATTACTGCTGTGTATGTGCGCCATGGTGACGTAGGTGCTTGTGTAGGTGGGTTCTGACTTATGGTGAAAATCGCATTACGTCACGCAGTAGGAAAGGATCTCCGATGTAACCTACTGTAATGGAATACACTATACACATATACATTGTGATTTTGTCACCTAACGATATTTTAAAAAGCTTTCATAAGTCTACTTTATTCTTATTAATGACTGTATACTATTCCATAGCCTGATCGTATCATAACCATTTTTTTTTCTATTTTGCATTTAGAGTATTTTCAAATATTATGGCTGAATTTTGTCTTTTGTCTAAAAATGTATATGTTGAAATCCTAACTGCCAATACCTCAGAATGACTACATTTGGAGATCAGGTCTTTAAAGAGGCAATTGACTTTAACTAAGGTGATTGGGGTGGGTGGGTGACTGGGATCAGGACTCAGACACACACAGGAAGACCAGGTGATGAATGACACAGAAAGAAGACGGCCATTTAAAGGAGAGAGGCCTTAGAGAAACCATCCTGCCACCACCTGCACCTTGGACTTCTAGCCTCCAGAAGTGTAAGGAAATAAATGGCAGCACCAGCAAACAAATAGACCAACTTTTCGCAGCTGCGGAGGCCATGCTGGTGAAAAACTTTGCACAGCCATGCACATGCGTATTTGTGTACATGTGTATTTCCTCAGGCTAGATTCCTAGGAGAGGAATCCCGAATGAAAGCATATAAGGAATTTTTCATTTTGACAGTTATTGTCAAATCTCCTTCCAAAAATTTTTCCTCAGTATTTTTTCCATATTTGCCAATCCTTCACCTATAAATCCTTCCCAATTTTATCAATGACTAGAGGCCCAATGCACAAATTCGTGCACCAGTGGGGTCCCTTGCACTGGCCTGTGGGATAGGGCCGAAACCAACTCTCTGACATCCCCCGAGGGGTCCCAGGCCAGGCCAAGGGACCCCACCAGTGAATGATTGAGGCTGGGGAGGGACGCAGGAGGTTGGCCAGCCAAGGAGGGATGGCAGGAGGGCTCCAGGGCGTGTCTGGCCCTTCTTGCTCAGTCCCGATCTGCCTGATCTCAGCAGCAAGCTAACCTACCAGTCAGAGCCTCTGCCCCCTGGTGGTCAGTGCACATCATAGCAAGCATTGAGTGGCCTTAGCATATCATCAGCATATTATGCTTTGGTTGGTTGAATGGCCAATCAGACGACCAGACACTTAGCATATTAGGCTTTTATTATATAGGATGAATAAAGTTTGATATTCATTGTTTTACTTGATGACTAATAAAGATCAAAATTCTTAAGTTTATCGCCCACATATAGTACTTCTGGTGTGAATTAACTATTTGTTTTCTGTGTCCATATTCTGATGGCTTCTTGATCATTTCTTATTGGCTAGTAGTTATGCTCTAGGCATTTTGAATATGGATCATTTGTCTATTGTGTGTGGTAAAACGATTTCCTCCAAGGGTTTTGTGGACTGTTATTGTATTTATGTCAGGGCTCACTGAGCTTGCCAGCAGAAATCAGACAAGAAGACAAGGGCCACCGCAAGAGGCCCGTTTTCGCTGGAAAAGTCCAAGATGGCACCTGAAAGCCCTGCTAACTGACCCTTTGACGGACTTTTCTTCATTAGCACGCCAGAAGTCACACCCAGGATGGAGAGTAACACTAAAATGAGACCTGCGATGTATGGTGAGACATGCTCCACGCATGTTTAGGAACCGCGAATGCTCCCTGGAAAAGCTGTGACCTCGCCACCCTTCCTTGGGCATCCCCAGCCCTGAACCCGCTGACTCCCCACCCCCCTCCCCTCCCCCCCCCCCCAACCCCCCACCCCCGGCCCTGTGCTACTTCCTAATTCCTCAGCAGCAGGGCGCTGCATTCCCCTTCTTCACTCCTTGGCCAAGGAATAAAGTTTCTGATTTGCTTCACCAAACACTGTCTCGTCCTATTGATGGGAGAGCGTCACTGGGCAGGGGTGGAGACCAATTCATTTATCCCCTCCCTGCCTCAACCTTCCCCGCGCCTCCCCTGCACCCTCTGTCTTTTGGCTTCTCTGTAAGGCACGTGGGAAGTCTGCCTTCGAAGGCAAGATGACCATTTCACATCCAAGTGGGAAAGTCCGAAGGAAACTACGCTGGTCAAGTCTTCAGCAGTCAGCTCATCGCCGGGTCCCCAGGGATAATGCTGAGTTCCACTCTCGCTGCCTCCCAGATCCCCGGTTGTCCCGCGCTGTGCCAGGGAACTGACAATGAGTAAGGCACGAAGAGCTTCCAGGCCAGTTTCTGAATCAGTCTCCTCATGCAAGTTTGTTTTATTTTTCCTCACATCTGTCCCATGTGTTGGCAGTGCTCAGGCTAGGCCAGATAGCTCTTAATTGCAAATAATTCCGGAGCTTCTTGGCAGTGCAGGACTAATTGAAATAAGAGAAAAGCAGGTCTCCTTATATGATGAATAATATTAGGACCCAGGGGGCATTTAGAAAATGGAAAAAAGGAGTGGGTTAATTTTGAACCATTTTCAATTTCCATACCAGTCATTACCCACATTAGTGGATTTATGATGTTCTTTTTCTTTCCCTAATAAGAGCCTTGTAAAATTCGGCATATCATCAGGCAACCTAATAATTACTGTATTTAGGGGCAAATGTGAGATCCGAGACAGAAACCATTTATTACATCCCATGCCCGAAAGTTTGACTGAACGGTCATTTTTCTGCTTCCTCATTAATAATCATAATAAGTAAACTGAAAAAAAAAAAAAAAAGAGGAGGAAAGAACTCAGCAAATCAAAACTTAGAAAACGGGAAAGGTCAGAGCAATAAAGCATCCTGCCATTACTCACAGACCATAGGAGACATGAGAGTTACGATTCTTAATTTTCACGACCAAAATTCTAAAGGGAATGAAATGGCACCAAATGAATCCATTCAATTAACGTGGAAGTCCAGATGGAAAAAGAGCAAAATAAACAATTCCCTGAATCTGCCTTCTACCAACTCACGTCCAAAATTGTAGGCCTCCCTGGAGCTTACGGATCACAAAACAGAGGCTTAATGTGACCAGCAATGTATGCCTTTGCTAACCTTTTGTCCTTTAAACTCCGTGGAACAACCAGAAAAACACTACGCTGAGGCTGGACGTGTCCCAGGCCACGGTATCAATCTCCTGATACTCCTGGTTCAGGGTCTGAGATACAGAAAGGACTCCACCCCAAAATTTTCCTTGTTTTCTTTTTCTTTCTTTTTTATTTTAGAAAGCTCTTTTGTTTCTTTGGATGGCTCTCAAAGATTTTCTTACAACACATTATTCACTTACTGAACTTGCCCCTTGCTTCAGCACCGAAGATGTTAGAGATACCAAAACTCTAACGCAAGACGATCACGCATCAAGGAAACAGTCTCCCGCTACCAAATAATTTGTTGGTTACCATTGTGTGGCTCTCCATCTGCAAAGGCCTTCTGCACAGACAAACCTAAAAGCCTGCCCTGGAAGATTGTTGCCTTTTCTCCTTTTCCTGCCTTTTTCTGTTCTGTTCCAAATGAGAAACCAATAGCTTTGTTCCCACCACCATCCTCCCTCTCCCCTTTTTAAAAAATTTCTTCCGCCTAAAATCTGGGCATTTTGAGTGGGTGTTTAAAGACACCTTCTCCAAGTATCCCCTAAGGCTACAGCAACAAGAACTCACTCTCTGTCTTTGAAAAGCTAGACCAGTTGGAAACTTTTGAACAAGCACTTAGAGCCAACGCTGCCCTTGATCTTCCTTTTACAGTACATGGGTTTACACTCTGTGAGCCAGCCGGTCCCCGCGGACCTCTGCAGGAGAACACGGGAAGAAAGCCCCGCCCGGGGCACAGGCAGTGTTTTCCTTTGAGGACATCTCCCATGGAGAGTGGCTCAGAAGAAGACAATCCATTACCCTCCAGGCATCTGGCTGCCGCTGGAAGGACTGGGGAGCCCCCTCTCCCCCACCCCCACCCCCATCCCCACGGATGCCAATGGTAGTTACATTCGAAAGTCTCTCAAAAGCCAGATCCTGGGCAAGGTTTTTCTCCCCACGAGTTTTGCAGTTTCTCAAAAAGCAACTTAAGGAGAACTAGAGAATCAGAATGTAAATCACGACCTTTAAGAAAATATACATTAAAAGAACGGGTAAATATCTCCTATTGGCATAGCCTCCTTAAAGAGTTGCGTTAGCTAGATGGAGACCTACGTGTCCCAGTTTCATAAAAGGGTCCCCACACCGGCCGAGTAAAATCAGCCCCTCCACGTGACCCTCAACTTGAATGCTTCAAAGTGAAGCACAGAATGACTTTTCTAACCACAGTGCTTGCCGGCCATCCAGAGAAAGCCGTTGGGAACCAGGGCCCGCATTGCTGCCGTGCACTGAGGCCCAACACTGGCACGCACGTGGTTAACAGGAAGATGGCAGGGAGGCCGCCTAAGAGCCAACACTGAAGGTTGAATTCCATTCTGTAAAAGACAGGCCTTGACAGGCCTTGTGTACTTTTAAAGCCCAAAGCCATGGCAGCTAAAGGGTAATAAAAAGTGCATATGAGAGCATTATGGTGGGTAGATTGTTCCCAAGAACACTTGATCCAGGATTCGGTGAATATCTATATAAATTTGGAATATATTTATGCAAAACTCCATATATATATTGTCACCATGCTGTTCATTCCATCCCAGACTTATTGACCTTATGACCGGAAGTTTGTATCTTTTGCCACTCCCACCCATTTTGCCCACTCCCTACCTCTGTTCTCTGTATCAGTGAGTGCAGGTGTTTTTAGATCCCACATGTAAGTGAGATTCTACAGTATTTTGTCTTACTCTGTCTGGCCTCACCTTTAACTGATGTCCTGCGCATACAAAAATAATTTCCATGTTTAGAACTCTGTTCATAGTAGTAAGTATATTGATTCAAACAAAGTAAATGTTTTCCCAGCTTTTCTCAATGAAAATTTTCATTTCAACAGATATTTTTACATACACACACAAAAAATGGTTGATTTGCAGGCAGTGTTTTCATGAACTTCAACAAATATTTGCAAATGCTTGCTGCCTTTAATTAAGCAACCTAATCAAGGTCTATGAATGCCTACTATGTGTTTAACTTGGAAGTATATATTAAAAGAGGAAGAAGAATTGACAGCTAATAGACAGTGGTGTGACAGTTTCATTTTTAAGTAAGCATCTGATGAAACACTAGGCCATCATTTTCCATTGAAAACCTGTTGTCAGTGTTATTATGAAGAAACTAGAGGCCTGGTGCATGAATTGTGCACAGGTAGGGTCCCTAGGCCTAGCTGGTGATTAGGGCTGATCTGTGGAGTGGTCGGTAGGGCTATCAGGGGGCCCCTGTTGGCACCCACCTTGGCTGGCCTGGGGCCTGCAGGCTGGGAGCAGCTCCTGCATTGAGTGTCTGCCCCCCTGATGGTCAGTGCACATCATAGCGACTGGTCATTCCACCAGTCATTCTGCCGTTTGGTCGATTTGCATATTAGGCTTTTATTATATAGGATGACCCATTCATCCAAATGTCAATCACCAGCACACTTGGCCACCTACCCTGCATAACTGCATTTACAAATACTAAAAATGAAATAAAATAAAAAGGCTGAAGATCAATAGAGCAATTACAAAACCATGCAAAGTGCATCTCATATTTGTTCATTAAATTAACAGAGAGAGGAGTGAGGAGTGACAAGGAGGAGAGGCAATACAAGAGCATTAGGAAGACCTTTGGGCTTCTGGGGACCCCTGATTTCTTCACAGACTCCCAAAGAAGCCAACTCCGACAGCGGACAGGAGCGTTATCTGGCTGCAGACCTGCAACCACACCCATGGTCCGGGTGGATTCCACGTCTCTCCTTCCGTCCTCACTGCTCAAGCTTTGAGCTTCCAAATTGAAGGATCGCCCTTTCCTTCTGGATATAAGTAGGATGATTCTATGGCCTGTTTACAAGAATGGTCCTGGCTCCCTCCCATAGTTTCTAAGGTCAGACATTTCACTCTCAAAAGTGTCCTGGTTTGGAGGATAAATGATGTGGTCACCCTAATGTGAGTTGATAACGCGAGGAGTGAGGAGTTGCAGCCCCTTGGATTATGACTGCTATACTGAAAACATTTTTTGACCAGCTCCTTAAAATACTAAGTCATTGGTGGGTTATTAAAAAGTATTTAAATGATGGAAATCAACTGGCTTTCTCTATAGATTCCACTCTGCCTGCCTCAGAAAAGAGAAACCCACCCTTCTCTATTGTTTACCTAGAGCAGGGGTGGGCAACCTTTTTGTGAGTGCATGCCAAAACCAGCAAAATCTCTGACTCAAAATTCTTCTGCGTGCCAACCCTAATTTTTTGAGAACATGTTACGCCTACTTGATATCTCTTAAGGTGTACGTATGTGAAGAACCTTGAAGAAATAATAAAATTCATTCGAGCGACAAAAACACAGTATATGAAGATGAAAAATATATTTATTTTTTAATGTATACATGTACACTGATAGTCCGACAAAAAACTTTATGACTCCGTTTGATATTATCAGTGGGACTTTTGCTGCTGCATCACTGATGACAGAGATTTTACATCAGGTTTATATTTCGTGACCTTCAGAGATATGCACGAGCTACTACTTTCATCCGTCAGGCTACTCCTATTACGAGACTTAACAAAATTCATCACGGAGAACAAAGATTCACAAGCGTATGTGGATGAAAAGAAAACACTAGTTGGATCTAGGAAGGCAGGGAGAGTTAAGGCAGAGGCATAGAAATTGCTCTTCCCCTCTCTCGTCAATCCATGTCTATGGTCTTTAAGATAACTTGTTATGTAAAATTATTTATTTATCTAAGATGCACCTACACTAAATTTATCTGAAAAATTAAAAAGTCGATATTAAAAAAAAAACTGTAAATGGAAGATTTTAAGAGAGGGTTTCGCGTGCCAGCAAAAGTTACTGGCGTGCCATGTTTGGCACGCGTGCCAGGGGTTGCCCACCCCTGACCTAGAGTATATTGTCTGTATCAAGGAAAACATATTGTAGTATATTTTATGTCCTGGCCATTTATTCTGTGTAGTAGGTAAGCTTCTAAAATAGTCCCCAGTGGCCCCTCCTTCTGGTATGTATGACCTCATATAATCCTGTTTCCTTAAGTGTCCCCATAAAATCCCCTCTCCTTGGCTAGACCAAGTGACTTGCTTCTAACCAATAGAATATAGGAAAGGATGATGGGGGAAACTTTGTGATTAGGTTAGAAAAGACTGTGACCTGTTTTGCTAGCAGACTTACAGCCTTCTTGGTTTTGATGAAATAAGCTGCACATTGAAGAGGCCCAGGTGACCAAGGGCTAGGGGACACCTCCCACCAACAGCCAGAGAAAAACAATCCTTAGTCCAGCAGCCTTGAGGATTGGATTCTGCCAACAACCACACAAATGGGCTTGGAAAGGGGGATCTTCCCCAGGCGAGATTTCAGATGAGGCTGCAACCCGGACTGACACCTTGATGGCAGCCTTGTGAGGGGGGCCCTGACACAGAGCACCCAGCTTAGCTCACCAGATTCCTGATGCACAGAAACTGAGATAATAAGTTGTGTCAGGCTGCTAGATTTTAGGGTAATCTGTGACCTACACAGATAACTATTCTATTTGGGGTGATGTTGGAAAAAACACTTAACTTCTCTCGGTCTCCGTTTTCTCTTCTCCTGATACAAAGTCGGGCTGAATAAATGTTGCCTAAATGAATGGGACATAGAGGTTGGGCTAGATCATCCCTAAGGTTTCTCTTACTGCAAAAACTCGACAATGTTTTGCTTAGAAATGCTTGCTGACAGATTTTAAACCCGTGTTTTACTACCTTCCCTTTGATGCTACTTTTTGGGGGGGTTATTTTAAAATTGCCTTAAATTTTGACCTGCTTTTTAAAAAACCCTCAAAACAGAGGTCCCTTGTTTAAAATTTTCCTCACCAACTTGTCTTGTTTTAAGAATATCCTGACCCGTGGGTGTCTCCGCAGCCTGGCGGAGGATCACTGCGTGCCCCCGCGCTGCCTTTGACACAAATGGCGTGTGCCTGGAACTGTTGAGTGTATTTTACGGTCTCTGTCTCACCCGGCTCCAGAGCCACACCTGCCTCTCGGTTGAGATATAAGGTGACTGCAGCCTGGCCAGAGTGTTGGACACATTTCACTTCGCCTTCCTCTGAGTTCACTGGTGGAAGCTTTTTATAAATCTTACGGGTCACTTCCAGGAATCTCTGGTACTAAAATATCACAGGGATGGGCCAGCCATGCTTTCCTGAGGATTATGCCCTGCTCCATGGTGGGGAGAAATGGTATTTTACAGGCTGGAATCGATGTCTTTGATGCTAAAATCATTCTCATGATGGACTCCAAAACACATTCTGGGGGCAACACTTTAAAATCTTCATCAAAACTTCTTTCAATATTTAGAATAATTACTTCATTTTACAGGAAGTCATTTAAACAGAGAAAGAACTATGCTGCCATCTCAGTGCCCTCCTATGCACATATCCATACACACAGCTCCAAGCAGTCAGATTGAGAGAAAAGCCAATTATGCAGCTGGTGCAAAGGCCCTGGGGTCAGCAGGGCAGAGATAAAATATTCGGACGTGGTGTTTATTCTCTTTTATTTATATCTGGATAGTCTAGCTTTATGTGATGACTCATTGACCCATCAGATTATAAATAATGTACTATTAAAAAAAACTTAGGAGAATATCTCCATGACCCGGAGTAGGCAAAGATTTCTTAAATATAAACATGTTGCAAAAATCGCGAACTAGAAAGGGGGACACCCAAGTGTGTACCTTGAAAACTAAGGACTTCTGTCCATTAGAAGACACCTTCATGAGAGTGAAAAGGCAGCTCACAGAGTGGGGGAAGATATTTGCAATCATACATATTTTTACAAATTAAAAAGACAGCCAACCCAATAGAAAAATGGACAAAAGCTTTAACAGCCACTTCACATAGAGGATATCCAACTGGCAAATAAGCAAATAAACAGGTGTTCAGTCTCATCAGACGTCAGGGAAATTCAAGTGGAAACCATAAGGAGATACCACTGCAGACCCACCAGTATGACTAGAAGTGAACAGACAACAGACAGACAATACCAAGTTCTGAGGAGCGACTGAAGCTTTAATCCACTGCTGCTGGGAGTGAAGTTGGTGTGACCACCTTAGAAAACTCTCTGGCACTGTCCACTAAACCTGAACAGCAGCACACCCAGTGACCCAGCACCCCGATCTAGGCTCATATCAAACGGAAATGTGTATATGTGTGCATCACAGACAGGTATCAGGTTTGTGACTGGTGACTTTTATGGTGGGCTAGAGGCCTGGTGCATGAATTCGTGCATAGGTAGGGTCCCTCAGGGTGGCTTGCGGAAATCGGGCCCCAGCTCCTGCCCCCAGCCTCACAGCCCCGCAGCCCCACAGCCCCGCCTGGCACCCTGCCTTGGCCTTGGACCACCCCCTGACCTGTTCTACCATCCTGCCTGTGGGGCAATTGGCAGGGCGATTGGGCCCCCACTCACACTCACCTTGGCCTGGCACCGCCTGCTCACCTGCTCCACCATCCCACAGCGGTCCTGCTCTACTCGGGGCCCATCGGAGCCAGCAGCGCCTCCACTGCCACCCGTTGCCAGCATTGCATCGCCGACACTCACCATGATCCACACCACCCTATGGCGGTCAGCACATGTCATAGAGAGCGATCGAACGACCACCTGAGGGGACAATTTGTATATTAGGCTTTTATTATATAGGATTGACCTACTGTCGATATAAAATGTTGACAATACTTAGCAGTACTGTGCAACTGCCCCCAACTGGAAACAACCCACACGTACATTATCATAAAACAGGTAGATGGAGGTAGTTCACAGGATGGATTTCTACCTGGCAATGAGAATGAATGTGCTATTTCTACTTGCAAGCACATGAGTGAAGACCGGAAGCATAATGACAAATGAAGGACGTCAAACACAAAACAGTACAAGCTGGATAATTTCACTGGTAAAAGCCACCAAACGCAGGTCACGTTAATGTTTGGTGTTGGGAAGTCGGTTAATGCTTAGCTTTGGTGTTGTGACAGGGAGGGGCTCGGGGGGGGGGGGGGAGGGGGGGGGGACCTTCTGGGATGCCGGTGAGGTTCCATCTCTTTATCTGGGAACTGGTGGCACCAGGGTGTTCAGCATGAAACATTCATGAAAATAAACATTCTCACTTCTGTACGGATGTTATACTGCAATCTAAGCTTTTAAAAATGTTAAAGCAAATCACAGGCAGTTTTTTTCCCCCACAAAAGCAAACTGAAAGTAACCAGAGGTATGATAACATGAGAAAGGCCAACTTTTTGGCCTGAAGAGTTAGGTAAACCAACGAATGTCATTTTATATCGACAACAGGTCAATCCACCATGAAGGTTGCCAGTCACAAACCCGATGCCTCAAATGAACCAGCATCCAATCAGATTAAGCAGAATATTCGAAAGAGAAAACATTTGCCAAAAACATATTGGTAGGCTCTAGACGGAGCATAGACCATGCCAATGCCCATTTGTAAACATGTGCATACTCACTGATGGTGGCAGGGACCGCCCACACCTTGAACTTCTTTGCCCTGAGGCTAATGGCAGTCAGAAAGCCTGCAACCTAACATGGCTCTGTCCTCATGACGACCAAGCAGCTACTTAAGGGCAGGCCTAGCACGTGGACCCTCCTGGAGGAGGAGGCATTTGGTCCTCACGGGGGAGGCAGCACAGACGAGGCTGCATCAGATGGGCCACGTGAAGGAGAAGCTTTTGTCCAGGAAGTGTTGATTCTTCCCCAAGGCCGCCACTGGTCTCAGTCCCCAGGTGCCCACTTTGTAAAGCTTGTTGCCTTTACACCTTGATCATCCACGTGGACCGAACCTAACTGGTGGGAACCCTGGTCCTAAAGAGAAGCTCTGGTCTTTGAACTGGCCCACCCGTTACCTGGCAGGTGACACTTGGTAGACCCCGCACGGCTTTCCTGTCGTATGTGTGGGAACTCTATGGCAGTGAGGATTCCCGGCCCTCACTTTCATGGGCGCTTGGTCTGATTTTCATGTGCCATCTGGGAAAGGAAGTGTGGAGGGTTCCACCTACACCCACGCGCAGCCCTGTTTATTTGCCTTTCAAGTCTCCTTCTGAGGCCAAGACGGTGGAGATGAATAGTCCGTTTATTGCCCTGGGTTAGGACATCACAGCCCGCCATTGCGCAATGTGTTTTGATGCGTGAACTTGGATACGAAATGAACACTGACTGAGGCGGAGGGAGGATGGTGACACAGCCAGCCAGTGAGGATGAATGGACTTGGATGGAGACTGATTGCAAAGACCATGGGAGACCCTAACCTGAATATCAGTGGGCAGTGGCTGTAAGAAAATAGACAATTCTAGAGTGAAATGTGTCAGGGATGCATTAAATAAAGCTGGCCTGGTTTGATCAGTTAGGGGTCACTGGGCTCTCCACAGCCAAAGGAGAACTTGTAAATGTAGTAAAGAGTCAGAGGAGTTGCTAACTTGTGCTGCCACGTGACATGGAACCATTGTCCTAAGACACGCCCCTGCCCAGCTGCATTGTCAGAGAACAAAACATAGAGGCAGATGCCCTAAGTGGGGAGGGGACACACTTGTAATATTAATCACTTACATGTGAGTATGAGTCTTACAGAGCCATTCCACTGAGCCCGGCTCAACATGGAAGAAATGGAGAAAGCGTCAGGGCCCTGTAAAGAGAGGTTGAGGTTGGGGTCAAGATTCAGGCAGATGGGGAATGGAAACCATGAAAAATTCTCCATGAACACTTCTGGGGATTAAAGACTAACGGTGGCTGTCTCACCGCACGTCCAGGATAAAGGAGAGTTCCAGAATGTGGGCAGTGGACAAACATCATCTCGAGTTTATCTAGAAGCTGGGCAAGCAGGGACAGCTTTTCTTGTCTTAATAGGCCCATGGCTGTTGTTCCTCCTGAACTACTGATTAGTTTGGTTCTTATCCCTGTGAGTACTGGAACTTCCCATGTTTCTTCTTTGTTTCGATTGCTAGCAAATTCCAAACGAAGTTTACACCTTTACCAAACGTGCTCCAGAACGTCACTTCCACGTGTGGGTGTCGTGCCTTGTGTAAGGTCTGGTTCCACTACACGTCCCTGTCCTTTTTTCCTGTCCTTGACCCTCCCACCTATTTTTATTTTATATAATGTGTTCTATAGAGATTTCAAAAACCACCTTAAATGTTTTGACACAAATGCCTGGTAGAAATAAATGGTACCAGAGTGACTTTTAATGTCTTTGGCTTATAAAATGTTATGTGTCACGTTCTATCAGCTTTGTAAAAAAAAAAAAAAAAAAAAAAAAAAAAAAGTGACATTTTTCAAACAAGGTCAACAAATACAGAAATAGTGAGATTAGAAATTGGAAGAAAGATTCCAAATGTCTTGCGGTAACAGCTGGTTCATACTCCTCAGCAGATAATGGAAATATTTCAGGTCTGTGGTCAAGGAAGCACTGCCATTCATCTCGAGGAGCGAGAAAAACACCACGGAATTAATTCACATTCTGCTGAAACCAACATAGAAAGCTATACACATTAAAGTTCTAAACAATAACAGAAATTACAACACTCCCTAACTTAGTCATCATGTTTTCAGGGCATGTTATGTTGCAAATGGATATATGTTTGATTCTCTTTTTTAGTGCTTATTTAAGATTGTTCCATTAAGGACACAGCAAAAGCAGTCTTGAGAGGGAAGTTCATAGCTCTACAAGCCTACTGCAAGAAACAAGAAACAATGAGAATAAATGACCTAACTCTACAACTCGAAGAATTAGAAAGAGAGCAACAAAAAAAGCCCACTGTAAGCAGAAGGAAGGAAATAACAAAGATCAGAGCGGAGATAAATGACATAGAGACCAAAAAAACAATACAAAAGATCAACAAAACCAAGAGCTGGTTCTTTGAAAGGATAAACAAGATTGATACACCTCTAGCCAGGCTCACCAAGAAACAAAGAGAGAGGACCCAAATAAACAAAATCAGAAATGAAAGAGGAGAAATAACAACAGACCCCATAGAAATACAAAGGATTGTTAGAAAATACTATGAACAACTCTACTCCAACACACTAGACAACCTGGAGGAAATGGACATATTCCTAGATAAATACAACCTTCCAAAACTTAACCAGGAAGAATCTAAAAATCTCAATAGGCCAATAACTATGGAGGAAATCGAAGCAGTAATCAAAAAGCTTCCAGCAAACAAAAGCCCGGGGCCAGATGGCTTCACAGGGGAGTTTTACCAAACATTCAAGGAAGACCTAAAACCTGTCCTCCTCAGACTATGTCAAAAGATCCAAGAGGAAGGAGCACTTCCCAGCTCATTCTATGAAGCCAACATCACCCTAATCCCAAAACCAGATAAAGACAATACAATGAAAGAGAATTACAGGCCAATATCCCTCATGAACATAGATGCCAAAATCCTCAACAAAATCCTAGCAAATCGGATCCAGCAGTACATCAAAAAGATCATACACCATGACCAAGTAGGATTTATCCCAGGGATGCAAGGATGGTACAATATCCGCAAATCAATAAATGTGATACATCACATAAACAAATTGAGAGAGAAAAACCACATAGTCATATCAATTGATGCGGAAAAAGCATTTGACAAAATCCAACACCCTTTCTTGATAAAAACTCTCAGCAAGATAGGAATTGAGGGATCATACCTCAACATAATAAAAGCCATATATGACAAACCCACAGCCAACATCATAATCAATGGGCAAAAACTAAAACCATTCCCCCTAAAAACAGGAACAAGACAGGGATGCCCCCTCTCACCACTCCTGTTCAACATAGTACTGGAAGTACTAGCCATTGCGATCAGACACGAAGAAGAAATAAAAGGCATCCAGATTGGAAAAGAAGAAGTAAAACTGTCCTTATTTGCAGATGACATGATACTGTACATACAGAACCCTAAAGACTCCATCAAAAAATTATTAGACTTAATAAATGAATTCGGCAATGTAGCAGGATACAAAATTAATGCTAAGAAATCCATGGCATTTCTTTACACCAATAGTGAACTTACAGAAAGTGAAACTACAGAAGCAATCCCATTTACCATTGCACCAAAAAAATTAAAATACCTAGGAATAAACTTAACTAAGGAGGTAAAAGACTTATATGCTGAAAACTACAGGACACTGAAAAAAGAGATAGAGGAAGACATAAACAGATGGAAGAATATACCGTGTTCATGGATTGGTAGAATCAACATCATCAAAATGTCCATACTACCCAAAGCAATTTATAGCTTCAATGCAATCCCCATTAAATTACCAACAGCATATTTCACAGATCTAGAACGAACGTTCCAAAAATTCATCTGGAATAAAAAAAGACCCCGAATAGCTGCAACAATCCTCAGAAAGAACAAAGTAGGTGGGATCTCAATACCAGATATCAAACTGTATTACAAAGCCACTGTTCTTAAAACAGCTTGGTACTGGCACAAGAACAGACATATAGATCAATGGAATAGAATAGAGACCCCAGAAATCAACCCAAACCACTATGCCCAATTAATATTCGACAAAGGAGGCAAGAACATACAATGGAGTCAAGACAGTCTTTTCAATAAATGGTGTTGGGAAAATTGGACAGATACATGCAAAAGGATGAAACTAGATCACCAACTCACACCATACACAAAAATAAACTCAAAATGGATAAAAGACTTAAACGTAAGACAGGAAACCATAAAAATACTAGAGGAATCCACAGGCAGCGAAATCGCAAACATATGCCAAAGAAATTTCTTCTCTGATAATGCTCCTAGGGCAATGGAAACTAAAGAGAAAATAAACAAATGGGACTACATCAAAATAAAAAGCTTTTGCACAGCAAAGGAAACCATCAACAAAACAACAAGAAGACCCACTACATGGGAGAACATATTTGCCAATGATACCACCGATAAGGGTTTAATTTCCAACATTTACAGGGATCTCATGAAACTTAACAAAAGGAAGATAAACAATCCAATAAAAAAATGGGCAACGGACCTAGATAGACACTTTTCGAAAGAGGACATACAGAAGGCCGAAAGACATATGAAAACCTGCTCAAAGTCACTAATTATACGAGAGATGCAAATCAAAACGACAATGCGTTATCATCTCACACCTGTCAGAATGGCTATCATCAACAAATCAACAAACAACAAGTGTTGGAGAGGATGTGGAGAAAAAGGAACCCTTCTGCACTGCTGGTGGGAATGCAGACTGGTGCAGCCACTGTGGAGAACAGTATGGAGCTACCTCAGAAGACTAAAAATGGAACTCCCATTTGACCCAGTGATCCCACTACTAGGAATATATCCCAAGAAACCAGAAACGCCAATCAGAAAGGATATATGCACCCCTATGTTCATAGCAGCACAATTCACCATAGCTAAGATTTGGAAACAGCCTAAGTGCCCATTAGCAGATGAGTGGATTAGAAAACTGTGGTACATATACACAATGGAATACTATGCTGCGGTAAAAAAAAAGGAACTCTTGCCTTTTGCAACAGCATGGATGGAACTGGAGAGCATTATGCTAAGTGAAATAAGCCAGTCAGAGAAAGATAAATACCACATGATCTCACTCATTTGTGGATTATAGAGAACAACATAGACTGATGAAAAGGGACAGACTCAAAGACTGAGAAACAGCAATCAGGCTATCAATCCCCAGAAGGAAAGTAGGGGAGGGCGGGGGTAAGGGGAAGAGATCAACCGAAGGACTTGTATACATGTATATAAGCCATACCAATGGACATGGACAACAGGGGGATGGGAGCATGAGTGTGTGTGGGGGGGAGGTTGGGGGTTAATGGGGGGGATGAGGACACATTTGTAATACCTTAACTAATAATAAAAAAAAATAAATAAATAAAATAAAATAAAATAAAAAAAAAAAGATTGTTCCATTAAGAAAGAAATACAAGTTTGTGTCAAGACATGAACAAATGGTAAAGTAAAAAGCAAAAGTGTTTATTCTCTTGCCCTCTTCACTGTAATCCCCAGAGGTTACAGTTATTAGCCCTTTGGTGCCATCCCACTGGAATTCCCCTGGAGTACGCCCACGCCCACACCGGGGTGCATCCCTAGACACGTGATGTGTATGACAAAGCGAAGCTTTCACTTGTCAATGGATCCAATGAATACACCACAGCTCGTTTCCCCTTTTGGTGACTCGTTGAACATGGTCAATGTTTGCTCCCTTTTGACGTAAAAGCTAAAATGAGAAGACAGTGGCCATGTGAGCCCCTGGTTAACACCGTCCTTCGGTGGGCATTTCGTCTCGCAGCGGAGCACATAGGCAGATAGAATTCGTGCCCGATCTCTTTCCTCGCCAGCAGGAAGTTAATGACAGCAAAGATGGCTGAGCTTCACTGATCACATGTCAGTGGCCTCAGGCTCCCTGGACAGGACTCTGCCCTCACCAACAGGCACGCTGGTGCTTGTGTCCATTGTGTGTTACCTGCTTGCTAGTGAGTCGGCTCCAACTCCTGGCAACCCAGTGAATGACTGGTGTCCACAGTGTCCTGGCCCCCACAGCCTTGCTCAGCTCCGGGGGACTCATGCCTCTGGCTTCTTTTAGGGAGTCAACCCATCTCATATTTCATCTTCCTGTGTTCATTCCACCTTCTGTTTTTCCCAGCATTACTATCTTTTCCAGAGAATCCTGCTTTCTCACAATGTGCCCCAAATAAGGCAACTTTGGTGTTGACACTTTTGCCGCCAGCAAGTTTCAAGCTTAATTTGCTCTGGAACTCACTTGTGCATATTTCTGGTGGGGCAGGGTATCCTAGAGCTTTCCTCAAAACCCGTATCTCAAATGAATCGGGGTTTTTGTTCTTATCAGCCTTATTCATTGTCCAACGGGTGTTGGTGTTCATGACTGCGTTCAATTTGTGTGAAATTTGTAAATTCCCATAATGGCCACCAGAGGGCATTAGCCACCCAGTACATTCAAAGCCATTGAGCCCCTAGCACTGCAGGCGGATGCTTAGCTTGAAGGTGTGTTTCCGCTTACATTGGCCAGTTGTTGTTTTAAAATTCCATTATAATGTCTTAAAGGGCCGTGATTGAAACCCACCTCCAATGATTGAACAATGCAGGTAAGTGCCTTGCTAAACAAACATTTAGTAAGTTATTGTCATCATCATTCATGTCCCATTGAAGAAAAAAAAAATAGAGAATCATCTCTTGCTATAATGTTCTCCCTAACAAATACATCCTTCATTTAATATCTGTCCAAATGCAGGGCCATTTCCAAAAGTGCCTCTGCCTTGAATTGCTTCATTAATTCAAGTGTAGATGTTGAGGCTACCTAATTACACTTAAAATTTTTTATTCTTATTTTTATTCAACATGTATTACTTTATATACATACTTCCAATAAAATATATTTTGTGAAATATATAAACAAGTAGTTTGCAAATGCAGCTGGGGCGGGGGTCCATTGAATTCCCACAAATTCAATTACTTCCATATATCTTACAAATAAATATAGGCAAATATGTTTTTTATTTAAGCAGAAAATAGACTTTCTGATAGTTACTTGCCAATATTTAAAATTAAAGATTTAAAGGCAAAAGAGTGGTGAAGGGCAGTAAGTCTTCAGTCCACACGGTGGCGCTATTTCATTGCTTTGGGAAATACTGGCACCTGGTCCTGCTGAAAACAGGAAAACCATGAAAATATGAATGACCCGCCGTCCCTGTATTACTCCTATTGGAATGAGAGAATCCAGTAGAGATGAACACTTAGAATTAACTTCTACAAACTATCTAAACAATAAAGCGGTGCCAAAATGCAAAGGTAAGGAGCATGAGGAAGTCATTGTTGAAAAATGGGTTGTTTGAGAATTACACCTAAAGGCTCCAAGACGTACGGTATTGCATTAATAGCAATATTTTTAGCTCTCCCTGGATGCACAAGGCATTTTCACTTTCTTTATAATACTTTGTTCTCCATGTGATTCAGCGAAGAGGGCGAGGAGGAACTGTACCCCTATTTTATAGCTAAGGAACCTGAGACATGACGTGACCGTTCCTGGCATCCAAGGATTCCAAAGATTGCACAGCGCGAAGGAGCATTTTGGGTGCTAACACCTTCCTGATGCCCGTGAGAGAGTGTAAATCTCACAGGCCCTTCACCTGAGCCGCTTGGCACTGGGCTCTGGAGGCTCCCCACACCCCAGCCAGGCGGGTAGGGTTGCCGCCTGCGATTGCCACTCATCCAGAGCGCTGATCATGGGGCAGACCGCAGCTGCCACAACCTCAGACACCCTGAGGAGCCTGTCTTCCATCCCAGACACGGAAAATGATTTATTATCTGCACCCTCCCTCCCTTCAGCATGGAGCAGAAGTCGGCATCGGGTATCTAGTCTCTCGTGAGAGGGGGCCGCGGAAAACGAAATGCCACCCCCTCATTTCTTATTCATAGAGAAGGCGATGCATAATGTGATTACGCACAAGATGGATTGGATCTGGCAGGCAGCATAAAAGGCACCGAGACCATTAGGCAGGGATTGGATTTCCACTGATAGCCAATGTCTCCTACAGTCAGTGAAGGGAGGTGGGGGGGGAGACAAACACACAGACACACACCAATAACTTTCGGCTTCACGCCCCCAAGTCAATTCCCCCGCCAGGCAGAGGCCTGGCACGTGTGCTCCATGCCAGGCCCTGGGCGGTGTGCTTTAGCTGCCTTGCTTCCTGGGCAGGAAGGAGAGCTTCCAAGAGAAGTTCACCAACAGGACCTGGAGCCAGTCTTGCCCAGCACATCCCAGACGACCTTGACCATGAGTGTGTGCTCCCAGGACGCGCACCCTGATTCTGTTCCAGACCCAGCTGCACGGCAACGGGCTGTTCTCAGCTGCTGACCACTCTGAGTGGCGGCACCTGAGACTGGATGCCAGCTTCAAAGAAGTAAATGATGCTCAAGCCACGGGCCTTTGCTCAGCGCAGGCCTCTGCGAGTTCTGGGAGCCCGGAGTGTTGGCAGGGAGCAGAGGCAGCGAGGTTGCACTTGGAAAGCGTTTCCTATCAAGTGTTTTGGGTACAAGGCCTAAGGAGGTCTTCAGGAGAGAGCGCTTAAACTTCCGGTTTCCAGTAATCTGCTGTGATGCTCTTTTTACATAAATAGTCACATGCATGCCTAATTTGGTAATTGTGTGCATATACATATACATACATATATATCCGGAGGTTAAAGTTCCTCTCGCCATACGCATGCGCGAGGGGAATGGCTCAGCAGTAGCGCTATAGGTGCTGCGCAAGCGCACCCTTATGGAGCCTACTTATGTGAACATAGCACAGGCGTCACCAATTAGCACGAGGCTGCCTTTGTTTGAGCGAGTATATAAGGTGCCACTGACCAGCCAGTTGCTGGCTGCTTTGTTCGCGATAAAGCGTTTCCCATCTCCCTACGGCCACTCGTGTTCTTCCAATTTCCAGCATCCAGGGGGGTCAAGTCCCTGGCTGAGGAACTTGTACCCGACACTCACTCTCTCTCTCTCTCTCTCTCTCTCTCTCTCTCTCTCTCTCTCTCTCTCTCTCTCTCTCTCTCTCTCTCGAGCTCCCCAAATTCTATAAGCTCCAGAGCCAGGATCTGCCCCTGGCTGTGTCTATATTGTTTCTGTCTCTCATCTCCTAAAAGGGAAACAATTCTTATAACTCTTCGGGCTGTCATTGCTTTGCATAGTGCCTGAGACGTAGTTGCCCAGGAAAAGGGAGGGAGAAGAAGGAAAAGGGGATGGAGGGAAGGAAGGAAGCCAGGGAGGGAGGAAGTGGACAGGATTACAGGTGCAGCTAGTAACGGGTTTAATCCATGGAGGGAAAGTCAGCACTTTTAAGAGCATCTTTAAAAAAAAAAAAAAAATCAGCCTTCTAAACAAACGGGGTCTCTTCTCTGACAATAATAGCTCCAGGACAGCTTCCACAGGCCACCCAATAGCAAGCCCAAAGGCCACATTGCCATGGAAACTGCGTGGCTAGAGACCAGCTAGACCTGGTTCCTGTGATCTGCTGATATTTTGTTAACATGAGTCAGCTGGTTCTATTAACCACCGATGGTCAAGCCTGTGTTATTTTGCCCACCCCCGGCTCTGCCAGTTGGAGGGTTTCGGAATTCCTTAAACAATTCAAGCGTGCGGGTGGACTCTTGAGGTGCAGTGGTTCACACGGAGCTCCTTCGGTGAGGTGGGTGCAGTGTCTGCAGAGCTGTGAGTGCGTTGAGATCCTTGGGTCTGAGGACGGGCAATTCAGCTGCCACACCAGCTTCCCCGGGCCCGGCGGGCGGGGCTCACCATCTACACGGGTCATACTGACAAGTTCAATCTTGATCATACAGACAGGCTGACATCTACCTCTGGAGAGATCTCTTCCTTTAGGTAGTCCCTACGGCCCCAGGACTGGGGTCCAGGTTCAAGTCAGCGTGGGGTCTAAGTCATTCCAAGGGAAGTGATAAGGCACAGGTTAAATGAGCTTCAGAAATTTGGGCAAGTCCATAGGAGAGTCCCAGCCTTTCCGTTGCTTTTTATAAAGCATCTCTGCATGGCTTATGGTGCTGAAACACACGCCACTGCCGAAGGCATTCCCACTGAGAGACAAAAAAGGAAAAGAGGACATTTGTTCAGGTTCGGGCAGGCACAGGGAGGAGCGGAGATTCCTCCGATGTAGGCTCAGGTCAGGTGGGAATAAACAAGCGCATTTTATCCTGGGACCTAGGAAAGCCGGCTGCTGCCTGTCCCCCGGCTTCCCCAGACCTCCCGTTCCCGCGCCTGCCCTTCCCGGCTCTGTGTCTGTTGTCCTTTGTCGCTGTGGCCTAAACTCAGAACCGCTGTTTAGGGGGCCTAGGATGAAGTGTTTTGGCCACAGGTTCCCCTAACCACTGAAAGAAGTTCTAGCTCGGAAAGCCGTAAATACCATTTTATGTCCTAGAAATAGAAAACACCCTTTGCAAAAAGCATCATGCTCTCTCATGAATTCGCCGTCCGAACGTGGTGGCCTGTGGTGTCAGCATTAGCTACATTTTGAGGCAATTACATAGGCCTTTCAAGCCCGCCAATGGCGTCAAGTTCCTTTTTAATAAGATGCCATCATCGCTGTAGACGAGGTTTAACTCTGTACAGTAGCTTTCTTTGTCTCCATCCTCTTGGTTTCTACTTTTCTTTTAAAGCTATCCTCAAAAAAAAAAAAAAAAAAAAGGCTTTTATTGGCGTACTAATTACAGTGTCATCTACGCACAGGAGAAAGCCATTAGGACAGTCTCCGGCTCTCTGAAATTTAAGTCGGCCAGCCAGAGCTCTTAAGAGGACACATACGCGTACTTGTGGGGCTCCTCCTGTCCCAGCGGGTTAGCTAAATGGCCTGCGGTGGGTGAGGGGGGCAGAGGCCCGCTTCACTCTCCTCTCAGAAGAAAAAGGTTTCCTGGGGATGTGTTTGAGCCTAGAAACAGCCACCCTTATTCTCCCCAGCTGAATCGTGTCTATTTTTCATGGAGCCACTCTCCTCTGAGCATTCACAGACGCTTCTGGTCGGGTATTTCTAGCTACAGGATGCTGTTTCCATTCAAAATGCAAGCAGCTTTGAATTCCCGGCCAAGAAGAGCAAAGGGTCCCCGGGCGGAGGGTCGCAGGAAGGCGGGCTTGGGAGGGAAGGGACGCGGCTGGGTGGAGAGGCTTGAGGATCACAGCTGGGCTAAGCCAGAAAGCAAGGTTACTGCTTGAACCCACCCACTTCCCCAGCAAGTCCTCTGCTTGGCTTCATGCTTAGAGAGCAATTTTCTTGGCGCCTTTCTGCTGTGTGCTCTAAAATGAAGTGACCGCTAGGGGGCAGCACAGTACAACACATGAACGTGACTCTCCTCTCCCCCCCCCCCCCCCCACTTCCGCATTAAGAGGTGAAATAATAGACTTGGAGATAAACAAAACAGCGGTATTGAAAGGAAGCCTGCCTACCATGCTTTCCAACCTCTCTGCTCCATAGCATACACTTCCCCCAAAATATAAAAAAAATAGCTGGGTGATAAAGTCCTGAGATACCAATCCACCATTTTTTCTAATTTTCTGAGAGTTGGAAGACATGTTAGAGAATATATGAACTCAGTATCAGAATAGGCTTATTTCTGGAAGCGTTCTCTGCTCATAAGTCCAGAGCCGTGGTCAGCAAACTGCGGCTCTCGAGCCACATGCGGCTCTTTGGCCCCTTGAGTGTGGCTCTTCCACAAAATACCACGTGCGGGTGCGCACATACAGTGCGATGGAAACTTCGTGGCCCGTGCGCAGAAGTCGGTTTTCGGCCTGGGCGAGCCTATTTTGAAGAAGTACTGCTGATATTTGGCTCTGTTGAACAATGAGTTTGCTGACCACTGGTCCAGAGCACAGGATCAAACACGTGGTTTTCAACCAGGGGGTTGCACCCCAAATGTCAGCAGTGCACAGGTTGGGGAGGCTGGGCCAGAGTGACAGCCCAGGCGGCACGGGCGTTCCCCCGGGTGAGGGTGTAACGTAGCCTTGCAGCAGGCTAAGCCCCCACACTCTTCCTGACCACAACCCCTCTGCACTGTGCAGCTTTTCACGGAGTAGGCCTGTCGCTCTGTTTTGTTGCTGCTGCTGCTGCTGCTGTTTTGCCAGCACCAGGGGACTCGTTTACTGCGAGGCACCTGCACCCCGTGGTGCCTGATCTCCAGTGCCTTCCCTGTCCCCAGCAAAGGTGTCCCCAGCTGCCCCCTGGCCACAATGGGGCTCCTGGGCCCTGAGCTGACAGAGGGGCCAGGCTGTGGTGGGGAGCACCAGCTCTGTCCCCAGGCCCTTTGTTCGGGGACCTGGCTTCCACCACTTACCAGCTGTGTGACCTCAAACAGGCCCCTTAACCTCCTCTGAAAAATGGGAATGATGATGGCACCCACCTCCCGAGGGTGCTGGGAGGAGCAAATGAGCTAATAGCTGCAAAGCCAGGTCAGGTGTGTGGCGTTTCCTCTCTCTCTCACAGCGCGGGATCCACTCCCTGACGCCCTACCGCTTCACCCAAGTGCACGGGCCACCGGGTTAATCCGCAACGTCCGAACGGGCCGGGAGTGGACAGCCAGCACTGGCAGTGTGCGCCACGCTGCTTAGCCACAGGGGCAAACCCGCCGCCCTCCACACAGGAGGGGCGGGAGCTTCCGGGGGTGGGAGGGAGAGGGAAGCAGAGGGGACATGGGGCCCGGCCAAACCTGGGAGGGTGTGAGCCAGGAAGGGCGTTGGCCCTCGGAGCAGCGAGAGGATCTTGTGGGGAAAGCTCGCCCAGGGCCACGTGCTTTCCTGGGAGGCAAGAAAGGCTCCGCCAGGCAGCCTGACGTCCAGGCCCTGCCTCTCTCTGATGCTCTCCCTTCCTGGCCCTGTGGATGGTGTAGGTGGCCAGGATTTCAAAAGTTTCAACTGGAATGTTGTTCACTGTACTAACCTGAATGCCTTCTGATTGTGGTTACCCGGTTACGGTGCTTCTGAGATGTCAGGGCCAGCAAGAGCCGCAGAAAATGAAAGTAGCTCCTTATCCAAGTTCAACCATGTTAGGCTGCCCAGGGCCTGGACAGTGGAAGGATGGCCTGGGATGGGCTGAGGGGGGACACAGCTCTCCAGGCCACTGTCTGCTGTGACCCTGGAAGGAGAAAGAAAATGCTGGAGGGATAAGAGCCCCAGTGAAGTTCCCCCATTGAACCAAAGGAGAGGGAGGCATTTCCAACCTCCAACTAAAACAGTGGTTATCAACCTTCCTATGCTGCGACCCTTTAATACAGTCCCTCATGTTGTGGTGACCCCCACCCATAAAATTATTTTCGTTGCTACTTCATAACTAATTTTGCTACTGTTATGAATCGTCATGTAAATATCTGATATGCAGGATGCATTTTCATTGTTACAAATTGAACATAATTAAAGCATAGTGATTAATCACAAAAACAATATGTAATTATATATGTTTTCCGATGGTCTTAGGCGACCCCTATGAAAGGGTCGTTCGACCCCCAAAGGGGTTGCGACCCACAGGTTGGCGACCCACAGGTTGAGAACCACTGATCTAAAACATGCAATGAGGGCCCGGCTGGTGTGGCTCATTGATTGCACATCAACCTGTGAACCAGATCAGGATTCGATTCCCGGTCAGGGCATGTGCTGGGGTTCTGGGCTCCATCCCCAGTAGGGGGTGTATAGGAGGCAGGTGATCAATGATTCTGTTTCTCTCCCTTTCCATTCCTCTCTGAAATCAGTAAAAATGTATTTAAAAAATAAGCTCCTGAGAAACAATTTCAAATGTCATCAAAACACTGATTTTTTTTTAACTTGGCCACACATTCCATTCATTTATTTATTTATTTATTTATTTATAGCAGTAATCCTTGCCCTAGCCAGTTCGGCTCAGTGGATAGAGCATTGGCCTGCAGATTGAAGGGTCTGGGGTTTAGTTCTGGTCAAGGGCACATGCCTGGGTTTCGGGCTTGATCCCCAGTGTGGGGCGTGCAAGAGGCAGCCGATCAATGATTCTCTCTCATCATTGATGTTTCTCATCATTGATGTTTCTATGTCCCTCTCTCTTTCCCTCTCTGAAATCAATAAAAATATTTTTTAAAAAAAGAGAGAGAGAGAAAAGACTTAGCACACTTCTGAGAATGACAAGAGTTTTCTGTTTGGTTGGTTGGTTGGTTGGTTGGTTTTGGTTTTTACATGAAAGCATGTAGGGAATCAGGGCAGCACTGGCCTACCTTGCCTGAGGAGTCACCTGGCGTGAATTCCTGTACCCGCGTCTAGGAGCTGCTGATTGATTAGATTAGCAGCGGAACCAGGATTGGATTTTTCACAATCGCTCACCCTGAGGAGTCTTATCAGACAAGTTTGTGAAATAATAGCATAAAGGAATTAGAATAGTTTTTAAAAGACAAACATTTTTATTGATTAGAGAGAGGGAGAGAGTGATAGAAACGTCAATGATGAGAGAGAATCTTTAATCAGTTGCTTCCTGCACGCCCCACACTGGGGATCAAGACCATAGCCCGGGCATGTGCCCTGACCGGGAATAGAACTGTGACCTGACCCATAGGTTGATGCTCAACCACTGAGCCATGCTGGCTGGGCAAGGAATTTGAATAGTTTTAAGTCAGGTAAAGTTGGGTCCACATCCCAGCTGTGTGACTTTTTTACTTACCGCTGGTGGCCTTGAGGCACTCGCTTAACTTCTTAGGGGATTAGTGCTAATGTAGGAAGGACACTGCGACATTTAAATGCGGTACCAGCAAGAACACCGGGCTGGGGCTGGACATTCCTAGGTTTGTTGGCCCAAACAGCTTATGTCCTGATTTTTCCCTGTAAGTTATAAACAGTGACCATGTGCTTACATACGTTACACCGAGACCCATGCCCTTTCCCCAGAAGATACCTAACATCGAGGCAATCGGAACCATACCCTCCTTTCCAAGTCTCTTAATTTAGCGGTTGGGCTTGCCCATTCATTTTCTCATGGATAAGGGAGAGGCATCGGCCCTCCGTGTGGCCAAATGAGGAGGGAGTCAGACTGGCCTTGTCCCCAGGCTCCTGCCCTGGGGAAGGTCGCTGGGTTGCCTGCACAAAGACCCCAAGCACAGATGTGGCACATGATCTAAACTCTCCTGTGTCCCCCCTTCCCAGCCAGCCACCCGCTGCGGGCCTCAGAACAGCTGAGCCGCTGGCTGACATCCCTCCTTCGCAGGGGACAGGAAGCAGTGCAGGCAAAATATGAGCACTGCTGAGCGTAGTATTTCATGGGAATTATAGGGCCTGTAAAATCCTCTGGTTGCTGTCTGTCTCTTGATGGCCTGAAATGTCCATCTCTTTGAGATGGAAAGAATCACCCCTCAACATCTATGATGCATGGCAAAACAACCGCCCACCCCCGGCTTTCCACCTCTCATACAAAAGGTTAAAAATGGTGGCCCCAAACTCCAGAGCCCTACCTTCTCCAAGCTCCAGTGCAAGCAAACAACCGCTGGCATCCCAGCTCCTGGAGCAAGATTCCACTGTGCCCAGCTCAGGGCATGAGTTGGCCAGCCGTGTGGGGTCATGGGAAGTAAGCACGCTGCATGCACAGTCCTTTGTGGGAAGGGGGAGCAATTCTCCCAGAAAGGAGCTTGGTCTCAGTAGGTTCCCCCAAAGACAGTTACTGAAGATGGAGAATGACCTGCCAGTTGAGGACATCCTTAGCGCCTTGCCTTTGTCATCAACTCTAGTCACCAGTTCTGGGTTGTACACTTGGATGTTGGGCTCTGGATGAGAAAGAACATAAAGTGAAGGAAACAGCAGTGACAAACCATTTTAACTGTAAAATTCTCTGCAAAATGGTCTGCAGACATCCCCAGCCAGCTTTCAATGTTCTTTCTCCCTCCATACCAGAGAAGAAATGTCCAGGAACTCCCCGAGTTCCACTGAGGGCCTGGAGGAGGGCGAAGACACCTTCCCCTAGAGGGGCCTTCCAATGCTCAGCTCCCGGGAGGGCACCGCCAGAGAGGCTGCAGGGGAAGAAAGAAGGGTGGAAGGGTTAGGAGCGGAAAAGGGTCTGATAGCAGGAAAGCTGGTTCAAATTAGTGAGACAATGCAAGCCTTGACATTCTGGGTGCATGTCAGCGGTTAAGTGCTAGCTGGACCTTCTGAGGTTACAACCTCCATTCAAACCTCAGCCCTGGATGGCAACCTGAAACCCAAGGCCATGGGCGGGGAGCATCTGTGAGCCCAGCGGGGATTAACCAGGGGCCTTGGGAGGCCCTTCCAGGGGCTGTTTCCTCCCTCCCTCCCAGACACCCCCTAAGCCAGGTGTGCTGGGGAGGGGGGGCGCGGGCGGAGACACAACAATACCAAGTCATTAAGATAAAACATTCTTGGCTGAGTCTAGGCATTTTCTTTTCTGACAAGAACAAAGGGTGAGTTGATGAACTAATTGTTGGTGGGGGGAATCCCTGGCATCTATTATTAAATGAATGCTTGGGATTTTTGTTTGTTTTTCTATAGCCCCATTATAATTTCGGTTCAGATGCTCCAATGCTCTTGTTCCCTAATTTGTTGTCGCTGGCTGCGGTCCTCTGGGACACAGTAACTGAATTTTACTGGCGTCATTACCATATGCACAAACAAGCAGGAGTCTTCGAACTGAGTCAGTCCAAGCCAGTTCGATGGCCTGCGGGAGGCGGGCCCAGGGCGGTGCATCTCCGCAAAGGAAGAGGTCACAGTCCCCGGCCAACTGGCTGCAGCAGCTGAGCGCAGACTGGGCTGCCTGTGCGCAGCCCTGAGCACCCTCCCGAGCCAGAGAAGCTCAGAGGTCCCTGAAGAAGAGAAAAGAAAAATGTGAGGCTCCCAAAACATTGCTCCACAAATAACCAGATTCTAACCCCATTGCTGTCAGAAATAGACGAGCCTGTGAGAGAGGGTTCTACATACTTGGTGGGAAACCAGGAAATTCCACGCGGAGATGTTGAAATTCCAGCTTCAGAAAAAAAGCAGATGGACACTCCGCATCCTCTCTCACAGCCAAAAGAGGAAAATAAAAGCGACGATTTTAGATGCGTCTTAGGGCTGGCCACATGGACATGCAGAGGCTTCCAAACCCAGCCTCTTCCTTTGACACCGGAGGCTCTATTTTATCATCTTATCTCAGTGTGATATTTAAGATTTTTTAAAAATCCACATTCTTCCAGGATTTATGCTCAAACACTTAGGGCAGCAGTGAGCAGGGTGAAAAGAATATGACGTGTGTAGAAATTGAATGACGCTTGACTCCCGTGAGCTCCTGAGCAAGTTGCTGAACTCTGAGCCTTGATTTTTTCATCTGGAAAATGGGAATAATACCATTATTGGCTTCTTTGAAGACTGGGATGATGCATACATGTGTCTAGTACAGCACCCGTTGTAGCTGACTTTCATTCTACCGGGGCATTTGATAAGGAAGTAGGTCATTTATTTATTTTTTATTTTTTCCTTTTAGTAGGTCATTTATTTTAGAAAACACTGTGCTATTAGAAAGATAAGCAGCTGAAACAGCCAGACGCCTTTAAGGGGCCTGCTCCTTCCCAAATAGTTCCCACCAGATTGGGGAACACAGGAAAGGGGGCAGGCCCCTCAGGTGAGCACTCCCATATTCCTGAAGGCCAAGGCCTTTGGGTAATTTTCCTGAGCAGCTAAAATTCACATACTGCTGGGAGTTTGCAAAAGCTTTGAGGACTTAGTCCTCTTTGACCCGCAGGTCATGTCTCAACTCGGATACTGTCAGTGTCCTTAAGAAGATGGCTGTCCTGACAGTGAGGGGGGTCCCCCTTCACTGCCCCACTTCTTGGTTCTTTGTTAGAGAAAATCAAGATCGCTACCATTTCCTCTGCTGTTTTCACATCCCTCCCCTGTCACCTTCCATTAGTCATCAGGAAAATCCTCCCCACGGAGTCAACCGTGGACAGACTGAGTTCCACGATGAGCTGAATTGTGCCTCCCCCAATTCAGATGTTGGAGTCCTAACGCCCCAAATTTCAGATGTTGGAGTCCTAACCCCAGTGCCTTAGAAGGTGCCATTATTTGGAAATAGAGCCCTTGAGATGTATTTACCACTAAGAGGAGGTGCCAGGAACCAATGCCAGCAGGTCATAATTTTAAGAGTTTCATCAAAAGGTTGATGAGACTTGGGGACTCAACAGGGTTGAGTCACACATGTAGTCACCTGTTGGGAATGGCTAAAGGCATTTTCCCAAACCTGAACAGGAAACTGATTGTGGTTGCCAGACAGTTAAATGGCATCTTAATCTACACATGTTATTGCCTCCTACTGGCCAAACACCTAAACAGCTGTAGGCTATTCCCCATTCTGACAATGGACTCTGTACCCTTTGAAACCTTACCCTTTGAAGTGTATTATCTCCACCTTGCCTCAAGACAAATTGTGTTAATAAAAGCAAGGGTTCTAGATAAGGAGGGACTTTTCATTTTCTTTAGCTGAAGGTCCTATGACCCCCAATGCCTTTCAAAATTATATCTTGTCTCCGGACTCTTTATTAGTCTCTGGATTTCTATGCCATCTACGCACAGCCCTTTGTCCAGATTCCTGAACCCTTCTTGATGCTGGGACAAGAACCCCAGCAAGGAGGCCTGATGGAAGTGAAGTGGGCCCCTACTCCCCCATGACTGGTCCTTATAAAAAGGGGACATTTGGACACAGGCAGAACATCATGCAATGGTGGAGGCAGCAATGGAGCTGAGGCTTCTACACGCCAAGGAACACCCCAAGATTGCCAACAAACCCCAGCAGCGAGGACAGAGGCTTGGAGCGGATCCCCCTCACAGCCCAGAGGAAACCAACCCTGCTGACTCCTCGATCTTGGACTTCTAGCCTCCAGGACTGTGAGACCATACATTCTTTTTTCTTTTTTTAAATATATATTTTTATTGATTTCAGAGAGTAAGGGAGAAAGAGAGTGAGAAACATCAATGTTGAGAGGGAATCATTGATCGGCTACCTCCTGCATGCCCAACACTTGGGATGGAGCCCACAACCCCGGCATGTGCTCTGACCAGGGATTGAACTGTGACCTCCTGGTTCATAGGTGGATGCTCAACCACTGAACCACGCTGTTTGGGTGAGACAATACATTTTTGTTGTTTATGTCACCCAGTTCATGGTACTTTGCTACAACAGCCCTAGCAAACTAAAACAAATGGCAACCATAGTTTTCTAAGTAAAGCCTCTCTCACCCCATAACCTTGTCCCAGGCCTGCTGTTGACTTACGCCCTCCACCCCCCCTTCTCACAACAGCATCCCTGGGGCTCCCTTCTCCTGTCCCTAGGCAGGCTTGGTCCCATCTGTGAACTCAGTCCCAGAGTTTGCCTGGAAACTCCAGGCCAGGAAGCAGCTGGCACCGGGCTGGGTCGGGACTGGGGGAGACGCCAGCACCCGCCAAGGTCACACCCCTCACCTCTGGCCCCCTAATCAGATGGCGATCACAGCCCAGAGATGTTAACACAGATTGTCCATGTTCTGCAACCGAATTCTGTTCCCTTATAAGGAAAAGCTATGCCCCTGGAAGTCTCACAGCCCGGAGTGGCTTCTGTGAATCTAAGCTTGCAGATGAGAGACTGTGACAGTAAAAGCAGAAAAGAGGAAAGAAAATGTAAGCAGCCAAACACTCACTCTCTCTCTCTCTCTCTCTCTCTCTCTCTCTCTCTCTATCTCTCTCTCTCTCTCTCTCTCTCTCTCTTTCACACACACACACCATCACACCTTTACACACACATTCTTTCCCACAGCACTGTGCCTCCTTTTATAGATGCAAATTCACAAGAATAGCGCTATCGGCTTCTGTCCGTTGCAGTAATGATGATAAATGGGCCAAGGTCCGAGCTCCATCAGCCATGGAGACAGCTCCCTCTGGCACCTGCAGATAGTGATTCACCTGGCGGACTAGCCGCCTACACTTCAACCCAGGCCTCACAGTGTCGCTGAAATGCCCCTTATCTCACAAAAACACTTGTGTATTCTATCTTCTGCTGCAGAAAGAAATCCGTGAATCATTGTTATGTCTTGGATTTTTTTTTAAAGTCTCAGTCATGATTTTGTGGGGGAAGAAGTTACTAAAGAATGTGGACCAGTTGGAAATAAAATCATCAGTGTGTATGCAACAATTTTCTTCTGTTTCCTAGAAAACAAAAACGCAGCCTTCGGTGAAATAGCCTCGATGAAAAATTGCTCCTACTGTAACTCCCTTCCTAACAAGACTAATGGCTATTTCTTTTTTAAAATTCTACTAACATTTACTGAGAATCTACTATGTGAAATGCACTATGCCAGATGATACAAATACCAACATAAATAAGAAATACCAACATAAATAAGACATACTCCATGATTTTTTTCTAAGCAATATGAAATCTACAAATAGTACACAAAGGGGAAATGTGTACTAAATTTCCTAAATTTAGTTCACTAAATATAGTGAACTAAAGTGTTCACTTTTTGAGAACTGTATTCCTGTACTAAAGACAGAAAAAGTAGACTTATATTGTACCCCCAAATATTCCATTTTATAGCATCTATCTGTTTTCAACCATCCTATCTAATAAAAGAGAAACATGGTAATTGGCATACGACCGCTACCCTTCCCATTGGCTAATTAGGGTGATATGCAAATTAACTGCCAGCCAAGATGGCGACCGGCAGCCAGGCAGCTTGAAACTAACATGAGGCTTGATTGCTTCAGTGACGGAGGAAACCAACATTCCCCGCCTGCCTTGCTGGCCTCTGACCCGGCAGTTTAAAAAACATTGTAACAAATATAGAAGCTAAACAAAACCCCAGAAACCTGCTTTCAGTGAGCCCGGGATCTCACAGCTGGAATTGATACAGAGTTTCGATTATAGAACCGAAACAAACCAGATACCTTCTTTCAGCAGCAGAGGCCTAAGAGCTGGAGCCTCAGAGCTAAAGCTGGCCCAGAATAAAAAAAAAAAAAGAAAAAAAGGAGCAGTTGGGAGCTTCAGTCCCAGCCTGAAAACAGCCCTCAGCCCCTCACCCAGACTGGCCAGGCACCCCAGTGGGGACCCCCACCCTGATCCAGGACACCCTTCAGGGCAAACCAGCCGGCCCCCACACGTGCACCAGGCCTCTATCCTATATAGTAAAAGGGTAATATGCCTCCCAGCACCAGGATCAGTGGAGCCGTGAGGCCTCCCGGCACCGGGATCAGCGTGACAGGGGGCAGCGCCCAAACCCCCTGATCGCCCTGCAGCTCTGTGTGTGACAGGGGGCGGGGCCACAACCTCCCTATCTGCCCTGCTCTGTTCCTGACAGGGGAAGGCGCCCCAACCCCCTAATCGGCCCTGCTCTGTGCCTGATAGGGGGGAGCTCCCCAACCCCCTGATCGCCCTGCAGCTCTGTGTGTGACAGGGTGTGGGGCCCCAACCCCCCCACCCTACAGGTCCTGCTCTGTGTGTGACGGGGAAGAGCCATAACCTCCCCATCGGCCCTGCCCTGAGTGTGAGAGTGGCGGCGCCCCAACCCCCTGATCGACCCTGCTCTGTGGGTGATAGAGGGCGGCGCCCCAACACCCCCCCCTCACGGGCCCTGCTCTGTGTGTGATGGGGTAGCCATAACCTCCCCATCAGCCCTGCCCTGAGTGTGACAGTGGCGACGCCCCAACCCTCTGATTGGCCCTGCTCTGTGGGTGATAGAGGGTGGGGCCCCAACTCCCTGATGGGCCCTGCTCTGTGCGTGACAGAGGGCGGTGCCCCAACTCCCCTATCGGCCCTGCTCTGTGAGTGACAGGGGGGAGCTCCCCAACCCCCTGATTGGCCCTGCTCTGTGCGTGACAGGGGGTGGCACTGCAACCTCGCCATCGACCCTGCCTTGAGTGTGACAGGGGGCGGTGCCCCAACCCCCCAATTGGCCCTACCCTGAGCGTGACTGAGGGTGGCATCGCAACCTCCCAATCCACCCTGCTCTGTGCATGACAGGGGGCGGGGCCCCAACTCCCCAATCGGCCATGCTCTGAGCCCGACCAGGGGCTGCACCTAGGGATTAGGCCTGCCCTCTGCCACCCGGGAGCAGGCCTAAGCCAGCAGGTCGCTATCTCCCGAGGGGTCCCAGACTTCGAGAGGGCACAGGCCGGGCTGAGGGACCCCCCCCCCCCCCGAGTGCACAAATTTTTGTGCACCGGGCCTCTAGTCCTATATAATAAAACCCTAATATGCAAATAGACTGAATGGTGGAATGACCGGAGGAACAACTGGTCACTACGACGTGCACTGATCACCAGGGGGTAGATGCTCAATGCAGGAGCTTCCCCCAGCCTGCAGGCCCCAGGCCAGCCAAGGCAGGTGCCAGCGGGTGCCCCTCCCCCCCCCCCATCACCCTGCCAGTTGCCCCACAGATCAGCCCTAATTGCGGGCCAGGCCTAGGGAACCTACCCATGCACAGATTTCATGCACTGGGCCTCTAGTTGCTATATAAATGTTGTTTGGATGGAAGTGCAGCTATTAAATGACCTGGCCCAACACACAAGTGTGTATCACTTCTGTCAACAGTGTCTGGTGCGTATGTCTCAGTGGGAAGAGGGCGGGCAGCTGCCTCATAGCACTCATCAACAAGCAGGTAGCAGGAACTCTAAGCCAACAGGGCCCAGTGTGGGCACAAAGAGAAATACAAGAGCAGATTCCTGTCCCCAGGGAGCTCCCAGACCAGGGGAAAGGACTAACCCTGCAGCATGCAACACTGACCCATCCATGTTGGGACAGAGGGAAGCGTGCATGGCCATGAGATGGACTACATATTCTCATTAAATACTTAAGGATGAATGATGTATCCCTGGGTACTGCCCTGACACAGCTTAAGAAAAACAGGCAGAAAATAAAGGCCAAACTATTAGAGGTGATTTTTAAAGTGTAGTATTGGAAAGGGTATGGGGAGGGCAGTGTTCATGATGAATCGTGAGAACAATCCCCTGGTGTTTACCAGTTGTTACGTGTACTCACAAGGTGGCAAGTGTCAGAGTTGACAGCAAGGACCCTGGGGCCAGCCAGCCTGGTTTCAAATTCAGACTCCACCACCTCCCCACTCCGTGCCTCAGTTTCCTCATCTCTGATATGAGGGTAGTAACATACCTCCTCAGAGGGTTATTATGAGGAATGAATAAATTAGTGTAGGGAACCCTAACCAGTTTGGCTCAGTGGATAGAGCGTCGGCCTGCGGACTGAAAGGTCCCAGGTTCGATTCCGGTCAAGGGCATGTACCTTGGTTGCAGGCATATCCCCAGTAGGAGGTGTGCAGGAGGCAGCTGATCAATGTTTCTCTCTCATTGATGTTTCTAACTCTCTATAACTCTCCTTTCCTCTCTGTAAAAAATCAATAAAATATATCTTAAAAAATTAGTGTAGGGAAAGCTCTTAAAATAGTGCCTGACACAAAACACATGCTTATAAGAGTCTGTTACACTAAATAAATTAAAGGCCCTATTCACTTTATGTAATACATACCTCAAGTTTTTACCTACATGGAATACTACATATATAAAACCAAGATAAGAATCTCAGATATAGCCAAACCGGTTTGGCTCAGTGGATAGAGCATCAGCCTATGGACTGAAAGGTCCCAGGTTCGATTCCGGTCAAGGGCATGTACCTTGGTTGCGGGCACATCCCCAGTAGGAGGTGTGCAGGAGGCGGCTGGTCGATGTTTCTCTCTCATCGATGTTTCTAACTCTCTATCCCTCTCCCTTCCTCTCTGTAAAAAAGTCAATAAAATATATTTTTTTAAAAAAGAATTTCAGATATAGCCTCTCCCTTCATAACATGTTCCATGTTGTCAGTTCATATTTTCTCTGTGACAAGGAGCTATACTGGGTTTGCCAATACTCCTGAATACTCCCAATTGGTCTATAGAGTTAAATGCTATACAAATCAAAATCCCACCAGGCAATTTTTGGGAGCAATAACAAGCTGACTTTAAAATGTAAATGGAAAATCAAAAAAGTGAAATAGCCAAAATCATCTTTGACAAAGAAAATTTGGATGATTCACACGACCTGATTTCAAGGCTTACTATGTAAGACACACACACACACACACACAGAGCTTTTTGGTTTTGTTTGTGCTTAATTCTACTGAGGTGCTCTTCCTTAAATCTTGTTGGTATCACTCATTATTCTCTTTGTTGTTGTTGTTAACCCTCACCCAAGGATATTTTTCCATTGATTTTTAGAGACTGGAAAGGAGGGGGAGAGACAGAAACATCAATGTGAGAGAAACACATCGATTGGTTACCTCCCGCATGTGTATGATAATTTATTTCCACCCAGCTTCTGATACCAGCTCACAGCCAAATTATAAAGCTCGTGTTGATAAAGAATCACACCACCTGTAGCTTAAAATCTATCACACAGATGCACTGGGATATTTAGGTACTTTTCCCCAAGAAAGCAGCCAGGTATTAGAAGCTATGCTTCCCCCTATTTCAGTCATTAATGTAGATATAATCTCCAAATACCTGTCTCCCAAGCAAAATGAAAAGAATGCTGTTCGTCACCTGATGGAGAAAGATGTAGTGGCTTGAAATCCCTGGGGGATAAAAGAATTGTTCGTGCAAAGTATCCCTTTAAGTAAACTAAGAGTAAAAGCAGACTTGGAGATGCTATCACTAAGTTAATGGAAATGGGCTGGAGGCTGTACAAGCAAGACCATTTACCCAGCCCTTAGTTCCAGCCTCAAGGGTGGATTAGTGTATACCATGAGTTTCATAAACATAGAGGAGTTTGGTCAAATACTAATGAATTCACATTTGTTAAGTAATGAGAAAGTACGTCGAGAGCTATCCTTTTACACTCAATTTTAGGAGAGACCCAACCAACCAGAGCAAGAGAGGAAGGGTTGTTGTAATCTCATGATCTGAATTTTCTGATGGGTTAGAGCTTGAGCATAAATGTTTTGTCCATGAGATTTCCGCAATGTATCATGCCACCTGTTGTCCTGTGCACAGGAGATTCCTGCTACTAACAACACACCTGCGGTGTAACCGGTGCTGGCAAACACCGTGTACTCTGACTTCTCGCCTTAGCATGGTGCAGTCAGACGTGTAGGCCTCCCATTTCAACTGATGTGGAAGCTGAGGCACAAGGAGATCAATGCATGGAATGAATACAATCCCAGAGGACTCAGAGCCTTTCATCACTTCCTTAAAATTATTCTGAGCTTGAATGATGCCATACTTCTCCTGGATGGCGAAGGTACGAGACTGGGTAGGATTCCGTTTTGGTTCTGGGTCTGGAATTTTGGATACATTTCTGGCATTAGATTACTCCATTGTCACTCATCTCCAAGTCTCAGAAGCAGATGCAGTAGGGGTTAACTACAAGTACCAGGCCGTCCAGTGTCTATTTTAATGGTTTCTTAAAATACAGTCGCTGCCCCTATTGCTGTACTTGTGGTGAAAACCCAGTGCCTGGCAAATGAATGACAGTGTTCTGATCACATCCTAATTGTTACCTGGCAGCATCAAAAACCGATCAGTCTCATGAAAGCAATAATCTTATTGGATAAGCTGAGGGTCCCCCCAAATTCCACTGCTTCGATGGATCCCTCATTGAACACTCCTACCACATACACAATTGATTCTTTCCCCTTTACAAGTTTTCTCTTTTCATAAACTTTGTAATGGCAAAAATGACCCCCCAGTTCGAGAGAATTCTTTCTTATTATTGACCATGCGAGTCAAAGGGCTTGGTTTTTAATTCAGTTCCCTTTAAACAGCTGGTGCCTGCTGAGACCCAATCATCCTGCTGTCACGGGATCTTAATAGCATTTTCACACCACGGCTGGCCACCTGCTCTTAGAGCCATCTCATCCTTTCTTGGGGCATCAAGTCACACAACCATTTCTTAAAAATAAACATCCATACTCTACTGTGAAAATGGAAGTGAAAAAAAGAACACACTGAAAGAGGACAGAAAGACTTCATGCCTGTGTTCATTTTCAATGATGAAAACTGCTATAGAAAAATGCAGTATAACAGTAGGCAGGTGTATAAAATACTGGAAACTCCAACAATAAAACATCTCTATCAGTAAGTGGGTTTATTGACGTAACTGAACATAACAATGGATAGCATTTATTCATTTCCCACTGAAAGACCTTCAGTGAAACTGCCTGTACATAGATCCAGGCATTAAGCATGTTCAGTGACGTTCTGCTGTTGACCGGGTGGGTCGTCAGAAAACAAGAGGTCCTTTGCATACTTTCCATGGGAATCAGCACTACACAGCTGTGCCAAAGCAGCAGCTAAGAGATGCAACTGCTCGATGAATGAACAAAGCCGGGAGCAGAAAAGGTGCAGGACAGCCCAGGGGTTGCCAGGAAAAGCCAACAACTGCACCTCTTCCCGGTGCCAGCAAGCTCAGAGTCGGAAACAAGCTCTGGCAGCAAACTCAGAATGACAGTCTATTTCCTGTGGTTTATTAAGTTTTGGCCCCACAGATAAGACTGCCAGGAAAGCAGCTGTACTTTAAGTGGTCTGGACATTGATTCATCTGAACATAAACAAAGATCAGTTCATTTAGATCCCTGGGTCTCTGCTCAGCGGTGGGGACAAGGGCAGGCCTGGCTTGGCGGAGGCCACACATAAAAGGAATGGAGAGGGGCAGGGAGGTGAAGGACCCCTGGACTGTGATCGATTCCCTGAGTCATTAGGACCCTCAGGGGCTTAAGGCCCTCAACAGAGGATGCACTGTTAGCCTTAGCACCAATGTTGTGGCCTCCACAACACCCCACTGCCCAAGAACCATAACCACAGTGAATGTAACCAGGCACACCTTCTTAGTGACGACACTTGTAGGCCACACACGCAATCATTCATGTAAACCGAAGCACTACATGTAGTGATAAACATGTCCTTCATAAATATCAGGGAACGAAAGTATCTCGAACAGTTGAAAACAACAGAGCAAATAAAGGAACCTAACCCTAAGTTTAACACAAAAGCATGGAAAAGAAAGACTGCAATTATCAACTACAAGATAAGATTTAATAACACAGTAAAACACAGGGTCATGGAGGGACTAACTTGCAAAAAGAATTATTTCACAGTGAGGTTTAAGTACTCGTAACAATCTTCTGGTTTTCGTAGAAAAACCACCACCGATGTCCATTTTTTCACATTTTCCCAATAATTTCTTCCCTTCTACTATTTCCTATAGAGTAAGACATTAATGTGACCAAACATACACAATCACCTTTTGCTCCCCTAGTAGGAAATGTCCTTTAACACTAAACTGTGCAACTCAAGGCCAGTAGGACACAATCAATTGCATGTCACTGATAAAAACATGAGAAGTAGCACATGGCATTCTCCCCAACCCACACACACTGTCAGCGATGTGGTAAGCAAACTAGAACACTGGCCTTCCCTACGGGGCCACCTGTGACCTACGCATTACATTTCGTTGATCAAGTCTGGCATTGACGTTTCCTCTTCCATCTATGGGTTTAAAAAAATAAAATTAAAAAAGCCACAGGAGCAACCCTGACGGAGAAGTCTTGGACGCAGCCTTCTCCAGAGAAAGTGTGTCATCTCAGTTAACCCCAAGGTCAGCGAACCTTCTTGTGATGTTCACGTTAAAAAAAAGAAAACTGTTGAGCCGCCTGGCTCATCTAAAATAGTCCTTGAGTTTGTCAGTTTGTTAAATGTCAGAGCTCTTCACATTGTTGAAAAAAAAAAAAGTAGCGTCTCTGATTATTTAAAGGTCAAGTTATCCACCATCAAGGAGTTCCCCCTGGGTGAGTGTGTTAAACTTTACCACCTGCTGACATCATCCTTCTTGGCACAAACCTCCAGACCAGTGGTAATTCTGCCAAGCCTCCTTTGCCATGGTAATAAGTTCCTTCTTCCTTAAATAGAACACAAAACACCTCTTTTTGACACTGAACAAGTAAAAAAGTATTCAGTCTCCAAATCTCCAAACCTGGCCATGCTGGGGGCACAAGCCCCCTTTCCTACCCGCAAGGGGGTGAGGCTATTGTTCTGCCATGCCACCAAAACCAATCTCATAGCTGTGCCACGGTCTCCATGTACAGAAGGCTTCCCACCTCTGTACCCCACTATCCATGCGTCCCCTACTCTTGGTCTTGACCACCAAGTACCACCCATTTATTTTATGAGTATTGGGAATTGGGGGGCAGGGGAGCAGTGCTGAACTGGCCTCTTTGGCCTCCCTGGCCAAATGCACAAAAGGAGACGGTCTGATGGAATGAGATCTTCCCCTGAGGTGGGTTGAAGGGCGCCAAAGAGAGAGGGCTCCTCAAGGCCAATGAGATGGTCTCCGCACCCTGGAGGCCCTGGCTCTAGTCGGCAAATCGCTGCAGGAGATGGTCCTCCCGCCTCAGGCTGCCGCCCGCGCCGCTGCCCGCGCTGTCCATGAAGCGGTCGCAGGGGAACTCGATGAGGTCCGCCTCGCTGAGCGCGCACACGGTGGTGCGCGGCCGGTGCGACTGGAACCCGGAGAAGTCGGCCGACACGCCGGTGCCCATGGAGCGCAGGGGCCGCCGGGTGGAGTACATGTGGCGAACGTGGACGGGGGCCCCGCCCTTTCTCCTGGCCCGCAGCTTCCTGCGCAGCCAGCGCGACGCCCAGGCCGCCAAGGCCAGCAGCACGAGCAGCGCGTTGACGGCCAGCAGGGCCAAGGTCAGCAGCTGGTAGTCGACGCCGCTCCGGCCCCCAGGCTCCGGCAGGGTGACCAGCCCGGCGCAGTGGTCCCGGGGGGCCACGGGGCAGACCCGGCCGCCCAGCACGCCCTCCACACACACCAGATAGGGGGTGTCCCCGCGCAGCTCGCGCAGCGTGGCCGAGTCGCTGCGCTCGGGCAGGTAGACGAAGCGGTGGAACTTGGGCTGCTGGCCGAAGCGGTCGAAGAGCAGGCGGAAGCGCGCGCCGCCCAGCGGCCGGGGGCTGCGGTGCTCGCGCACCGCCCAGCGCACCGACGCGCTGTCGGCCCCCACCGCCTCCACCGTCAGGTTGCACAGGATGAGCTTGTTGAAGTCGCACGGGTCGGACACCAGCGGCGGCAGGACGGCCCCGCCGTCGGCCTGGGCGGCGCTCTCCTGCTGCTGCGGGAAGAGGCGCTGCTGCGCGGCGCGCTGCCAGAGGTCGCCAGCGGGCGGCGGCGCAGAGGCTGCCGTGCCGGGCAGGGTGGGCTCCGTGTGGGCTGGATCGGCCGGCGACGGACGTCCCCCCTGGGGCTTCTCCTGCAGGTCCAGGGGGTGTGGCGCCGGGCCCGCCACAGCAGCGGCGGAGGGGCCCGGCTGCTGGAGGCCTGGACCCCATGGGCTCAGCCTCAAGACGCTGCGGTTGCCCAAGAGCTCCCCATCCCAGGGCGCCCCGGGCGGTAATCTCTCCCACTGCTGTGGCTGCAGCTGCGGTTCTGGCGGCAGCTCCTTCGCGAGGCCACCGGCAGGGGGCACCATCTTCTCCCTCGTGGCTGTGGGAAAGGGCCGCCGCTTGGCCTCGCCGGTCGGGGAAACCGAGGGAGGGGGATCGGCGCAAGACCCGTTCTGCAGTTGCTGGTCGTCCAGGTAATCCAGATACTTGCCCCGCAGGGCCGGGGGGTGGCGGCACTGCACAAAGACGGTGAGAAGCCGGCCTTGCGAGTGCCAGTTGCCCATCCAGCGCTTCAGGCCCCGCAGCCGGCAGTCGCAGGTCCAGCCGTTGCCGTCTAGGTCCAGCCGGTAGAGGGCTGGGCTGGCGGCGAAGATGTCCCCCGAGAGGGCGCTGAGCGCGTTGTCGCGTAGGCTGAGTTCGCGCAGCCGGCCCAGATGGGCAAAGGTAGTGGGGTGCAGGGCGGACAGCTCGTTGCCGCTCAGGTCCAGCGCCTCCAGGCTGTGCAGAGGTTCCAGCAGCGCCGCGGGCAGCTGGCTCAACCGATTGCTCTCCAGGCGCAGCTCCCGCAGGGCCCCCAGCCCCCAAAAGGCCTCTGGTGCGAGGTTCGAGAGCTGGTTGCCCCTGAGGGAGAGCAGGCCGAGGCGGGGCAGGTGCTGGAAGACGCGGGGCCCCAGGTGCTGCAGGCCGTTGGCCGAGAGGATGAGGGTGGAGAGGGAGCGCAGCGGGGCGAAGGTGGCCGCATGGCGCAGCGAGGGCTGCAGCTCGTTGGCTGAGAGGTTGAGAAAGCGCAGCTTGCCCAGCTGGGCGAAGGCGTTCTTGCCCAGAAAGCGGATCCGGTTGGACTCCAGATGTAGGTAGAGCAAGTTGCCCAAAGGGGCGAAGACCGCGTCCGGCAGCGCCCCCAGGGCGTTCCCGTCCAGCCGCAGCTTGACCAGACTCTCCAGGCCCTCGAAGGAGCCTCGACTCAGGCGGCTGATCTCGTTCCCGTTGGCGTAGAGGATGCGCAGTTTGCGCAGCGGGGCCAGTGTGCCCGGGGCGAGCGCCTGCAGGAGGTTGTTCCCCAGGTAGAGCTCCTCCAGTCGCGAGAGCTTTTCGAACGTCTTGGGGTGTAGAGAGCGGATCTGGTTGTACTGCAGGTCCAGCCGTCTGAGCTGCCCCAGGCGGTGGAAGTCGAAGGCCGTGATGTTGGTTATGAAGTTGCCGCCTAGGCTGTAGGTGAGCACGTCCTGCGGGCTCGGCAGTGAGCTGGTCTTGGGCACGGCGCGGAGCCCCCTGTTGGTGCACAGGAGGTGCTGGGGGTGCTGGCAGTCGCAGCGCTCCGGGCACACGGGCTGGGCCCAGGGCGGCAGCGCGAGGCAGCCGCACACCACGAGCAGGAAGCGCACGGCGCGGGCAGCCTCCATTGCCGCCCGCCCTGCGTGCAGCTGCCGGATCGTCCTCTTGGCCCGCCGGCTCTGTGTCTCTGCATTCCCCTTGGCCTGGCCAGAGTCACTAAATGGCCTCGTTAGGGACTCCGCTGCGCGGTCCAACCCCTCCTCCGCCCTTTGTCCGGTGTCTGGCCGGGTCTCTGCAGGCTTGCTTCGTCCAGCGCAGTCAGGGCGCTCTGCGAGCGGCGGGTGCTACTTGTTGCATCTCTGCAGAAAACTCTCCGGGTGCGCGTAGTGGGACGGAGGGGGGAACAAGAACCGAGCTTTTTGTTTGCAGCCCGAGTCCGGAGAGCTGGATTCCCTGGCACGGATTCTCCCCGCCGAGTGGATTCCCCAGCTGCAGGCAGGCGGGAGTCCTTCCAAGAGCTGCTGGGGCGCGGCTTGGCTGCTGCGCCCCGGCGGGCGGCTCGGCCCCCGCAGCCCGCGCCTCCTCTCTCTGGGTCCCGGACCCGGAGCGCGGCCTCCGTGGAACAGCCGGGGGAGGAGCCGGGGTGCGCAGGCTGCGTCCGGAAGGGACCCAAGTCGGCGAGTGGCGAACAAACCGGGCGGAAATTCGTTCTTCCCACACTCTGCCCCCGGGGATGCAGGCGGGGAAAGAGGAGACGGCGGAGGAAGGACAGACCCCGGCAGGGGGAGGGGGAGACGCTCAGTGGCTCCGCGTCTGGTCAGCCCGAGCCCGGGACGCCAAGTGAGAAAAGTAGGGATTAAAAACAGCTGTACCGGGCGGACACGCCGGGCTGGGGGCGGGGGGTGGATTACCGGTCGAGCAAACGGGATTTGCAGACAGAGACCTTTTTATTTTAGACGACACCAGTCGCTTCTGAGCAGTGGGAGCGCGGCTTGTTTTACTTGTTTTTAAATCACTTGCTCTTCCAGGTGTCGCCCTGCGGCAGGCAGCCCGCCAGCATTCTGCAGGAGTTTTGGGGAGCAGGAGGTTGTCTGCAAAGAGCTGTCCGCAGGCCACTGTCAGAAGAGGCTAGGTGCACCCACTCTGACCTGCAGCGTGTTTGGGTTTGGGGCATCGCGCTCCTGGAAGCCGGGGAGAGGCACCGCCCCCGTTAGGGATCTGAACTAGAGGTCCTGCTGTGGGCAAGAGCATGGAGACATCTCAGAGCTGGTTCTACCACCTTGAAAGGGTCTCTGTCAGATTTTGGCGATTTAGTCCCATTAAGTTCCTTCCCTAGGGGAGGCTTTGCACGTGTGCATCTATACTACTATTATAACCTTCCCAGGCAGGAATAACCATATTTATACCTTCCCAGGCCCTTGGGTAACTAACTAGCAGCTACCTTGGGGGAGGGGGGGTGCCCCCTCTGCTGATGCCTGGGCTTGCAGTGATCACGTCCTAGCTCTCAGGCCTGGCTCAGTTGGGGAAGCCTCATCATTTATTATCAGTAGAGAAGGGAGGTTTATCAAAGGCTCCTTTGAGGCAGCCCCTGCTGAGAATAAGAATGGGCAAGGAAGAGCTGTTAATTACTATTTGTTCATGCAAATTATCCGGCTAAAAATAAAGGCCCCGCCTCCCCTCCACCCCAAAGTGTTCAGAGAATGTGATTTTAAGGACATGCTCTGTACAGTTAAAGGAAGAGACAGATCTCCCGCTCAAGTGGCTGACAATCTAGTGGGAAGGGCAAGGCACGGAAAGGCTCGATGATAATACAAAGCAATCTATGAGAAAGCTGCTGGGATGCAGATAAGTTTTAATAATCCCAGTGTTTGACAATTATTAATTACCTCATTTACCAATTCATAGGTAAGTGAGAGCGACAAGTTCAGAATTTAAGCAAAGATGACATAGATCACTGGCAGCGTGGTCAGGGACCTGGGCTCCAGGGTGCTGGGTGTTGCAGAACTGAAGGTAGGCAGTGAAATGCCCCTTCAAGGCACAACGAATGAGCACACCAAGTTTGCTTGGAATTTGCTTTGAGTTCAGCTAGAGGATGAACTTGGAGGACCAAATATCTGTCATTAAGATGAAAGATGGCCCTGACTGGCTTGGTTCAGTGGATGGAGCCAGGTTCGATACCAGTCAAGGGCATGTACCTTGGTTGCGGGCAAATCCCCAGTGGGAGGTGTGCAGGAAGCAGCTAATTGATGTTTCTCTCTCATCGATGTTTCTAACTCTCTATCCCTCTCCCTTCCTCTCTGTAAAAAATCAATAAACAAAAAAGATGAAAGATGAAGTTTCCCAGGTAGTTTGGTTTTTCAGTTCTCATTGTGAGAATCTTCTGAAACCCATGTAGTTTTTTACTCCCATCCTCTTTATGAAGGTACTAGAGGCCTGGTGCATGAAATTTGTGCACTGGAGGGGGGGTCCCCCAGCCTGGCTTGTGCCCTCTCACAGTGTGGGAACCCTGTGATCGATGGCCCCAAAGAGGTAGGCCCTATCCACCCATCCGGGGCTCCTCGATGGATTGCCCTGAAGAGGTAGACCGGAGCAGCGGGACTCGCCTCCACGCCCTGCACACAGCATCAAGCCCCCGCCAACCCATGCACACAGCCTCCTGGTGATCACTCATTAAGGCCTGAGGGCATCGTGCCCACATAGGCTTTTATTAACAGGATGGCTGCCGCAGAGGGTGAGACCCAAGCTCACACAGTGTGACCCACGCTGCCGTGACCTGGGCCTCGGAAGCTGGTGGGAGGACCTTCTTGCTCGCAACAGAGGTTACCCCAGTGTTTCAGAGGAAAGATATGAAGAAGCTGCTGGCTTTCAAAGTGAATCCTGGGAACTTCCTGGGATGGAACTGTGGCAGCATCTGCTTTGAGGCCACGGCCTCAGGGCACACAAAGAGCATTCTGAGCAGGAAAGAGGTTGGAAGCTGAGAGAGGTGTAACGTGGAAGAGGGAGAAGCAGAAATGAGACCCTACCTACCCCTTTGCATAAGCCTCTTCTCCTGACTCTTCACAGTAAACTTGTGGAGAGAGTGAGGGCAGCAGGCAGCGTTCCCTCTGAGGGCCACCATCACTCACCCCCTCCCCCCGGGGGGGTGTCTTTTCTTTCTAGATGCTTCTAAGTAAGATTTAAGAAGTATCAGACCCCTGCAGACATTGAGTATCTTTTAATGTTGTGGCTGTCTTTGCTAATATTCTACCAGCAGTCCTCGGTTGCAGGTAGAAATGACCTACAGATTCATGTCAAGACAATTACTTTTCCATAACATTCCATTTCCTTGAAGTAATCCATCTGCTGCATAGATACAGTGTGCCGCCTTTCCAATAAGTACAGACAGTTTCTGATAGATGTTCCTAGCACCCTCAACCCAATTTCAGTAAGAGTAAGATTTTGAGATCTATAGGTAAAATGATAACGTGTGTGTGCATATGAAGTTTTTCTGAAAAAGTGTGACTGCTGTCTTTTTAACAAACGCTTCCCTTCGACAGGCACAGAACCTGAGGTCACCTTTACAAATGAATGACATTTAAACACCTCAGAGTACATGCATATGATATTCACATGTGCCCCCAATGGCCTCCACGTCTGTCACGCTACACAGTCAGGTGTTTGATTTATTTTCATCTCCCTCTTCCAGGAGTTAAAGTGGTATTTTGCTTAAACCTGGAAGTAGTTAGAATCCCTGGTAGTGAAGAGCAGCAACTCCAAACTGCATTGGCTTGGAATCCTTATTGCTGCTGGTGAGCAGGCAAGAGGCCTGTGGTGGGGATTCAGCCTGTGCCAAGTCCTGGGATGAGCCGTGGGAAGCCTGTGGTTGATAGACACAGTGCCAGACCTCAGGGCGCACCCGCTCAGTGGGGAGGCTAATGCCCACGAAGCAGTCGCAGGTGGTCAGGCTGTGGGTGGAGCTGTGGGAGCCTTGGGGACATGAACTTGGCCTGAACGCTGGAGGAAGGCTTCGGGGACAGGAAGTACAGAGTGTTACCAGGTGCAGGTGAGCCGGGCTCTCAGGAGGGAGAGCCGGGACATATGCAAGAGAGTGATTTAGGAACCGCCAAACTTCTGTCTGAATCTTTGTTGGTGAGATTTGTTTTTGACATCTGTGCTTTTTGACAGCATCACACAACCTTTGCTCATACAAAGACTTCCAAATAAATATTCCCTGGTCCTCTTTGAAGATTTCAGCAAGCAGTTGGCATACTAGTACTTGTACCATAACCTCAAGCGGCATCTCTGCCTACATAAACTAGGTGCTAGACAAAGAAAATGTTCTCTATCTAGTTCTTGTCGTCCAGAACCTTGAAACCTGTGACAGTGGTTTGGCGGGACATGTATTCACTCTGTAAAATGTGCTATATATATTTTGTAGAGATACTGTATATATACTAGTATACAGCACCACTCTTAGAATAGGGCAGCCTGCATCCCTGTCCTGAACCCTGTGCTGTCCAGGCCGTGTTACGGTGCTCCCTGGTTGTGCTCCTCCCCAAAACACCGGGATTTGGGGCTTCCAAAGGGATGTGCTCACCCAAAGCCCACACCCCACTCTTGCTCAGGGTTCCTGGTGAAACCAAAATGTGGGGACCCTGGAATTCCCGACTCAACTGCCTAAGTCTGCACAGGCCTTTTTCCCATCTGTTCTCCTGGGGACCAGTCATGTCATGGGTGGATTTACCCCTGGGGCCAAGAGAAGGCCAAAGGGCAGCTGTGCAAAAAGGATCTGAAGGCGTGAGCTGGGATTTCCACTGGTAACGCTGGAGTCAGGGCTGAGAGGGGGCGTCTCAGGCCAGGGGTCTTCTTTCACCCCGGGCTGCTCGAGTATTGGAGACAGCCCTGCCCATACGTAGCATTTTAGGAGGAGAAAGTTAATGGACTTGTATTTAGAAAGAACAGGGGAAAATTACAGGAGTCCAAAGGAAAACATTGTTGAAAATGTTTAATTCCACTTTATTATAACATAGCCTATACCTAATTTTCTATAAAAAGCAACACTTTTTAGTAAAAGCAAGGACTCAGTTGTCTCCATTTAAATGCCTCTTAACTACGTAATGTGTTTATGGATGGATCCAGGTTGGGTCAGGTTCCAGGAGTTAAGGATTAATTACCTTTAAATGTATAATTTGCATAATCACAAGTAGACATCGAGGAAAGAATGCTGTTCGTCAGAGAATCAAGAGCCTTGTCATCTCACTTTTGGAAGGCTCGCCCTTTCAATCTCAAGTTCCAGAGGTCAGAACGTGAGCAAGTTGGGGCTGGTTCCGTGGCACACAGATGTGGTGTCAGGGTTCTCGGCGTTCTTGCCTGGGCATGGAAGCTTCGTGGGCTTGCCAGGGATGTGCACTGCCTTCTTCCCAGGCAATCTGGGGTTTCGTTGAACTGCAGCTGGAGAGGCGGGAAGGATTCCAGGCCAGGTCTTCCGCGGCCCCTGGAGCTGGCCTTAGTTGGCCCAGGCTGTCCTGGTGCAGGGCAGGTTAGAGGGAAGAGAGCTGGCCAAGCCCCCACTGTGGGAGAGGCGGGCCTGCCAAGCCCGCGAGCAGCTTCCTGGAGCTCGCTCAGGGCAGCCTGCAGACAGCATCTGTTTCCTCACCCCATGAGCCAACCCCAGACAGGCAGTGTGGACCCTGCCACAGATGAAGTGGGAACTGAGAGTCCACCGTGGTCCTTTCGCTGTTATCAAACAGCTCCCACAACTCTCTCTATCTGAACGGGCTTCATCTTTGCCCTGGTCTGAGAGGCAAGTTTCTTTGCCTTGGGGATTAGGACTGGGAAAAGGAAAAGCCCTGCTTTACAGTCTTTCTGTGGCTGCTCCATTTCCCCCCTTAAGGAAACAGGCATGCAGATTCCCAGCTACGTACCCATCTTATTCAATCGGCATCTCAGGGGACGAAGCTCCAGCACCTGCATCTAGAAACCCCCAGGTGATTTTTATGCACACTTAATTTTAATACCCATAAACAGCATTTCCAAAATGCCTGCTCACCATCATGTTAGAATAACAACAATAATAATGATGGGCACTCATGCAGAGCTGAGTGCCCAGCCGAGGTCCAAGCGCTCTACATAAACTAACTCATTCACTTCCACAGCTACCTGGTGAGGTAGGAACTGTTGTTACCCCCACTTTACAGAGGAGGAAACTGAAGAGCTTATTAGAAATACAGGACCCTAGCCGCCCTCCGCCCCCCGCCCCCTCTCTGGAGAGCCTGATACGGAACCTCCAGAATAGGGTCTAGAAATCTTTCTTTAACACCTTCCCAGGTCCTGTTGTCTCAGGTACTGTCACTGAAGGAGAATTCTTAAGGGTTTATTCAGACAGGCAATGTCTCCTTTGCTAGGAGCCCAGGGATAGGAAGAGGAGTGAGGCAGGCTGATCCTGGCCGAGAGTTGAATGTTCCTAAGATGGTAATTTGGGAGGATGGTGCCATCCTGGAGAGATGCGATGAGTACCATTTGCTGAAATAGCAATTATCTTCTGAGAAGAAACTAATACAGAAATAAAAACTTTGTGGGAGAATCAGCCCACATCTATGTGCTTAAATCCATTGGCAAGGTGACTGCTTCTAGCACCTTGGATTTTATGTCCAAGGAAAATCCTTATCCATGAGTGCGAAGATGCCTGGTTATTTGAAACCAATATGTATAAACAGATGGTGTATCTGCAAGAACTATAGTGAATTACAGGCACGTCTGGCAAGCTAAAACAGGAAATGCAGTTGTTGATGGAGCATAATGGCTTAGGAAATAAGGCAAATCTGGTCACAGGATCCAGTTTGTCTTTGTGTAACTGACATTTTATAGCAGTTATACAATGACATCTTCCCTTAGAATAGAATTGAGTCAGTAGCCTAAGGAAATCCTTTGGGTATCAAAGTGTCTCTATTTTTCTAAATAAATATTTAAATTATTTGTCATCTTTAGGAGCCAGACCTGTAATTGTATTTTATGGTACAACTTCCCACTATTCTTTTATATGGGTTTCTTCATGCTACAGTAATAACATTTATTTATCTGTTTACATCCCCACCCAGCCGGAAGGACAGCAGCGTGGCTTACCCCGTTTCTGTTGTACTCAGCAGCTGTTGTTGAATTGTCTGAGTTTTTATAGGAAGCTGGAAGAAATTGTTAAAAAATGTTAACAGTTGTCTTTACGTAGTGAGAACATGAATAATTATTTACACTCTTTTTGGCATTTCCTAAATGATATACAATTATTATGTATTTCTTTGAAATTAATGAAAAACTTTATTAAAAAAAATGCTTTCCTATCTACTATCTGGTTTGAACCTCAACATAAGTCTCATGAGGCAGTGAGGTGAGGGTTAATCACATTTCCAATTTGGAGGAGAAGATGCTAAGAACTAGAGAAGTTAGCTGCCTTCTAGAATGATCTGCCGCTGTAATGATAGAGTGTAGACCAGAATCTAAACAGTTGGCTCCTGACCCCAGGTGTTTATAGTTGGGCTTTGCTCGACTCCCTGTTGATACTCATCTATATGCACAACTAATGAGGCCAGTTCAGGGTGATGTGCACAATATTCAACAACGGGTACAGTAAGAACAAGGGCCAATCAGGTTTGGCACTGCCCGGTCAGGATGGAGGAGGCCGTGAACAACTAGCCCAGGTGTGCCAGTGCCCACCAGCTGAAAGTGGACTCGCCTGTACTGGATTAAACTTTTTGAATGATCCTTCAGATGTCTCTCTCCTTTTTCCTAATAACCACATTATTAAAGGCAATTTGCTCAAGGCGTGGGTCCCATTATCAGGCACCATAAGATACAGTAAGATACAACACACAAAGCCTTCCTGGGACCAAGTTTTCCCAAGTTGCAAACTTGCCCGGGACCTGTTTTTCTGGACGGAGGTGCACTGTAGTCCCTCCAGTTTACCAACAGAGCCTTGGTAAGAGGACAAAGATGACCAATCCGGACAAAATATGAGTTTCACTTTTAATTGCTAGTTCGGAAATTGTCTCCCACTCTCTTCAGTGGGCTGACAGATACATTTGAAAGGAATTTAATTCTTAAAAAATTACTATTTTTCTCACAACTTGATCTGAGTTTATGATTATAATTAATAGTTTGAAAATATTTGTAGGGGGCACCTCTTTTAATGAGTATCGACTTTAAGAACCTGGATGTACATGTATCAGCCAGCCACCCCCACCTTGTCACCTTTCCCCCTGAGCTGAAGATGTCTCCTTAGTCTAATGTCACTGTATACACTGTATAGGGAGGCAATTCCATACCCATGTCGTTGGAAACTATGGCTCTGCCCTGGCAAGAAACAGTCTGTCAATCACAGTAATGGAAATAATCTCGGACAGTCCAATAATTGACTATATACAGTGTAAATGCCCTCAAAGTGCTTGCAGATTTCATCAAAAGTCCAAATGTTTTTCACTTAAGACCAGGAACCTGGCAGGAAAGGAAATTAGAGGAAGGAAGCCTCCATCCCCTTTTCAGAGTCTCTGTAATTTTCTATAAAGATTTGCACTTTGATTATGCTTAGCAGCGCCATATGCTGGAGTGGGATTCAAGATCAAAGGTCCTGGCCACAGCACTGGCTCTGGCTGTGGGCAGCAGGAGCAGATATGTCTGTTGGAGGAGCGCTAATGGATGTGTAAGGACACTCCTCCAGCCCCTGTGTGTTCCCATTTAATTTCCAAAATACAATTGATATGTCTCACGTGTGAATGCTTTTAGTTTTGTTTTTTTGTTGGTGGCTATTGTATGTTGTAGGTTGGAAAAAAGTGGTAATTACCTCTTAAAGATAGTTGGAACTAAAGAATGAACCTCAGGCAGATCTAAAGTCTAAGCCTTCTGAAGGATATCCATGAAATTGCCTTTCATTCTCCCGGTCTCCTCATTGACACCCCAAAGCACACTGTGTTGTTTTGTACCCTCCCAGGGTAATGGGCACATTAGTAGAGTCTCTGGAACAATGTGCTGTGAGGGAAAGCCAGGAGGGTACGAGAGCCCATGAGTGAGCTTCTAGGCCAGGTCAGAACCCTCATTGCTCAGGATAATACCTTCCATAGCTGCCTGTCCCTGGGGTCCTTTGGGAACCTGGGAAGCTGGGGCTGTGTCTGGGAGCACCTTGTTTCATCTCCTGCCTTTGTAAGCGGACAAACAATGGGTCCGTGCTGCCTGTCACTATTTGAGCCAATTAAGCAGAGACAGGGTTGAATCATATATGAGCGTTTATTCCAATATTGCCTGCAGTATGGGAGAGGAGCAGGTTAGCCACAAAAATCTTCTCTGTAGCCCCCCCATAAGCCAGCTGCTTATATAGCAAAGGGGCAGTTTACAGATATGCAAAAGGACTAGGGGTCTTCAAGGGCTTAATGCAAGGACTGGGTTACTTGGGGGAAATTGCCAAAGGGAGTGCCAAAATTAACCCATAAGGGGGCTGGATATTTGAAAAGGCCTGCAGGTATGCAAAAAGGGCTGGGGATCTTCAAAGGGCTGGGATTCTGGTTTCTCTAACAAATCTCTGTTAATCTTTCCATGATAATAGGCAACTCCAAATGGGGAGGAAGGGCTGCATCCCCAGGACAGCTCCAGCCAGGGTAGAAGTGCCTTCTTTAATCAGAATGAAACAATCTCGGTTAAGAGAACATGATTAATATTTCTTACAATACTAGCTGGCTCCCCAACATTCTACTTCTGCCCCCTTTCACCTTCTCTATGGAGATGTGACCATCTCTGTTTCTACATCATTTGCATGTACATTGAACATGCAGGTTTTAGAATTCAATGACAAAGCCACCTGCTTTGTATTTCCCAGTATTTTTTAGAATCCACTCCATGGGAAATTCCTTCACCATCTCCTGGACGGGAACTCAGGCAGGCACCTGAGTTCTCTGGTCACTCTTAACTATTACAGAGGGACCTCCAGTAACTATTACAGATGGACCTCTGATCACAAAACACACTCTGATTTTAGTAATTAAAATGCATGTAATAACCAAAGCATCACTTTGCAGAAAAGCTTCCTTCTAGTCTCCTAAGTAGGTGAGAAGCCTGCTGTAAGGGTGAGGTTGTGATCAGCTTCTTCTCTCTTTGCCCACTCAGTCTACTCGTCTTACCCTGTCATGTTACCCACAATTTCTGTCCCTCCAGGATGGGGATTTGGGGAGACAGAGTAGTAAGAAACATGGGAAGGTCTTTCCTGATTGATATTGTTGTGGTCAGCCTCCTGCAGACCTGGCAGATGTTTCAAGCTAAGTCTCTTTTCGAGAGTTCTTAAGGGACCCACTGATGAAAGAAAAGACACCTTCATTAAAAGAGACTTCTTGATTCCAGCAGATGACAGGCTCCTGGAGGGGCAGAGCCAAGTGGCAGCCCTTCACAGCCAGAAGCACGGTGGATGCAGTGACTGTGATGGGCAGAGTGCCTGGAGCAGCAAGCGGAATATTTTAGCACAATATCTTTGATGTTGGCCAATGGCTCATGGTGGCCCTAGCACCAAAATAGATGGACAGTCTACTAAGAATTACTTGCTTTATGTAATTGAAAATCCCTAGGTCTAGTGAACAGAAACCTTTGTTCGATGGCTGGTGATAGCTAGCCTGTCACCCAAGCCTCAGATCTGAATCAGTTCAAAGACATGGAAATCCTCAGATCAGATTCTCAAACTGTGTCCAGGGAGTAGTAGCAGCAGCATCACCTGAGAATTTATTAGAAATGCAAATTTTCAGGCCCTCCCCCAGCCCTATGGGGCATAGACACTCTTAGTTTAAGCAAGCACTTCCGCTGAATCAATGTATGCTAAGGTTTGAGACCACCAACCTTAGATGAAAGAACCCTACAACATTGCTGTACGTGTCTGCCATAAATCTTCCTTTAAGTCTTCCCCGAAAGATCTGCAGCCATTCACCAGGGTAACTGTGCACAGAGGAAAGGGGACCTGGATCTTTTGGAGATCTATGGACATTGATTTTGAGTCCTTGCTAATCTCGCAAGCCCCAAATTCTCCCTGGACCACCTGAGTGGGGGAGGGGTGTCATTTGTGGAAATCAGATGATAAATGAAATTTGGCTCCTGGCCGTCTCATGGAGTCTAATAATACCGTGTTATTTTCCCATTCTTGAACAGAGTTGTCATAGGTCATCCTCAACAACTGAAAGAACCTCTCTATTGATTCCCTATCCCATGTAGTGAGCTGTATTATGGTAGACAGGGCCACACAGTAACTCCCTGGAATCTCCTCTTCCTGTGGGAGAACAAACTGAAAGTAATACCATAGCCCTGGGGGAATTGCAGAGATTCTCATTTCCATCTAACGCTTGCAGAATTCAGGGGTTACTCTACCATGTCTGCATTTGATTCATCTGTTTGGCATGTGCAGAAGGAAGACAGTTATTGGAGAATGACTGCAGAGTCTTGTAAAATTATTCAGGTATTGGACCAGATGTAGTCTCTTTAGTGGATGACACAACAGAGCTCCAGGCACTTTGTATGCAGCTATTGATCTGGCAGATGCTTTTTTCCCCCCTCAATACCAAATTAGGAGAGATCACCAGATGGACTTTGCTTTCAACTAGAAGGATCGCAAAACACAGTCACTGTCTTCACCTCAGGCCTATGTTGACTCTTCTGCTCTCTGACAAGGGCTCGATCATCTTGATATTCCTCAGAACATCATGCTGATATGTTATGTTATTGACGTGGTGCGTAGGAAATGGCCTAGATGCCGAATAAGACGTATGTGTGCCGGAGGGTGGGAGAGAAACCCCAAGAAAAATCAAAAGCCAACTACCTCAGTGAAGATTCTGGGGGTCCAGTAGCCTAGAAAAATACTGGCATTTCCTCTTGAAGGTGAAAGGAAATTGGCTGTACTTGGTCCCACCTCCCACTAAGAATGAGCTACAATGTTTTTGACCATCTCTTCATTTGGGGGGTAACATAGACTCTTCTGAGTGTATTCTTCCTGGCACTGTTTTGAGTAATCCACAAGGCTATCAGTTTTGTGTGAGGACCAGAACAAAAGAAGGTTCACTAGCAGGATTTCTCAGCCTTGGCACTGTTTTCATTCTGGGGACAAATAATTATTCGATGTGGGAGGCTATCCCAAGAATTGTAGGATGTTTAGCAGCATCCCTGGCTTTTACCCGCTAGATTCCAGCAGCAGCACTACTCCCCAGGTGTGACAGCTAACATCTCTACAGACATTGCCAAATATCCTCAGGGGAGAAAACTGTGCCCATTTGAGGACCACTGGTCTGCAGCATGTCTACTTAAGCCTCGAGGTGAGTAATGCACTGGCTGACAGCTTGATTGCAACCTTGTGAGAGACCCTGAGCCAGATCCTTCCATCTAAGCTGTTCCCAGATTCCTGATTCTCAGAAACCACATGAGATGATAAATGCTGGTTGCTAAGTTTGGGGATAATTTGTTAAGCAGCCATAGATGACTAATACTGCCAGGGCTGACCAGTAGCCCCTGAATGACAGATGAACAGATTACTCCAACACAGTTTCACTGTGAAAGAGAGGGCTAAGGGACGGCCTGACCAAAGGGACCAGGCAGCCTCTGTTGCCTGCCTCCTTAGTCTTTTATTGTAACAGCAGTTTAAGATAAAATTTATCTTTAGATACAATCAGCAGGGTGAGTAATCTTGGGAGGACATATGTGTTCACATTGTCCTCTAGGCAAGGGCATCCAGGGATTAAGCATAGGGATTCCAGTAAACACCCAGGGGTCTGCACATGCACAGGCTTGTTTGGAAAGGTCAAGGAATAATTAGGGGCGCCGCCTTCAACACTCCCCTAAGTCTCCCCTAAGTTGGAATTCCAATAAACAGGGCAGGTAGCCTTCCACACACTTCCCTTTTCTCAGAATGTCCTCCTTACAAACTTTCCAACCAAGTCTCATGTACTGTACTCCCCAACATAATACAGGTTGGGCTTACATAGCAACAATCCATCATTCAGAGTAAACAGTGTATGCAAGAGTAGGATTGAGTAGGTCCTGAATACACAAGTAAGTTTCATGAGCAGGTGGCTTCGACTCCCATAGCACCTCCACTGGCTGCATTTTAATTCTACCTCAACCCACACCTATGGTCTTTGGGGATTGACAGTTGACCAGAGGAAAACATCATTTGGGCCAAGTTCACAGATGGTCCTTTATCACTGGAAGATACCAGGTTGATATGGATTGCTGAAACATTGCAGCCCAAATCAGGAATGTCGTAAGGGAAGTTCTCTCAAGGCTGACCAATGAGTAGTTGTCCACTTTGTCTAGATGGAGAGATGGCCAGAGGTAGAGGGATTTATATCAATTCATGGGTAGCTAGTGGTTTGACTGGCATACTAGTGACAAGGGAGTTTGAAGAATAGGTTTGCAGATGGACCACTTTGTATGGGCATTGTCCTATGTGATTGCATCCCATAGGGCACCCACTGATGCAGGTCTCAATAATTGATTGGAAAGGAAGGGACATTCTGTGAATATCAGTCAACCCTCTTCCCAGCCGCCCACCGGCTTTCTCAGTAGGCACACGTAGAGTGAGTCCATTATGGCAAGGATAGAAGCTATGCATAGGACTTAGCAATAGGGATTTCCCCTCACCAGAGCTAATCTGGCAACTGTCATTGCTGAATGCCTAATCTGCTGACAGCAGAGACCAGCCAGCTGCCACTCCCTGATGTGGCATCATGCCCAGGGGCATCAGCCAACCACCTGATAGCAAGTTTATACATTGAACTGGCTCCATTATGGAAAAAAGTCATGAAATAGTCAGAAACAAAGGTTTAAGACTTCCTCCCAGGAAAGAACCCCAAACCACCGAGATTTTGGTTAAAGGCAAATGGAACATAGAATGGACATGGGAAGAAACTCATTTTCAATTATTGTTCAACTGTTATCATTATCAGTCTACTGGGTTTTGGTACCAGTTATGAAAACAAGAACTTTAGTAGCTGTGCATATTTGCTTCTTTGCTTGTTATGTATAATACTGAGTGTGGTTGGTGGTAAACTTTACAATTTAGCCTTCAGATTCCAGAATATCCAAGGTTCAATGGCAACTAAACGAGAAGAGGAATTATAGTAAATAATATTGTAATAATTATGTATGGTGTCAGGTGAGTACTGGAAATAAAAGGGGGGGACACTTTGTAAAAGTATATGATTATCTAACCACTATGCTGTACACCTGAAACTAATACATAATAATATTGAATGCCCACTGCAATTGAAAATAGAATTAAAAGATAAAAAGAGAGAAGAGGAATTGACATCACCCAGAGGTGAACACAATGGCTGAGACAGCTTCCTCATAGTGGTCCCACTGTGTTCTCCACTTTTGGGGAGAGAGTGGGCCTGCATTCCTCTGTGGGAGGAATATAGTTGCACTCTGTTAGTGGGAGGAGGATGCTGATGGATGGGTACAATGGAATGTATCATTGGATCTGAATGGTGAAAGGGTGGATGTACCCGACTGTTTCTCTTGGCTGTTAGATCCAAATTCATCTTTCTAGATTTCCTCCATCCCCCTTCCTAAACTCAATCATACAGCCGATTTCATGGTAGATTCTTCCAATGGGAGGCACAGGTGGTAGGCTCCAATGTGGGAGGAGGAGACGAACCATTTCCTGGCTACAGGCACCAGCAGGGATCGGGCAGCTTCCCAACCTTTAGGTAAGACCCCCTACCCCCGACCCCCTTTGTGTTCCTCAGCGACTGCCAGCAGTTTTTAACTAGCTCCCTACATTGCATTATTCTCTGCTTGAAGTATATAGAGTGTTTTTTTATTTTCCTGCTTGGACACTGTGTGATACAGAGATCTCTCCATATTCGTGCCAAGTGAGCTTCCTCATTCTCTAATTTTAAAAAAAGGAATGCATCATGTTTATATGCTAGTAAAACCCGGATAATGGATATCTACGTTGCTCTCAATCGTCTCTTTTTAGTAAGAGCAATAAGGACACTTCCATTTTAGGAAAGTATTGTCAACACATACATTTGGCAATGCTTGTGTCTTCCCTAGTTTGGAATTACACCTACCAAAACTCTTGTGCAAGGATCTAAATGCCGAAATGGGATTAAACTAGACTCTGGAATCCAGAGCGCGTCTGTCTGCAGCTAGTTATTTCTTGCTTACTAGGTTTTCTAAAATATTGCCTTCCCATGTGCTGGTCTTATCTCTTGCAAATGAATGGCAAGCTCCTTAAGGCTTGATATGAGGTCACCTTTTGAATGTGTAAGCGTGGTGTGTGGGGGGTGGTCAGTGGGACTGCTCCCTCCATGCTTACTATCGTCTGAATCCATCACCTGCCTGGCGGTCTGGGAAGAGCCTATGTCCCTTCATGTGCACGGGGCTCGGGCTTTCTCTTGAAGGAGCCGATGACACAGCTCACACTGCCACGTAGGGTAGTGGAGGTCCAGTTATTTTTATTATTGGTCTTTTTCCAAGTCCCTTTCATGGAGGCAGTGCTTGTTCAAAATCATTTTTCCTTAATTATAAAATATTTTATTGTTATACATTATTTTATTACTATTGTAATTTTTTTTCAATTATAGTTTACATTCAATATTATTTTGTATTATTTCAGATGCACAGCATAGTGGTTAAACAACCCAATGGTTGCCAGAAGGGAGAGGGGTTGGCAGATTGGGTGAAAAAGGATTGAGAAGTATAGATTGGCAGTTACAAAACAGTCATGGGGATGGAAATTAATGTTGTAATAATAATGATGTATGGTGTCTAACTGCTATGCTGTCCACTTGAAACTAACGCAAAATAATATTGCATGTAAACTGTCATTGAAAATAAATTTTAAAATGAAACAAAATTTGAGCTACTTTAAATGACTTGTGGACAGTGCTCTTGTTCAGCCTGTGCGGTTAGTCACCTTGGTCCACCTTGGGGCTGGCGAGCTGCCCGGACCAGCACAATGGCCTTGGCCGCGCGAGGCTGCCTCCGTCCCCATCTCAGCCATCTGATATTCTTCTTCCGCTGGACTAAAGAATGAAGGCCTGGCCCGCTCTTTCCTACCACCACCCTACAATTGTTTTCTGATTTTATCTTCTTTAATTAATTAAACAGCACTTTTGCTATCTTCTCATCTTTTAGGCATTCAGACCATTCCGGCATTCTGCTTCCAGCCCCTAGACTTGTTTGAACTTTCTAAAATGGGAAAGGTAGGGTCTTGTTTACAGTTGCCATGCCAACCCCCGGCCAGCCTTTTCCTTAAGAGAATTTTTCTGTGGTGCTCTACACTTTCACGGCAACGTAGGCTGTGACAGGAATCCGCAAGCATTCCCCAGCGTCTCAGCCAGCGGGCAACAGGGCTGCATCCCTGAAGCAACTATCCATCCGTGTGCCATGAGGGTTCCACTTCTATAATCTTCAACATACTCCCTTTAAGGCACGAAACCCCCCCTCCGATCCAAGCTGCGAGGTTATGACAATTCTAAATAAGAGCAAAAAACAAAGCTGCTTTTGGTAGTCATGCTGTTATACTGCCAACCTCATTGTCAGCCAAATTAACAAAATCCATTTCTAATAACCCAGCGAATGTTGGTAAGACATCAACAGCCAAATTCAGTTAACCCTCAGAAGCATCAATACTAGCCAATCACATTTCCTGTTTGTGGAGCTGAATCCTAGAAGCTATGCATGGGTTATACTTCTAAATACTCAAAAAAAAAAAAAATTAAAAAAAAAAAGAGAAAGCATGAAAAGGAATTTTTTTTGCTTCTCCTATTTCAGAAATAATCACACTTAACATTTATGATCACTTTTACTCCAATTAACACACCAGTTTACACTGAACATTTAATACATTAAGCAGCAGCGACCTAAGACAAGTGATGCATTGATTTGCTCATTTTCTAGATAGCCACAGGCTAGGTTCAGCCCACAACTGGATCATACACATGCTTTACGATAATTGCTTTATTTTATTTTATTTTTTAAAATATATTTTTGATTTCAGAGAGGAAGGGAGAGGGAGAGAGAGGAGATAGAAACATCAATGAAGACAGAGAATCATTGATCGGCTGCCTCCTGCACGCCTCCACTGGTAATGGGACCCGCAACCCGGGCATGTGCTCTGATGGGGAATCAAACCATGACGTTCTGGGCCATAGGTCAGCACTCAACCACTGAGCCACACCGGCCAGGCTGTTCATTGCTTTTAAAAGGATGGAAACAGGATGAACATGGAAAGCCCACATCCTCAATGGTGCCTTGGAGGTTAGTGCTTATGTTCTTCCGTCCCTGGAATTCCACTCATCAGTTGTGAAGCAGACGCAGGGCTTAGGAGAAGCTCCAGGTCTGACATCGTCACCAAATAGTTTTCCCTCTTGCTGGTGCATATTCCCTGTGCTCCGGTTCAAAGAAAACCCAGACCTCTTAGGTCTCTATTGGACTTGCAGTTAAGGACTCTGTCTTCCTCTTTCATCCCGGCCCGGTTAGAGGGGGGGGGGAAATCACAGGCTGTCTCGTTAGCTGTCAGCACTTTCGGAAACAGACTTGCCTCTCTGGGAAAAGCCAGTACAGCAGTCTGGATTTTAATTTATAATTTCATTATGACTAAGAGAGACTTAAAAAAAAGTCACTCAAGAATCACTGCACGCTTCCTCTGGGATTTGGCCAACAGCTGCTGGAGTTCTATGAACTCAGCTTTTTCTAACTATGAAAAACAGAGGTTGAAATTTTATATTTTCTCAAATCCTCAGCCACTGGATCAAGTAGCTAAAAATGATGAAAAATAAAACAATATGGAGTATGTTTTAGAATTATACATGCACTTCAGCTTTGCTTGCCCCAGATGAAGAGAAGGGAGAACATTTCTTCGTAGCCTCTCTAATTAGAAGTACATCCCTTTCGTTGGGGTCTGGAATCCTCTCCTCAGCATAACGTAGGGGAGCAATCTGTTTGTAGTTGCTGGCAGGCTCAGCCACGACCTGAAATGAAATGCAGTTTGTGTCTGGAATGGAAGAAAGGGTTGCCTTTCGAAATCTCTAGTGGTAGTTTGCACATTTAAAGCCAGCTAGATAAAAATCTATTTTAAGAGTCTCACTGCTCCTGAGTGAAACTAGGTCAAATTTTTCCTCTTAACTCTGAGATAGACAACTCTGTTTCGCATCAGTCACCACAAAAGATGGCCAGACTCTCGGTTGCCATTAGGAAATATCCCACTCCATTCAACAATAAGTATTAATGTACACTTCGGAAGCGCCGGGTACTCAGGGAGGAGCTGTGGATACGGGGCTGAACACAACAGACCAAGGACCCTGTCTTCATGCAGCTCCGGTAGCTTCTCTAAGGGCTCAGGAATGAATGGAAACGTTAACAAAGTGTGCATCTGATGAACAAGGTGCTGTCCTTCACCAGCCGGGCGAAGTCACAAATGTGATAACAGCGTAAGGAAAAAAAGACTCCACAAAGAACTCCTGCCATTGCCTTTCTTTTCGCAGCACCAAGACCCTGAATCCTTCGCTGTGGTGCTGGGGGTGATGGACAGAACTCTCCCTCATATTTGCCCCGCGGAGAGGGTTGTTTTCTGGAAACCATCTTACCGAGGAGGGGCGGGGGGTATCTTTCTGGGGCGGTTCAGACCTAGCGCTGTGAATGACTCTGGCAGGATGAGTGCTAAAGGGAGAGGATATTAGCAATTAGAAACTGGCTTTGCTGCCAGAGGCTGCATCTGTCTGCATTAGCAGCCACGGAGGGAATTGGACGAGGACATGCGCAGGTCTGGTTAAGCTCAAAGCCTCCATAGGCCGCCGGGAAATGACTGTGGGACCGCCAGCCAGGCAGCCAGTGCACCTTTTACTGTCTCCTGAATGGAGCCCTATTATGAAATGCAGAGTCTGGGGAGAGGGATGAGAAATCGTGCCAACCCAGCTGCAGTCTTGGTCCCCAGCCCCATCACACCAGGCTTCTCATCTGGAAAAGTTCCAACTAGAAAGTTCCCAGCGCTGCAGGGAAAGGGGGGGAAAGAAGAGAAGCGGCAGGAGGGGAAAGAGGAAGAAAGGAGCAATTCCTCTGCTTGGCCAGTGATTGGAGGTTTGGACTGTGCTGGCCAAGGGGCACTGCTTCTGTCCGCAGACACGTCCCACCCACCTGGGTACCTGGGCTCCCTGTCCATCTGGCCCTAATTATCTCAGTCAAACTGAGGCTTGTTTGTTGGTGGGAGTGGATTCCCCGCCCTTCAATTTCCCATTCTTTTTTTTTTCTGCCTTAGGTTTGTTTTCCTTTCAATAACACAAATCTTGAATAAATTTGTGGGCAAAAGCAGCTTCAACAACCAGCCGCAAACATCATCAGGTGATAACAAGGTTAGTTCACTTAGAAAATCTGCATTTACCCCAAAAACACTTAAGGAGGGGCCTTCCCTTTTGGCCATGAATATGCCCTTCTACTTCTTAGGGGGCTAAGCAGACACCTCAGCACAGAATCTTCCAGAAAGAGCCGTCCACCGTCCCCGAAGCAGATGGAAGGGCAGAGGCTGCCTGGTCTGATTCTATGAAGTCATTTCTGATTTCTTTAAAAACCCAGGTCCGTATTTATTTTCATAGTTGAAGAGGTTATAAACCTGGACATTGAAAATAAATGTGCTTTCTATTTTCTAACTTGAAGTTGTGCGCTTAGCTGTTTCATTGTTAAAAAATGGCCTGGCTCCTTGAAGAAGCCACACGTTGCAGACATTGAATCAAACTGAGTCATCCACCCAGAGAGAGAATGAGGAGGAGCTAGAGCAGCTCCGAGAGCTGAAAGCACGGGCCCGAGAGGAACACAGTGCCTCTCTAGGGAGTGTCCCCGCACCTCATGCCCGCGCAGAGAGGGGAGAGTGTCAGAGGCACCATTTGTTACTGAGGACAAACGCCTGGGCACCATGGAACAAGGGCATCTCCCTGTGTTAGAGGATGGACGTTGGCCTCCTGGAGCCAGGGGCCAGCAGGGGCGGCTGGGTCAGCATGCTGTTACTTTGTCTCCTTCGACAGGGTTTGGTGTCCCGTGAAGCCCTTCTTCATAAAATTCAGGGGCTGCTGGGCACCTCCTGTGGTCCTTGAAGGCGTTGACTGCCTTGTGACCACTTTGCTGATGATGCGGAAACCAGTTAGAGATACAGAGCATCTCAGGGAGTCAAGGATGATGTTAAAGATCGCAGTGCGGTTAAGTGCACAAAATAGGACACGGTATTGTCTCAAATGTGGAAAAACGGAGAATCTGCCAATCATAAAGGGCTAGACACATTTGTACCAAAAGTTTAGAATTGGTTGTATCTGTGGGCCACCTTGGCTTCCGGGTCACCTTGTGTTTGAAATATTCATGTTTGTACATGTTAACGCTTATGTCTCAGTGTAGCATAACTATCCAAGTTCGGCCCCTCCTTTATTCCAGAAATACTTTCTGAGCACATATTGTGTGTGTGTTGCCGTATGAGGAAGCAAAGCTGAGCTGGTCCCCAGGCTGTACCTTGAGATTCTGCCTCCCTTGGCTGGGCCATCACCAGCCTCTCCTCCCCGGTCAGATCATGAGCTGGGTCAGGGCCCTTGCTGGGCCTGTGGGCCCTGTACTCTCTCAAGCACAGGCGAGTTTTTCCGCAGACCCGGCTCAGAGGTCAGCCCTCTGGAAGGCCGTCCCTGACCACCTTCCATTAAGCCCTCACCTCCCATCATGCTTGATTCTCCTCACGGCTGTGATTTTCTTTAGGACACTTGTCCACATGTATTATAACTATGTTTTGTTCGTTTTGTGGGCAGCAGCAAAGATTATACTCAGAGACTGATTCTGTCTTTGCCAGCAATTTACTTAGCATAGGTTCACTGTGGGGATGATCATTTCACAAGTCAATAGCATACAGGATAATGTCTCTTAAACCAAATAAAGAAATACTCCAAATAAATGACAGGCTAATCACATTATTGTTCCCATGCAAGGCAAGATGAAGGGATAAAGTCCAAATTTAATACCAGGTGTACCTCTTTATACCAGGAGGCACTCGGAAGAGTCAGCATCCAACCAGAGCTGATTTCCAGCTGCCAGTGCAAAGGTAAAAGTCCCCTGTTGCTACAGCATGTTGCTAGGGAACGAAGCGCCAGTGTTAGTGGGAGGACTGAGCTGCTCCTGAGACCACATCACAGTTTAACAGCACTACTGACCAAAGAAACACCTTGGCCACAGTAGGAGCCAATGTCTCAAGATTCTTCAGAGGGTTTTTAAGTTAGTGAAGAGTCACCTCACTCAAAACAAAACTTTCCAATAGTCCTCCCAAACTGCCAGTATTTATAGTCTAAATGTCCCCTTATCAGAGTTGCTCTTATCCATAAGCCCCCATCCCTGCCAGGGGAGTCCCTCAGCAGCTGTGGAATGATGACATCTAGACACAAACTTACTTCATACCCATATCAAAACCATCTTTTTTGTCCTTGTGATAGACAAGTGGATTAAAACAACTTCACTTAAGTCATAACCAAGTGGATTTGCAGTCCCAGTAAACCAATACACAAAAGGCACATATGTAGTTGAACACCAACTTTCCATTGGAATGCGGCGTCTTGGAGGCGGGGTCTTCAGTCTTGCTCATTGCTGTGTCTCTACGATCTAGAACAATGCCTGGCATGTAGTAGGCACTCAATGAATACTGTTGACTTGAAGTCAGGTTTTCTTCCTCCAGGGAAAAGCAATCTGTCTATTTAAATATTTCAAGAATGAATATCAACCCACAAATTCAGCTGATAAGAAATATAGTGTCTATTTTCTACACTTGTTTTATTTTTCACTCCACCCTACTGGGCCAGTGAGAGATTTCATCTCAGTTACGCTCTGTGCTCCATCCCCCCCACCCCAGCCTGGCCAGAGGGTTGTGTCAAGGTTCCAAGTCTTATGCAGTGACAGGGGCTTTGAAGAAGGACCTCTGCTGATCAGCCAGCCCATCACATTGTGACTGTCCCCCTGTCCCTTCACTCCTGGTGGCCATCTGTTGCTTTGGGGCAAGGCTGGGATGTCGGTGCCTATGGCCTCAGCTCCCCAGATGCTCCACACCAGAGGTCTTCCTCTCTGGGGTTTTACCCCCACATGGCCCCTGTCAGGAAGTGGAACCTGAAGAACTTGCTTCTTCCTCCAAACTGGTGTTTCTCCCCTGTTTTCCCAAGCTACTAAGTAAGCTCTCCTCCAACCCTATTCTTCCCTTGGGCTCTGGCTTTCAGAAAAGCAAAGCCAGACTCCTTCTGCTTCTTATCCTCTCACGTACCTCCCTGTCGCAAGTGATGTGGAGTCAGCTACCTGCTCAGATAGGGAACAAACAAGGAGAACTTCAAATAACTCTGATACGAGGCAGAAATGTGTGCTTTTTTTCTTTTCTGAAAGCCAGAGCCCAAGGGAAGAACAGGTTTGGAGGAGAGCAGAAGTGAGACAGAACATGCAGATAAGTCAGGGATTCTATTGAGGCAGGGTGAGAGAGAGAAACCATGGCAGAGGAAGGTTTACGGCATCTTGAATTTTGAATGAGCCTGGAAGGTTAGGCCGTCTTTCATTTCATCATGTGAGATGGATGGAAAGAGAGGCAGGAGCAAAGAGAAAATGGAGATGGCATATGACTAAAGGCAAATCATCTTCTCTGACTGGATATATTTGAGCAGTGGGAAAAGAAGTCCCCCCAAAGTAGGTTGGAGTCAGTTTGTGACAAGCCTTCGAAGCCAGCGTGTTTAGATGTTAACTTGGCAGCCAGTGCTTCACAGAGTGAGTAGATTTGAGTTGTGTATTAGAAAATGAAACAGCAACATGGTCTAGCGTGGATTAATGGTTTGGGATTGGTGATGGGAAGGCTAGAAGCGGGGAGAAGTTTCCGCAGGCCCCGCATTGTCTGGAAATAGGAAGGGACAGAAGAGAGATGCGGAAGATATTGCGGAAGCAGAACAAACAGGATTTGACCCCTGGTTGATCATGAGAAGGGCAAGAGAAAGATGAGGGTGGTGAGAATGGGGTGTTCTCAGAAGGCAAGGGAAAACCAAGAGAAGCGGCTGGTTTGGGGGAAAGGTGACCAGTCTAGCCACGATGGATTTGAATTTCCATCAGCAAGGTTGGAGCTGTGGGCAGGAGGCTCAGAAGAGAGGTCATAACCTTCCCGTGATAGGAAGAAATATGGGTAATGATGCCGCCTCAGTATATTGCTGTGCAGGAGGAAAACCAAGGAATCTCGTGTCAGATTGCTTTGTCTCAGTAAGTAGGAAACAAGGCCACTTGCTGAGATTAAGGGGCGCAGTCAGTGTGTCCTATTGGAGCTTGAGAGTGGACACAATTTGAAACAGCTGGACTGGGGAACATGAAAAGACTCAATTCCTGGGGAACATGAAAAGAATCAGTTCCCGAGGAACAAAATAGCAGACCCATGCAACCTCAAGTTTTCTCTCCAATAAATACAGAATCCTTTGATGGTGGTTTTCTGAAATCTGTCCAGACAGATGTAAGAAGAAATAGCCTTTACATTATATATCTAGTTTGAGGCATATCTGATTTTATCATTCTCTCTGGTTTCTGCTAGTAAATTCTCTCTTCCTTACCTATTGTTAGGCCATTCATTTGGGATTTTGCTTTTTTAGGAATTTAGTAAGAGGCCAGAATCAATTCAACATAGTAAACGTAGGAAAGCAGCAACTTTTCATTGACAACGTTCCCGACTCCCAAGCTGTCTTCCTGATGTTGAACTTCCGTTCCCAGAGAAAGAAGCTCATTACCTGCTCTCTACTCCCAATGTCAAGTGGTTTTTTACTCAGTGGCTTCGGGCACAGGGGGAGAAACAGCTCATCAAACATCTCATCGCAAAGACCTATGGCACCTAGGACTTCAAGGCTGTTGTTGCATCTGCGGCTGGAGCTGGAGAGATGGATGGACACCTGAAACCCACACACTCTCTGGGGTGGGCACATGACATCCACACACTGTCTGGGATGGGCACCTGAAGTCCACCACACTGTCTGGGGGGTGCACCATGCGCTGCCCTCTGGTGATTCAGGAACCCGTCTCTATTTTCTGCCTTTGGGTCTTTTCCAAGTTTCCCCACTCCTCTCCTGTCTCTGGATCTGATCTCTTTATTTGAAAGTACCTCTGTTGGGCACTTAGGGGTTTGTGTGGAGTGAGAAGCAGAGAACACAAACCTCTGCATCCTTAGCCTTCTCTAAAAGACCATTCTGTGGGAATTGTTGGTGCGGGTACTTTTATACCACCTGACATCCGTTTTCATAACTGGCTGTATCCTACTAACACTGGATTCTTAAATTCTTTTTCTTGTCCTTGTAATGTTTCCATATTGAATATGTGACTATCAACTCTTTTTGCTTCACTCCAGTCCAAGGAGAGAAAAGATGTTTTCCACCCAAGAGTTGGAAATCACAGAACATTTGGAATTGGACTTCAGAATCTCATGCTTCCTGGGGTAGTATGTCTTTCTCTTCTCTCTGACCAGCCAGCAAGGGAAGAATATGTTCTAGAAGCAAAGCTACGTGGAACTTGGTTACCTTTGAGGCCAAAAGAGAAGTCCATTTCTCATTGGTAAGAAACTAGAGTTCTTTAAGGCCTGTTCTTAGGCTTTAGACTAATATGTATGAAGGCCTTTTGGGGCCATATGGGGCTCAGTTGCGGGAGCTGTGTCTTGCTAGAGATCCCTTGTCCTCCGTCCCTCACACCTCTACCAAGGAAAATACATTCAGGTGGAATTTCACCTGAATAAACTACCTCATTTGACTAAACAAAATCCCTCCCCGCTATTCCCTCCATCCTGTCCAAGATCAGCCTCCATTTCCAGTGTACTCACTCTAAGTCTTTTAAAAAAAAAATAAAACCAACATATTTTTTCACTTTTGTTTGTTTTTGCCCAGAAGCCTTTGACATTTCCCTCCAGTGAGTCACACTATGGAAGCATTTCGAAGTGACCTCCTTAATGAATGTTTCTTTTCCTGGGGCAGATGGGCCATTGGTAAATGACAGCTGTCCCAATATGTCGCTGCATAGGATGTGGGGAATTTCATAAAGGAACGCCATGGCACGTGCCACCAAAGCCACGTGGCGGGTGAACGTGCAGAAACACAGCCTTCTGCATCCTTCCCTGGCTCCTAGGACAAGATGGGAAAACTAAGCATGGTCCTTAGGGGTTTATTCAAATCAGATGGATGTGGGAGTGTCAGTCCTCACTACAGAAGTTTCTGGTAATCATTTGAGAATTCAGGTTTTGCAACAAAATAATTGAACAGTCAGTGGTAAGCGGAGAGGAGGCAGACGCAGGAGTGCCCAGAGCCTTGCTGTGCCCCCAGCACACTGCCGCTCACGATCCAGGCCTTGGTCGTGCTAGTCTCTGCCTCTGCAAAGTCTCCAGCCTTCTTCTTCCCTCCTTCCCCTGGGAGTAACATTCTCAGCTCTCAAATTGCTTTGTCCCTTCCTTCCTGCAAGCAGGTGGCACTCTGGGATTACAGTTATCACTGTGGCCACCCACCTTCCCGTCACACAGCCCCCTCCTCCCACTAGACTCCCGCTAGAGAGTCTTGGGAGCAGGGAGTGGGCTAAATTTGTCTCTGTGTCTTTAGCACCAAAAACAGATCCAGTCACACAGGAGGGTTAATGTAGCCCATCCTCATGGAAGATGGTGACCAGGATGGGGCCAGGGACCCAGGGGACTTTCTGTTCATCTGATTTTCCTATTCTCTTTACACAACACCCTCCACCCACTCCTCAATTCTCTCAGGTGCTTACTTCCTTTATCCCCTTTTATTCATGTAAGAAAACTTGAAGGAGCAGTGAAAATTACTAGGTGTACAGATGAGTTTTGGTTATAAATATTCGTTGGGGAATGAGGGAAGTTACCAACGTGGATTCCTGCTGCACGTCATCTAAATCTGGAGGCTGCTTTGGTCTTTACTGAGCCTAGACTTCCTCCCATGGTGAATGTGTGTTGGCTCCTGACTGCCCAGTGGCATCCAGGCCCCCTTTCCTCTAGTCACACACCCTGGGGCACTTACCGGGAGGGTAATTGTCTCTCTCCATTGAGTGCAGTCTTGGTGGTGCTGAGTTCAAGGTCACCCACCCTCCCTTAGCCTGGCATGAGTTATCAGTGGTCACCACTGGGTACGGTATGGGGTTGGTGGGGCCGGGGGGAAGATTCTCTTAATTTTTGCCATGTACAATTTGAAAATTAAAGATTTAACAAAAAGATTGAGATTTGCCCAAAAGATCTGGCTGGATACAATGAATTTTCCTGTGAAATCCATTTGAACAGCAGCCAGAGGCCGGGCCTCTCCAGTGCACAAGCCCGGGGGAATGCAGAAGGCCCCACGTCACACTCCTGAACTTGCCAAAAATCCCTTTAAAATGATTGAACAGATGTCTTTCCTTGGGATCAAGCGGATATAAACCATCACGGCCTGCTTTCAAGTCCTAGGTTTTGGTGTCTTCGGGGCAACAAAATCCATCACTTTCAGGTTGGCTTTCTGAATGTTTTTTAAATCTTCACAATGATTACAGCAATGGCCGCTACAGTGTGCAGGAAAACGTAAGCACATCTGTGCTGGGAGCGGCATTTCATCCCAGGGCACTAACTTCCCGTGAGGCTGGAGTGGAACCAGCCTCCAGTCATCTTTGCAGCCAGCCTGGCCAGCCTGCAGTCAGCCCCCAGAGGCTCCTCATGGAACATGAACTAGTTTCTGCGCTTAGAACCAGAGGCTTACCTGGCATAAAGACCGACACCGCCATGGCCCACGTGTCAGCAGCAGTACTGGTAGGTGGGGGTCCTGTCATTCCCACGAAGCAAGAGAATGCCGATTTTCCAAAGTAAATTGTGGGCACGTCAAGCCGTTGGTCACCGGACCTCAGGTCTTGGTTTCTGGCCTTGTGGATCAGGTTTTGGATGGCATGAGAAAAGACAACTTTGGAGCTTCACATCAATCAGTAATTAAATGAAAGCTCTCCGTATTTTCCAGAGAGTCACACTTCCAATTTAAATGAGCTCCTCTGGGGCGGGGCAGATACTGCATCTAGAAGTTTCTAAGAATTTGCTTTACACAACTTTCAAAATGAAGCACATTTTTCATGATGGTGCACACCCAAGCCCCAGGTGGGGGTCACCAATACTGACCCCCGGATGTCATCAGGTGAGAGAGCTTTAGGGTGGGGAGGCAGTGTCCTCCTCCGTGGGAAGAGGATGGGTTTGAGGAGAGACACCTGCTTTTGCATGGGAACTGGCTCCGCCATTGGCTGTAGAAACCCAGGCAAGTGTCCTTGTATCTGTGAAGTTCCAGGACCGCATCTGTGAAATGGGGAAACCATCTACCTGGTAATGTCTGGTGGACATGTGGCACGTTTTAGGGACTTTGAAAGGAGAGCTGATATTATTACCTCTAATTTCACAGAATCAGGTGTTTACACCTGAAACAAACCCTGAGGGAAGGCTGGTTTCACCCTGTGGGAGCAGCCTCCCAGGTCAAGGCTGAGCCTTCTAGACCTTCCCCAGGGGCCTCCCAGCAGACAGCCCATTGCAGTAGAAGCACTTTTCTGCCCCTTTGCCATTGCAACCCCAAGGTCAAATCAGGTCCCTGGGCCTGGCCTCCGCACAATGCAGACAGCATTCAGCCCTAACCGGTTTGGCTCAGTGGATAGAGGGTCGGCCTGCGGACTGAAAGGTCCCAGGTTCGATTCCGGTCAAGGGCATGTACCTTGGTTGCAGGCACATCCCCAGTAGGTGGTGTGCAGGAGGCAGCTGATCGATGTTTCTAACTCTCTATCCTTCTCCCTTCCTCTCTGTAAAAAATCAATAAAATATATTAAAAAAAAGACACTCTATTCTTTGCAAACCTTTTGTGCCTCCCTCCCTCCCTTCTTCACCCCTACTTTTCTCCCTTCCTTCTAAATGAAAGCATACTATATTGTTAGCACAAATTTTAAGGCCACTTAAATTCAGTGCTATGCTTAGGAGCCTTTCAAACAGCAAAATCACCAACAAAAAGCAAAAACGTGAACAATGTGGCACTAAGTGTACCAAAGAAAGGCTATGCTCCCAGTAGGAGAGCTGCCATGAGAAGGCAGAGTGTGATCTCACTTGACCTCAGCTGACAACATGCATATGGATGACTCAAAGTTTTTGTCATTCTACACATGTGTCTGGATGACACCAAGTATTGATTTGGGTATTGCAAGTACATTTTCAGCGAATAGGTGAATACACATATGGAATCCATGAATAATGAAGATTGACTAGATCATGTCGTGGCATCCTTTTAAAATAGGTCCTATTACAATGGCACGCGAACCCCAGCAATCTCCTCTCCTGGCTACCTTCTCGGAGACTCTGGGAGGCTAGTACCGCAAAGGCCTTATCCAAAAACATCAGCGCATGTGTGACATCAGAGCTAAATCCCAGGTCTCCCAGGCACAGCTGGTACCCTTTCTACCACATATTTGTGGGACTAAATACAACTGTTTCAACCTGCTGATGGGGCTCTATGTAAACGTTTTTGCACACTCCTCCATCCCACTCGTGTTTTTTGCCCCCTGCAATAATTAAAGCTGCTTTTGATCACAATGTTTGACTTGATGATTTGTCGTAGATGGGACCAATGAAATATGTGTATAAAGAAAAAAAACCAAAGGAAGATCAAAACCTGAATGAAATAAGGCACAAAATGAAATATTAAAAGAACTCAATAAAGTATCTGCAGCAAGAACAAGCTTTGACTTTTTAAATTTAGTTCTCCAGAGAGCCAAATCGTAGATGGGTAATATGAGAAGGTAACGATGTGGAAAAAGCTAAACACGCTGTAGAATTTCAAAGATATGAGCACATGCTGCGTAAATAGGAAAGATGGGCCCAGATGTGATATTTTAGTTGGAAAATTACTAGTGTATGCTATTTATAAATATATTGTGATGCCAGATTATCTCAATTTTTTTTTTGGTATTTCAACAATTCAAAATTAGGTCATTGTTTGTTTGCCTAACAGACATACAGACTTTACCAACCAAATTAGAAATGGCTCATAACTAATGTGGCTGGCCTGCTGGTAAACGTGTACACTTCAAACAAATCAACAAATTAAAGAGAAGAAAAGGAAAGGCAAAGATTCAGTATGACCTCTAAGATCCTGTGCTTATCAGTTGGTACATCATTACTTTGATATCTGAGATTTCCGTTTCAAGGAATTCCAAGCTACCTTTCATGCTAAGACTTTCTACATTCCAGAATCTCTTCCCCACCACTGTTTTAATTTCACCTGTTCCTTTAGGGTAATAATTCAGCTACTCTTATCCAATAATATTCACCAAACCCCTGCATATGTGTGATCTGAGGAAACACTATTATTTATAGAACAAGATGTTGTTACAGCTCTATTCATTTATTGTACTTTTAACATACTCTTAGGAGAAATTAAAAAATCCTTTTCAAGGTCCCAACATCCCATTTATCCATATGTATCTGAATCAGTGCCTCAGAATCCATTCTTTCCACCTTTTAAGTTAAAAGATGTAATTCGCACTCATCCACGGCATTTCCTGAAAGTTAATTTTGTAATGAAACATAACAGAACCTCACTTATCATTTCAAGGGTAATTTTTATTGATGAAAAACATTTTACAGGTAGAAAAAGATAGTTTTCTTATTTGTATGACATTTTCCATTTTGAAAATTTTCTTATTAAAGATTCCAACCCTTGACATACTCTTTGAGAAAAGCAGCTTATCCATCAATAAGGATCCCACCCTTTATCAAAAATGAATCGATTGATCATGTCGAAAGATCTCAGAGGCTGGTCATAGGGTAAAATGTGTCCTCCGCCTCGAACAATGACCTGAAAGGAGAAAAAGAAAGAAAAATTGAAATATTGAGAAATGCATATTCTAAATAAATGAAAAGTTTGATTCAGACTGAAGTATTCTGAAAGCCTACATGAACATAGAACATATTCTAGAAATCCATGTCTTGGGCTATGCCAATGTCTTGCTTTTGACAGCTTCAATAATAGGTACTTTAAGGTGGGAAAGTTTTGAAGTTGTATAGTTATTTAACTTTACACAAAGTTGGGTTCATCACTACCTTGCATAAAACTGGAAAATTTCTCCTTGTCTTTCTCCACTTGGGAGGGAGCTAAGAGCTGTCTGCTCTCCCCCACCCTCCGCTGTACTATCATTCTTACCTGGTTAGGCCCTGTTGTGGGGAGACACACCGAGGTCAGCTCTGTCTGCAACTGGGGAGAAATGTACCCAATTCCACCCTTCAATGATCTGGTCTGCTTGACCCACACACTGAGCTGCACCTTCCCATTAGCCTTTACCATTAATAAAGGGGACGTTGTCATTATCCAAAAAAAGTAAAGAAAAAAGCCTTGCCGTCTGAAATTTTAAAAGGCCGTTTTTTTGAGCAGCATAGAGTTAGAACATTCTTCTCCCCCTTGATTATGAACATTTTTTTAAACATACAGCAAATTTGAAAGATTTCCACAGGCACCATTTAGATTCTCTCATTAACACCCACGTTACTCATTTTCTCGCATAAGGATCCCACTATTTGTGTATGAATCCACCTTACTTGTTTAAAATATATTTCTTTATTGATTTCAGAGAGGAAGGGAGAAGGAGAGAGAGATAGAAACATCAATGATGAGAGAGAATTATTGATTGGCTGCTTCCTGCACACCCCTACTGGGGATAGAGCCCGCAACCCAGGTATATGCCCTTGGCCGGAATCGAACCTGGGACCCCTCAGTCCACAGGCTGACACTCTATCCACTGAGCCAAGCCGGCTAGGGCTCCACCTTATTTTTTGACACATTTCAAAGTCAAGTGGAGGTATCAGTACACTTTCTCCCAAATTGTGTGCAATATAAACACACAATAGCATGCACTAGTCTTAAGTGTAGACTCACCACGTTTGGATAACAATGGACACCTGTAAGCCCTCTCAGGGTGTAAAAAACATTCTTAAAACATCTAGTTGAGGTGAACTCAGACCCACACATGGACCCACAAAGGATCCACCCTTGTGCTAGGCTCCCCACTGACAAAAGGGGGACCAGTTTCTGCACTCAGAAAGCCTTGAGGTTCAGCAAATGTCCCAAATAGAGGACAGGGAGGCCTTCATGATTCAAGTCCCAACAGGAAAGGGCTGACACTGAGTGTCACGAGGCCACATGTAGGAGAGACCGACCTGGCCTGTGCTGTCCTATGGCACATGGAGAACACAGGGTTAGCAGTGGATGGATGGAGTGAACACACGCAGCACAAGCATCACATTAGTAACTTCTAGCTGCTGAATCACACCAAGAAATTAAAACTCACTTTGACAAGGCCCTTCCGAAGAGGCTGGGCCCATTTTACCTGCTCCAGCCTGGAGGGAACTGAGGCAGAAAAAGTACACATATATTACACAGTGCATTTATGATATGAACCCCCAACCCACCACCTACACGCACCCTTGCTGTGAGGCAAGAGGGATCAATGTGGCTGGATGAATTATACTTTGCAGCTCTGCAAGCTGTGCACCCACAAATGATGAGAGAGCATTCACACCAGCATTCACACCGGCTCAGTCAAGGTGGCTGAGCTACTTGGAGCTATTAGGTGGCTTGTCCAATCCACACAATTGCAAGTGAGAGAATTAGCTAGAACCCTGGCTTCTGATGCAAACACCAGTGTTCTAAATCAAATCATTGTACTGGTACCATAATTCCTTACTCTTGGGCCAAACTTTACAGCTTAGTCACAGAACATTTCACCCACTTCTCAACAGCCCGCTGAGGCAGGTGAGGGAAGGAGACCACCACTCCAGACAGGAGATTGCACCTGCTCCTCCTATGCAATTGGAAACACCTGCTTTGTGTTACACTCCATCGGGGGCCCGCTGTGCCCTGCTGCAGCGACAGCGAGCGGGGCTCACCTATCATGTGTGTTCAGGCTTGCATCTGGAAACCCACCATGCCCCACTCTGTCACAGACGGAACGTAAACAGATGTGTGACAAGGGCCCCTGCAGATGAGTCTAAAGGAAAACTCTCTGTCCCCACACTCTCAGGGTACAATTCTCTTCTTGTACATTCCCCTCCAAATCTCCGGCCTTGGCAGGAATCCGATGAGGGATTTTTATGCAACTTCAGCTCAGCAGAGGACACTTAATGAAGTCATGTTTGTGACAAAACCCAGCTGCTTCAACTGGAAATGAGTTTGGCAGCCGTGGTCCAGAACAGCAATAAACCGACTACCCCAGAGCTAAGGTCATCCTCTGTCCAGGGCCAGCCTGCAGCCAATGGGGACAGCAGTGTGGTAAGGCCAGGGCTGGGGGGAGTGAGGGCATAGGAACGTGACTCCAGGCACGACAAGCTGTGACTTTGGCCAAATAACTGAACCCCTCTAAGCCTCAGTTTCTTTGTACGACAGGGAAAGAAGTATCACCACTGGGGACAGCTGTGAACTGTGTGAGAAATTAATGGAATCATGCCCAGGGGACACTGAGCACGCTGTGTGGCCTGGGGAGATACTCAGGAAATATTAGTCACTGTCGTTATTCTCCTAACAACTATCCTTATTCAAAATGCAGCATCCAAATGCTTGTATCAGCTACCCTCAAATATTGTCTTCCCATGTTAGCATCAACAATCTTGGAAGAAGGAAGTTGTTTAAAACTTGAACGTGCATAAAAACACCTGAGTTGGTTGAGTGGACTCCTGGGCCCTGCCCATCGAGGGTCCAGTTCTGTAGGGCAGGGGCAAGGCCTAAGTATGTGCATCTCCAACAATTCCAAGGGAATGCTGATGCTGTTGGTCCAGAGACTCCTCTGTGAGAACTACTGAAGAACCGTGTCTATCCTGTGACAGATCAGGCAATTCTCTATGTACTTCGTGGGAGACTACAAACAGAAATTTGTTTAACACCTATGCATGACCTCACCTTATTTCTTCCTGATGGTGTGCTCTCCTGGTACTAACACACACACACACACACACACACACACACACACACACACACAGTCACACACACCATGTTCATGATAATCATGTGGTCAGGAAGGGACGACACAGCTGGGTATTATAATTCTTATTCTCAGAGACCTGCCTGACCCCAGTCCAATGCTGAGCTGCCATGTGGAATGACCAAACACCATAAAAAAGGGTGTCGTTAAGATGGGAAGGGAAAGCTCTTGCAGGAACAAAGGCTTTTTCACTCGCCACAGGTCCTCAAAGGATGCTCTCCAGCAGACTCACAGCCAGCATGCTGCCGATGTCAGCCTCAGGAACAAATGTATGCGTGCTGACGAATAGCCCCTCTGTTGTTTTCCGCCACGCTGTTCCCACTCACAGATCGAGGGCACATGCCGGAGTCCAACCCCAGCAGGTCCGGGGTCCCCAAAGGTGTGGATGGAGTCGGCGAAGAAGGAATCACATGGAGACAGTGTTCAGTTGATCAGCAGCCTAGCCAGGATCTCCAGCCAGGATCTCCAGCCAAGTTCTGGTCTGGATCTCCAGAGAGGTTCTGCTTTGGATCTCCTGCCAGGTTCGGTAGCCAGTTGTCTTGCTAGGTTCTCCAGGTTCTCCAGCAAGGTTCAGTCACCAGGTTCTAGTCAGGTTCTCTTGCCAATTTCTGTAGTCAGGTTCAGTCCAGGATCTTTTGCCATGTTCTCCCCAGCGAAGTTCTTCTGTCTCTAGAGAATGTTCTGTGTAGGTTCTGTGCCTCTTAGTTCTGTGTTCTAAGCTCTGTATTCTAAGTTCCCTCGCTAGGTTCTGTGTTCTAAGTTCTGTATTCTAAGTTCTGAGTCTTGCTGTCTTGTTGCATCTGTATTTATACCAGTTGATTCAATCCTATCAATCTCTATTACAAAGGTTAGGGTGTTTCTTATCTCCATTCCAGGGAGTAAAGATTATGTAGCTTAAGCATGATTGTTCATAGTTAAAGTGATTAATTACCCGCCTGGCACTTAGTTAAGAGGTTTTATTCCCTCCCTAACTTCAGGGGAAAATCCCTACCTGGGGAAACAACCTTTCTCAGAGAGGAGACCTTGGTTAAAACACATAGTGCCAAGAAGGTGAGCAAACAAATTAAGAACAATATGCCATATATGCCAGGTCCCTTGAAACAGCAAGCATGGACCGGCTCCCGGCAGGCACAGGCCACGCCACAGTCTTTAAGGTGTGCAACCAGATGTGACCGGGCTGCGATCACCTGTTTAAATGTGACAAGATTAATCTCAAGGCTCCCTGGATGGAAATGGCCTCATCACCAGCAACTGTATGTCTGGGCTGTTTCCACCCTGGAGCCAAAACCGCCGGACTCATGTGTTCCAGATGTTCCAGGGGTCACAAACATGTCATGGATTTTAAAAGGGTTCTATAAAACACGTTAAAACCTCAATTCACGTTGTGTTTTAGAAAACTGTACAATTCTGCCTGGAACTAGAAACATGGACTCGGCAGTAAAGGATTTCCCAGTCATGCCTTTTTAGGGGACAAAATATAGAGGGGAATTCCCAGTGGGCGTGTGGATGTGGATGGCCGGGGCGTGCATGGGAGTCTTGGAGGAAACAGATCACTGGACAGATTGTGGAGAGCGGGTGAGGGGTGGGTAGCATCGCAGACAGAGGAAACTGTGTGTGTGTGAGCATTGGGGCATGGAACTCATGGCACGTGCCCATGCCTTAACCTGCCAATTGAAGCTCGGGAAAACAGAGGGAGGGTGAACAGGTAACCCTGAGAGACATGCTGCTGAGATGCATCGACCTTATCTGATAGGATGTGTGTGTGTTAAAATAAAATGTGTGACATAAAAGGAAATGACCCTTCTAAGCATTTCACAGTGAACAAGTTAGTAGCATTTAGTGCATTCACAATGCTGTTCAGCCGTCACCACTATCTAGCTGCAGAATGTTTTCATCACAAAGGAGGCCCCATTACCATTAGCCATCGCTCCCTCTCCCCTCTCCCTGCCAGGACCTGGCAGTCACTGCTCAGCTTTCTGCCTCTATGGGTTTACTCTCCCAGAGGGTGATATAGGGTCCAGGTAGGGACATGCTCAGATTTGCATTATAGAAAGATGACTGAGCAGGGGCTGAGGAATGAAATGATACTGGGGCAAGTGAGGCGACTAGCTGTTCAGGTGAGCAGTGATGTAGGTTCATAGCACAGGCGATGAGAAGGGGAAGGAAAAGAGGGATGTTGGGGTGGAAGCAGGGAAATTAGTGATTAATTATATATAAAGCTGAAGTGAAAGCAGCCCCCCCCCCAAGCCACACACACACATGCTCCCCACTGCAGGCTTTTTCACAAGAAATGTTGACATGGACCAAGACAGAAGAAAAGAAGCCCCTGGGAGATGCAGGCTGGGGATGCAGCCGACAGGATAGATTTATAGTTCTTATGTGTAACGATGGAATGATGGCGACACAAGAGAACCTTGTTTGTTATGGCTTCTGACTTACACTAAATTCTTTTGCTATTTTTTATTCCATTGCATATTTATGAAATCTTACTTGTTAGCTTTCAGAAACTACCCATATGTAGAAATAAAATAAATATGCACTCAAATAACAAATATACTAAAATGTAAAGGTACTTGGGAAGGAGAATTAAAAACAAGCCAAAGCTTGTTAGCAGCCACCTGTCAACAAAAAATGAGGCAAGTCACTTAAAAAAAAAATACACAAAAAACAAAGCAGAAATCAAGGCTCACAGTTACTCCCATGACACCCAGGGATAACTCCTGAGATTTACAACTCTACACCTCTAACGTAGCAAGTGATCATTAAATAGGAGGGTGAGGCTGCTTTCGCTCACTTACATGTGGCCCTTGCAGCGGCAGTCATTCTTAGAGTAGTCAATAGTTAAGTTTGGTATTGCTTTAAAGTTCCCAAAGGCCTCCCAGAGGCACCGTCTTGCTTAATCAGTTGCAACAATATTGTAATTTAGGATTTCCACTTCTGCCTATGTCACGATAGCGTGTGTCACACCAACCCACCCCAGAAGAGCATGCCTGCTGGTGAAGACCATAAGCTCAGGGCCCAGCAGTCTGGGTTTAAGCCCAGCTCTATGACTTTGGCCAGGGACTTAACTGCCTCTACTTTCTCATCTGTAAAATGAAGTTAAAATATGGGTGACCAGTTGTCCCAGTTTGGCTAGGGTTGAGGGGCTTCTGGAAACACAGATGTCTCAGTGCTAAAAACTGAAAAGTGCCAGGCAAGCCAGGATGGCTGGTCATTCTAAGGATATTTAACCTGTTGTGGGGATTCAAAGAGAGAATGCATATAGAATACCACATGGCATTCAGCCCACAGATATGGATTAAGCTTGAATCACGTGCCATATAGACAAATAATAAGCACTCAAGCAGTGGTCATCATACTACTATTGACTGACTTTTTACGGTCAAAGGAATAGTTTTCTTTTAAGAGTGGAGGAAGAGCATATGTTACAACTAGAGGCCTGGTACACGAAATCTGTGCATGGGTAGGGTCCCTAGGCCTGGTTGGTGATCAGGCCCAATCGGGTTCCCCACCTCTTTGCCTTCCTGCCTCCTCCTTCCCTCACTCCCTCAGCACCCTGCTGCTGCTGGTTGCCTGCCATGTTCCACGCTGCCCCTGGTGGTCAGCGCATGTCATAGTGAGCGATTGAACTCCCGTTCTCCCGGTCGAACTTCCAAGGGAACATTTTGCGTATTAGCCTTTTATATAGAGAGATAGTAATAACTACAAAATGCATTACTATACTTTTCAGAAAGAAAGGATTATAAGAAATTTTTCAGGAGGGGCATATTTCTCTTCCAGGCTTCTTTCATTTCCATGCAATGAATCCCTCCTTCCCGTGGGCAAGGTCCCAGTGACAGTAAGAAAGCAGCTTGAACACGAGCTCCAGCTTCTGTCAATAGACTTGACTTAACTACTGAGAGTGAGTTTTAGCCCTAAGGCTGCCAACACCAGGATCTGCCCCATTCTTTCCCTCCACCCCCTTCCGCCACATTCAATGCCAAACACCCTCTTCTCTCCACACAGAAATGTCAAGCGAGCAAGACCTTACTTGTCTTAGCAGAATGAGAGAAAGCTGTTCTGTCTTTTTTCCCTTTTAAGAACCCACTTAACAACAAAAGGATTTGATGCAATTAAAAAGTAATAGAAACTCCACTTCCTCCATGTCCAGTTTTATATTTGACAGCCACGAGAGGATAAAAAGCACAATCCAGGTCATTAATGACCCTTCCTCAGTATCTGGCTTTACGATCTGCATTTGTAGATTTTCTTTGAGGACAGACTGAGTGGGAGGAGAGGGCAGAGGGGTGGCAGGGAATGCTCTAACCGGCAGTGTCCTGAGGACCGAGAGCCTGACTCACTCGCCACTTCTGGGGAACATGGAAGCCAGAGCGAGCCAGCCTGCTAATACTGTGTCTCCCACAAACATTGCAGACTGGTTTTACAGTGGAGGGCTGGGCTCTTGCCCCAGTGCACATCGCTGCCCCGCTCCACATCCAGGACGTCACTTTGGTAGCTTGAGCCCGGCCGTGGTGGGAGTATTCCCACCAAGGAAATTGACAACCACTACAGATCGGCATCTCTCCTCCCTCCCCACCCCGTTCACCCTCAGGCCACTGGTTCTCTGACGTTTTGGCTCTACTGGGGAAAGATGAAATATTTGGGCATTCTTCCTCTTTCTGAAAATCAATCAAAGAAACATCCACCCAAATGGGTAAATTAATGACCCTTCCTCAGTATCTAGCTTTACAATCTGCATTCATAGGCCGAAGTGTCTCTCACACCTTGGCTCAGGAAATCAGACGGGCCGGGTTGCAAATACCCGCAGGAAGGTGAGAAGGCCCTGTCGCCTGTGTCCAACCCTGCGCCCCCCCCTTAGTTCCAATGAAATTGGCAAGAGTCATATTAAAGCCACACCACCTGGTTCACGGAACCTCCGCTGGTGTCAGAGCCCTTGAGACCCTCCAGAGCGGGTCTGTTTGGGACAACTGACCAGACAGGGCTTCTAGGTTTAACTGTGTTCCTGACCCCCCAGCCTAAGGGGACCCCAGACCTGAAAATGTCCCCAGGTTCCAGGAATTTCAGATACAGAATATGCCAAAGGGCACAGCATTTTCTTGATGCCATTACTGGTACTTGAAAGAAAACAAGGTACACCATTTTTACTACCAAAGCAAGTCCAGGGGACAATGGGACAGTCTTAACATAACTTTATTTTGTTTCGTTCCCCTGTCCATTTCCCTACCTGACTCCACCCTCCACTTTGTTAACTCTCTGGCTCTGTTTAACATCCCCACAAGCGATTTCGTGACTCTGGCTACACTTCCTTAAATTAAACAACAGAAAAAGGTCACTGTTTAAAAAGCAAATCCAATTCCTTCTTTGTTCCTCAAATAGTATTAATTTTTAAAACCCATCCTCCATGTGTGGATAATACTTCAGATGTGAAATTTCTTCGTATTTATTCACTTCCCATAATGAAATGGTTCTCTGTGAAATTTCAATAGAGTATTAAAAACCACTCAACAGTTAAGAGAAGATTATGCATCATTGCCTAGCAGCTATACCTCAGTAAATAGATCTGCTATCCAATTTATGTTTTAAATAATACAATAAATTAGCTCCCTGAGAATTAGCTAAGTGCATATTTGGGTAGCTTAATTTAGAAGCATTCTTTTTATGCTAATAAGTCCTCTCTATTGAAAAAGAATCACATAAACCAAGAGGACTCTTGGCAAATAATCAGAGTAAAATTGGGAGTTGCTATTGTTTATTATTTCCTTTGTTTTCAGGAAGCAAGCTGTGTCCTTTTTTAAGGAAAGGAAAATAAATCAAATAGCAAGGATTCAATATTTTAAAAGGAGACGACACTGCAGTCAGCCCCTGAGATAATGAAGCTTTTACACCACCTTCCATAAATTGGTTTCCCAGGATGTTCCCCCCTCTCCCCCTATGTCACACAGAAAGGAAATAGTCTTCAGCTGACATCAGCAGTGCATCCTTTGGCTCAGAGCGGATTGTTTTGAACTATTCATTATCTCCTCATGTCTAGTCTGTTTCCTAGAAGACATTGTGGTGTGTACAATTGGGGAGTGACAATAGCATTCCTTGAGAATTGTAGTACACACACACACACACACACACACACACACACACACACACACAGGGAACCATGCCAGGTCCCCGGAGAGTCAAGGCCAGTGGGAGCACAGAGGCCTTGTTATCAGTACACCAGAATGGCCAAAGGCCACTCTGGGCATGTGCCTAAGGGGGATGTTCAAGGACTCTGAGCCTGGGATTCCTAATCAGGCCAAGATACCATGAGTGGGTGCAAAGATGCACGGTACACTGTGCCCTTCAGTAGCCAATATGATTGATATAACTATTGGCACCAAGCCTTCTTTGTCTAAATAAGTGTAAAAGTAGGTAACTGGCCGGCTAGTTAGCTGGAGCAGGCTGGAGTCAGCTGAGGATGGAGTGAGAAGAAGTCTGCTAGAGAGAGCAGCTGGGCAGGAGAGACAGGGGAAGCTGCTGAGCCAGAGAGCTCAGGTACCGCTATGATGTGAGGCAGTGAGTCTAGGAGGCAGCGTGCGGCTGCTCAGATAATAGCTATGGGTACAGAGACTGATGCTGCTTTCTGGGAATGTTCACCAGCCGGTGTCCAGCTGCCTGCCCCTATGGACTTTGCTGTGAGGACTGTTCTTGTCTGATGGCTATATGGCCACTGGCTTCAGCAATAAAGACTCATTCTTATACACCCACAACCTCTCATGGCTTCTCCGTCTAAGACCCAGGGTCCTAGGAGGGCCAGGCCCAGGCAGAGGGGCTGGGACCCAACACCTGCTGTCCAGTGAGCAGAAGATAAAGGAGGAACTTGGACTAAGTTCCCAAGAGTTAGTACAGTGGGCAAGGTTCAAGCGGGAACCAGCCCTGGCGTAGTCGGATGGGAGAACTGAGAAGAATATGTGGGCTCAGAGATACTCACAGCCACTCAGAGCGCGTGCAGGGCTCTTGCTACTGGCTCTGACACACACACACACACACACACACACACACACACACACACACACACGAGAAGGGTGTAGGCATGCGGCAAGGGCCAGTTTGATTTTAATTCTAACTCACTGAACATTTACTGAGTGCCAGGATCTGTGCTAAGGGCTTGCTACCAACAGAAAGCGTACATCATTCCTGTCCTCAAGGAGCTCAGTGTGGAACAGGGGAGGAAGGTGACTACAGAGTTAAAAGGAACCCCAGTGCGGTCCTGCAATGGGAAAGTGACCCAGAGAGGACAGGGAGGCATTCTGGGAGGGGGGCTTCCCACAGGTGATGCTGCAGCTTAGCTTTGAACGGCACATGGAGGCTTCCAGGCAGTCGGTTGGACGAGGAGAAAGGGCCTTATGAGGAAGAGGGAGGGCATCCCATGGGAACTGCTGGCTGATGAAACAGCAGGGGGAGTTTGGAAAATTATAAGGTGTTTTGTTTTCTTTCTCAAAATTCTAATTGGGAAAAAGGGAGAGTGAGTGGTCAGGTTGGGGAAGGAAGCTGAGGCCAGACCAACCATCATCACCATTCCAGTAAAGAGCTTGGACTCAATTCTGCAGGTAGCAGAGTCAGTGAGAGGTTTGAAACAAGGGAAAACACAACCAGACTTGCCTTTCGGAAAAAGCACAGAGAGGAGGGGAGATTGGAGAGGAGGGAGACTAGTTAAGAACAGCTATGGAGGCCCTTGTAAAAGGCAAAACATTCAAACAACAACATAAAACACATATTTAGAGAGTTGTTCAATAGCAACTCTTAAAACTTCTGCCTTTTCTTAAAACACCACAGGGAGAAACTATTTTATTTTAGAATTTATAATGTGGGGTAGCCATCATTTTTTTCTAGTGTCTCCAAAATGCTGTATAAAATCAGTGTTTTTCTTGTTAAGTAATTCTGTGTGGTTTCTGTGTTGAGCACTGGGAAATGAATCAAGCCATGGCAATGAGAAGGCTATTGGAAGGCAGATGTGAGAAATGCTAGCTAAGGGACTGGGTGAGTAATATTTGCCAATTACAATTTTTCTTAATTTTCTGGTAAGACTCATAGCAAAGCAATTTTTAAATAACTTCCCTTCCTTGTTGTTTTAATGGAAAAATAATGGAAGTGAGGGGCCTCGTGCTGTGTCGGAAAAATATTCAGGTCCTCCCAGACAGTCTGGGGCTTGCCTGCAAATCCACGATGTGAGTTGAAATCTATTTTATCTAGTTGCTTCTTATACTGAGCCACTGTGGGCGAGTGGATGTAAAACGATGCCAAACGAATACATTTCTGATTTTTTTTTTTTGAGCTGGATATTTTGGTAGCCAACCTCAGCTCAGGACATCCTCAATGAAAAATGCTTCTGCAAAACCAAAGCAGCACCAACACTTAGACATGCCATGTTCCTTGCACCCTGTCACTGTGCTTGGATGCTGGTCTCAGTCTGATGGTAGCCAGAGAAGAAGATGGGAAAGACAGCAAGAGAAGAAGAAGGCAAACCATGAGTGTTAGACATGGGAAGAACATCAATCCCCTCTTCAACTGAAGCCCCTAGGGAAAGATGACTAGAGACAAGTCCAAGATTTGATGATAACAGTGGAATAACCAAAATTTTTACACATTACTGGCAAGAATACATCAATTTAGAAAACAAGTTGGCATTATCTTATGCAGTTGAAGATGCTTGAATCCTGTAAACTCATCAATTTCACCTCTAGGCAATATTCTTACAGAAACTCTTACACGCAGGGCACAAGGAGACATGTGCAAGAATGTTCACAGCAGCAAAATTTGTAATTGCAGAAAACTGGAAACAACCCAAATGTCCAGTAGCAATGGAATGGACAGAGAATATAAGCATGCAATAGAATGTTATGCAGCGATGAAAAAGGATGAGGCACAACTGCACATATCAACATGGGTGAATCTCACAAAGCATTGCATAGCAAAAGTATGTTATTGCAAAATACGTACAGAGCAATTGCTTCCTCTAAAATTAAACATGAAAAGTAAAATATTGTTTATGGAGATATGTCTATTTATGGAGATGCATATCTATAGTAAAACTATTAATTTTTAAAAAGGGGAAAAGGATGGTGAAAACAAAATCTAGGACAGTGAGGACAGGGGATGGGATTGGGGAGGGCAAACTCATGGTATTGTTGCATTTCTTAAACCAGCTGGCTAAGTCTAAGGGTGTTCATTTACCACTGTCTGTTTACTTTTACACAAATATTATACATATTCTTTGGCTATTATTCAATTTTTAATTTAAGAAAAGAAAAGCCACCTACTGATGCTGCCAACTCACAAAAAATAAATCTTTAAGAAATTTAACATGTTCTCTGCTCTGCTATTTTCTTCTGCCCAACCCAGAGATGAGGAGATGGGCCGTCAGTCTAAAAACTAAGCGGGAGGAGATAGAGAAGCAACTGAATAGAAACAAAGGCAACCATGGGAAGTCCCCTTCTGGAAAGCAGCTCTAAGGAGACAGAGCTGCTGCCAGAACCTAAACCTTGGGACTCCGGTTGCTGCATAAAAAAATAAATGTTAGGAACAAAAACAAACACCCACATCTCCATGCTGGACAGCAGAAGAGCAAGTTGCCAAATATTTTACTGTATTTTTTTCTGGATTGTTTTTTACTCTCTAATCTAAACTCCATATTCCTCCTCTTCTCTGTTTCCATATGTTAGAAGCTAAGTCCAGGTGGAAAAACAAAAACAAAAAGGCTGGGTGCTCCATTTATTGTCAACAGGGATGGTTCAGATTATTGTTCAACTAGAAGGAACTCAGTGCCTTAGAAACATCTCATTACGTGATGCAGCCACTTCTACGTACTATCATTAGACTGCCCTGGAGCAAAATGCAGAATCCCTCACAGCCCTCTCTCTTTCTTCCATTTCTCAGCAAGCGTTTCCTTATTACAGTGAATCTGAAACTGGATACAATTACAGTAGGGCCAGACCTTTCTGATAAATAATATTTAGCCCATTTCATCATCTGAGCCTTTAAAACCCAGTATCTACTAAGGACCCTCTTAGGGGAAGAGCTGCTTGCTCTGTGAAAACAGATTAATGCTGAACATCAATAAAGGCTGTAGGAATAAATATTACATGCTTACTAGCTGCCAGGTAGAGTGTCAAGTAATATATAAGCATTCTTTCAGTTAATCCTAATAATCCTTCTGTGAGAGAGGTAGGTGTTAATATTATCCCAACCTCACAGATGAGGAATCTCTTGGAGAGCTTAAGTAATTTTCCCAAGGTCACACAACCAGTAAGTGGTATAACAAGGAGGGAAACCAGGTCTAACATAGTATCTAGCCCTAATCCCTATACTACAAGGTCACTGAAGTATGGTGATAGTAGAAGTAGAGTTGCCATTGAAATACATTAGAAATAAAATTCAAGTCTACTTGATAGCTAAGCTCATAACTTCTCTTTCTGAAGTCACCAAAGGTGGTTTGGGGTTTGGTTTGGTGAGGGTCTATAAATTATTTTTAACAATTCAAATAGTCTAATTAAAATTATATATATATATATATATATATATATATATATATACACATATATATATACATACATATATATATAGTGTAATATGTATAATATATAAATATCTATCTATATAAAAGCCTAAGTGACCATTTAACCATTTGACCAGTAGCTATGATGCGCACTGACCACCAGGGGGGAGACACTCAACGAACAGGCAAGGAAACATGGGACAGATGAATCTCAGATGGAAGAGGGGAGGGGGGGAAGAGATTAACCAAAGATCTTATATGCATACTAGAGGCCCAGAGTATGAATTTGTGCACTGGTGGGGGGGTCCCTCGGCCTGGCCTGTGGGGATCAGGCCAAAACTGGCAGTCTGACATCCCCCGAGGGTCCAAGATTGCGAGAGGGTGCAGGCCAGGCCGAGGGACCCCACCAGTGCACGAATTCGTGCACTGGGCCACTAGTATATAATAAAATAGATCATACATGAAGCCATTTCATTGAAATTATCAATCTAATAAGAAACAAATTTGTGATATATTAATATACATATTTCTATATGAACACATTCAATAAGAACTACCAATGGGTCTGATAACTACTATAATTTTAAAGTAGCGATGGCCATAAACATTGTTTCAAGGTATTTGCAACAGCATATGTATTTGATATGGAAATACTTCTGCTTTCTATTGGTGACAAAGTCAAAGGCACTGCCAATGCCGCTGTGGTTTGTTGCCTACACTCATAATGGCAGGAAATGCTAAATTTTAAAACTCATAATGGAAGGAAATGCTGTTTTGGTTAGAGGTTAGTACAAATAAAGCTGCAATTTTTTTCCCCCATCTGAGTTCACTGAACCCTTGAATCCTAAGCACAGGCCTGAACCCAGGTTAAGAACCCTTCTTCAATAACCTGACAATCACCTCCTGGAAGTGCTAGGCTTATTCCTGATAAGGCTGCCGTCTAATCGATGCATTTGAATTCTTGCTTTGACATAGAATTAGTTGTATCCGTCCATTATAGCATGTGACCAATAATTAACATCCAGGAACAAAGAATAAGGATGTAATATCCAGGAACACGTTCACTGTGACTGGTGGACCACATGTTGCTGAGAACCCCTGCGGATGGTGTTTACAGTAGACCATGCTTGATCGAATAGTGTCTGTGTTGGAAAGGAACACACATACATTGCTACCTAAAGACACTGCATGCGAGGACCACGTTATTTCAGTATAGGGCAAAAACTCGGCTGGGAAAAGGAAGCTAATGTTTTGAATGAATGAAATAGTTTTTCTACAAGTCTGAATTACCTACGGTCTGTCAGTGTTTTGAGAGAACAAAGGCCACTTGTAAACCTACAATGCATGGTGGAGACTGTGGTCTGAAATTTGACTTCAGGTCTTGGTTGAAGATTTCAGAGAAACAGCGCCACACCAGTAGACACTGTGGACGAAGGGGCACTTTGCTAAATGTGATGCTTCTGCTCAATGGCTGGTTTGTTAAGAGTAAAACTATGTTCTCAGGTTTCTGGTAGGCCTGGAAGTAAATATCATAGGTCAGGGTTTAGAAAACACGTTAGGCATCAGAGTGGAAGTTTATCCAAACATAAGCCACACAGGGTTCCTGCAAGATGAAGGCCATTTTAGTACCAATAAAGGGACAAAGCACATACAAAGGACAAAGCTATGTATTAGAATTCCCTAAGACAAATACTGAGGCTCAGGTCCCACCTCAGACCAATAAAGTCAGAATAACTGGAGATAGGGCTTGGGGATCTGTATTTGTAAGGGTTGAGACACACTGATTTAGTTCAACATTCCTTTGCTATTCGTCCCATCAAGATGAATCTGGCCTTGCTCTGTGATTTGCTTTGACCCAGAGAATGCCATGGACTTTGGAACCCTGGGTTTACAAGGACTGGCATCTTTTGCTTCTCAATTTGGGGGACCAGCCCTCATGCTGTGAAGGCCAGGCCAGGACACTGCATGGTTAGAGGCCATCTGGAGGAGAGGAGACCATCTTGGATAGCCTAGCTTTCACCAAACTCTCAGCTGAATGCATTTGCATATGCGACCTCAGTCTGAATCATCTGAATCAGAAGAACCACCTGGCTGAGCCCATCCCCTCAATATCATTGTGAGGAATAATACATTACAGTGTTTAAGTCACTACATTTTGGTGTGACTTCTTATTCCATAATAAACTAAAAAAAAATGTTTACTGACAATGCTCTATTCTTTTCTTGAAATATCTGTTGTTCCTATCTTGGAATCTTGACATGAACTGAAAGGCAAGGCTGGATACATCTTTCTAAAGCAGATAGAAGTCATGATTACACTGAGAGCTTAGGTGAAAGCTTACCTAATACAAAGGAAGACCAATATCCCCTGTGGTCTTAGGTAAACGCCCTGCTCCTGAGAGTTGGGTGGCCATTGTGATAGACATACAGACCCACCATCAGATCCCCCTACAAAGGTGCACTTGCTGCCCTGCTGCAGGGAGTCCAGTCAACAGAAAGCCTCCAGCTTCCAGCCCCTTCAGGGTCTGCCTCGGCTGCACAGAGCAGTCTTTCCTATGATGAGGCCCACCTTTGGTGACTGAGTGAGGTGGAGATAGAAAGGCCTGGTCATTTGGGCCTGATGTGGAATACTGATAGAAAAGACTCTCTCTGGAGTTCCCTGCAGGTTGGCCAAGGTTTAGATGGCCTGTGCCACAGCTGGGTTTCCCACCCCTTCCTTTCACATGTGTCACTTCCTAATAAACATCTTGTATCCCAAAAGTGGCCTCAATGTTTACTTCTGGAGAACTCAACCTGTGACTGCCATAGATCTAGGAGGTTTTACTTCTGAGGATGTGGGATGTGGGTTGATTGCTATGTTCTGGTTGTTCTGGCCACAGACTGATTCCTATAAAAGGACAGAAGAACTTTCCTAGGTCTAAAAGATGGAGACAAAGAACCCATGAATCTGGACTTCCCTCTTTGTGGAAGGGAACAGGGCTGGGAGAGAGATGAAGATCCTGTTGAACAGTTTCTGTAACAATGCCAAAACATTTTCCCGGGAAATTAGCTGCATTTGGTAATCATTGTCTCAAATCTGTCCAGCAGTTACTTTCCTCCATTACATAGCGTCTTAAATGCTCACTCCCTCTCAACCAGTCACATTTATTGCTCGTTGCTTACTCTGAGTTTGTCAATGCAATCAAGAACGTGGTGAAGACCTGCCTGGAACTGTTAATTTCCTTCAGAAATAGTTCATAATGCTCCCAAAGCTGTTTAAAATAATTTAAAAAATGAACTGTCAGCAGGAAATTCAAGAAAGGCAGGTGGCCAGCTCTCTGTGGATTATCCGAGGAAACCCTCAAATCCTTCCACTCAAAGCACCATGGTTATTCTTTTAATTGTGTGTAGTCAAAGAAGCACAATAAAGATCATGTTCGTTTTAGGAAAGCACAGCTGAGAAGCTGGAGTTATGCTTTCTGTCTGCACAACATGCTTTCCCCATCCTCCTCCTCCCTGGAGGCACCCTCTTGCCTGTAGGGGACAAGTGATTCCATGTGGACTGGATGCGCTGCCAAAGACTGTCCATTGCCAACACTCCACCCAACTTTGTGACCACCACCACCTCCTACACACCCAAGGGCACACATGTGGGCTACATCTGGCCAACCCGAGTGTTCCACCCCTTCCCACTCCACTGCCCTCTCGGCCTCAAAGGCACAGTGGTGCAAGGGAAAGATCGGTTTGGGTTGTCAAATCTCAGATACGACTACTATTTAAAGCCTTAAGCGAGTTTCTCGGGTGAAACTTCTGGTTCCTCATTTATAAAGTAGTACATTCAATCACATAAAATATAGGGGAGCTACCAGAATGTCACAAAAAGGGGTGTGGCAGACCACAGGCCCAAGGGCTTGCATATGCTCCCGTGGCCCTCCTGATACCCTGTGAAGTAACTGATCTCCCTCTGAGTTTACAGAACAAGAAACCAGCCCAAAGCTAGTAAGTGACAAAGCTAACATATAAACCAGGCTTGTCTAATTCCACAGTCTACCTTCCTCTCCTGATACCAGACAACCCGCCATTGATCATGACTCTCAGAATGACCAAGCTTTGAGGGTGACGGTTCCTTCGCTCTGGGCTCAACCTCTAGCTGAAGGCCTCAGGAAGTACGGGAGCACTTTCTTCCCATAAAGCTCCTAATATTTCCTGTTTCCCAGGGATTCCCCTACCCTGACCTCTCTCCACCCTGAATCCATCCTTTTGCTGACATTTTAAACTTCCCAAAGAACACGTGCTTACACACCTTCCATGGTGACAGGTGGTGTCTGCTGCCACTTTGAGAGCCTTAGAGGAGTCAGATACATGGAGACAGAAAGTAGAATGGTGGTTCCAGAGCTAGGGAGAGGGTTGGGGTGGGGAATATACTATTTAGTGGGCCAGGGTTTCAGTGTTCCAAGATGGAAAGTGCTACGGAAATGAATTGTGGTGACGGTTGCCCACAAACATATGTAATACCACTGAACTGTACACTTAAAAATGGTTGAGGTGGTAAATTTTATGTTTTGTGTTTTGCCACAATAAAAAAAAATTGGGGAAAACCCCAACAACCTTCAATGGCTGCCCAGTGCCTATATAATAAACACTCACCCCTTTGCCTACCACAGAGGCCCCACAATCCCCTTCCACTTTCTCTCCCAGCTTTTATTATCCAGGCTCCAGACTAGAAACTGGGTTGAGCACTCTGCCTGTGCCCTGCCCCAAATACTCTTCCATACTCAAGGTTCTGCCCACCCACCGTGTTTTCTCTGCTCATCTTAGCCAATTTTAGCATCTGTGCTTTTAGCACAAGTTCCCAGATAAAGTCATAACTTTTCCTACCAGTGCATGAACCTGGTCTCACCATCTACTAAGCTCTAGTACTTTCTAAAAATCCAGATACTCTGTCTATGGGAGGTGAGCTATGTGACCTCACAGCTAATCCTAGATGGGAAACACATTATTTCTCAGGCCTGCTGTAATTATAACTAACATATGCAGGTTCCTATTTTAAATATATTAGCATATTGCTGCCAATCTGTCATTCCAGAGGTGGGTCCCCTTGAGAAGCTGAAAACCACTGGACTGGAAACCAGAAGGCCTGGGGTCTCAGCTCCGACATGAAATGGGTAGGAGACTTTGGGGCAGTCCCTTAACCTCTGGGCTTTGTTTCTCCATCTGGAACATTAGATCTGAAAGTCGTTTCAGCTGTAAAATGTTACCTCTCTGAGATGTTCCATCCTGAAATCACTGAATAACCTGAACTGATAATGAAAAAAAAACAAACAAAAAACAATGACTTAAACTACAATCAGGGAAAACAGACTTGTTGGATATTATGCTAAAGGCATAATATCAGAAGCTATGCCCAGTGAGGTTAGATAAGAATGAAAACTGACCAGTGCCTTTTCTTTCAATGTTCATATGGAAACTAATTTCAATGAAAATAGTTTCATTAAAATAAAGATAGAAAAACCTGTAATGGTTTCAATGCTTTTGCCAGAAAATATTAGCTTAATAAAATTTGTTCTAGGAAAATGTTCTTAAAGAAAGTCATCAGTGTTGCTATTATTCTGATTACAAATTTATATTTCTAAATGTGGCATCAAAACTTCCTTGGGGTTCAGATGACGATTCAGTGATGTAAGAACAAAATGTCCTGAATTTCAAAGACCATGACAACATCAAAAGAGACCATGGATGCCCTGACCAGTTTGGCTCAGTGGATTGAGCATTGGCCTGCGGACTGAAGGGTCCCAGGTTCAATTCCCGTCAAGGGCATGTACATTGGTTGGGAGCATATCCCCAGTAGGGGGTGTGCAGGAGGCAGCTGATCGATGTTTCTAACTCTCTATCTCTCTCCCTTCCTCTCTGTAAAAAATCAATAAAATATATTTTTTTAAAAAGAGACCATGGCAGCAACTCTGAAATTCGGAGGACAGAGAAAGACCCCAAAGGAAGCAGCAAAGTGGCCTTGACAGTGATGGCTGTGGGTTGTCACCAGCCAAGGAGAAAGAGGATTAGCCCTCTGATCTACCTGTAACACTATTAAGTCAATATATATTGACTACACACACACACACACATACACATATATACACACAGACAAATATACTTATATACACACATATATACATATACACACATGCACATATACATTTATACACACACACACACACACATACACATATATACACACAGACAAATATACTTATATACACACATATATACATATACACACATGCACATATACATTTATACACACACACACACACACACACACATAACACATACCTGAGTCAATACTAGTAGAGGGTGTGTGTGTGTATATCTATACCTATAAATATATACATTGAAGGCCACTATGCTATTTTATATTTCTTGCTAACTGTGCCCCTCTGGGCATTACTAAAAAGTAGATATTTCAGTTAATTCTTAGAAGCTATCTTCGCAATAACTCAGTCCAAACCTGGCATTTTACAGATGAACAAACTGAGGCTCAGAAAAGGCCACTGCCCCAGACGACCAGGCCAAGTCCAATTGTTAGAATGGTACAGATGCCAAAGGCTTGCTCCCTCTCGGCCAGGTTGAGCGTCCACCTTCACCCTTCACCTGGCCTCTGAGGCTGGCCGCAGCTGCCTGGTTTCCCTGGGCATCGCTTGCCGGGAATACATGGGGACGCCCGCTCCCTCTCCCAGCACCCTGTTGCTCCCTGCAGGGAGCTGTCACTCCTTTAAGTGGGCATTTTAAGGAACCATCCAAAAATAAGTCTACTTTGGTTTCGATTTTTAAGTTAAGAGCTGTGGAGTTTGGCAGGGAGGGCGGTTTCTATTTTGGCAGACACATATGCATGCTTCTGTGCTGTGTGTCTCATGCTGGAAAGCAAGTCCATGGCTAAGGTCCGCTGTTTACATTATCAGCCGCTTGACATTTGGACTGTGTGCTCAGTCCAGCCTGACAGAGGATGCCTTTCTTAACATGGGACCTCTTCCCTCCTCCATTCTGCCCTCATCTCTACCCACCACCCCACCCTCCACCCAGCACTTTGGGCAGGAGCTCTGCCAACATTTGTAAATCACCTACATGACATGCTGCGTGGTGAAACCCTCCCTATCACAAACATATGTGGGCCTTGTTCCTTTGTTGCCTGTTTTTGGCAGCCAGGGGAGTGCCATGGCAGCTCTCAATGTGTTTTGCATTCACGAGAAGGTCAGCGGGCGCCGTGTGATATTTGCCACAAGTTTCTGAGTGGCAGGCAATCCCTTTGTCCACCTCTGTGGCACATGCAGCCACAATCCGGTCTCCCAAGCGGCTGCTCTATGCACAGAGCTGCACAGGACACGTGTGCAATGCCAAGCACGGCAGCGCTCACAGGCTGGGCTGGGGACACGAAATAACAGGTGGCAGAGGCAGCCATGAAAGGAACTGGAGGACATGCCGAGTGTGCCCGCTGCCACCCTCCTCAAGCAGTGAGCATATGGGGGACACCTGACGTGTCCATTGCTCCCTGGCCGTTCAACATTCAAGTCTGCCCTTAATGGCCTAACTATTAATATGACAACTTTCCCCAAAGAGTTGATTTTCATTCATTTGCCCTGATATTGATTTTTATCATTTATAATTCTCCTCTTGTTATGTACATTCTTATAAGTAGAGATTCCTCTCACCAGAGCCCAGAAATATGTCTTTCAACGATTTCTTTTGTTCATCGAGGTAGTTAACATTTTGGGCAATATCTAAATTTCTCACATGCTTTTAATTAGAATGACTGGGGTGGGGTAGGCAAATCTATTCTTTTTACATTAGAACATCCATAATTTTACTTGATCTATCAATTCTTTTAATGTAAAAGTAACCCAGTAACCCCTATGAAATTCTTTGTGAACTCTCATTTATTATGTCAAATTGAAGTACTTTCAAGGAAGTATGTGTCTGATTAATTTCTGTTTGGAGCATGGATTTGCCTAATGGAAAACTCGAGCATTTAGAATCCCAAATACCCAGGGAGCCAAAATTGAGGTCCCAATGTTGCCTCAAATAAAAAATTGAGGGAAATAAAAATGAAGTCCAAAACATTTAAATTTCTTCTCTTGACTAAGCAAATGCTTGCTGAGGGGCTTTCTAATTTCTCCAAAAACTTTCTGGAGGTGAACAGTGCAACCGTCAAGTAATCATTGGAGAAGCCTTGTCCTGAGGAGCCGAGATCCACAAACAAAGGCGGGGTGGATAGGCTTGGCCAGGAGTAATATCTGATCTGATTCCTAAAGGGGAGGTCACACTAGGGGCATCAGGTAGAGAGATTTTGTCTTGGGCTCCAGGTATAATATACAAATATGATCATAGATTGGCCAAAGGAGATTACATTGACCTTTCCTCATGAAATTTGTTCAAGCTCTCCTTTTGTTCCCAAATACACTAATTCTCTCATTAATGATTCACTTTTTGGGGGCTGAGTATTCTCTTTTTGACTGCTGAACAATGCCTACACTTTGGTCTTGTGTACTTCAACAGAAACTCAGACCACTCTTCCCCTGTGGAAAGTAGGACCACAGAGGCCACATTTTGGCTGGTGTGGGCCTCTGCTTGAGGCCAGCCATGCCCAATCGATGTTTTTAGGCTTTGTTTTCAACCCACCCTCCCATTCCCACAAGCCGAAGGCCCCAAAGCATGTTCTTACCTGATGGAAGTTACCCACTTGCCGCACATAACCAGCCACTTCCTTATCAGACTTAAAGATCTTCCAAACTGTTCTTTCTGCTTTCTTGTATTCCCGGGATCCTTTCCAATTCATGGCCATCAGGGAGCGCTCTGTCAGGGGGGCTGCCACAATGATGTCCAGTTGGCCATTGTAGATGAGCACCTACATGAAATTGAGCCAGGAACAAATGCAGGAGTCAGTGAGTTAAGCCAGTGACTCTACCTAGGTAGCCAAAGTGCACATGCACATGCACACGCATGGGAGAAAAGGGACCATGAGCTTCTCTCCTGTGGTGCTCCCAGAGGCCTGGCTCACAGGCCAGTGGGGTCATTTTCTTCCAGTTGGCCACACACATCAACAACCTGAAATAAACTGGAGCCTTGTCTCAACTGTTGCCTTCTCCCAACATTTGATTCTTCACAGGAATCTACCTAAAGGCCTCTCTTGGTTGCAAACATGTTTGCACTGTAATACTCGATGATATTACATGCTCGGAGGTATGGCTATGCTAAAGAGTAGAACTGTACTTACCACATGTTTGTAGAGCTGAGGAATACTACACCCCGGATTTTCACGAGGCCTGCATTTCATTAACTGGGCTTTCAGGCACTGCAGTAGCTGGGCCTTCCCTGGGGGTTGTTAACCCATATGGCTCTCCTCTCCACATTGATTGTACAATGGCCACTATAATGCTTTGAGGCAGACAGACAGATGCAGGTGCCTCAGATTTGTTACTTGTTGGAGGCAACTGTGTCTGCCATGCAACTTCTAAGACCTGCTGTTCTTAAATAAGACAGATATTTTCCAACAGTGAGCAATGTCCTTCCTTCCCAGAATTCACTTGTATTTTTTGCCAATTTGATGGCTATTATAATAGAAACAACCCTGGGGAAGCTCTTATCTCTTCTTCCCAAACAATGTTCAATTTGCTTGGAAAAGAATCCAGGTAGCACTCAGTGCGGGTGAAGCTGTGGCACTCCCCAGCAGGGCAACAGGCGCTCTCCTCTGCAGGGCCACTTAACGCAAACTCTTTCAATGTTGAGACTTTCCATCTCACTAGTCCTGAATTTTTAATGAATTTTATGAAAATAAGCCCAAAGAAACTATATTCATTAGTCTTATTATAAAGAAAAACTCAAGCACAATCTAAAGGTTCCATGATTAGTAAGTGGTTAAATGAACTGTGGTATGGACATTTTTTGGGATAGAGCAAAACCATCGAAAATGTTTGCCTGAACCATGAAGCAAAGTGGAAAACCCTTATCCCATAAGTCTGAGAGCCAAAAGTCAAATATATATATATCACCATTAGGAATAAGATAGGTAGACATATTCTCATGTGTGTAATGAGACTGTTTAAAAAAATGAATACAACCCATTAATTTCAGTCCTTTTCTCTTTTGTTTTCTACTCTTCTTAGGCTATTTTTATGCAACTCCCACAGTAGGAATACTCATACGGCACTGTCCCTCTGTCCCCAGCAAGGGGTGTTCCTCAGCTCCATGCCACTGTTCATCTATCTGGAAGCTCTGGTTTGGCTCAAGTGAAGACCTTTGGTTGAATCCTCACATTGGATAGAAAAGGTTTCACTGCATATGTTTCCATCCCGGCCTCCCTGGTACAGGCTTCTTAAAAGGCTCACACATAATTAAAAAGCCCGGGACTTTGACACACTGCAAATCCTCCGGCAGCCCTGGCCAGGACTCGGGGGAAGATGAAAGAGTCCTGGGCTCTGCCGCAAGAACGCGGGTCTTTCATGTCCTTCCGTCCCCATCACCACTTCACTCCCCTCAACAGAAACCCAGAGGGGAAAATCCTGGTCGATTTAAAGCATCTTGAGAAAACTCAACTCCCCCCTAGCAATAAAATTTTGCATTGTTTATTCAAAGACATTGCCTCAAAGACCTTGAGTACTTCTGGCCCAGGCAAAACTCCTACAGCTGTGTCGCCGACAATATGGAAACAATTATATATGATCTGTACCAGCAAACAAGGCTTAAATGCTCCACCATTCTAGGAAGGCCTGATTATAGCTGATTAACAGAGATAATCATCTCTAAAGTAATTCCTCGGCTAGCCCTCAATGAAAAGATGCCGATTCACTAGGAGATGCACCAGACTCTCCGGCGTTTTCCTCTCCGTGGCCACAAAATGAAGCTTGCTGAGTGTCTTTCTGAGTGTCTCTTGTAGGGACTTGCTAGCAACAGTATATTTTGAAATTGATTTAAGGGATTTCATCAATCGATGTCATCTTTAAGGGATGAAAACCCACAGATTACAGCAAAAACAGGCTAAGATGTACAGCATTAGTGTGCATGGTTGTTGAACTGAATTGAGATGAATCCCAGCCCTGAGCTGTGTCCCTGGTCGCCTCTACTGGTCCTAAACCAGAGCACTAGCTCCCTGGAATGCTGCAGTGAAGGGCTGACCTGCATCACTTTGTGCATGTGACAGGCGGAAGGCCCCCTTTGGGGGGGTGGGGGTAAATGGAAATCCTCCCTTTACAAAACAAGGAAAACATTTTTAACTTTTAAAGGGCACATAAGTCAAATGCAACCAAAACAGAAATCAGATTAATGTTCAAGTGAAGTGATTTCAGGGCTGGCCTTTAAGGGCCCCAGCCTTAAATATAAGAATTCCTGAGCTTTTATTTTTATCTAAATGTCACGTTTATTCTCGTCGGACCTCACAGGAATATCCCAGTTGCCTGTGGGGCTGGATGAGTGGGCAAAATATCCCAGGGTGCACTGACAGTGAGCTGAGAAGCCAGGTGGGTGAAGTGCATGGCTGGGTGGTCCTGAAGCCCAAGGGCACATGTGGGCGACCCACATCCTAACAGAGAAGTTTAAGGACAAGGCATACGCCCTGACGCATTGGCCAATTATGCAGGATCTACACACACACATTCGCTTCATTTTTTCCTTGTAGGGTGACCAGCTGTCCCGGTTTGTCCTGGGCTGAGGAGTTTCCCAGGATGCAGGACTTTCAGGCTAAAACTGGGACAGTCTGGGGCAAACCTCCCCCGGAGGCTTGCTGGTATTTTAAGCAACAGGATCTAAAGACGGAGTGGAGACAGAAATGAATGCAGGCTTGAGCTACACTCCCCTTGTCAGCAGTGAGCCTAACAAAACCCGGAGCAGGGACAGGGCTGCTGGGAGCTGGTTTCCCAGGCGGCATCCGAAACACGTGTCCTGGGTGGTCAGCTGTGAGGCCTCCTTTTAGAGAATGTTCTTTTCTGTCAGCACTTAGAGGACTGACTGGTGAGCTTGCTGGAAGGGATGGTTATGTGAAGACATGGAAAATACTTCTTATTAAAAAAAAAACAATGAACAACTATGATTCCACGGTTTGTGCTCTGTAATTACTATAAAAAGATGCTTCCAATTTGGGAGAAGAAAACATCAAATACAGGCAGTTAGGGTAGTCTAAGTATGAGTGATTTGTTTTAACGTGACTGTTTTCTAGGTTTATGTTATAAATGTGGTTAGGATGCACAAACAAATAAACAAACAATAACATTAAGAGGTTAGGCACCTCCATTAGGCAAAAGATGGGTTTAATCACAGAATAATTTATGGAAACTCCAATATTACCCCTTCTCAGTTTTTCATGACAACTAGGTAAAAAGCACAACTTCAGTTTGTTCACAGGCGACCCTAAAGACTCATTCCAGAATTCAAGCATTTGCAAGAGACAGCACTAGGTCATCTGAATTACAAGCATCTTTCTTGGGGGAGGTCAAAGGACAGAGATGAGAAAAGCATTTTTATGATGTTCTTTATTTTCTGAAGTGCTTTCGTGTCCACATGGCTTTATTCTCATTCTGCTACACGAGGTCGGGATGAAAGTGTTCGCCTCCGCTTTAGGAAATAGGGGCACAGCGAGGTGCCAGAATGCATCCTAGATCCCGACTTGCAAATTTGTACCTGGAACTCCCCAGGGAAAGAGCTAAAGGCCTTCGAACCAATAAGCATGTACTGACTCCCCACAGTGAAGTGTTTGGTGCCCCTGGAAACGGAGAGTTGGTTGAGCATGACACAGCTCACATCTCCAGTTCAGAAACAATCTTGGCCTGTGTGCCCAAGTCCGGTGACATAACTGCATCATTTCTCACTTTGGCTCTGTGGGCAAGGATGAGTGCAAGGGCATTGCTCAGCTGGTGGCAGATGCCTCACTTCTGCAGGGAGTGGCCTTGGTGAAGCTGCTGTGGGGCGGCATCAGCTCCTGGAGAAGGAAGCTCCCTGAGCACCCGGTCTGTCTGCAGCCCTTGCACAGTGCCTGGCGTCCCATAGAACGTATTGACACTTCCAGGCATAGTCAGTTGCTCTCCTTAGGCGTTCTGCCATGCTGTAGAGTGACTGCTGCTGTGGCTTGCCCAGGTCCACTCTTCCTTCTCCTGGTGACTGTCCTCCCAACCCCTAAAGGATACAGCCCTAGTGGAGCTGTCAATCACAGCATCCCGCCTCTTCTGTGCCAGGGATGAGCATGTGACCTAAGCTAGGCCTCCCTGATGAATCTGCTCAGATTTTTTCCTGGTCCCTATCTTTCCTCTTCACTCCAGCTCTTCAGCTTTTCTGTGAATTCTGTGACCTCTCGTGTCTTCTGATCAAGTCTTTTTATGCTTCAAGTAACCAGAACTGTTTATGTTGCTAAGAGCACGCCATCCAAACGCGTGCACCGCCAGGCCAGTGCACACAGGCCCCAGCATGCAAAACAGGGAACCCCTGGACCTGGGCTTAACCTCCCTGAGCTTCAGTTTCCTTTCCTGGATGTGAAGGTGGTAAGACCTCCATCCCACTGCAGCGAGGATGAATGAGGTGATGTGCGTACAGCTCCTAGGACAGGGCCTGATACAAACTGAGAGTCCAGTGACTGTTAGGTCCTCTTCATTTTTAGGCAGGTTGATCATTTGATAATGACTTGACTCAACAAAGCACTTCTTCTAAAACAAACCCCCAGTGTGTATAGATGGTCTTTTTGTGCTCACTACTTGGTTGCCAAGCTCACTCTTTCGGACAAAGGCCTATGGTAGGAGGGAATCCAGCCAGGGTAAACCTGAACTTTATATATTCAAACTCCTGAAATAACACACCTCTCCCTGGGACTTTTACACATGTCGGGTATAGCGTCTCAGAAATATTTTCCTGGTAGTCAGAGCCATAAGTTCACCAAGTACTCTTTTTAAAGGAACTTATAATTTTGAAGCATGGGATTCAAAATCACAAGGAATTTCCCCATATTTAAATGCTAGGAAAGTATGGTAAAAAGTATAGCTTTGAAAAGGATATTTTGAATAATAATTGAACATGTTCGTCCTTATTATGTTACAGGAAGTGTGCTAACCATTTTACACCCATGGCGATTTCATAACACCCCCAGAAGGCAGGGGGTAGTTACCCTTTTTTAGATACAAGGAGACAGAGGTGCAGGGATGTGAGCCAACTGGTGACAGATTCAAGTTCAGATCTGCCTGAGTCCAAAAGGTTGTGATTCTAACCTCTCTTCCCCACTGTCTCCCTGCCCAAGTCACTACCCCGAAAGAACACATCGATCAGGCGGTGTATCTGTATTTGTAATTCCACATGCAAGGAGCAAACCTAATGATAAGTGTGCCTGCTTGTAATGAAGGATACATGTTTATAGTTAAGAGCACAGGCCCTGTGTCTGGGTTTTGAATCATAGCCCTGCTACATACTAATAAGATTACCTTAATTAATTACTCAGCCTGTCTAGAGTTCCGTTTCCTCATCTGTAAAATGGGTATAAGGGAAACATATAGGACAGAGAGTCACTGGGAGAATTACACAACATAGGCATGTAAAGCTCTTTGCGTCCTAGGCACACAGTACATGCTCAATTAATGCTAGCTATTATTATTGTCCCCACATTTAAAGAGCTCAACATAGCTATTCAAACAGCTGCATAACTTCCAAAAGAAATGTCACCTGTGGATTACAATTGTGATTTAGGAATAAGGAGTTCGAATTCTAACACAACCGCATGAGGTCATAAATTTGGTAAAACGAGCAGCAGGGCCTTAGGAAAGTAGTATGACACTTGCAGACAGAAGACTTGAGGCCCAGCCCTGGCTCAGCCCCCAGGGCCTGTGCTTCTGGGGTGACATTGACATGGCATCTACTCATTCTTAGCCTTAACTTTCTCCTCTAGGAAGTGAAATACATATGTAGTAGAGTTGTTATGAAGGCCACATGGGATACGAGATGTAAAAATGTCCTGTCACTTGAAGAGCAGGGTTTCATCAATGGTTTTGTTACTCCTTATGAAGATTAATCTGAAAATTACATTGCGATAGTGGAGTGCAGAGGTTTTAAATTGGCTGCCTGAGGCCTTGCAGATCTATCCACTGAGTCTACATCGTGGCACAGTTTTTGCAATTAGATGCCAGCATTCAAATACGAGGAGATCTGACCCTGCTGGGCCCGTGTTTCCCCTGGGCCACAGTGACTAACCCTGGACTTGAGCTGTCCCTCTTACACACAGCCCCACCCCTTCCTCAGTGCCTCCCCCCTCCCCTCCACCCCCATAGGTGCAAGGGCAGTTGCCATTTTTTTGGTGCTTATGCTATTATTTTTCTTCAAAGAGAAAAATATTTCTCCGTATCCATGACTTTGTCATGGGCAAACAGAAAGATCAATAGGTCTCAATCCAACACTGTTCATTGATTTCATTTCCTTCCTGGATCCTCAGGCAGCTGAAGTCCACTTCCATCCGAAATGGAAGGGAAGTGTGGCCTTTTGTCTGAGTGGGAGAAGAGCCCATGACTTACATAAGGAATGTGTTGTGTCTGTTTGTTTACTCGGCTCCTATGAAATGTCGACTTACTCAGCAGCAAATATTTATGAAGCGCCTAAGGATTAGGCGCTCAGGGGACAGATAGGGAAACATGTGACCTCTGCCCTGATGATGCTCCAGACTTTTTTTAACTCTTCAAAACAGTGACTAATCCGAAGAGAAAAGGCAAGTTCACCCTTCCGTTCTCTAAGTTCTCCTTAAAGGAGAGGCCAACCAAAGTCTGTTCCACGTGCATCTTCCTAAAATCTAATCATTTAACCACCAACTTTTCAAGCTCTGGACGTATATAAATCAGTAGCGATTCATACATTCCCCTCTCTCAGCAAGAACAAATTCTCCCCAGCAGAGACCTAATGAGCAGAGCCAGAGGATGCTGAACCCTTACTTTGCACAGTGTGTGCCTTTCAAAGGTATTTTCTGGGCAGATATAAAGCAACCCACTGTTAGCAAAACAATACCTGTTCACCACTTTACCTGCAGAGGCAACTGAAAAGATCCCATGCCCTCAGAACTCAGATTTGGACTCCAAGTAAGTTAGGGGGTGCCACATGCTACTCCATGGGGAAAGAGACATCTGGGCTTGCAATGGTCCCGCACAACTGGCTTCTTGAAAGAGGGGGCTGGGGGCAGAAATGTATATAAATGTGCATTTTGTTGTAAATGTCATTGCCTCCAGTCTCGAGGCAGAAGGATGGAAATAAATCATGTGCGGGCTACTGTCTGATCGAAACTTTAACTTCTTTGTTAAACCAAATCAAAAGAACACAAAACTGCTCCCTGTGTTTGCCCGTTTGTGCGGCTACTTTTAGGAAAATGACTGAAATGCCGCAGGAGGCGGCTTTGGTCTCTCGGCAGAACGGGAAAGCAAACCGTGCTTGTGTGCGAAGGCGAGCTTTTTGTTGTTGCGCTTTTAGACGAAAGATTTATGCTTATATTTTGGCCCATTTACAACCCATCATAATACTTTGCAGACGAAGTTATGCTCTTTTCCCAATGATCTAGTGACCTTAATCTCTAATATTTTGTGGTTTCCTGTTTGGGGAAATGATTGAACAGCAGCCTAAGCTATTCCAGGCGGCCCGGCGTTCCCAGTTGGCCGCTATCTGTCTTGGTTTTGAATGTTCTCCTGTTCACCAATCCAAGAAAAAAAAAAATTGGTTTAAAGAAGGTTTTCCTACAGATGCTAAATCAATGAAAACTCCTACCAAGCGGCCCTCCACACTTCCTCCTCTGGCTGCCTTACTTATCATTCTTCTATTACAAACCCCAGCAGCGCCAGGAGTCCTTTCTGCCTGAAGCAATTAGCATGCTCCACCACTGCCGCTCTCCTGAGCAGAAGGGAATTAATTTCACTAATATCCAACTCGACCCAGGGCCCTTCCCCAGGGCTTCTCACCAGCTCAGCTGCAAAAGAAGAGCTGAACCTCCACTTTGCACAATAAGGTTCAGGAAATGTTCCCGCCTGGAGGCAGGGTTGTTATCTCTTCCCGGACAATGCCTGGCCCCCTGGCCCCAGGTGCCTATGGCTCACAGGAGTCCCTCTTCCTGGTGATTTTGCAGGAATACCAGGCTGGAAGGCTCAGGAAGCCCAATCCCTGTGGTCCACCCAGAGAAGACTATGGCAGAAAACTAAGGCCACCATTGAAGGAAATAGCAGTCACTTATGCCACCACGTTGTGCTTCCAAAGGGACATATTTTGCTTCCAAGCTTAAGGAAAAGGGAAGACAATGAAAGAGAGAAAATGGACTTGGCATAAACACCCCTATGTGCCTGCCATCCGCCTACCAGCTAGCTTTGCCAAGATGAGCAAAGAAAAATGAGAATGGAGCAAAACAAGGTTGAGAGTGTGTGCGGCGATTACACAAATAATGTCTTTCAGCCAAAGAAAATTATTCCTGCTTTCTTGCAACTTAACTCTAAATAATTTCGTTGCTTTTAGAGGGGAACAAGGAGCTAAGCCAGCGTGGCAAAGAGCCAGCAAGCCATCACTCCAACCCAGGCATCTCTGAGGAAAAATTAACCACCTAGCATAGCACACTTAAAACGACTTTTAATGATGGCCCAGAGTAATATTTTTCTCTGGTTTGAACAGAAAAGTCCCAGGCTCACTCCAGGGTCTTCCCTCTGCCTTCTCGTTCCAGGGTCTGCTGTCAGAGCCCTTTTCTGATCTTCTCACCTCTCCAGGGTCTCCTCTGATCAATGTCCATCCCTGGGTTTAGGAACTGAAAGTGCCCAGGAGCAGGCCTGCCACTGCCCACACAAGTCCCTCTGGAGGTGAAAGTCCTCCCTGGTTGTCAGAATGTCAGTTTCAAGGTCGCCGGAAGGGCCATCTCCAAAGACTGCCACATGCTTGCCACTGTGGTTACCTCGCTGCCATGAAAGGAGGCAAGTACCTGGTCGCACAGCCTACTTTTCCTTACTGAATTCAAAAGAGAAGCCCAGCTGATGCCGGCGGCCTCTGGGATTTCATCGGCACAGGAAAACCTGCTATCAGCAGGTGCAAGATCCTCGGCCCGCACTCTCAATGGTGCTATTCACCACAGCCGCCCCGTTAGTCTGCGATTAGCCTTTTTCTCCCCCAAACACAACTTCCCCTTGTTTGGTAAGAAAAGCATCCTTTTCCCCGTTCTTTCCCGAGAATGTCAAATAGGCTCAAAAGGATTGTGCAAGCCGCTGTAACAAACGCAGGGACTGTCAGGAGGCCGAAGAAACAGACGTGAGTATTCAGAGTGGAAGGAGCACAGGGAGACAGGGAAATCTAGACAGAGGAGGTGGGGGGCTCCCGCCCAGAGCTCTCGCTTCAGAAAGCTTGGTTAGAGGTTTGGGCTTTCCCTCAGCCACGTGCTGCTCAGTACAGGAAGCCTGCGCTGTGGTGTTGCCTGTTACCCGTGAGAAGATGGGAGTTTCTCATCAGCAGTGAGTGGATGGTACAGACGGAGCCACACAGGGGTGTAGCTGGAGGACTTCTACAAGCAGGCCAGGCAAGTCAGTGGTGAAAAGCCCCCAGGGGGAGCCTTAGAGGTCGCGACTCTGGCTCCTACAGGCACTGGGAAGGGTGGGAACATGCCTTCCCCTTTGGACTAATAGCCAGGGCCGACCGCCCCTGAACTCAGTCCCCTGTGCTCAGGCGGAAGAAGAGGAAACTGCAGTGGAAAGAGCACTGGACCTGGAGTCACATCTCGTGGCAAATGGACTCAAATGGTGGTGACCATGACCCGAACCAAAATATCGGCTTTGCATTTTGTCTCTATGTCTCCAATATGTGACTCTCACATACAGACCAACAAGTGCCCCGGTGCCAATCCATGCAGTATCATTAGCAAAGCTTTTTGTCTTGTTTTCTTTTGTAAAATAAAAATTGAGGCTGTACTGTTTTCCTCCCACACCCCCAGGAGGGTGGTGGCGGACACTGCTTTGGAGGCCACTCGTTTCCAATGGTGTGGCATCGGTTTGCACTAGTCCTGCTCCATGATGACACGAGGAATAGACTGAGAGGCGACTACCAATGCTGACACCTATCACACGCAAACTACTCCTCACTGTATCCAGAAAGCAATTCCCCCCACCACTCCCGCCATTTCTCTATTTATCTTTTCAAAGTAAAATCAACTGATATAATAGCCTTTGGTTCAGAGCAGTTGGATTTCACAGCAACTGAATTTAAATACAGTCATTCCATGGTATTCCTGGGGCATTGGTTACAGGTCCCCTGTAGGTACCAAAATCTGAGGATGCTCAAATCCCTTCTATATATTTGCATACATCCTCCTGTTCAATTTAAATTGCTCTAGGTTATTTGTAATACCTAATACAAGGTAAGTGCTATGTAAATAGTTGTTATACTATATTGTTTAGGGAATAATGATATGAAAAATAGTCTGTACACGGTCAGTGCAGATGCAATCATCATTGGCCTAAGTACATATAAGCAACAATATAACAATTTTTCTTTGGAATATTATTGACCCATGGTTGATTGAACCTGTGGCCGCAGAGCCTGTGGACATAGTGGGGCAACTATATATGCATTTCTTAACTTAATGATTCTTAGATTCCCTGGAATCTGCATAGCAAATGGTAGTGCCACTTACTATCTTCCTTCTTACACCACCCTCTGCCCTGCCATATTTGGGTGACACCAGAATAAATTCTACTTTTCCTGTTGCCAGAGATCACAAATGTACTTTCTATTGTTTTGAGCATGAGGTCCCTTCAAGCAACAAAATAAAGCCCTTGCGAAATGACTGGCATGCTTACCAAGCAAAGCCATTTAAAACAACTGATCCACATGGCAGAATATAATATCAAAGGGTTTTTTGGTTTTTTTAAAATAAGAGAACATAAAAATACATTCTGGTTCTCCTTTGAACATTTCATCCCAACATAAATTTAAAGGACAGACAAGAAAAATTGTCAAAAGCATGGCAAGTTTGGGTGAAATCAAAGTCTGTTTCATAATATATGGCTATTTTCATTTCCCCATAATCATTGAAATGCTTACAAATGAGCAAAGTTCAAAAGTATGTCTCATAAAATCCCCCCACAAAAAACAAAAAAAGCTAACCCCACTCTTGCAGTTGGATTATAACTAAAGCAGGTAAAATGACCTCACCAAGCACCCTGCAGTATAAGGTACACTATTTTATTTGCCTGTAAAGTGGCACTTGCGGATCTATAGGCTATGATTACATAAAACAAATGTCCCAGGATTAGCTTCCTCTCTTCCGTTATGCTTCACTAGGAGCCACTTCCTCCCCCCAGACATTTTCATGGCATGGCACTGGCATTCCCTTCATGGCCTTCAAAGGCTTTGGAAGAAAGTGATCACATCAGCTTACAGTCAACAAAGCCAAGCGTTTCCCGTCATGGTTTCATGGACACTTGGACTCCAACTGAGCCACTGAGGAACCAGGCCCATGTAAGTGTTAACTTTTTCTTGGTATGCTAGACACTTATCCAATCTCATTTCCTGGCCACTCTTGTTATTGACATTTTGCTATCAGGCGATGTTATGAAGGAAAATGCCACCAGCAATGAGAATGACTGTGAAAATGAGTTCGTTTTAATAGAAATACTTATCTCCCAAACGTCTAAGTCACCTCCTTTAATCAGGAACTGCCCATTTCTAAATGAAGACCTTTTGCTAGCCCCGGACAAGTAAACAAAACTCCAACGACCTGGGTGTTAAGATTTCAGTCTGGTGGGGAAGCTGAGAAAACAGTAAGATCCTGAATTCTGAAGATGCAATTAGTGGAAACTTAATGAGCTGCAGAATGATAAGTGACAGGGAAATGTAACTTTATATTTACAATTTCCTGACTAGATGAACTTTTAAACACAGCAAACTAAGCCCTACCCCAGGGCAATTTAACCTTTCAAAGCACAGGCATTTGGAGGTTAAGAACCGGCACTTGGAGATGGTACCCCTAAAACTGCAGTGGGCTTCCAGACAACATAGCTACGGGGGTAGCCTCAAATCCAAGGCCAGTGCTTTGCTTTGAATCCAAATGGCCTCCATGTATGGAGATGTGGCTCCTATTTGTTAAAATAAAGGTTTCACACCCCCCCACCCTCCCACACTGACACTCATTCTCATGTCTTTGAAACTATAGCCCATATATTTTTAGAAAGGCAAGAACTAAAGAAAGGGAGGCTAAACACATATTCGGACCCTTCAGCAAGAATCTTCACAAGAACAATGTACCTTCTATATCAGAAAGGACTAAGGACCAGGGGACCTCTATAAAGAGCAGGGTTTTCAAAGCCCACAGCTCTGATGGAGTATGAGTTGCATGTCTTAGGTTTTAGAGATGCCCTGCAAGTACTATCATTATTCCCATTTCACAGATGGAGAAGCTGAAGTATCCTACGTGTTTAAGTATCCTCCCCAAAGGAACACAGCCAGTGAAGGGTGGAGCAGCCAGCATTCAAACTCAGAATATCCAACTTGAGAACCCACGCTCCTAACTACCATGTTCTATGACCCCTCTGAATCCTAAAAATCCTGACAATATTGTGACCCAATTGAATCATGAAGAATCCCATTAGCCCAGCAGAGTATTTCTCATTCTAGTTATTTTGGAAATTATTAATATGATATAGCAATTTACCACCCAAACGTCTGAAATTACTGAGTAGAGAGTGAGTCTGAGAGTGAGTAGAGAGTGATCCCCTAGAGACCATTACAAGAAAAGGGTATGTTTCATACAGTCTATCCAGAGGTACCACAGCAGTTCCATTAGTTGCCAGGAGCTGAGGAGGGCCTTCCCCTGTCCACCTGAGATAGTCCGCATTGGCTAAAATGAACCCAGTGCAGGTTCCTAGGAATAGAAACATGTGCACTATTTTCTATGACAAATTAGCACTGAGTCTTACATATCACTTTGAGGGTACTAATGTTTCACGCCAATCTGCGTTGTTCCGATGCCATTGCATATGCATTGAGGTTCACCACCATCACAGGCAAGCCAAAGGTATTCGCTGCCCGACGGCTCCGCCAGCGCAGCAATGCATATGCAGTCTGTCTGAGCAGACGCCACTTTCTTGGTGGGCACTCAGATTGACTGAACACTTTGTCCTCTTTTTTTATGGAAACACGGTTTATCTGCATCACTGATCTGTCCTCTTTTTCTGACAACTCAGCCAGAGTCTTACTGTTTCGAAAATACTCTGCTTGCATTGGAATTCACATGGACAGAGATGTGTATATATCTTTAGTCAATGTGTTCTTGTCAGTCCATTGCACACTCCATGGTGATGAGCTACTTGCAGGTGAGCTGATTATATGGACTCTCCTCATGTGCCTGGGAAAGGAATCATGTTCCAGTTCAGTTTATACAGTGAGAACATGTATCTCCCAAGGGCACAAAAAAAAATGTGATGGGAACTTCCTTATCTGCTCTCCACTCAAAAATACCAGTTTGCATTCCTTAATGTTTATATTGTAGCCCATTATTTAGGTTTTGAAAATGCAAATGCTAAGCTCTTTTGGTTTAATAATTTGTTGGGTCATTGACAAGTTTATAAGAGATAATTAAATTTTTAATTTTTTTATTGATGTTTAGAGAGAGGAAAAGAGAGGGAAAGATAGAAACATTGATGGGAGAGGAACATCGATCAACTGCCTCCTGCATGCCCCCTACTAGCAAGTGCACAGTCCCAGCATGTGCCCCGACTGGGAATCAAACCAGTGAGCTCCTGGTGCTTGGGGGGACGCTCAATCCACTGAGCCACACTAACAGGGCTAGTAGAGATAATTTTGAGATACCACTGATTTATAGAACTGGTTTTTCATTCATTCGTTCTCTTGTCATCTGCTCCAGACTAGTGCTGGACTGGCAGTCTATAATGGCAGTCCAGCTAAGTGCTAAGTGTGGCAAGAGCAGCAGAGATGACATGGTCTGAGACTGAGAGAAGACGACTGTCCTAGAAAGTATTTCATCCATTTCTGCAGAGTTGTAATAGGGTTGCAGACTCTACATGTCATTGACACTAGATTATTTTCGAAAAGGGTTGTGTGTCTAGGAACTCAAACTCTGTGCTAGAGGTAGGACCAGAAAATGGGCCTCTTAGGTCTGGCATATTCCAAAAACCCAATCTAGAAATTGTGCATTTAGCCAGAAACTCCCTGGACAGTACTGAAGGTTGTGCACAGAACAATCCTATGGAACCCTATTCCTGACATAGACATTGTAGAAATGTGTATTTCTCATGGTAGAAAATGGCAGCAAAGAGTTTAGTTCAAATAAAGGCAGTATATTAGGATAATTTTTGACGGATGGGAATAAAGTATCTTGAGAGGTTACCTTTTTTTTCCTAATTGATACAAAGGTGTGCTGGCTACTTGCTACTCTGTGCTTTTTAAAAAATCCCAAACTCTAGAGGCCTGGTGCACAAATTTGTGCATGGGTGGGGTCTGGCCGGCCCACTCCAATCAGGGCCAGTTGGGCTGGGCTGGCTGGGCTGGCTGGGGGGAGGGGATGCTTGAGGTTGGCTCGCTGGCCCCGCTCCCTGGTTGAACTCCCAGTTGAGGGGACAATTTGCATATTAGCCTTTTATTATATAGGATTATTCTTGCTTCTGCCAGGAAATAGAGAGGAAGTGGACTGCCTCATTCATGGTCTCCTCTCTCATGTAAGCACACTTATCCTGCACAGATGCCCCATAGACCATGCCTAGGACAGATGACAGCAGCCCTGGAGGACAGAACTGAGAAGAGAAGGGAGAGGAGATGCACAGGGTGACTCTCCTTAAGGCACTTGCTTTTGGTGTCCACCCTTTTGGTGAGAGTCCTAGAGTCCATGGCTCGTTTCCTGAACCCTCAGGGCTTTCTTTCCATGATTTCACTTCCTTTTGGTAGCTCCAGCAGCAAATCAGGCAAAACATCTCAATCAGATAACATACTAGTAGCAGTAGGCTTTCACACCTCCGAACAGAAACCCTTTCTCATTCATTGTTTCAACCTGACAGCCTAGCAGTGTTTGGCTTAATGTGGCTACTGAAAACAAAATAAAACTGCCTTTTGAGCAACATGAATTAATTCAATTAATAGGCAATATGCATTTTTGGAGTAATCAGTTGATTCCATTTACCCCTGACTTCACTGGGATTAATATTATACAGCAAACAATAAGCAAAAATTGGCTTATCCTTTTAGTTCTGTGATGACTTCTTTTCTCAAGAAATGATGAGAGGTGGCATGTGCCAAGGGGAATTTCACTTTAGGAACTATTGGGGTATGTGATTTAATTAGAAGGAAGAAACCACAAAATTTTTCATTTAAAGAAATCAAACAATGAAGGGGTTATTTATATCTGTAAAACATCATAAAAGTAAAAAAAGAAAATGGTAGGAGTCGAATGACAAATCCAAGAAAGTCCCCTCTGCTCTGGGCAATCCGAAAAGTTCTTAAAACAGTAACTGAAGTAACTTTCTCACCTTATAGTTATTCATGATTGCAGTTAACCATGGCTTAACTGACTTCACTGTATCTTCTCGCAAGTACTTTTCAACTATGGATCCATCATTAAAAGTCCGGTTCCCCACGTGGATGGCTCGTCTCACTTGTGTGAGGGACAAGAATTGCTGATAGTAACTTTGGTCCTCGGGTTCCTGGCAGAACGAGGCATCCAAAAGATATTAGGGAACATGAACAGCCCACATTTGGTCAAAGCTTCAAATTTCTCATAACCTAGAGTATCTTGTTCCTATACCATTAGGAACAAGATAAGTCACGACTATTCACTTGCTTCCACCTGAAAATTTTAACTTGGGGATTTTGAGTTAATTTAAATTTCCCTAACAAATCTTGACAATCAAATGATACTCTTGGAGCCAATACCCAATTTGTAAATGCTGGACTTCCTTTGTGGAATCTGTGACTCCAATGAGCAATCCCATTGGAGGTAAATACAGGGAAATGGAAGAGGTGAGATTATCCGAATTAATTTGCTCCTGCTGGAGGACCTATGGGAAGAAGATCAAAGGAGCACATGGGCCCAGGGTGATGCTAGTGGGTCACAGCTGAGGATTTCTTGCCCATGTTCCCTTTGCTAAAGCCACACGCACCAAATAACCGGCTGACCATAATTTAAGGGGTACACATAGAGTGTAAAAACAGATGATATACTTTGTGAGGCACATAACACTAAAGAAGTTATCCATGAGCCTTAGTTTTAAAACAATACTGTGCACAGGTCTCTGATATTCATTATACTAAAATGAAAAGGACTCCATGTTGTTTTAAAAAGTTACAAAAGGATAAAAAAAACTGTCAGAGTTTGAGATTAACATTTGTGCATCATCAACAGTTTTTGCTAACTGAATTATTACTTTGAAAAAATCAAATTAAAAATTTTATTTCTCTTTTGATACCATATGTTTTTCTTTTGATAAAATCTAAAATCTCAAAGCTGGCAAATCCCATTGATGTTAGCTTTATATTTTATTTACAAAGTAGTTCATGAACAAAGGAATTTCACAAACAGAATGCATTGCTATATACACTAGAGTAGACAAAGAATATACAACCCAAATCTCCACTTTGGCTCACTTTGTCTTATTTGATTAATTCTACCCAGAAGACATCAACTTTGGCCTACTTTAATGAAAGAAACTACTTGAATACTTTGAGAAATACTCCAGAGGGCTCCAAGTGAGGCCCGAATTAAATGCAAGAAACATCTTAAGACAAAGCAAATATTTTCATAAAGGCCTCGGCAGTTTTGGTTATCCAAGCTGTCTTAAGTACAGAGCAAATAATGTGGGCATTTCCAAAAACTCACTGCAGGCTTGGAACTCAGGGGCCTGCTGCCCAGAACTGCAGTCCCCGCCTCTGTCCGTCACCAAAGAACTTCTGTATAACAAGCTCTTTGGGGTCATTGGGGGCGGAGGAGAGGATTGTGTTAATCAGAGATTGTTCTGAATTATCTGGAATGTCACACATTCTCAATGGTCAGATTATAATGTTTACAACATTGAGGGGAGGGAATCTATAGATTAGTAGACCCAAAATTCTTTTTTAAAAAAGTTTGATTTTGCCAAAGGTTTTAAGCAAACACTATCATGGTATTTTTAAATGCCATTACCGTGCACTGTAAAATGTTATAGTAGTTAGAGCATCCTGTAACATTCTGGAAGTAAGAAGGGTCTGTTGTTAAGTCACCATCTAGTAGTTTATCCATCACCTAGATCAGAAGAGAGGGGAGAAAGAAAGAAGAACCACATCAGGGTGGGTAAAAATATACAGGCATTTGTCATTTCTTTTATTGAATGGCTTTTTCACTCGTGCACTGTTTCATTCCACAACCACTTATTGCACATCTCCTCTGGGCTAGACACTGTCCTAGACATTGGGGAAGCAGTGGCCATCAGGACAGATCCAAAGTCCTCCCATATGGAGCTTATATTCCAGAATGGATTTGATTTTGAAAAGAGTCAAAAATCATTTGCTGTCAAACCACTCAGGTGGGTGGTCAAGACCTGTGAGATCCAGCTTCTAATCAAAACTGTTTCCCCAAGAGAACATTGTCATGTGAGAAAGACAACACAGGACCAGTGATGGCCTGTACACATCTTACAGAATCGTCATGATGCCCCAGGATTTTTCTAGAAAGCAGGAAAATTACCACGGGAGAAGTCCTGGGTGGGAATTGGGGAGGGGAGGCAATTCTAGCCCCAGACCTCCCACAATCTGTCATGTGGCTTTGGCAATTGATTGCCCCCTCCGGGCCTCAGCAACCTCATCAGTGACTGTGGTGTGTGCGTGTGTGAGGAGAGATGCTCTCCGACGTCCCCTCCAGCTCTAGTGAACGCGATCATTGTAAAGGAGCAAAGCATCAAACAGGCTTCATTATTTCGGCCTGCGATGCTGACTGAGCTTTTCTCTTGGGTTCCGGGATTTCTTGCAATTTCTATGACCGATGTTGAAACACATTCGACCACTACTTACGGACTTTCCTAAGTATCATTTTATCTATTTCCCTTGAAAAAGCAACAGTCTTTATGCTTAATTCTTCACTCAAGATATTGGGCCATTGGCCAGAGAGACACTGCATTCCTTCCAGGGTTTGGGGTGTTTTCTTTGTTTGTTTCCTGATGAATCTGGGTTGGGAGAGAAGCTACTTAACCTCATGCACCAGCTCCTCATTATCTCTGGATATACAAAATACTTGAACTTTTAAACAGGGTCACTGAATTCCGTAACTGCTAGTTCACTTCACGTACAACAAGCGTCTTTCTGCCTTCTTTATCCCTTTGGGCCTATGAAATATTCTTGCTCTTGACCGTGCTTAATCCCTGTATGCTTCGCCAAAAACACATCAAATGTCTCACTTGCAGATCGGTCTCCCATGAGGTAAACTTTGATAGGAAGTCTAAATTCTAAAGGTTTAGTCCTTTTTGCGCTAGCACAGCTGATAGCCCAAAACCAGCCTTGAAAATTCTGTCATTGTGGCCCTGGCCTGTGTGTCCAGTGGTTAGAGTGCTGGCCCACACACCGCAGGGTCCAGGGTTTGATTCCCAGTCAAGGGCATGTACCTCGGTTGCAGGTTCGATCCCTGGCCTGGGTGGGAGTGCATATGGGAGGCAACCAATGGATCTCTCTCTCTCTCTCGCTCTCTCTCTCTCTCTCTCACACACACACAAATCAATGGAAAAAATATCCTCAGATGAGGATTTTAAAAAAAGAAAAAGAAAATACTGTTGTTATGAGTTGAAGAATGATCCTACATGTCCCCATGACGCTCCCTCTTCCTTCATATTTATTATCGCACAAGAAATTCTGAACCACATTCCGTGGCCATGGCAGGTGTCCTGATACAGAGAAAGGGGAGGTGGCTGGCATCCTGCTAGGGACTTCCTGATACCCTCCGGTTGCACAGCTGGCTGCTATCAGAATTCCTGGCAGGGGCAGGCACTGCCTGGGGGGTTCAGGTAGTGCCCTGGCACCCACGTGCAGACTGGAGTGTAACTTCGTGTTACTCCCCTTCTCCCTAAGTGTGTCTGCCTCCTGCTTTGATCTGAACCAGCTGACCTGCAGCGCCTAGAAGTCTATTAATAGCAGGCCTTGGTCTTAACAACCACCGTGCCCTTAGCTACACATCACAAATAGCTTCCGATAACAAAGATTCAAGTCCTCAGAACTGAACCTGGCCTCATGTACATGATGGCTCCGTCCTAAAGGTGGCAAAACCCCTGAGAAAGGCTGCTTACACTTCATCCCCATCTACACTGGCAAACAACAAAACAAACCCCAACCTCCCATATCCTAACATTTCGTCTAGTCCAGTGGTCGGCAAACTGCGGCCCCTTGAGTGTGGCTCTTCCACAAAATACCACGTGCGGGAGCACACGAACAGTGCGATTGAAACTTCGTGGCCACACTCAAGGGGCCAAAGAGCCGCATGTGGCTTGCGAGCCACAGTTTGCCGACCACTCGTCTAGTCTAACATTTTAAATAACAACAACAAGGGTGAAGAATATAACCCTATTATTTGATTCTCAATTTCAATATTAGGGGAGCAATGTGCCAATGTTGACAAATACCAAAGGCTCTTGGTAAAAGTCTCCAATCACTATACTTTATCATCTTTGTCCCTGGCACATAGGAACACATGACATTTGTTACACATGCTGGTCACTTCTTGGGCTGAAACCCTGTGTGTGGCTATCAGGGGGGTTAGAGGGTTCAGAACCGATGGTCTACGTTCCAGGCTGCCTGCCTCCATTCCTCACCCAGGGTGTGCCTTCAGGGCCTACGTAGTGTTTAAAGAAATCAAGACAGTCAATGAAAGACAGGATCTCAGGTTGAACATGGAGCCACAGGAAATTCAAAGAAACCCACACCATCCGCTTCTTCATCAGGAGCCCACTGTCTCCCTCCTGAGCTTGGACGGCATAACAGATACACCTTCTCTAACAACAACAAACAGCCTGAGCACTGTGGTGCTTCCGGCACCCCCTCAGATGGTTCTCATTGCTCCGGCCACGTGGGCCCCAGGACTCACTTCAAAGGCTTGAAACCACTTCTCCTCCTTGATGTATTTCACGCACGTCTCGCTCAGCTTCTGGAAGTACTTTCTCTGCCTCTCATCCAACAAGCCAATTTGGTACAGGAATGATGCATAGCCCCCTATGATCTGAGGAGAAAAGAGACAAACACAAGAGCCACAGGGCGTGGAAGAAGTTAGGGAAGCCCATGTGCTTGGTGAAATAGCCCTTTGTAATTTGTCCACCTTGGGCTAGAATTAGCCAAGCAAGACAATCACACACACACACACACACACACACACACACCCCCCACATACCACACATCACACCACATACCAACATCACACAGTACAAATACAAACACATACCACACATCAAACATATACAAACATACAACACATGCCACACACATACACATACGGTACAAACACACAAACATGCCCACACAATACACAAATACATAACACAACTTTACAAACACACACAACACACAAACATATACAACACACATGTAACACACATGCACACACACCACACACACACACACACACACACACACATACACACACACCCCTACACCTTAAAGCATTTGGGGAAATTTAGAGGATTGAAATTATTAGACATCAACTGCACAACTGTATTTCTCTTTATCAGGTTTGATTTCTAAGGTAAGAGGAGCCTCCATCGAATTAAAGGGAGTTTATTCTCCTCAAGGAACAAAACGGAAAGGAAAAGCAGACACCTACTGATTCAGGATCGAAATATGCATCTCCAATAGCGATTCCTTTCAGGTTGATCTTCACCGACAGGATGGGGTTGAGCATGTGGATATAGTGTGCGATGGCCGGCACGTACTTGCCTGCATAAGACTGAGAACGGTAGATGTTAAAATGAACCATCAGAAATGTATGCGGATAAAATTACGTGTTTAAGCTCATTCAATAACAATCACAGCAGTATCTCCACCTGAGACACACCAAGAATTTCTTAGCCTCACATTGCAAATTCCACAATAGCTGAGAGCACTGTCTCTTGCTCCTTTTGTCATCCCAAGTTGCACCCAGTACACGCAAGCCACAGATTAGGAGCACACAAAGATAACGCATGGACATGGAATAAGTGAGCATTTTCATTTTCTTCCAAAACAGTACAGAAAAATGAACCAGTGAACACAATTCTGGTCCATAGGACTTTTCTTACAAGAAAGTTCCATTAAAAAGTTTATTTTAAAAAAAAATCTCAAGGCCAGAATTAAGATCTCAACATCCGTATAATGACACAAGTTTTGACATCAGCATGTGCTAAAGGAAGAGGAAAAGGGAAATACTACTTATTGGCCACTAAAATTGTCACTTGAACGCTCCTCTGTAGCCAACCTTTTCCAGTATAAGGTTCTTTTTCAGTTTCAAAATATTTTTTGGACACAAACATAATAATAGTGCTGCTTTTAAGAGTATGCTGAAAAGGCTACTATGAGTTCAGTAATAGTTTAAAACCAACTTGGATTTTTTTCCAAACGTTGCCTTCTTGACATTTCCACTTGCATGTATAATACTAAACTTCATCTGTTCAGAATGCAGCTCCTTCCCAAGCCCTCCTTGCAGCCTCCCTTTCCATTCACATGAACTCTGACCTTCTCACTGCTTAGACCAAAAAGTGATGCCGTTCTTCAGCTCTCTGATGCCCCATGGAAGTCTATCATTGACATGTCTTCTCACACCCCTGCTTCACCGCTTTGTTCCAGGTAGACCATCTCTCACCTGGACTGTTGCAGTAGCCTCCTACCTGGCCCCTGCTCTCACCCTTCCCCTTGTCCAGGCTACTGTCAGGACAGTGGTCTGGATAAAGCAGATCATGTCACGCTTCTGCTCAAACCCAAGGACTTCCCACTTCCCTCAGAGGAAGAGCAAAGGGTTTTTCCTGAGACATAAGGGCTGACATGGTCTGGTCAGTTCACTAACATTATCCCTTCCACCCTCATTCCTCTCCAGCCCGTGTGGGACCACAATCATCACTGTGATCCTCACTGCTTCTCCCTCGTGGCCTTTGCAGTAGCAGTTCCTGCCACCAGGAATGGTCTTCCAGATATATCCACATGCTTAATTCCCTTACTTCCTTCAGTGAGGCCTTCTAAGGGATGCCTTCCCTGGCCACCCTATCTAAAATTGTCATACCTCCTTTTCGCCTGGCTAGTGTGGCTCAGTGGTTGAGCATCAAGCTATGAACCAGGTCATGGTTTGATTCTGGCTCATGGCACATGCTGGGGCTGGGGGCTCGATCCCAGTAGGGGGCATGCAGAAGACAGCTGATGGATGATTCTCTCTCATCATTGATGTTTCTCTCTCTCATTCTCCCTTCCTCTCTGAAATCAATATATCTGTGCGTGCGTGTGTATATATATATATATATATATATATATATATATATATATATTGTCACACCTTTTTTTTTCCCTTTTCGAGTCCCCTTCTCTCCTTTTTGATCTTATTCCTTATCACTCGCTAACACTCTTTTACTTATTTATCTTGAATTGTTATTCCCCCACCCAGACTAAATAAAAGATCAGTGAATACAGGGATATCAGTCTGCTTGTTTCTCAGTGTATCCCCTGGGCCTGCTGCTGTTTATTTGTTAGTGCTCAATAAACAGTTGTTGAAAGAATCTTGAATTAACCTAATGCATTTGAAGAACAGCAATGCATATATGTTCACAGTAGACTAGAGGTATTATGTGGGTACATCTGAGTCTGCAGACCCTTCACAGCATTTCCAAGGCTCCCCGAGGGCCGGTAGTTCAAAGACTGGGCGCTCTCATTTCAGACCATAATCATATGCTGGACATAGCACTGTTCCCATTGCAAAATGTGGACACTGAGGCTCAGAGGGGTTGACTGCTGTCCCATTATAAAACCCGGCAATAAAACACCTCTCCTCCTGAGAGGGAAGGGTATGTATTTTAACTTGTAAACAGGTAGTGATGACAAACGTAGGCTAAAGCAGGAAGAATTTTAGGGCACCTCCCCCCTTGTGACCATCATGAGTATCTGGGATACATCCAGGCAGGAAATTAAGAACAAACACCCACTCCATTTCTGAGCATCTATTAAAAACTAGGCTTTTCCACTTACTTTAATTTAAGCCAAATAAGGTTAACCTTATCTTCCTATATTTTAGAATGATGGAAACAAGGGCCTGTGCATTGCCGTCACATGCCTGGCTGGAATTCTATCCAGGCTTGGCTGCCTCCACGCCCCCCCCCCCCCCCCCCATTTCTCACATCAAATCATCTTTCAGGCCACGGACCTGGAATAGATTATGGGTCTCTGGTCCCCCAAGTGGGGGC